>NC_072013.1:42315243-42915243 GCF_027791375.1 Indicator indicator
TTTTGTCTGACTTAGAAGACTGCATCTTCTAAGGAAGTTCACAGACTACTATATCTTAGTGAATTTCCTTCACCACTCTTCAAAAGCTCTTTAAAATAGTTTTTGCTTGGTTTCTAGAGAATCTGCTGCTGCTGTACATGTTGCTCTGCAAGCAATCAGCACAGAGAGAGCTACCCTCAGGATCAGCATTATTCAAGATATATGTGCACATCCATACAGAGTAGTAGGCAATGTTACCCTCTGCTAGCTGTGGGGAAACAAAAAGGGATACTGTGATCTCTCAGAGATAATTGAAGGAGTTTGTGATTAGAACTGCAATGTAATTCCTTGCTCCAAGGCCTTTATCCAGATCATGAAACCATTTCTTTTACATCTTCCTCTTTAACCTGTCAAACTGAGATACTTCTCATGGCAGTTGTTTTGATATTAAACTGACACATTCAGATATCACTTTCTCTCTGTGAATTCTTACTCTGTTTTGTGGTAGTAGTGACAACATCAATATTTAAAAGTAAACAACTTGTTTAGGTTTATGTTTGTTACATAAAAGCTTGTCCTAAAAAGGTCCCAGATCTTAAAATTCATTAAATTCCATTAATTAATGTCTGATTAAGTACAAAATGTCATTTAAATTGGAGAATTATTACCTCCCACATTGTTACAACTACTGCTACAAACCAAACATTTTCAACAAATAATTTCTGAGTGCTCTCATCCCACAAAAGTATCTCGTTTTCTCTCACTGCCTTGCTTGTCACTGACAATTTCTTGCCCCATTCTAGCATGCACTGTGGCAGGCAAGGAATATTTAAGGCTGGAATATAGCCTGGAGCTTCATGTTAAAGTGGGCCTTTTCATGTGAGATGTTTTTTTAAAAAGCTACATTTTTCACTGCCAGCTATACTGAGTCTGGTCTAGACAGAGTTAACATTCTTGATAGCAGCCCTTTTGGTGCTGGGTTGAGGATTAAATAATGTCCATAACACACCAATGTTTTGGCTCTTGCTGAACTCTGTTTCCCTCAGTGAATTGGATGGGAATGGGTAGGAAGTTGGGATGAGACACAGCTGGGACAGCTGACTCAAGCTGGCCAAAGGAATATATTCCATACCGTAATAGCTTGATGGTCAGCAATAAAAACTGGAGGTAGAGGAAGAAGAAGAGGCTTTTTGGTCTGTTTTTGGTTTTGGTTTTTTTTTTTCCAAGGCTATTTCTTGGACACCATATGGGTATTAGTCTGATTGTAGGAGGTGCTGATAATTGCCTTTGCATCAAGAGAGTTTTCTATTTCCTTCCCTCATTAACCTGTCTTTCTCTCAACACAAGAGTTTTCTCACTTTTGCTCTTCCTATTCTCTCCTGGAGGTGGGAGTGAGCAAGAGGCTGTGTGGGTGCTTAGCTGCTGGCTGGGGTCAACCAGCCACATCTGCTGACCTTTTCTTGGGTTGACGTAGCATAGTCTGTTTCAACCCATCAGGTTGTCTTGAGTGAGAGCAGGTAGCACAGCCTTACATCTCTGTCATTAGAAACATGCACATTGTAGTTAAGTATAACAGCATTCTTTACAGTGTATGGTAACCAGGTACAGTATGAAGATTTAGTGCATTTATTAAAACAAAACCTTTACTTTCTCTGATGTGTAATTTTGCTTTTCCTTCAAGGTCTAAGGAGCATGATCTTTAAATATTAAATTTGGTGATTAGTACCCTTAAAATCTTCCAAGTAGCTTTAGAATTGCAAGTAGAGGTAAAAAATGGGTAAGTTGCTCAAACAAAGCTAGTTGTGCCCACAGCCATGGTAATTACATGCCTAATTTGAGACTTCTGTATCTTGAAGCCCTCAGGAATATTTTCAAGATAGATGGGCTGTCAGACATGTCAGAGTGGCATAGCTGCCAACCCCAATGTCACTTAAGTGACAACAGAATAAAGAAAATAATGAATATCGGAGATTGCAAAGATAAACACTCCTAAGCACTAAGTAGATTTGAGTAGCTTTAAAAGCACATATAAACATTTCAAAATCAATACAAATAATCCATACTATTTATTATTATGCTACTTTATGAATGTATAGTCTATAAAATGTTTAATTTTAGTGTTTTCTTAGATATATTGATACACATATTTAGCTTTTATTTTACTGACATCTGTACATATATTTTAATGCTTTTTTTGATATATTGATATACATATTTATCTTTTATTTTACTGACTGTATCTGCACATATATCTGTACATATCTGTACATATATCCATACACAGCAAATTGCAGGTGTAAGGTGGTATCGTGGACAATTATGAATGTCTTCCTTGAATTGCATGTCCTCTGTCTTTTATGGCTATGCTTTTACTGTACTTTATCCTTAATTTTAAATGTAAACCAGCACTTTTTAGCATTTATTAGTGACAATTTAGGTATTTAGCTATTTTTTCCTGCTTGGTGCTATGCAGGTATGTGATTCTTGCTCCAATGAAATATTGCCTATTTTTTTACCTCAAAAATGTTTTCCCTGTTTTTTTGTTTGTTTTTTTTAAACAAACCATTGTTTGCTTTTTTTACTTTGAAATGGCTCCTCATTTCTCATATGTGGTGCTGCTTTCTAGTGGGTGGGTATGAAACCTGAAAGGTTCACATCCATATCCACTACCCCTCACTTAAGACCTAAGTGTTGCTTCCAGAGCATATTATTGAGAATTCTCTTTCTTGTTTCTCTGAGGACGAGGGGCAACCTGGTAAAAAATAGCCAGGAAAAAGAAATTCCTTTACTGCTGAAGATAGGACATAGCTCAGTAGACATTTGCAAGCTCAAGTACCTCTCAAGGCTCAGTGCATGCCAGTGAACAGTTCAGTCATTTCTGCTGTATTGCTTTTTTACACGAGTAACCACAGTCCAAAGCAATTTCCGTATGAGTTAGGATCTGAGGTCACAGTTCTTTGCAGCATTGCCAGCTTTATTCAATGAGTGGGATGATTTCTGGCAGTTAAATTTAAACTCAAATGTCAATTAAAGGACACCAGAGGAAGTCTGTGTATGAACTAGATCCATATTTTATTGAGGGTGAATCTACTAGGAACACTTATATTGTGACTATGCAGTCTCACACAACACAGCAAGTGTGCTGTTTATCAGTAGAAATTTGACTTCACTTGACAGGAAATAAAAATATGCCCCCCCTCACTCACACACACCACACCACCACCACCCCAGAAAAAAGGGTTATATTTTCAGGGTATATGCAAGTTCATTTTTTCATCTTTCTAATCCATGATCAGGAAAGGGTATGACGCAATTGCCAGTTATCAAAAAAATCTGTCAAATCTAAATAGAGAATTAACTGCTTAAAAAGAAAATAAATAGACTATTCAGAGTGATCCATCAAAAGTGCTGTGCAAAACACAGATGTCATCATCATCATGGAATACAATTCTACCTACTGTACTGCTTTTCATTGTCACTAGCCTACAATTTTCAATCCTTATAAACAAAGTAAAAAAAAAAAGAAAACCAAAAAAAACCTCAGGTACTTCTAAAATCTGAGTGAACTTTTAAAAAGAGCATCTGCTTCTTACAAGCAATAGTAAGGAAATTCTGTTTAGAAATATTTTTATTGTTGTCATAATTCTGTAATGAATGATTTAACTGGATTAGCCTCAGTTCTTTTCAAACACATTGGCTTCGGGGGCAGATCTTTTTCTTTTCAAAATAATACTTATTTAGCTGGTTCCATTTGAAATAGAGAAGATAGTAATAAGCTGTTTGAAATTTTTTGAAATACCATGATTTTAAAATTGAATCCAACCTTAATTGTCAAGCATGTGCATGTGTTCTGTCTTGGAAGTTCAAAGAGCTTGATTCTCTAACTTTGAACTTTTTTAATATCCAGAAGTTTTTCATTCTTCATGCCTAATGAAGACTGGGAGAGGGGAAGAAGATTGAGCATGATAGGAGCCCCATGTTATTCCTTCCTGCTTAGTGTAAGATCATACTATTTACTAGGACTAGGAAAGTATCAGGAAATTAACTGGGAAAAGAAAGCTGCCAAAATAGCTGAATAGTGTTCAAAGAACGGGTGAGACAAAAGAGTAAGGCAGACATCTAGAAATGTCAGGGTCCTGTGTGCACCAAAAGACTGCAATCTCTTCACTCTTCCAAGCTCAGTTGTTTAATTGCCTCTGTTCAAGGTAATCACTGATACAGTGCAGTTTTACGGTCTTGGATCAGGTTGCAGGGACAAACCCAGTATGAGAAAGAGCTGTAAGAAGCCTCACCCTCCCACTTTGTTTGAGAACTGCGTTTAAAATGAGGTACCCAAGCTTGCACCACGCAGAAATATGTTGCAGGTAAGCTCGCGTTTGACTCCCTTGAATTTCTGGCTGGGTACCAGATTCGTCTCATCATTATGGGCTTGTTTGACATTCACTCAACTATTGCCTGACTGGTTATCATCACCAGACCAGCTCAGCTCTTTTTGCCCAGGAACTGGGGAAACTGCAGCCCTTGTGAGTAAAGCCACAATCTTGCTGTCAACCTCAGCACACCTTCCCTTCCCAGTCTGCTCCTGCTGCTTCCTGACCTGGAAAAAAAAAAAAAAGTTAGAAGCACATTTCTAGAAAGAGGCATGCAACTCTTATTCCCTTTAGCATCCAGAATATAGGAATAAGCTTCTGTAAGATGAAGTAATCATCTTGATTCTATCACTCACAGAGAACATCTTGGTTTTCAAAAACCTTCACTTTCTTATCAAAATCTCTGTAGGCAGATTATTACTAATTTAATCCTGAAATTACTGGTAGCAGAAAATAAGCACATGGGAAATTTTCATAAAATTATCTTAAAGATCCAATGAAGAGAAAATAAGAATTTCTTTTTCTTCTTGGAAACGAAAAGGCAGAATCATTAACAAAAGTGGCTTTTCTTGTTCACATGCTGAAGAAAGAGGGATTGCAACATAAGGCACATCAAATAACGCCATTGTGGTGCCAGCAGAGTGAAAATTCTCACAGAACCATAGAACTCAGCTCATACACCAGCCACACACTCAAAAGCCACTGAGCAGTGTGAATATTGATGGAAAGTTTAGACTTGATTTTGATCAGCCAGGAGAACCAATGAAATATCCAGAGAACTGATTTTTCAGTTCCCTTTTCTAAGACAAGGAAACCTATCTGTTCAGATAGACCATTTTATATTATTGCTTCTCATTTTACATTTTTGCCATTTTAGTGTTTTAATTATAAATATCAAAGTATTTTTCCAAGGTTTTGGCTTTGAGTGTGTGTGTGTGGGTGTGGGTGTGTGTGTGTGTGGGTGTGTGGGTGTGTGTGTTAAATACGAGGACAGAATAAAACCATTCAGGGTTGTTGTGAACTGTGCTGGATACTCAGAACTGATTTTACAGTAATTATTTCATCTTGAATGCTGAGGTCTTACTTTGTATTAGTGCTGCCCTGATGCATCAAGAATGTCTTACACTAAATGCCATAGGCTATAATTTATACTGGAAAAACAGCAAATCTCAGTCAAATTAACTTAATCACAACTTGCATTTCAAGGGAAACATGCTATTTAAAGATTTCTGTCTGTAAATATTAATTCCAATAATTAGTTAAGTACATTAGGCACATTGAAGAATATAGTTAGATCCATGGAAGGTGAGCAAAATATGCATTATTAGGTTTATGATACCTTAGTTTAATCCATTAAAGATGCCAGCATGAGTGGCTCAAGTAAGAAAAGGGGATGTTTACAGTGAGAGACATTTATAGACCGCTATCTGCAAGACTTTTAAATTACCCTTTTCTTAGTACCATTTTGAAATCCCAATTAACCCAATTCTCCAGATTCCATTAACACATTTGTTACATAAAATTGTCAGTAGCCAGGAAAGTCCTTATCAGAGAGCAGCAAGAGCTGAGCGTGATAAAAAGGCAGACAGAACTCTCACTGGTAAGAGAATAATCAATTGCAGCAAAGATTCCAAATCAGTAGTCACATTCTTGGTGATGATGCAGGCCCAAATTCAGACTAGGAAGATGAATCAGCAAGTCACAGAAGAGACTGCATTCAAAAACAGTGGCCTGTGTCAGGCACGGTGTCAGTGTCTCCAGCTGACTTCACAGAACTCAGTGGTCAAGCCAGGAAGTCA
Organism: Indicator indicator; assembly: GCF_027791375.1. Lineage (NCBI taxonomy): Eukaryota > Metazoa > Chordata > Aves > Piciformes > Indicatoridae > Indicator > Indicator indicator. Next base: position 42,321,392 of record NC_072013.1, read on the forward strand.
GATTACAGAATCATAGAATCATACAATGATCTGGGTTGGAAGGGACCTCTGAAGGTCATCTAGGCCAACCCCCTCAACTAGGTCAGGCTGCCAAGAGCCCTGTCAAGCCTCACTTTGGATATCTCCAGGGCTGGGGCCCCCAGCCACCTCCCTGGGCAACCTGTTCCAGGTTGGAGTTTCGGATCAGAGTTAGGGTTTGGATTAATGGGGTACCTAGTTAGGTATAGGCATGGACATGATTGCAGGCCCATGAAGCATATCTTAAGAAGGAACCAACGGTGGGAGCCTTAGCTGAAAAGCAGATGGCCATGCTGAGGCTTCTAACAAGTCTTTTGGTGAGACCCTCAGAGAGGCTCCTTTCATCAGCTGCTTCTTTTATCAGCAAGCTGCTCTTGAGTGTAGAAAGATGAATGCCTCAAAGGTGGGGCATGCATTTAGAATTATAACAGTCTGATTTATGAGACATTATGATTCATCTTCAAATCAATATGCACTTTTCTACAATTTTTTATAAATCCCATGTATTAAGATAAGAGTCTTCCAATAAACTCAACAATCTGGGCCTCAGATGAGTAAGACCTCATTGTAAGATCTACATGGAGACCACAGCTAACATGAGTAAAGCTCTCTTCTGCAGACGTTTTCTCTGAAACATTACAAGAATGTGGAAACAAAAGTTACATTTTAATCTGGGTTGTTATTTCTTTAGAAAAGACACTTTAAAAGAATTATTTTTTGATCATCCTTTTGTAATAGAGGTATAATTAATCTGCCAGCCAGCAGAGTGAGAGAAAAAAAGCTACTCTCTGCATTTTTTGTTCATTTAAAAATTTCTTTATGCAAGTTTTTGTTTCTCATTTTCTAGTGCCTTTAGAATTGTCCCTCTGCCTTCTTTCTCTTCTAGATGGCTATATACTTACATATTTAACCCTATTTTATTTTATTTTTTTCTGTATTCTCTTGGGCCTTCTTAGCAAATCGATGATGGGGTACTTAAGTGTTGGTATTGCATCAGATACCAATTTCCTCAAAACAGACTGATGGTCCATCTGGTTCAGAATCCTGTTTCCTGTAATGGCTAGCAGCAGATGCTTGACAGGAGATTGCAAGCAATCCCATACAGCCCACTTTTGATACATTTATTCATTAGGATATTATTTTCTGAGTTAAGGGTGGACTTTGTAGAGTTAATATGCCTTTATTTTGAAAAAGGTATCTTACCACATAGTAAAGATTGTTCTTTATTTAAATATACCTTCAGTCCTTTCAAACACATGATCAATCTTTTTATGAATCATATGAAGTGACCACAGTCATCATGTCACTCACAAAACAAAACTGGTTTGTCCAGTCAAAATTAAGAGTGCAAATATTCAATCTTCTGGATTTAAAATTATTTATCCATGTCATTAGTGAATGAAATACCAGTTTGCAATGTAATTTTTAGAAAGAATAATTTTACAAACTGTCAGAGAACACATTCAAGATTAAAGAAGCATACTTGTGCAAATTAAACAAAAAATAACCAAGGTTCAGAGTACCTGGAGCTTATTGAAATCAAAGATCTGTTATTCAGAGATTATTTGAAATATCCTTTGTCTCTATACAACCAGATTTAGCACTAATATGACTGGAATATGTAGATGAGTCATTTTCTCCGCTATAATTTTTACGCATGCCTAAATTATCACGTTCTAGTCATTGTGTTACCAGTATAAGTAAGCAGCTAGTACTGCATACAACATTACAGTTGCCTTATAATTGCTTCTAGGTAGAGATTTTTCTTTCTTTTCACACCCCTGTTGTACCCATAAATCTTCAGGTCAGTGCAGCTGCAGTTGTGTATAAATGCCAAGTAATGTGAACACTGAGCAGATGGTTTTGTGCAGACCATCGCTATTTCTTGCCACTGTTTGTGCCTCTGTCTCAAAGCATGAAGAGCTGAGGCTAATTTCTTTTACTGGCATTTCTTTTGGTTTTCTGATTATGTTCAAGTTAGAGCTTTTAATTATTTTGTGAGACTTGAAGTGTTCCATGTCATGAAAAGCGGGTCAGGTATCACATGCGCTGACATCTTAAAAGAGCTCAGAAAGATGAGCAATAGATGCAATAGTTGTTCAGGAAACTAAGCTGGAAGCAGCCACAGTGTGTATAGTTTTCTTGGCACTCTCTGAGACACAGACTTTAGCAAAAAAAGACTTTTTAATACTGATGCTTGCCAATCTTACTTAACCTAAGAGTATACAAACAACAAAGTATGTTCACAATGATACAAAACATGTATTTGCCCTCTAAAGCATCTTTCTGTCATATATTGTCTTCTAAGTGAATACTCCTTTATGTTAAACTGTAAAAAAATATTTTTAAATACATGAAGATTCAAATTAGTCAAAAAACTTTCAATATGGCTGATTTAAAGGTGCCTGCAGAATCTTAATTCTTCACCATAATTTCTCTCACATGCCCTCGTAATACTTTGCTTAACAGAAGAATAATAAACTCTGGATTTCACAGGACCCTTGTACGCTCCTTGCAGAGGATGGACAATGCTTTCTTAACAAGCATTTATTCAGAGTTCTGGTTTCTGGTCATTGTTCAATGTGTGGTCTTATGTCTTTTCTACTGTGCATTATTCAAACTTTACTTAGAAGACAGAATTCTTTAGCATCTTTTCTGTGGTATTCATTACAGTACTGTTTGATTGTTTTATGCAACAGTTAATTAATATTAATTTGGTCCTTACAACAATGAGGATGAACTCCCCATTTTACAAGTGGGAAATTGAGACAGGAAGCCAGTAAAGGGAAATATATCTTTTAAACTAAGAGTCTCGAGTCTGAGAAACCCATCTTCAGTTCTCATAAACAGAATAATCTATATATTTACAGCACAGCTACTTATAATACAAATCTGAGTGCTTACTACTCAAGCAAAGCAAGCTTCCAGGAATCAAGCTGAATCCCTAACTTGAGAACCTCTTCAAAGTTCTTGGCTGCTTAAACCACTGAAGTAACTGAAATACTGCAATACTCTGTAAGGAGCGATATTAGGCAAGACAGAGATAATTTGTGAAATTCATCAATATTTCATAGCAAAGCAATGCTGGATTTCATTGCACACTCTGAAAATGGTGTTTGCTTTATATTTTTGCCTCTATCCTCCAGACTTTCCCCCCTTTCTGCTCTCTAGTTCATAGGCCGTTAGAATATCCTGTTACAATGATATTTTACACTGTACTTTATTTTATTATTCTTTCTTCTCAGATTTTATTCATTGTCTGAATAGTATAATTCTTAGTCATCTTCACAGTTTCTAACCTCAGTTTCCTTATTTAGTAACTTTCACTAAACTAATTCTAAACGCTAACTGAACCTTAGCTGCTTTAAGCCTCTTTAGCACCAGCTCCCAGCCAAAGTTCTACAGGAATTTCACATTATGGTGCATGTTTAGTTAATATCAATTGTAAAATACTAAAAATTCTGTTCTAATAATATTCCAGACAACATGCAAGTTATTTAGGTCTTATACAACACTGTCACTTTTGAGTAGATTGTGGTAGGGACAGAAGAAGAAGCATTACTCTGCAAATGCCATGAGGAATTCTAAAACACAACAGCTACATAGAACAGATGTGGATTTTTCTTTAACCTTTTTCTTACAATAAAATATACTCTCCTGGCTGAGACTTTAAAATAAAGTAAAATGAAACATCCCAAGACAAGTAGCATTCATGTAAAATTGTAGCTCAAATATATAAACAGTGTAAGTGGAGGTCTCTTCCGACCTGGTTGATTCTGTGATTCTGTAATTAGGCATGGAGAAATGGTGTTATAATGTGAAGTTTCAAGGAATTTAACCAATAGACAAGCCTGGCACGTAGGATTCTATGCTACATGACTTCATGGAAAACTATCATATACCTGAAATCTGGACAAAAATAATTGAAAAAAAACCAGAAACTAAATTAAAGGCAACTGATATGACCATAGATAAAGACAATGGATAAGAGGAAGTGAAAAAAGAAATTGATCTTTTGTACTTTGAAGGTAAAATAACCTACACGTCCAATGGTGTGTAGAGAGCCAGACATGCCATGATTGTCTGAAAGAAAACCAGAATAATCTCTCCAAGATGAACAGCACGTTTCCTCCAGACTCTGCTCCTCAGTCAAGTACTGCATGCATCCCTGTCTTCTTATTGGCCATCTGTTGGACTGATTTCAGTGTGCCACTGTGTTTCTTGCACTGGAGAACCTGAAACTGGGCACAGTATTGCAGATATAGTTGTGTAATTGCTGAACAGAGAGGAAGAATTCTTTCCCTCTACCTCCTTGGGACACTCCTGCCAATGCAGTCCAGTGCATGACTGACCTTCTTTGCTATCTGATGAACTGCATTGAATTTGTTGTTTACCATGACCCCCAGATCTTTTTTCTATAAAACTGCCTCTTATTCATTCAATCCCAGCCTGTACAGTTGCACTGTGCTATTTTATCTCAGACATCAAACTTTGCATTGGTCTATGTTAAACTTCAAGAATTTCCTATCAGACCATTCCTCTTTCTCTATCTTGTCAAGGGCTCTGAATAGCAGCCTCCTCTCTGACTTATCAATTGCTCTTCCTCAGCTTGCTGAGCCTGTGTTCCATCTTTTTACTCAGACCACAAATAGAGACATCAAATAGTATATTCTCTGAAATTAATCAGCCATGAGCTGGGCTTCTTTCTGACAGTTGCAGCCCTTTAAGCCTGAAGGTTCAACCATTTTTCCAGGGTCTAGGCATCCCAGTTCTATCTGTTGCTGACATACAAGGTAATGAAGAAAACAGGGAGAAATATAGAATCATAGAATCATAGAATTAGTCAGGATTGGAAAGGACCACAAGGATCATCTAATTCCAACCCCCTGCTATGGGCAGGGATACATCACATCACACTACATCAGGCTGGCCAGAGCCTCATCCAGCCTGGCCTTAAACACCTCCAGGGATGGGGCTTCAACCACCTCCCTGGACAACCCATTCCAGGCTCTCACCACTCTCATGGTGAAGAACTTGGGCTGAGATTAACTAATGAGTCAATGCCTTATGACTAGACAACCTTATGGAAAAGAAATGTTAATTTAATAAAGAAATTTAAAGAAATGAGGTACTTCACTGTGTGTGTAAGCTTTCAGACTGGCTTTTACAGTTGTGTTTGTATTCACCAGCAATCCTCCTGCCAAGGAATAGTAAAGTTATTAATTCTAACTGTATCAGTGTTTCCTTTTGACTTGGCTTTTGACAGACATTTTCCTTCATTTTTATGAACCGCACAGCTGAGTACTATCCAGTTTCTTAATCTCTTGTTAAAGAGTATCTTGTTTTGCATGCCCATTGGACATCCTTGCACAGCATAATACTGTGATTAGTTATTTGAAAAGCCAGTTTATGAACCAATTTGATACACAGTTCATAGCTTTGATAATAGGGAAGACTTAATTGATCCAAAGCAGAACAAAACATCTCAGCCTTTGATTCTATTTCCTGCTGGTTCATGCTGGGTAAGCCAGTGGGAGTCCTGGCCATCCTAATGTATGGACAGCCCACAGGATAATTGTTACATGCACGATGCCATAGCTCTGGAACTAGCTCATACACTGTTCTTGCACCAAGCAGGCATACAGTTGCTATATCAGAGCAGAGACTGATTATTTTTAATCCAGCTCTTCCTTGTAGTTTACTGTGCAGGTAAATTAAAAGCTAGTAGGTGTTGCATATGTAAGGAATTATGATAGTAAGAAACATTCTACCTGATAGTAAAGAGGGTTACTGAGTACACTGCAGGGCACACATCTTGCTTTCCTCCCTTATTTTTCTTAAGTCTATTAATTATGTTTAACAAAGATGTCATAAAAATCAGGTGTTGAACAATAACTACCATTAATTCACTTAACATTGTAAAAAATATGACACCTATCTCTGGGAAAATTTTCTCAGCCATTTTTTAATCTACATGTTGATTTAGTCTTTGCAGGCTTATGGAAAGGCCATGTACTTCTCTGTCAGTGTATTCAGGTTAGATCATTTCTGGAAAAGATGTGGTTATGGGATCACAAAGCTAACCTAGAATCCCAAAACTCTGAGCTGATATCCTTGTTCCAGTGTGGATTCATTCTTATATCTTGGAGAGACAGGGATTTTTTGAAGAATAAACTTGCTTTACAGTGAAGTTAGGAATTGATGATGCAATAAGAACCTCTTCTGCCAGTCAGTCCAGCTCTGCACATCTTCCTGCTTTTCCATTCTGGATATTCAGGAAAAGGGATAATGATGAAACTGGTGACACTAATTTTAACAACCTGTAAGGATTCAGAATAAATTTTGAAGAAAATAATAAATGAAGGCATGAGCATAAATGAACATAAATGAAGGCCTGCAACTGTATTTTGTGTCAGACTAGTCCAAAAATTTTATTTCAGGACAACATAGGACTTCTGTGTAGGACTTTGGTAAAGTCTTTGGTATGGTGCCTTGTGGTAGGTTGAAATTGCCCCCCAACTAATTTGGAGAATTACTCCCACAATAAAATTGCCAGACTAGCTCAGTTGGGGATAGAAGCGAACGAAGCTATATTTACAAGCAAGCTACAATCTAGAAATACGAAATGCAATGCATGTACAAAATATAAAATATATGGACAATATTATATACACAATTTACAAACAACACAGAAACTCTTCAGAACCCCCCTGGATGAATCCAGGGGACCTGTTCAGTTCCCCCCCACACTCCCTCCCTCCTTGCCATTACCTCACACAGTAGTCAAAACAGAGATACCCCCAGCAAGGCCACGGAAGAGAGAGAGAGAGAGAGATAGAGAGAGAGGAAAGTTGCAAGTGACAGAAGAAAAAGAGAGAACAAGAACAGTTTATGCCTCTGCTCTATATTCTCATTAGCAATCCAATGAATTATATAGATTTTGTCATTATTTTATATCCAATGGTAATTTATTTTACTTTCAGTCTTTGCAGCCAGGGACTAGGCTAAAGTTCCCCCTTCAAACTGTAACATGCCTTCAGGAAAGCTACTAGCAAAAGTGAAGATAGGGATTAGTACCAAAGTTGTGTGGAAGATGGTAGAAGGGCCTCACAGCACCAATTCCCTCAGATCCTTGAATGGCTTCCTTTGGTACTATGAACTTGTCTAATCTGCTTAAATGTCCCTAACTCCTTCCTTCCCTGCTCTGGACAATGCTTTGCCCCTGTAGACTCTGCCAATAGGCTTAACGACCTGTGAGGGCTGAAGGCAGACTTCAAAAATAAACTAGTAGATTTTACTGTAATAATCTCATTGTTTCTCTATGATGAAACATATTTTTAAGACAGAATTAGAATTATTTTATGGAGAAACCAGAGATCATGTATTACACTGAACAGAAAAATCACCTACAACTTTCTGTTTATGCACTGTAAATCAGCAGGTAGGGTATTCATTCTTTTAATCTGCTGTTACAGCATAAAAGAATACATATAAACAATAATTTCTACTCTGTGTACTATATTTATATGCATTTAGATGCACTTATTCATTATAATTGTCAAGAATTTAAAAACATTAAATAATCTTTACACATCTACATGATAAGATACCTTAATCTTAATTCTGTCAGAATTTTATGTGTGCTTTGTCTTACTATCTACAACCTCTATTTGAGGCATTGATTCTTTCAGGATATTAAACTGAGTAAATTTTCTTTCTAACTTCATCTTGCAACATGAAAAAAGAAAGATGCTCTTCTGATAATGTGGTTTGATTCTGCTTTTAGATTTGATACTAGCTTTATAGAGTGAAAATTAATTTGTTTGGAAATTAACTACATTCTGTCACCCACTGACTCAAGTACAAAAATGTTGGTATACAGATATTGAGGTCAAGTCACAAGTTATTCCAAGCAGCTGTTAAAATCTACGGAATCACAGAATATATCTGCTTGGAAGAGACCTCAAAGGTCATCCAGGCCAGCCCTCAACCCAGCACTGTTACGTGGGTGACATGCAGTCTGTTTGAGAACAGAGTGTTATTTTATTTTCCATCATTACCTTAGTTGGAATAAAAATTATTTTTTATTGGTTAATCTATCAGAAGATATTTTGGTGGCTGCTTCTAAACTTAGTGTTAAAATAGGTTTGTATGCTTCAGTTTACACAGGTCTGAAAATAATCAGTTAATTCCTCCAACTTGGTATTTAACTCCATTATCAAACTGTGCTGCCATCACTGCTTACTGATCTGTAATTTCAAATAGAGATTTAAAGACATTTTTAGGACATTTGAAGTTTCTCAATCTCTCTTTATGTGGATAGCAAACATTTTTTTCCTGTTGAGTGTTAGATTCTCCTGTATGATGCATATTAAGACACCTTGTAGCTTACCTACATTGTTACTCGAGAAGGACAATAATCATTTAGTCATGTTAGGTTGAGCATCGAAGTTCTACCCAGTACAAACTAATTTTAAGAAGGAGCTGAAAAGTTAATGAATTTGTGAAGATTCAATGAATATAATAAATAAAATAACAACAAAAATAGTTCTACTGAAAACAGGAACTAAAACTATAATCAGCAGAGGAAAGACTCAGCTATAAAGTGGAAGAACATGAAACCCAGAAATAGCTATCTAGGCACAGCAAGATTTCCATAAGTTAGTACAGAACATTCTCAGAAAATTTAACATCAACTCTTCCTTTCCTGTAAAATAATTTAAGCACATTGAACATAAAATTTCCAAATTTACTCAGGCAGAAAATGAGAGAGGAGAGTGAAACATTTGGCATGCATAAAACAGATTTACTGTTGTCAAAAGCTAAAGACATTAAAAAAAACCCCATGAAACTCTTTTTGGGCTGACTGAATAAGGGTCAGTCATAAATGCCAACATAGAGAAAACACCTTCTGAATATCTCTCTTGTCAACAAAGTTTATAAAAACTAAATAAAAAAGATAAGAAATACACACTCATCAATTAAGCAACATTTTTTCCAATAGGAAACACTTGAAAATAGAAAAAAATAGTAAAAAGTATGAATTCTGCTCCACAAATACAATAACTTTGTTTGTTAAGAATACCATGTAAAAATTCCTGTGGGAAATTCCTACTATGAAAATTCAAATTAAATACACTTGAAATATATGATTTTATTGGGTTTGCTTCTCAGCAAATCATCAAACTCTTTCTGTTACAGCCATCATGTCACCTGGGAATTACAACCATCCCTATTCTTTCTTGCTGGCATGTTTGTCAGAGAGAAGTGTTCCATCTAGCTTCCTGCTAAGCTAATTTTTTTGATGAATCCTAGTAGCATCACCTTGTGTGCATCATGAGACATCATCAGACCTGCAACACCTATGAACTGTGCAGTTACACTGAATTAAATTGAAATTAAGACCTCCAAGTCAGTTTCAAAAAACTAATTATCTACAATTGTTGGGCCCATGACAAACCTGTTTGGGTTTTAGACAAAAAGCTCCAACAGAAACTTTTGATATTTCCAACTTAATAATTTTCACAGTTTGTAGTCCTTAACTTATGATAAAATTTGCTTCTTCAAGCTTATATGTGTGTGTGAAGGAGATATAATCTATATTATAATCCACTGGTTAGAAGATCTAATTCAAAACACTGTGAAGCAAAATACAATTTTGCAGGTAAGAAGTATTAATAACTGGAGGATTTACCTGGTAATGAAACAGTCTGCTTATTAAAAATAGTAATTAATTACTTCATAATGTGGAGTCTGCTGTGATAAAGTTAGTGCTGAGTTTTAGTGGTCAGTCTTCTTAGACTTCTGTAGTAAATTACCAACTCTTTAGTAGATTTATCTACAGTATGCTCAATGAGTGTCCATTTTTCTGTAACACTTAAGATACCAGGAGTATCTGTGAAAGCTGCAGAAATATGGGCTATAATGGATTAAAGTGTGACACCCTCCTTGTTCCTTAATGAACTGAAATACGTGGAAGATTTCATCACTTGTACTATGAACATATTCTAAATGAAAATGCTGCAAGCACCTCTCAAACAGGAATGGGTGTCATGTGCTAAAGTGCCTGGGCAGATTTTTTTCTGTTTGTGAAGAACACAAGCTACAATTTTATCAAGATAACATTCATTGGCATTAAATCAAACCTGCACTTCCTTATAGGTAGGGTTAAACACAGGAACTGATTCTGACAGACAGGACTGGTTTAATGCTTGCTACTATGTGGTTTTGTAGGTGCCTGTCTTTAGCATTGTAAGAGCCTGTTTGGACTGCATAAACATAATCCTTTGTCCTGAACTACACACATATTCTAGCACTACAATACATGCTTCTTTAGGTATCTTTAGGAGAGGAAGTAGCTTCATTGTCTGGTAGACTAAATCAATTGAAGTCTAATTAATATTTTGAATTTTCAAAAGGTACTTTGTAAGCCAAAGATGTGCAATGGCTGCAAAGTAGGACAAAATTTTCCACTTTACATAAAGACTGTTATCATATTTCATGAGACTGAACACATTTTTATATCAAGGAAAGAGGAAAACAAGAAAACCTTTCATTTAAAGAAAAGTATTACCTCTAGCACCATCTCTCTATAACTTTTTAACTCTGATAAGTCATTTGCACATCATATGTTTGTACCATTATTCAGATTTCCCTCTTGCATCCCATCAGAACGTCCATCAATAATTGTCTGTGTGCCTGCATAAATAATCAGCACCTGTACATGTGAGGAGAGATCTGACATACTGCTAACTGCAATAACTCTGTGCTGTTTGGATATAGAAATTTCTTAATGCCTGTGCTCTAACTTAATACATTATTGATAGGTCTCAAACCCAATATAACAGCTAAGTTTTACTTTTCAGTTAATTATCTGAAATGGCAGTAACCATTAATATTTACTAGTTCTAATTATTTTTCATATTTAATATATTTTAAATGTTGAGGGGAAAGCAATTTACCATATATTATTCCAGTCACTGCTGGTGAGAATAACAGAACATTGCAAATGAAGATGACACTAAAGGGCTTCATTCCCTACAAAATATATCTTTTCCAATTACTAGCTGATTTAAATTAAGTGATAAAAGCATTAAGTTTTAATTGACCTAATTGCTCTTTGCAGTAAATTTCTTCTTTAAAGAAGAAATCTAAGGCTAACTTTTAACTTTCTCATTCTAGAAAGCATTACATTTTCACAATTTTTTTTTTATGGCAGGAGAGATTAGTTGAACAGGGTTTTGCTGTCTTAGCCACAGAACTAGGATTTAACAAGGCCAGATCCCAAACAGCTTTCAGTCTGAACAAGCGAGGCAGGCTACACATGGGAGAATCCACAAGAGATGCAAAGGAGCTTGGGATCACACCAAGCAGATCAATGGCAGAGACAGGAGTAAAATCCAGGCTTTCTAAGACTCTTTTTATCTGTTGGGTGATACTGATTGGTAATAATGTCTAAGTATTATAGAAGTATATGGTATTCATTAGTTTGGGACTCTTCATTTCATCTCAAACTCTGGTGCTTGCTGCTGCTTTCAGGCAAATTATCTTCTTGAGATCAGGTCTACTCAGTATGTCAGCTTGACCTGTTACCACTCAAGAGAACAGGGTTTTTTTCTCTCTCAGCTCCTATGCTTCAAAATAGTCCATGTAAAGCTATCTTTTCCCCCACTAATTCAATTATTATTTTAATCTGTAGCTATTAAGATTTTGAGCAGTATTTATTTTGGAGTCATAGAGTACGACAAGCCTTTAAGGAGAAATCCCATTTCCAGAAGTTAAAGTTATTTAACTTTCTCAGTCAAAAATTAAGCTCAAGTAAGGATTGCTTCATCACAGTAGGAAAAGAAATCCTAAGGACAGTAGTTTCTCCATTATGCAAGTCTAAACAGAATGTAACCAATACAGTGGAGTATTTAGGTTTGAGTCTTTCTGCAAGTAAACTGCTCCAGCATTTTCTCAAAGCAGTTTCTGAGGTCCACTGTTCTATATCCAAAAATATAGATGCAGTAGGAAAATTCTATTTTAACAAGGAAGCAGCTAAATCCTGAGCACAATAACCTCAAAAGCACTGTCAAGTTTCTGGGAAAACTGTAAAGACCTTGAAATACTAGTCACCATCCCTGGAGGTGTTCAAGGAATGAGTAGATGTGGCACTTTGGGACATGATCTTGCAGTCATGAAGGTGTTGGATAGAAGGTTGGACTTGATCTTATAGGGGTTTTCCAACTTTAATGATTCTATGATTCTAATGTAGGAAACTACTTTGAGAGCTTTACTCACCCTTTGACCTGAAGACACTGTCTATGAAACCAGAGGAAAACATTCCTTTATGAAACTGCCACCTTGTTTAACAGTAGTGTGATTGGGGAAGCATAGTCTGAAGTTCAGTAAAGTAGCTATAGTAGATGTATCCCTGTTGCCCACAGATAACATGAGATTATTCCCATAAAACACTTGTTTTAACAGTTTTATTAGGCCAGAAAGAGTGAAGTTTGGTTACCTCTGACAAGTGTAACAATCTCTTTCAAACAAAATCAAAACATCACAGAAAGAAAATAACAACCCCAATCAAGGGGATCTGACACACAAAAAACCCAAGAGTACTACAAGTATAGATACTAGCATGAGATTTTAGTTCCATGGAGGACTGATGAGAATGAGAACATCATACAGACAGCTCTAAAAGCATCTAAACCCACATGATTTTATAAACATAACAGGGAAGGCAGAAGTATCAGTATAGGCCTCAGCATGCCCCTGAGTGATCCAAATTTACTTTGAGGCAATAACATCTTTCTCCATACCAGTTTACTTAATAGCTCTTAATGACATATTTAAGAAAAAATGAGTTTTTTGGAGATGAGGCCTAATCAGCATTCTGTGAAACCATCATTTTCTATACAGACTATGTGGAAACTATTTTCACTAGACAGACATGAAGCAGTAACTCTCTTGGTTATCTGCCCATACAAGCTGGATTTACATTGGGGCTGGCAGTGGCTAATCCTGGAAGAAGCAACCCATGATAGATTTCCTGGCTTTTGCTGCCTTAGAAGTAGTTATCTATCTTTTGCTTTTGAGATAACTATAGGAGAGGAGGCTGGTCTGCTTTTCTTTTCTTTTCTTTTCTTTCTCTTCTTTCTTTTCTTTTCTTTCTTTTCTTTTCTTTTCTTTTCTTTTCTTTTCTTTTCTTTCTTTTCTTTTCTTTTCTTTTCTTTTCTTTTCTTTCTTTTTTCTTTTCTTTTCTTTTCTTTTTCTTTTCTTTTCTTTTCTTTTCTTTTCTTTCTCTTCTTTTCTTTTCTTTTCTTTCTTTTCTTTTCTTTTCTTTCTTTTCTTTTCTTTTCTTTTCTTTTCCTTTTCTTTTCTTTTCTTTTCTTTTCCTTTTCTTTTCTTTTCATTTTTGGGTTTTTTTTACCTTTTCTGAAAGCAAATGAAAATAAATTGATTACTTGCTATATATGCAGGAAGTTTTGGCCTTTATAGATTAGACCTAAAATTTCTATAATGCTTTCATTTTTTTTGAGCTAAAAAAACCCCAAAACTTTATGTTTTTACTGTTGCTAAAGCATTAATATTTTGGGAGGAATGTTACAGCCTTCATGCAAATTCAACAGCACTTGCTTCAGGAAGTGTTCTTGGTGGTGCTACCCATGTGGGTGAACAGTATGAGCTGTTACAATATGCACACAATGATATGCATTGCAAAAGAATCTTTTTAAACTTCTTCAAGTCATACTTTTTGGTTATGCAGAAGGACACCTGGAATGAAAGAGGAAACATGGAGAGGAAATTGTGTTAAGCAATGATTTTGAGATCTGAAGCTGTGATCATATCCTAAACACAGAGTGAGTCAGCTACATGTGTGTTTGATTTATTGATTGAATATCAAGATGAAATAGGCACAGCTTAATTTAACATATTTGACTGTGATTATAGGAGGGTTGAACTAGGTGACCTCTAGAGGTCCCTTCCAATCCAATGCATAATTCTATGATTCTGCTGATACAGTTGACTTAATCTCATTTTTTAGTTTATAGAAATACAGTTACCATAGAGATGTTATTTAGAATGAGATTCACTGTGAGAGATTCACAAATACTTTTAATTTTCCAGCATATCTGAGGTCACATTAATATTTCATCAATGAACAGTCTGCACAGTGCAGAATTATGACTTAAGTGGTCATCAGTGATGAGGTGATAATATTTTCTTCACAATCTGTAAAAGGACTATTTAGAAGATAACATCAAATGTTAAAGACAGGGACTATTTCAGTCAAAAAGAAAAATTTCTTGTTTGTATTTTCTTCATCCCTTGAAGGAAGAAGGAAACTTTTGTATCGGTAGAAGTGGATAATTGTTATTCAAGAGTGTGATTAGTAATACGGGCTTCCTACACACAGCTCAGGCAAAGAATTGCAGTTCAGATTCAGAGTACTTAATTAACAGTGATAGTGGGGTACAGTTGTGATGCACTATGTATAGCCCTACTATTTTATCATATTTTTTGAATAATGAATCTATAATGACAATATGCAAATTTTGACTTTTTAATAACTGTTACCATAATATGTCACCTAATTTGGACCACTTCTGTGTACCAATTTCTAATAATGAAAAATTGCACTTTGATTCCATCTGTGGCCTTATCAAAATATAAAGTAAAAGGCTAGTAGTACAAGAGTCCACTGCAGTTCACAGGCCTTATAGTTGAGATTCTTATGCATGACTGCCTGCAAATGAACCGTAAATATCCATGGCTTGGTGAGCTAAAAACAGCACTATGCAATATCAAGCAAAATCCATCTACGTGAATCTCTTGTCTCATCTTTCATTACTAGCTTAGACAAAGGACATGCAAAGGAGAGAGACAGAACTAATTCTTATGTTGAAGAAATTTCATATTTGGTATTTTACTGTTGTTCAAAGGATGGTTTTGAAGTAAACTCAAAACTTGCTTGGAAGATAAGGGCCAGAGACCAACAGACTTGAATATTGCAAATGGAATAATGAATTACAACATTAGGTACATTTAGTGTTTTGCATTGAAGTCTTTATTTTATGGATTTACTATCCTAGGGTTGTAGCTAATCCTGACCAAAATAGTTTGAGACCCTATAATACATTATTTGTGTGCAATTCAGCTGAGCAATTCTGATTATATGAATGTGTAGTGCTGTCTAATGTTTTGAATATTTATTGCATATCTATTTTATGTTGAGCATACTGTTACACCCTCCAGGACATTTTGTAGAAGACGTTCCATTTGAAGTGTTATTTCCTGAAGGAAATAGCAGAAGCATATTGCTTCTCTATCACTTCAACATGCAGCAGTACTCCTTTCTGCTACACAGTCAAAGATGTTACTTAGCTAACCTCTTGTCCAATTAAAACCAAACTGATAGTAGGCATGAATGTAGTAACTAGAGCCAATGATGGTCTGTCTACTAAATTGCTTTATACTTAAAATGTTTCCTTTGGCTCACAGTTGTTATTATACAGCCTTAAAATTGCAGGTAGAGAATAGGACTGTGTATTGATCAAATCTGAATCAGAACTCAACTTCTAGGTCACATTTACCTCAAAGAGACTGCAAAACAGTGATATTTATATTACTAACTTTACCACAAAATAATAATTGTTTACTATGGGGAAATATTTAACCTTCAATCTCTTGGGCAAACTGCAGTCAATTATTGGTCTATCAATGAATCTTCATACCTGTAGTGATAGGACAAGGGGCAATGGTTTCAAACTAGGGAAGAGCAGATTTAGATTGGAGGTTAGGAACAAGTTCTTTACCTTGAGTGTAGTGGATTACTGGAACAGGTTGCCCAGGGAGGTAGTTGATACCCCATCCCTGGAGATATTCAAGCTGAGGCTCAACAGGCCTCTGGGCAACCTGATCTAGTAGAGGATGCCCCTGCTTACTACAGAGAGGGTTGGAACTTTGAAGGTGCCTTCCAACCCAGATCATTCTATGAATCTGTGATTCATCAAATCAATCAAAATAGCAAAAAGGACTGATCTGTCATGGAATGACTGCACAGGAGATAAAAAAGGAAAAGACCACCAGCTACTACAACCAAAAAAACTAGAAGCTGTAAAATCTTCCATCCAGATAGAAGATATATTCCTTTTATACTGCCTTCTCTTACCTGAGTGCACACTAGTGCAGAAATTCGTAAAATAAAGCAAATACATCCATCTTTTTAATCGATCCAAAAATATCCTACTCCACACCAACACCAGAAAGTACCCAATCAGTTTTATAAAAATAAGGAAACAACTGTCTATGGTTCCTCTTTAAGGGGAAAGAAAATGCAAATAATCTGTAATGGACATTATTCATGCCATTTAGTACACTGCTGTGAGCGGCTCAGATGCGATTATGATAAGTACAGTGTACAAATATAAACAGAAAAGAATAGAAACATTTGTGAAATGAACTAGAGCTCCCAGTAAGATGAACAGTACTGACATCTCCAGAAAATCAAATGTCTTTTACAACATTTTATATTCTTTTTGTAATGAGAATAGTTGGGTTTTCTTCATTTCTATAATAACATCACATAGAATACACAAAAGTATGTCTCTAATTAGACACCAGCAGAAATATGGGGGTTTTGCTGGTTGTTTTGGGGTTTTTTGAGGGGGGAGCAGTTCAGTAAGCACCATGAAGGAAATCTTTACCAAAAAACAGAAATTATGTCATTTTGAATTGGTTTTAACAAATACCTGCCTTCATTTCTGTTTCCCAGATGAAGACCTTAGCCTTAACGTAAAGATTGGTCTGGTCTTTGTAATGGCTGTGTCAAAGGTTCCATTATGTTCTTTGACAAAACATTTATTTATCCTAATAAAATCAGTTCTCCATCACAGAAATATGCCAAGACAGTAGAATTGACTTTCCTGGGATTTTCTTTGCTATGAAATTCAGAGGGGTTTTTACACCAATATCACTTCCACTCCCCCTAAAGTATTATCTCCTAAATGTTGACATCAGCTCTAAGAGCTAGAGAAGCATTCATTCATTTGCATGACTGCAAAAGTGTGTGCCCTCCTCTACGGACAGGTGAGGTGGCTTCTTCCTTTACTCATCAGTACTTTGGTCTGCCACTTTCACCATAATACTCCTTCAGCCCTTTCTCCTTCAGTTTACTCTCTTGCCCTCGATAGGGCAGCAATACTATTCAGGGTAATTTTTAGCTGCTTAGCTCTTGCTAACTTCAGGGTTGAATGTGTTGAAATTAAGTTGTCTTCCTCAGCATCTGAGAGGAAACTTCTTTTCATAGGCATATAAATTAAATAAAAACTGCTGTTATTTTGCATTCTTTGTCAAATTTTATTCTAACAAACATACTACTTTTCTCTTTCCTAAACTGTACCTCTTGTATCTTCAGAATACTAACTAGGGGAGAACGACTGGTAACAGGGTTAGGTGATACAACGAACTAAGACATGGTTGTGTTCCATTTTCCCATGTCTATAAATTACATTAGTGGTTTCCTCTGCAAAGTCAAACCTTTCAAATTATAATTTTAGCAAATTTCACTGTGCAAAATGTTAATTTTGATACCCTTTTAATGCCTATTCTCAGTAGAAGTGTTTGCATATCACATACTTTAAATGAAATATGTCTGTTCCTGAGGTTGGTGCAAGGACCACCAGGAGTCATTACAGCTACAAACCTGACTACACAAAAGCCACAAAATAATGAGGAACTTTTTCAGCTTGCACCTCACCATCTTGATTTAAGCCTACATCAGGAGTATATGCTGTGATTATTTATCAATAACAAATGGCTTGGAGAGGGTAAGAAGAGGAGAAAAATGGATATTTTCCAGTTTTGAACTCATGTTGGTCTTTTTACCCTAGCTGAAAACTAGTATTATCTTTCAAAGTATCAGTCCTGACTGTCATCCAGCAATTAGCTCTCCCCTTGACTCAAAAGTCCTTTCAATTTGTACTTCACACCCATAGTACAAACACTGTGATGGCTGACTTTATGTAAATCTGGATGACTTTGTATCACATGGGTGTACATCACAGATAGCAGGAACAATACTGTTGGGTTAGAATTGTGCAGTCAAGTTCTAGCCCAGTGGTTCTTTAGTTCAGTGATATATTGTTGGGGGGGCTTTATTATCAGCCTCAGGTATAACTTACTGAAAGAGGAAGCTAATGCTGTGACTTGCATAGGTAGCATTTTATCCCTTTAACCTTAAAAGGTTACACAAATTTGTAACTGAGTATGTCTTTCCTAATATTTTTTTTCTTGTTTGTAAGAGTTTGCGTGCTGTTTTTGTAATGTTTTCATTGATGTCAAGACCTTGGTATAAAAACAAGACTAGCACTGTACTAATTTACCCCATGGTCTCCCGTGTCTTCCTTGCCTCTCCTTGAGCAACTGGCATAGCTGCAGGACTGTTTACTCCACGGCTTATTTCCCCTTTATCTTTGATGTCCCTGGATGTCAAAGGCTGTGAATTTAATATTGATTTTATAAAGTACTTTTACTGTAACATGTCAGTTAGGATTAGCCTCAACCTCGAGGAAGCTCAGGCACTGAGCTGGATTTGCACGCAATGTGGCTCTCCAGCTCTCAGACTCCTTTCCCAAGCAAATGCTTTATTTATAAGAGTGACAGTGTGCTGTGAAAGCAGGGATAGCACACAGCCCCCAGCTATCTCTGTGTCTTGTATACACAACGTCAGTGCCCTGTGTATACATTAGGCTTGAAAATGTAAGTGGATCAGAGAGACGTATCATTTGCTGGTATGTAAACAGACAGATGAGTTTATAGATCGCATTAAACCCCAGTGGCTGTAACTAGTGGAAGAGTCTTCCTGGAGTCCCATCCCCCATCTCACTCCTCCTTGTTCCTCCTTCTACCATCAACACCACGAGCTGGACTCACCTCCTTTATGGAGCAAATAAAGGCATCTTTCTAAAGCAGGAATCATAGCTGAAGAGTATTCTTGCCTTCATCTTGTTGCCTTAAACTTTTATTGCTCCTTTGAAATGGCAGGTGCTGCCGATAGAATGTATTAATCCACAGATTAATCTGCAAAGTCATAAGTCAGTATTGATCCTTTGCTCAGTCTCAACAAAGGTGAAAAGTTTGCCTTGATCTCCCCCTTTTTTTCTCTCTCTATTTTTTTCCCCTTCTTTTACTATATGCTTTTGGGAAAGAGGAAAAATATGTCTGAAAAAGTGAGGTAAGTTTCCTCCTAAGAATGATAATACTGAAGCTTGGAATTACACTCTCAGGGGTACAGTCACCAGTTTTCTTGTGTCCTGAGCAAATCATGCCAACTGATTACACACTGTTAATGAAAGATTAGCTATTTAATGCATTAGCTTTTTGTGAGCACATAGAACAGCTGCGCATTTGGGATATGTCTGCCCTGTTCATAGCACATTTGTTTTCTCATAGCTCTCCAGTTGCTCTGGGCTTGCCTTCTTCCTCAGCTGGCACTTGAGTTAGCTTAGGTCTTCTGAGCATGTTGAAAATATTTCTTGTTTGGTTCATTAATTATTCCTTATGTGCTGACTTTGGAGGCCATGTACACTTATGGCAATGGATAAATAATAAAGAAGCTATTATTCTTTATATAGAGAATATATTGTTGATTATAAAACATTATTGATATAGCTACACTACCAATTTTTTAATTTATTGCATTGCTCCTCTAGATATATATATAACCATTCAAGGATTTTTTTAAGCCATTTTTATAAAAGTTTAAGCTATTCCAAAGTAAATCCTGCAGGAGTTCATACAAAATTTTGCTGATCTTTAGTAGTTGAAGAAAGAAAGAATGGCAACATTTATCCTATTTTCCTGTTTTATATAATGTGACAAATCAAGAAATTATAGAGCAACATTTGTGATTTTAATTGCTGGATGGAAAAAATTGGAAAGCAGAAAACTGAAAGTGACTGTCATGTGCATACAGATAGGTACATAGAACAGTTTGGGCTGGAAGGGACCTCCAAAGGTCATCTAGTCCAAATGTATATCCTTCCTATTTATACTGGCAACAAGGCAGCATTTTTCATGAAATATGGCAAGCATGACTTGGGTAACAAGGTCACAAAACTTCATAAATTTATAACAGACTCAAAGTCAACAAATGAAACCTGAAAAGTAAAATTTCAAAACTTAAACTCAGTAAGATTTTCCTTCAGTGTCCTCTCCCACTTCCTACCAATGAGACAGAGAGAGAGAGTGGAAATAGCCCCAAACAATTTTTTCTCTCCAATATAAAAAGACAGGAATATTCCAAATGTTACACTGAAGTGAAAATTTCCATACTGGATATCAATGCATAAAATTTTGGACATATGTCAGCTAAATAAGCAAATGAAGTCTCTAAAGCATTTTGACTGCAGCCTGTCACTACCACCAATGTTACAGTAAGCTCATAAATATTTGATATACCTGAAAGCATCATCTCTTCTGTTTCCTTTGCATCAGGTACACAATGCATCATCTCTGGGGTTTGTTTTTAGAATTCAAACATTAATTTATGCCTGTCTACATAATATTTTTTCAGACAACATATTTATTAAGAAAATTACCTTCAGAGACTTCTAACTATATTTAATAAGGTCCATGTTGAATAAATAAGGAATCTGTAGGAAAAATTTCAGTTGGCTAAATTTTCATTCAGTTTTTATGGAATTCATGAATACAAGTTATGTTGAAATATCAGTGAGGATTTAAAACTCAATTAAAAAAAAGAAAAAAACAATAAAATTCTAAAGTTTTTAATTCATTTTTGTATTATTAAAAAATAAAGCAAATGCTTAGTATATGGTAATACAAATTCAGTATGCTTTAACTGCCAGTTTTGTAATAAAATAAACAAAATAAACTGTTCAAAATACATTTCAGACTGCACACACCCCATCATATTAATGTTCTGTGGCATCCAACTTTTTCCCTGAGCAGCATGTTAACTGCAACACATCAGAAATGCTGAACTTTGGAGAATGCCTCACTCCACAAAAATAACCCAGGCATATGAGCAAGCCTGTTCACAGGATATTTTTAATGGCTGTTATTCAGGCATATATATCATTTCATGGAAGCATATACTCAAGGAATTTTAACAGACCTGTTTTTATGGGTGGTTGTGGATTTCTTCTTTTGCATGCTAAAGAGACAGAGAGAAACAAAAAAAGTTCTTTGTACATTGCAGCCTGAGTTGCAAACTGTGAGGTAGGGGCTCCTCTGTGACAGAACTTTTTTAGCAGACTGCTAACACTGCTGCTGCTTCTTCATACAGCTTCAGGAGGCAGAGAAAATTTCATGCTTTCTAATACCACCCCAAGACTCTGTGGTGCTGTCAAGAACTGAATGTCTCCTGAATATCTGTTCACAGGAAGCTGGTTTGCTTTCATCCAGTAAGTCTTCAGTGCCAGAGGCTATTGCAGGGTGGCCTAAATTAGAGAAACCTCGGGGTAGTGTTAATTCATGCCATAAGGTCAAAGCAGTCTCTTAACCCAAGGGATTTGTTAGTACAATGATGGCATAGTCACTTTTACTACCTTTTTCAAGTGAGCAAAGCCTAGTCAGTCCTAAACACTGGGGACTGAGGTGTTCAAATTTATTTGCCGTTAGAAAAGCTCGAATAATAATTTATGCAAACAAAACTTGAGCTAAAGTCATTAACATGTCAAGAATACTGTAAAAACAACTTACTTCTACCCTATTATTGAATTTAAGAGAAAAAAAAATAAAAGGAAGTGAAGTAAAATACCTTTTTTTTCCCCCTAAAGAATAGTACTTCCACAATGCTAGTAGGAGTGTGAATGCTTGTAAACAGTAAATAATGAGTTGCATAAGGATAGTTAATTTGAATTATGAACAGTCTTTAGAAATGTCTGGCCACCTCCTCCTCTATATACTGCAATAATGCACATAGGGATGCATTTCAGTATAGATAACATCAAGTTTTGTATATTTATACATTTTCTCATTAAACTAAGAAATGGATTTGGTTTATCTGCCATGCTATTGACTTGAGTCATTAGCAAAGGTAGTTTTAAACACAACTACCTCAAAAATACTGTAGCTGTGCAGTTCGGCTGCAATGCTATCTTCATTGTTTGGGGAAACATCTTGAATGTCAGCTCTGACTTCAATATTCTTCCTGCTTAAAAAGGCATTGGTAGATGTTAAGAAAGAAACCAAATATTTTTCCTAATGTTTCAGTGAATTAAGTTTGGAAATGTGGCCGTAAAAGCGTTGTTGTGTTTTGTACGTCTAGCGTACTAACAGCAAGGTACAAAACCCAACACCCTATGTGTATCCACCACATGTCTGCATGTCAGCTGTCTCAATTTCAAGAATGATTCCTAAGGTTGTATTCCACTTTCATCTCAAGTCTGTTGGGAAACTGTTGTCAGATCATGGAGGTTCTGCTTTCTGTCTTGGTAGTTGCTGTTCCTGCACTCAGAGCATCTACAGGTTTAAATTTTCCCCTCTGCTTGTCAGAGCCACCCACGCAAACTATCATTTTTGTTTTGTCACAGTGTTTCTCTTTCTGTGGATTTTCAATTCCTTATTTATTCTTTTATTTTTATGTATTTTTTGTTTGTAATTACATGCATCAATTTTGCAATTTAGTGTATACATGTGTTCTCAGTGGGAATTTACATTGCTTGCAAGGAAGATGATGCAAAAATATTTCAATGTGTTTTAACTGCATCTCCACTTAAGCTTTTGCACAAAACGTGCTAGTCAGGAGACAACACAAGGGGCAAACACTCATCTTAGGCCACAGTGGTGTAAAGAGCTGTGTTCTTTACATAATGATTGTTGGTGAAGGAGAACATGGTATAGTTACCTCAAAAATAGAGCCACTTATTTTAATATAGCAAGCAACATTCTGGTCACTTGGGTTACATTTGCAGTTCAGGCTGTGCGTCCTTTGTCAGCAGAGAGACACTTCAAGCACAATCAACAGATTTCACCTGGCCAGCAGCTTTAAGGGAATCCCCTTTCAGCACGAAGGCAGATATCAAAATATGCCCCTTACTGCCTTAGATTCTACAATGGTTTATAATAGGGATTTGTTCATACTGTGTTTATAAAAGCAGAGAACAAAAGATATTTCTTGTTCTTTACAATGATCTTTCCCCCCTTTTTTGATTCTTCCATCCACTGCTACCACCACATCTTATTTTGCCCTGTAGAGGTTCCTTCTTCCTAAATGCAGTAGCAATGAGAGGCTTTAAATTTGTATGTCCTTATTGAGGGCCACTTCAGAGGGAGTATCAGAATGTCCTACCTTCCCAAGGACAATGAAGAAATATGTTTTTATTGTTGAAGACTAAGTTTTAAACTAAAATCTGATTAAGAAGATATAAATGGTATCAGAACACCCCCAAAAATATAGCTAGGTCATTGTTTTCAGATCCCACTGATTCCCTCAAGTTTTTTCTAGCCAAGTCTTGTTTGGCTACTCCAGTCTTCTTGGCTTTGTACACTGTGCTAAAATTAGCTCCACCCTTGAATGCCTTGTTAAGTGTCATTGGGCATATTCAAGCATTCACATGTTTTAGTGTTTTGTCTTGTTTTGAGCAATATAACTTAATCAGCAGTCATGTAGCAACATCCAAAACAAGCACAATAATAGCCTTGTGTCCTATTTTTCATTAATTGAGATGGATCTTGCACTGCTTTCCATTGGACTTGTATTCATTTCTTTTTCTTTCTATAAACAGGAACAGAAATTTATTTTCTAATTAGTAGCGAAATAATGTATATAACAATACCAAGCTGCTTTCATCAAACCCTACATGATGATGATAAATATTGATATTATACTCAATTTGGAGTCTCTTTCCTTTTTATGTCATGTTATATTTTTCAGAAGTTGAAAGGCTAACCCCATGATCTATCTTAAACAGAGGAAAATTAGGATTATAGACAAAAAACAGATGTCAAGAGCTAGGGCTGAGTCAAACACTGAAGATCTGACAGACACTCTCAATAAATCCTTTTCCTTTTCCAAAGGGGAAAATGGGGGAATAAGGAAGAGAAATGTCAACAGAAAAGAAAACTAAAACTTGTTTAGTGAAAATTATAATAATAAAGTAAAATATATACAAACCCAATATAGAACCCAACCCTCCTGACAGCAATAAGTCACCATCACCACTGATGTTGTGGCAGAAGTCCAGCCTGGACTCAGCAGCAGACAAGAACCAGATTCAGGATTCTGTAACAGGTTTCAGAAACTCAAGGATCAGGGTTGAAGGTAGACTAGACAGAGTCCTCCTCAGCCACCTCACCAGGCACTGAAGAAGAGGAATAAGAGAGTTTGACCCTCCTGATCCCTCAGCTTTATGCCAAATATGATGTATATGGAATGGAATATCTCACTGGTCAGCTTGTGGTCATCTGAACTCTCCACTTCTCCCTGCAGGTGCAGCCTTTTAGTCTGCACCCCCAACTTGGTACACAAAGTTTGTCAGTGACCTTGGCCTGCACACCAATCCTTGGTACTAACCAGAAAAATCGAGCATCATCACTGCTAGAAGCAGATGCCAAGCAATAATGCTGTGAATTTCAGAGAGTGCAGTTACTTAGGGACTAAGCTGGAAAGTGAAATCATTGAACAGAACTAGTTCTGTTCTGACTCAAACCAGGACATCAGGAAATGTAGCACTGACTGCTGCGATAATGGCTTCTTTAATACCTTGAAAAATGAATAAAATGTTATTTTCATTTTCAGAAACCAGTTTCAAAGTGTTGCATACTAACAGGAACTTTTTAGTGTTGAGGCCTTTACTTTTTTCCAAGAAAATTCATCATTTTCTGTTCAGAAATCAAACCACTTATTTTACAATATCTGTTCAGGCCTCAGCTGAAAGAGTATTTCAAAAGTAACCCTTGGAATTACCGAGAAAGAAATTGTATTCAGCTTTTTTATACACATCCATAACTTCCCAAAGCCCATTAGTCTCTTCTACTGCAAATAAGGCTGAATTATAAAAGCTCACTTGAATGCATCAACTTGGTAGATGTGTGGAATGGTGTTGTTACAGCACAGTTTTTTGAAGATTTTTGGGTGTCTCTCTGTCCTTCTTTACAGTTTTCCCCAATTTCTACTGTACAGGTATTCCTTCTTGGTAGGTGTATTTCTCAGGTACTGATAACTGCACTCCTTTTTTTATAATCATTACTCATCACAGTCCCTCTGCAGCAAATTGATAGGCAATTTTGACAGGGGTAGTTATCAGTGTGAGCCCAATAATTCTTTATCTCAAACATGAATGGCCTTTGCAAAGGCTCTCTGCCATTTAACAGCTTTGGGTGGAGCAGTGTGGCAAACCACATCAATCTTTGGAAGCTGTTGTACTTCATTTCAGTCTTGTTTCATGGAGAAGTATGCTAATTAGTTTGAAAAAAATTGTACTTGGGGAAATGATCACTGTTAGAGACAATGCCAAAATTCACAGTAATTTCATTAGCAGCCAAAGTGTTGGCTGATATTTCTATGGCATATTTTATTCAAGTACTTACAGTTCAGTACTTAAAGAAGATTCTATGAAGCTTTTTGCACTATACCAGGTAACTATGCTATTGATAAAACATTTTACCTAAGAGTTCAAGCTCTAAAGGGCACACTTAGAGCTGCTGAAAAAGAGATTCTGTCTTTACAAGCTCTCTGCTTCTGTTTCTTAGGCTGATCATTAAAAAGGGTTCTCAATTTCAGTCACTGATGTATTTAAATCTGTTTTAACGAAAAAAATCTTTCTTAATGATACTGTAAATGTTTTCTTTACCTCTTAACATTTTAATGCAAGACTCTGCATGAGGTGTTTGGCCACCTTTAAATCTGATTAGCGTAACTGTTACAGATAATAATTAAATCATTTATGATCCTAGATAATCATAGCATCTCAGTTTTAATATTCACAGGCCACACTGTAGTAATATAGTTTTAATACTTAAATGGACAGACACAACAATTCATTGCAATAAAGAATGTAAGCTTTTTATTGGAATAATAATAGGCTTATCAATTCTCTGCTGTTAATTATACTTCATGTTAATAAGATCACATACAAATACCCTTTCAAGTAACACATAAATATACCAACATACAGTTCCATTTGGAGATGCACAACATGCCAAAAGTATCTGGCATCAGTATTTCCAGAAATGGACACAGAAAAAAAATCCTTTGAGGAACACAGCTGTTGGCAAAGAGAGAAAAACTCTATGTGATAGTGTTTCGAAACAATTGGAAGAGGCTTGGTTTTGTTTTTTCTATAATAGTAGTTATCAGAGTGCTGAAGTATTTTATTTAGTGATGATAAGGAGGATAATAATACTGATGTACCAAGAAGTATCTGGGCTGACAGAAGTTGTGCAGGCCTTTGTCAAAGTATCAATTCATTATTCTTCTTCTTCCTGACACAAGTCCTTTTTGATATTCAGCAGAGCAAATAAAAATTCTCTGTTGTGCCTCTTCACTTCTTCCAATCTCTGCTGTTAATCACACTTTATGCACAAATTACAAGACATTTTTATGTATTAGAATAAGTTGGAGATGTGGTAAATATGTATTTTTCTCCAAATATGTAAGTGGAAGACTTACAGACGAAATGCAAACAGCTGACTTGAGGCTCATTCCTGTGTCCCCATTTCAGGAAAGCTGACTAGTCTGTTTACTGGATCAAGGACTGGACTTCACATGAGCAGGAAATACAAAGGAAGGAAGACTTGGGGAAAGCTGATTCATGTAGAGAAATAAACCAAAAGTGTAATGTAATTATCAATATCAGATTCAGAATAGGATTTATAGTAATTTTATGCATGATTTAATTTTTGAGTAATTTCTTCTCTCAATATTTATTTAGGTGTTTTACATAAAATTGAGGCACTAACCAAAGCCTAAAGATTGAATTTTTTCTTAATTTCTCTAAGGATCAAAGCTTAACATTGCTGATAATAGATGAAAATAGAAGAAAATGAAGCTGAAGAACAAGGATAAGCTTCTGCAGCTGATATTCGTGTTTGCTGTTTTTTAATATTCTTTTATTTATCAGTTTTCAATATTATCTTCAACTTAGGTATAGTTATTAAAAAGCCTCAAACTCGTACAGTTAAATACTTCCATTAAAATACATTTAAGCAGTTCATATGTTGTAAAATACAATGATGATAGAAATAAACAACATAGATAAAAGATGAGTTTGGAAAACCCTACTCCATACAAGACCTCAAGTTATAGGTGCAAATAAAATATTTATTACAACACTGGTAATTAGTGCAATTCCCTCAGCAGAAATGATAGAGCTAGAATAGAAATGCAATCGAATAGAATTCCTGATACATATGTTTCTTGATTCATGGGACCACTTTTCACCTCCAAACCCTAAAGAAAAATCTGTTAGAAACAGCATTTCTACAGACAAGCTTTTCTGTTAATTTACCACAGCTACATACAGAAATTACTTTTCATGAAGAATCTTGCCATTTTTAGTGTCTTCATGTAATGACTATCTATATATTTTATTGTAGCCAAAATTCTACTCTTTCAACGCTGGTATTTGATCAGGGACCAGTCACAAATCCTTCTAACTGCTTAATGTAAAAGGCTCTTCCTCCTCTTAATCACCTCCTAACTTTCTTAACATCTGACGTAGGCCACGTTGTAGAGCATTCCAAGGCTCAAATTCCTCACATCCTTCTAGTTACTCATCACTATTATGGTATTGAGTCTTCACAACAAAAGACTGTCAAGGTTCTCTTCACCAAAAAAAACCTGGAAAAATACAGGAAAATCTTATTTTTATTATTATGTAAGCACTCTGAGCCTCATCCATTTCCTGATGTCAGTACCACTGCAGTCTTAGTGCAAGAAAGACAGTGCAGTCCTAGGTTTTGTTACATTTAGAATAAGAAGGGTTATCTGTGTTCTAATAATAAGTCTCTGGAGACTTTCAAAATCCACCTGAATGCATTTCTGTGTGGACTACCCTGAGTGATCCTGCTTTTGCAGGGGGGTTGGACCCAGTGATCTCTCGAGGTCCCTTCCAACCTCTAATGTACTGTGTTGCTGTGAAGTGCATTCAGCAGCTTTAAAATAAAACCCTTATGTGTTAATTTGTATTGTATGACACTGTGTTAATCATATGCCACACATAAACCTTTGCTTAGGCCTTTCTGAATTTCAGAAATGAGGGTCATTTCTGAATTTGTTTTCTGGTCTTGTGCTTTAAGCTCCTGAAAAGTTCTCAGACAAAAAGTGAAAAAGAATTCAGTCAAAAGGAAATATATAACACTAAGTGAAAAGGCAAAGCACAAACTAAATTAATATTTTGCCTTTTCATTTATTTTATAGGAAAATTCTAAAGCAAGAATATAGCAAAACCAGGCTGTTACCTCATTACTAGAAGTTGCTTTTGAAGTAAGAGGAGTATACTGAATGGGTTAATCAGAAAAAAAAGTACTGCCTTCTAATACCTGCCACCTATGATTATTATAATCTCACAGACAAATATAATTACAGTGTGTGATGTCTGTTTATGTCTATGAAAGCTTTGATTGTGTAGTCTTGTCAGTATTACACACTGCAAAACAGCATAAACAATTATATTGTATAGTAACTCTAATCCAGTGCTAATGCCCTGAGCAATGGGTGTCACTACAAATTGCAAGGATTTGTTGGAAACTTCCATCTGTCTTTGTCAGGTAAATTTGACCACCTTGCACTCAGTAGAATGTGGGAGCTGATTAACAGACTGCAGAGAGAGAATAGAATTACTTAAATAAAAACACATATCATAAAATCATGATTACTCCATGATTCACTGTCTGATACAGAAATTAAAAGAGTTATTCATTTAACTTTGTAATGGCTAAAATATTGAGATAGAACCTGTCAAATTTTAGAGATAGAGTTGATTTTACAGAGAAGTTTTTATTTGCATTCATCATAACATAGTACCCATGTGCATGTTGCATTCAAAATAAAAGCTCTCAGATTGCACAGACCACACCTCTGCTTGGTTCTTGAAAAATTCTGAGCCCTGGAAGGCAACAACCAGAAACAAATAACTGGGAATTGTGGTTTGCTTATATGTGCGTATTTATAAAAGCATTAGAAAAGAAATGGACTGACAGAACTGGATACAGGTTTTATGCAGCTAATGCTGTCTCTCAACTTGTGATGAAGTTGAACTCCTGATCTAGACGTAGCTGGTTCAGTAGTGAAGGTTTCTGGAGGGAGATGATAAGGTAGCTTTAGAATATGTTCTTACACTGTTTGATGCACACGTACATATGAATTGCCATATCCTATTAAATACATATGTGGGGTCACTAAGGAAATTAGAGACACAGCATGACAAGTCACTCTGTTAGCAGTGGCCAAATTGTAAGAAATCTTTGGTTTCCCACTCCTAGCTGCAATTAGGGTAAGAGGAAGGGCAAACTACAGGAAGTTGGTGCCAGAGCCCCCTCTTGGGGTTTTGGCTGGCTGGGTTCAGGGCCAGCACTGATGGTGCAGCTGTGCAGCCTTGAATCAGACAGCTGTTTGAGGAAAAGCTGTAAGAAGACTTAGCAGAGGCTCTTCCCTTTCACTCAGGAGCTGCACTGAAGTTATGCAGTTGTCCTTGATCTCTGCCTGGGCTCCACTGCAGCCATGTGGCCAGGTACCTCAGTGATCCAGACCTGACCCCATAGCCAAGACTTCCTAGCTTGACCTTGGACCTACCTTAGCTGCTTACAGACATGCCAGATGGCCAAAATGCTGGCTAGCTGTCCTTGTCCTGCTCTGCTCTCCTTATTCAGGTGCTGTGGGACTGTGCCACTTGTCAGTCACAGTCCTCACAGCCTTGCTGCTGCCCTCAGCTCTGGCTTACCACCACAGAGCAACTGGTTCTAGCTGCTCCTTCTCCATTGGAGCCCAAATCTCAGTTAGAGCACTAGTAGAATAAAGCAAGCATCTGAAGAGTTTACAGTTTAGTCCACGCTGTTTAAGCTTAGCTTTCAGTTTCTGTGGCATACAGAGATTTCTTTTTTATGTACATTTCTTTTGTGCCATTAAAATTTTGAGGGCCTATCCATGGAGAAATTGATAATTAGTACTTTTAATGAGACTAAGGTAAAACACTAACCACTTTGACATCCCAGTCTTCTCTATGTAATGTTTTTACTCTCGTTTAAATGTTTTATGGGAATTAAAATATGAGGAAGCGAAGACATACAATGAGGATACTGAAATCCAGTAACAAAACCGTGTTTCTGTGATACTGCAGTAGCAGTGAAGGTGCATTCTCTACATGATCATAAGTCAGAGAAGCTAACATGGCATAACATGCACAAGTGTCTTGATTTTTGCTGTATAAACTTAGCACGCAGTCACAGAGCTACAGTAAGGCAAAATGAACATCCTCATTCATACTGTTTATGCTCCAGCTTGTTCGGTGTGCATAGAAATAAATTGAGACATTTAAATTAAAGCAAGCCTTGGCACAAACACTGAAGCAAACTCTACTAAGTGTGTGATTTTTTTTTTTATTCTCATGATTTAGACTCCAATAGCTAAGAATGTTTTAAGACGAAGGAAATTGCTTACATAAAAGTGAGACTATCATTCTGCCAAGAGTGGTGCTTAATTTATCTGAGCAGCATTTATTTGTTTGCAATTTGTTAATTTCCTCTTTGTCTACAATTAAACTGAGCTTTCATGAATGGCCTTTTTAATTTTTATGTACTTATCACAATAAAAATCTGAAAACAAAACCCAGGTACAGGTACTACAGCTAGTGTCATAAGAAGATGTAATCTAGTTTTTGAATCTCCTTTTAAAAAGTATTGCCTCTTTATCTGCCTATTTACAAGACTGATCGTGATTGCCTAGAAGCCTTCAAATTTCTAAATACAGTAAACAGTATTTATGCTGATACTGGGTTTTATGTAATTTGTGAACTTTGTAAATCAGTTGTATTTTGATGTCATATGAGCTTTCTAAGGGGGATGCTGAAACATGAAAGACACATTGAGAGCAGTGTCATACTGTAAAAGCCCAGTTTACATTTTACATGCAGAAGTTCAGTCAGCTGGAGGACCAGTGAGGAGCTACTGGTTTCTGGGAAGGGGCTGGAGATAGGGGCATGTGGGGTAGATTTAGGTTGGACATTAGGAGGAAGTTCTTTACCATGAAACACTGGAGCAGGTTGCCCACAGATGTGGTGGAGGCTCCATCCCTGGAGACATTCAAGGTCAAACTTAATGTGGCCCTGAGCAGCCTGATCCAGTTGGAGATGTCCCTGCTGACTGCAGGGGGTTAGACAAGATGACCTTTGAGGGTCCCTTCCAACCCAGTTCAGTCTGTGATTCTGTAATTCTGAAGTGAAGAGTACCAAAGTCAAGAATACAGATTTTTCTGATGCAGTTTTTAACTGAAAGCAGGAATAACAGACACTGAATACCATAGAAAGGGAAACAGATTTTATGTAAGTACAAGGCACTTCTTTTCTTGCTTTCTTAAGCCTCTGTTCAACAACATAGGAATAAAAAAAAAAAAATTTAAGTGCTGGTTCAGTGCTACTTCTACACTTTCTGGATGGCAGCAGCAGATTGTTTGCACATACTTTCTATGCATACACCTGAATTCCTTCAGGGTAAGCAAGCTGTTGTTCCAGTGTAGAAATTATATAATAACTAAAATAAAAGCTACCTACGTGTTCAAAATGCCTTTCAACTAAAATTGTTAAGGTTCTATAGTTTGGCTTTGTGCATGTGTATATGCCTGTATGGATGTGTCCCTGAGAGTCACAAAAGAGCCTGAATGTCTTAACACCCACGAATCACATTTCTTTTTTAATATTGGTTTAGCTTGCTGCCGTAGGGGTGTACTTTAGTATAGAGCTTAGAATGTCATCCTAGTATGTGAGTCCTCACTCTGTCAATTTTGCTTGTTAAAAAGTTTCGCTGCAGCTCTTCTGCCAAAGAGTAAGATCTAGTCTCATTATAAACATTTACCAAAAATATTTCATTTTTTAATGACATGAGATAGTGTGAACCTTTGAATGTGAAAGAACACAGAAAGCACTACTTGACTACATAGATAGGCAGCGACATATTTGTGCCTTTATCCACAACTGGAATGATCAATTCTTTTCTCCTGTTACCTCATGATACATATACAAAGATATGTATTGATATTAAAGCTGCAACTACTGGTGCTTTACTGATAAAATATACAAAATTCACCTTTCTACAGATCTTAAAATGAAGCTGCCTCAATCTGAATGTACATTTTTTTAGTTAATAGAAACACAGGCTGATCTTCCTTTGTTATTATGTTAAGGTAACTGGAAGAACAAGTAATAAAAGAAGGTGGGGTGATAACAGACAAAATTAAAACTACTTTCATAACGAAGAAAACCCTCACATTTCAAATGAATCTTCTGGCTTTTCAATATGAAGCTGACCTAGCATTATTTTATTCCTGAGTCATACAGAGAAATTTTTCTGTGCAGTGGACTGTTAACAGCATGAAAATCTGACCATTTTGCAGATTTATGGAATCCCAGTGGGATTTTCTTTCTAAATATAAACTATGTGCTATACTCACAGGCAGAATCTTAAAACAATGTTAATGCTCTGATATCAGCATTGCCAGAAAGCATTGATGCTTTGAACAACTGCTGTTGCTGGGCAAATCTGTCACTTTTTAACTTGAATGAAATCTAACACTTTCAACACAGGTGTCTATCAAAAATATTGAAAATTACCCCCCACAAAAATAATTTAATAATATTTTTTTAAATTACTGGAATGTTACCCTCAATCTAAGAACGACTGAATGTGCAGGGTGCGTAAAGTGAAAGCAATTTGTTTGTAGACAGCTTTGAATGTAAAGCTGACACTGTAATTGGCTACAGGTTTCACTTTTCCATCATCACCTTCATACGTGAAGGTCTTCTGTGTCTGTCAAAGCAACAGCTGCTCTACTGACAGTTCACTGGATTTTCATTCTCCTGTAACTTTGCAGAAACAATTGTGAAGAGAAAAAGACATTCTCTGATAACATATGTCTGTAAATTCCTTTTATTTATCAGGTTAAGTTTTGGCAGGTTTGCATCTGGTTTCCATTTGTGAAGTAGAGGCATGCTTGCGCACATATCCTGTAATATTGTTTTTACATTAGCCTGGGATTTGAAATTACAGTAGTGTGGAGCTAGTTATTTTGACAGCTTTTTGTAATGGAGAGACATAAAATTACTTAAGTGAAATTTTCATCACCTGTGATTGTGACAGTCCTTTTTTATCTCTTTACTCCTCTGTTTTTCCCACATTTGTTTCACCCCAGATCACCTACATCCCTCCCTTTTCCTGCATTTAGTTGCTCACCTAAACATCCCATAGTAAGTCCTGTGCAATCCTGAAATGGTCTTCTGCATAATGTATCCCATATCCTTAGGCAACAACCCTCAGCAGTCCAAAAGGTGCCCCTCTTCATGTGTTTCATACCTGGACAATGGGGCTCAGGCTCTTCTGGAACAGTTCTGATAGAATGTTCCTTGCTTTCAGTCCTTAAATTTTATGCCTCACCTGCTTTTGTGCCTCTATGCTCCTCTGGTCGTGAGGAGATGGACCTTTGATAGGCTAATGGCTGCTCAGATGG
Organism: Indicator indicator; assembly: GCF_027791375.1. Taxonomy (NCBI): domain Eukaryota; kingdom Metazoa; phylum Chordata; class Aves; order Piciformes; family Indicatoridae; genus Indicator; species Indicator indicator. The sequence continues at coordinate 42,355,080 of NC_072013.1, forward strand.
GCCTGGAAGAAAATTCCCTCATCTACCATTGTGTCTCTGCTCCTTTGTTGGTGTGCAGATGAGTACAACATAATACACTTTACAGGTTGAGTGTATAATAAAGGTTTCAGCATGCAAAACATCCTCAAAACACATCATTCTCAAAACAGCACAGACAAAATGTGATTTTGTGGATGGTAAACCCATACATTAAAAAAAAAAAAAGTAAGAATGCAAGAGAGTATCAAGGAAGAAAACTTTCAGCTCAGGACAAGGCCATTCCTGAAGAGTACCTTTCATATGTAGCACATGCCAGGTATTAGAAAGGACCCACGATTCCTCACTTCAGTTACTTTTGGAAATGTATGGAATTATTTTAGACAACAATTTTTTATATAGTTTAAGAGTGTATCTGAATGAATATGACATTTGACAGGGTGAACTAAAGGTTATCACAACTCCCTATTCCACATCTGCTGCTGCTGAGATAAAGTAAATTCTACAGGCTTCTAGATTTCCACAGATACTAAGCATTCCATAAATAGTGTAGGAAACTACTTGAAAATCTCACATTGAATGAATAGAAGACGTAGATTAAAATGTTGTTAGATGTCTGCTAACATAAAAGAAACAAGTATTTGGCACAAGATGTTAAAATGAGACAACTGGAAACAAGAACCACTTAGAAATCCTGGATCTATATAATATCTGTAATACCTCCATTAAAACGGAATTACATGTTTGGAAGGGGTAAATCAATTATGTAAACAGTTTGCTGTAAATAAAGGGCAAGAAAGAAATAATACTGACCGTGTATAAATTAGTAGTATGCCCTCTCATTAAATTGATTTCAGTACTGACCATCTTATCTCAAAGAAGATTACATCAATAATAGAAAAGGGTTTCAAAAAACATCACTGGGGAAATGTAAATGGCTTGGCAAATTTGAGTAAGGTGGAAGATCAGCAGTTTCATTAGAATGAAGAGGGAAAGAGTAAAACACACAGAAGCAGCTGAAAAGAGAGAAAACATGCCATAAATATTCAACTTAGGGAATTTATTAACCATGAGATACTACTAACACCTAGTGAATTTCAGACTTGGAAGTCATATAAACTTTCATCCTATTGAACATAGAAAGTTCAGGGAAAGTACTTTTCCTCTAGGAAGATTATTTCACATGTACTTACTGTGAAGAGCTCCGTGACTTCACCTGAAGTATCTGCCAATTTATAAAGAAGAAACAGACTCAAAGTGCAGAGAATTTCTGGTTCCAAATGTGTGTGTGACTGCATTTTATTATATAAAGCTCAGAATATTCTCCTGAAGTATAGATAAACATAAGCTTGATTTTTGCACCAATATATTGAACACATTCTGTTTCTGATCTAGGTGAGGTTGCCCCTGCTTACTGCAGAGGGAGTTGGACTAAATGACCTTTGGAGGTCCCTTCCAACCCAGAGCGTTCTATGATTCCATGATTCTATGATTCTGATACCTCTGCCTATTGAATGATAAAAGCAAGAAATTTGCTGGACTCTCCTGCTTGATAATGTTTTTTTTTTCTTGCTTAGATGTTCCTTTTGTGTGTTTATTGTAATGCACGGACTAACATTCTGTTATTGAAAAACGAAATGCATATTAGGCTTCCTCCTCTCTCAACCCTTCTGTATTGATTGTATTTTAAAGAAATGTAGCTTAGTGTCACCAGAAATAGTATTCTTCATGAGGCAACATGAATGATTGCTGTCACCATTCAGAGATGTGTCTCATCTTCTCAGAACTAACTGAGACAAAAAAAAATCCTTAATAAAACACATAAAAGATCAAAGTATTAACAAGGTCACCGTAGGTGATCTCAGCAATAGCACGTTTAAAATTATTATATTTTATTTATGTAAATGCCCCTGTAAAACTTCCAGGTGAGTGTTAACCAGTTATTATAGTGTTTCACAAGATCCTCTTGGCAGAGAAGCCTTTCTGCAGCTAGATAAAGCAAGATTTTTAAATATATATTATTCTTCAGTGGTGGCTTCCAAAGGAGCAGTTATCAGAAATACCACTGACAAATCACAATCTTGGGGTAAGTTGTATGGTTCTGTCTGGGTATTTGTAAATCATCACACTGCCTTTTATGTTTACTAACTTTGATGCTAATCCTTGAGTCGATGTCCTTCAGTGAATGAAATCTATCTTTACAGCTGTTTCAGAATTGGCCGCGTTGCAAGCACACCTACTGAAATCATTCAATCAACTGAAGACATGGAACGAGATTTGGATTACAGGGTTTCAGATAATACCAAGTCCCTTGTGAAAGGTATGTTATTTCTTCTCTTTGTTCTGCTTTTGGAAAAGTATAGCTGTGGGCTGTGATCTTTTTTCAGCTGCATAGGTCATAGGAATTATAAAGATTTCCAAAGCAAAATTACAGTCTGCATTCTGAATAAAGCTAAATCAGGGCTGAGTGCTTTGCAGAGGTATTTAGTATGTTGCACATAATCATCACAGATATTCTTTAAGGATAAAGGAAGAGATCCTTTAACTATCCACTCAAAATGTTTCAAATATTTAAGTTTTTATTATTATTTAACCAGATCATTGGTCAGCAAAGCCCTTACAACAGCTCACACTAAACAATATATCACACAAACATTAAGGGTAGAAACCATTTTTGTCAAAGTGATAAACAAATCTATCTCCTTACAGCAGGGACTGAAAGGCTGTTGCTCTGCTCTGCTAGTCAAATTCCTTTAAGTCAGTCAGTCCTTGGGAGACCAGCTGATTCAAAGGACTTCAGCATACATATCTTCAGAAGCTGAAGGTGTGAAAAATAGTGATGCCATAGAGAAAAACTACAGCTGGAGAAGGTACTGGAAAACTTGACATTTTTCTTTCAGAAACCTTGAGGCCTCCTTTTGGTTTTCTGCAGACTGTTAAGGCACTGACTTTGATTTCAGTGCAGATTTTCATATACTCATTTTTCTTCAGAAAAGCCTTTTGTTTGCAGGAAATGCTGCAAGAACAAGCCCTAGAAGAGTACATTTCTAGTATCAACAAATATATATGACTTTAACTGTATTTTTTTGACTAAAATCATGCTCATCCATCTGAAATAGCTGCATTCATTTACATTCTGTAGTTTTATGTGTTAAAATATTTTGACTGAATATATCCACACTGATGCTGAAAAAATGTGTAAATTTGTTTGTATATAAATATAATAGGAGAGGTAATTTTTATTGCCCTTTTAAGGTTTTTAGCACTGTGCACAATAACATCCTCAGAAGTACATTAAGGTGCTACAGAGCTACTACGAAGTGCAAAGAAAACTCTTCCATGTTATCTAACTAGAATGAGACATCAGTACAGGTTCCACAGGTTCTGTCATGCCTTTGGTTCAGTATTTTTGATATTGATTTGCATTATGGAATAGAAGAAAGACATCACTTTTGAAGATGGCACAACTTAGGAGAAGCTGAAAGTATAATGGAAACCATAACTGGATTGAAAAAGTTCTTCATAAACTGAAAAGAGGCTACCACTCAACAGGGGCAAATAACAAAGTTTTACATATAGGCAGCAATGATGAGCTATGCAGACAGAGCAGGGGCATTAACAGGTGAGGAACCAGCTCTGCAGAACATGATCTGAAATGATAAATCTCATACCTAGTTTTTCAAGGCACGTTGAATTATCTTTTTGTCTGCTTGATATCAGCTGGAGAACTCCATCCAGTCTTAGAGAATGACACTTGTGTGCAGGAAAGAGAAGCTAAAATGGACAGAAATCTAGAAAACACAATAAAGATCATAAGTTGAAGAAAGTTAAAAAGGACTGAGAGAAGGCAGCAAGGGAGGGAATATGGAATCTGGCCTATGTTGGATAAGATCAGAAAGAATAGCCTTGCAGGGAAGAAAATTTAAACTAGACATTTCAAACTACCACGTAAGTGAAAATATAATAACATCTGAGAGCAGAGAGATTCAGCAGATAGTAGAATTGCCAGTAGCTTTCTGAACCTCAAAGACAGGTTTGGTGGCTTACTTTGCCCAAGATCAATATTGTCCCAAAATCAGTTTTTATTACCCAGTCTCCATTAAAAAAAAAAACAAAACAAAACACACACACCAAAAACCCAAAGTGACACAATCCTAATCAAAAGGAAGCATTAATCACTTTTGCAGAAATTTGACTGTCAATTTAGACATTTACATGAAAAGTAAAGTAAAATTTATCCTCATAAATATGAAAGTACCAATGACTAAGCATTGCTTTAGGAGGCAGGTGATTTCATTAATTTTATAAATTGGTTTATAAATGAGTCACCTCTGAGAAAAACTTAATATTTCTGTGGGTTATAATGGCATCTAAACATGCCCAGAAGATCTTGGCATTTTCAGAACCAGGAAGGGAAACTTTTCACCACCAAGTTAACATTAAGAAAACCAGAAAGAGTGGGAGGGAAGGGTATTTTGAATATGAATAGCTCTCAGAGGTAATCTGCTATAAAAATAAGCATGACTCCCCACTGACAGATTCCTTTCTGTTAATACAACTTGAAGATGCAGGGCTCTACATCAGTCAGAAACCATGAAGTATGTATTAGCTTGACATTTAGGTACAAATAGGGTGAGAAAAGCTTTTGGAACTCACTAAGTACTAAGTAGATGTAGAGTCATGTTTTCATTTCTGTATATATTGTCTTAATACCTTTTTATTATTATTATTTTGTAAATTTAATACATTTCTTTCACCATTGTCTCAAGCCAGGTGAACTGAGTTATTCTATGACAGGATTTATTCCATTTCAGAATATGTGCTGAACCTGCAGATAGGGACAACCAAGCACTTTAGCATTTCCCATCATATTACTAGAAGCTGACATTTTCCCTGCTTTAACTGAAGAGCTGATAATGCAGGTATCTATGATTAATAAGCCTTTAGATGTCAACCAAACAAATTGTTAGGAATGTGTCAGACCATCTTTCAATCTGTTGCTGAAGCCTTTTAGGACCAGATTTCCTAAGATACATCAGGAGTAATTCAGATACAGTTAATTCTGTTTTGCAAAAGGAGGGTAGATTAGTTTTCTGTGGTACACTCCTATTTTCCAAAAGCCTGTGTGCATGCCCATCATGCAGTCATGGAAAGTACTGAAGTATGGATAGGTGACTGAGATTACCTTTAATTCAGTTAACCCAGACAATAAGAGCAATGAAGAGCAATGAAGATGCTTTCAAAGACGAGCACGTTTTCTGGCATCCAGGATGCATGATCACAGGCTCCATTGTTCTAATATGCCATTTCCTGATATTTTTCCCTCTACCATGTTCTTTTTCTCTGAAGCAAACAACACTTAATATACTGAACCTTGGTGGAGACCTAGCTATTTTTTAACATCAAGATTATTAAAAGGTCCTTAATGAGTGCCTAAGTTCAAATGGGACAAATCAGGTCCTAATTTTATGTCCCTTTTTATATACCAAGCCCAGATTCCACTGTGTTATCACAGACAGTAAATCTGCATGATCAGCTGAACTATGATGGCTGTCTCTGGGCATGTTCTTAGTCTGCAGAAAGTGAAAGAACATGGCATAGCTTGAAGTGGTACGAGAAACTGGCTGATTGATTGATTATAATATCAAGATTTACCTAGTTACCTATAAAAGAGAACAGTTCCTTAGGGATCCCCTTCCATGTCCTGAAGAAAAAAGCAACAAAACATTCATTTCTGGAAAAAAAGATTGCTGAGAAAATCATGGCTGTTGCCATTTTTGCAATTGTTCTTTGTATGCTTTGATCTATGGTTTTGTTTTCTGAACTATTTTATAACCATAATTGATAAATTAATTGGCACCTTTGTGCAAGATTTAAAAGTCTGCCTGTGTAAGAAAATATGGGCATTGAAAGGAATTTAACTAAAGTATTTTTATTAATAGCATACTCAGTTACCATGGCTCAGCTGACACACATTTACTTCTGCTGTGATCTCTTTATTTTTAGTCCAAGGCTTCAGTTTCTTAAGCCAGACCTTGCAGCACTGAATGAAACAATTCAATAAAACCAATTTGGATACAATACTCAGAACTGGTACTTACTGCAATATCCAGTGCTGGTGACAGGCAGTCTGGAGCCCTGCCAATGCTGATTTAGCAGTATATGCCAGCTCAGTGAGTCAGAAACAGTTTTTACATGTGCCAGCTCAATTGTGCAAGGTTGCTCAGAAATCCTTTTCAATTTCCAGGCAGAATAATTGCTATATTTCCAATCTACTTTCCTTAGGAGAAAGGAACAAAGGAAAGGAGAAGCATCAATAGAATGGCTTTTACTATCAAATTTGTAGCTTGCTCTAGAAGGTCACTGCTTTGAAAATATTTCACTGTAAGTGAATATTTAGGTCATGTGATAGCGGGTGCAGCTTTTTGTCATTCAAGTATGTAAGAGAGAAAAATAGTAATGGAAAAGATTAAGTGCTATTAAGCAGTAGGAATAAAGGTTGAAAAAGTCACTTGCTTAGGAAAAAAATAGCTTAACAAAGACTCAAGAATGTACATGTATAGTTCTACATAAATTCAGCTCACATATCACATCTAAGAGCAAAAGGAAAAGATAGAACACGGATATGATGTTCTAAAATGTATCTTTAAAGAAATTATCTGGTAAAAGTATATTTGTTGGAATAATATTTTTCTCTAAGCATAGAATCAGTTTGTAGAAAATGCTAGTTTCAGTCCAGTTCCTGTAGAGTTCCTCTGTTCAGCTCACTATGAAATATGAAAACAGCGTTTTTAAGAACCAAGCCAAAACAGCTATTCATCATTTGCCTAGGACAGTGTCATTACTGACTGGTTACATAAAAAGCAAATTGTAATTTAGTCCTTGTGGAAACCAGAACCCAACTGGAATAGATTTATATTGCTTGATTAAAAAAAAATGGATAAGAGGATAAAATGTACATTAAAATACTCACTGGAATCAGTAACCACCACTTACTGAGTATCTGTGACAAGACTGGTACAGCGTAAAACAAAGAAAAGTTGCTATCTACTCATGTTTCCATATAATGAAATTTCAGTCTCAGTGGGAGAAGCAACATTGTTTGAGCATCTAAACCCACGCTCACTACCCCAAAACCTACTTAACAGTAGCTGGAATAGGTGATGGGAGAAAGCAATTCTCCCATCTTTGAGTGAGGATGGTCATTTACCCAGCATGCTCAGTGACACTACTTTTTCCCATGGGACGAAACACCTTCTCATGCTCCCACTTGTCTTATGACAAATGACACTTAATTCCAATGGATTTAAGAGTCAGATCACTTCCTGCTATTTTTAACCTCTGAAAAATCCCTCTCTGTTTTTTGTACCCATCTCTCTTTCTACTCTGCTTCCACCAGTGACTCTAACAAAGCTGGCTGACCTTCCCATCAGAATTCCTTCTCCAGGAGCTCTCTGTGCTTATTTTCTTTTAGTTCATGTTTCACCTTTCAAAAATATCAGGCAGGCCTCTGTATCTAAGGCCTAGTTTATGCTTTTGTAATAGGTTGAAACACTGAAGTACAATTTCTTTTAGACCTTATTTACTCTTCTACTCTTCTCCAACAAGAAGTAATTGAGGATTTTAAATAGCTGAGTAGGTGCTTGCAATCACCAGTTAGAACCAAAATTAATATTTTTTTAACACTGAGCCCAATTCCTCCTTAAATATGGCTGGCAACAAAAACTCAAATAATAAGGTGCAAGGGGAACTTTCTTACAAAGTTGAAAACTATTTTATCATTCTTAATGGAAATGATCCATTTACAACAAAATCATCAATTTAAATTAAATTTCAGTATGTCTAATCTAAAGCAGTATCAGTGTAAGCAGGCACTGTTAAACCAAAACTAGATGGGATTTTGAGTGCTCTGGCTTCTCCTGAAAAAGGCTTGCATTGAAAGACACACTGAAAAGTGCAAGTCCAAAAAAAGTTTAAAACTATAAAATCAAATATATCTTCACAAGCAGAAAAACTAAATTAAAAAGCTGAATTTGCATGTGTCCTTGTAACCCATTGGCTACACAGCTGTTTTTTCATAAACCACCTTCTCACAGTGCAAAATTTAGCTCATGATGAACCTTAAACTTCTCTGAGAGAAATGTAGCCATCTAAGAAACGTAGCAGGTGTCATTGCAAAATGCTACATCATATAATGATATTACAAGTGTCATAGTGACATATTAAGCCAGATTTGTGATCTGGCAGTCTGTACAGATCATGTACTGAGCCATTCAAACACATAATGAGGACTGAGTTATGATACCTTCTTTGCAAGCTGGAAATCAAGTTCCTCTTAGGAAGGCAGAAAAATTGGGACAGACAAAATGAACAATGTAGACTTCCTTTCTGCATTGTATGTATTTTCACTCAGGGATATGTGCATGGCTATATGGACTAACAAATTTCAGCTTAATCAGATGTAACCTGAAACCAAATATTAAAATAACATGTGTGGTCTTCTTTCATAATCAGTCTGTCATTTTTTCCTACCACTGAACTAAATCTTATGACTGATGAAATGTCACAACATGTTTCTGCACAGCTGCTGAGGAAAGTGAATGCATTGGTCAAATGACTTTCAATATAAAATGTCTACATTTCTGCAAGAGCAGCCTTGAAATGACTGAAGATAAGCACTAGTTAATCTGATGGCAGGCCAATGCAATACCTGACACAGTGTGTTAATAATGTTATCTACATGGCTGGCAGTTCCTTATGATACATTTGTACTTCCATGGCTTTTTCTTCAGTAGCCCAACTCTTGGATACATGGGCATCCATGCAACGTCCTTTCACCACCAGCTTCTCTACCTGAGCAGTAATATCTTGTCATCATTCAGCAGCCCAGATGGGTTTACTTCTGTGCTGCCAGTTGCTCTGCTTCCATTGCTTAAACCGTCACCACAGACCATTTGGCACCATCAATGAGCTGATACAGAGATAGAGCATGGGTTTGGCCCAGCCAGCAGCCAAGCCCACCACAGCCATTCAAACAACGTTCCCCACTACCCCCCAGTGGGATAGGAAGGAAAATTGGGAGAAAAATTCAGAACCCAGTGGGTTGAGATAAAAGGAATTTAACAAAGCAGCACAAAGAGAGAAAAAATAGTCTGCTGAAAACACCCACCCATGCCCTAGCTGGCTGTCCCCTTATATAGCAGACATGTCACTACGGTATCAAATATCCCATTGGATGGTTCAGCTGCCTACTTTGGCAGTGGCCTTCCCAGCATCTTGTGGGGAAAAAAAATAACCCTATCCTAGCCAAACACAGGACATCTACATGAGATTTTGATAGTGATGGATCACTGAATTCCCAAGAATCCAGCTGGTATTCTCAAGAATTCACACATAAACATGACAATCATACAGCTATCTCCATGCCTCACGCTCTTCAGTACTTGCAAGTACTTCTACTTGCAGTAACAGTGAAGAGTGGAGTAAGTTCAGTAAGTTAAGGCAAAGGATATAAAACCATCATCCAACAGTGAATATTATAAAAAAAAAAAAAAGGAGGTATAAGGCAAGATGGCCACTGACCTGTAGAGAGAACAGATATAAATATACTATAAATGAGTTAATGTGCAGGGACTGCAGTGTGGGAGACACTCTGGTCTATTTTTTTGTGTGTTTTTTTTTTTCCTGCTTGTCTTAGATTGTTTCTAGGCGCAGTGCTGCTGATTTTTACTCTTTTGAGGAAAATAAGCTGGGGTATATTGGAAATTGATCAGAGAGAGAGAGAGAAGCTTTCCTCCAACTATTACTAAAGACCTTGTTGAGAAACAATAGAGTTGAATGTTAGCCATGGTGGGACAAGTAAAATCAGACTGTAGAATCTTGTTGGGAAAGAGCATCATGTTTAAGGGATGTGATACCACTGTGTATGTAAAGGTTTTGCTGTTTCTTCTCCATATGATATTTTCTTGTGTAGAATTCCTAGGGTTTGGATATAGAAATTCTCTCAGAAAACTTTTACTTCAGTCTTGATTTTGCCTCTGTTTTGCTGTAAAATGTCAAACACCATGTTCTTCCCAGATTTTTAAGTAACAGCACTTTGCTTCTGTCCTATCTAATGAGTTGGATGTGGGAGCATGTCCTCTGGCTTTTCCCCTGCTAATTGGAAAGCAATATCCTGTCTCTACTGGTTACAAGATCTGCTTGAGAGCTTTAGCAGTCAAGAAATGATCACAAGGCTTTCAGCTGTTTGTAGGCTTTCTTTGTCATTTTGAGCAAAACTGAAAGTTCAGCACTGAAGATCATCGTTCAGAACTGAGAGCCATAAATTGGGCAGATTACTTAGCATTCATAAATATCTCCCAGAAGTTTCTCAAATATTCTGTAGAGCAGCTTTATGCTTTCAGTTCAGCAGTCCATCCTTTCTGCTTAATACTAGCTTTATGCAGCTTCGTGAAAACTATTCACCCCCCATCATTCCACAATATTTTGCTTGTAGTCTACAAGATACCTTCTCACTTGGTCTGTAGTGAATCCAGTGGAATAATCCAGATTTTCATCTACAGATTGATGAATTACAGGATTATATGACAGGAGAAAAAACCTGAATCCTTATGCTTTCAGGTTGTTTGGATGTTGTGAGACTGAGCATCCCTGTTGCTAATTAAAGTTAGGTTAAGTAATTTGATTAAGGTAAACTGAAAGTTCTTGGCTGGAAAAATATGCACTAGATTGAGTGTATGAATGATTGCACCTTTGGGCTGGTTTATGACAATGGCAGATGAGCACTCACTCATTTATCCATAGTGAAATCTGTTTGCACTGGTAGAATTACCTATGTATAAGAAAGCAATAGAGCAATGCTCTCAACAAGCCTGGAGTTCAAGGTCTGAAATTACAGATGGAATTTGAAGCTGATTTCATTGAAGGAATTATTGAAATGAGGAAATGGACACTGAACACAGAGCCTTCAAGCAGTATGTAATCTTTATTCTTGAAGAAAGAATGTATAGGGTTATATCACAATCGGGACTTTATCTGTTCAGCTGAAATATGTGAATTTATATGGATGACAGTGCATGCATTTTTGCACTAAACTGATGAAAACTTCTAAATTTGCTTCCTATAGCTTTTACTTTTACAGATTCATATCTGTCAAGCTCATGATTACTAAATGCAGTTCTGTTACATTGAAAAAATATATGCATCTCTGACAAAGATGACTGTCAACAAGGTCAGTGACACTGAGCTACAGCAGGACAGAATAAAGCAGAAGGTTTGATAATGAGAGATTACACTTTCCAGCTATTCTTCAGGACCAGAGAGAGGGAATTATTTGGTTTATGCTGGCAGCAATTTCCCTAAGCCATGTGAGATGGCATACCTCAAGCTGTTGCAAATGTAGGCAGAACAACCACAGGCCATAACTCTTGGTCGGATCTAGATTCCCTGGGGTATAAAATATATTGAAAAGGCTCCAAAATAGGGGCTGATCACTTAATTTGACTGTTTGAATGGAAGTCCCACATATTCTTCAATCACTAACACTTGTTCACATCTCCCTTGAAGCTTAATAATCACTTCTGATTTTTTTTAAAAATTAGATTAGCTGCTCGTGGTTCCAGTTTTACAACTGTAACCTATCAAATGTGTTAAGCAGTACTTATGCACCATCCCCTTTCCTAGGTTCTGTAAAGCTGCAATGAACAATGGTTATTAAGTTCCTACTGTGTTTAAGTTTCCTACAGGTCAGTTTTAATAAACTGTTTGTTTCTTCAGAAATGTACAGTGGTCACATTAATCCCTAGTCCTTGAAAACTTCAAACTTAAACCAAACTTTTCCAAAGAACGTTTGAAAAGAGAAATATATTAGTATTCATGTGTGGTTACTTAAATAGCACTTGATTTATCCTTTTGCTGTAAGGAAAATGTGGTTAATTGCAATGGTTAGAGATTATGTTTTACATTTTTCTGAAGTGACAATACTCACAGCTTTTTGTCCTTTATAATGTCACTGAGAGAAGAAAAAACATTCAAGGTTTTCAGTTTCAGTGAACAAGAAACATCTTTATCGAAACACAAAACCCATCTATTCTTATGCAAATTCTGTGTCAGACATACAAATGACCTTTTTTGTCATTCCTCTACAGGAGCTGATTGATTCATGCTACTAGGCTAAAATATAAATACAAATCACAGCACTAAAGAAAAAAAAATCTATCTTTATTATGCCAGATACTGTAAATTTCATCATAAAATACTTCACAATTCCATATATTGTATTTCAATTTAAACTCAGTCAAGTGTACTGTAAGGATAATCTGCCTTAGACTAAAGTAAAGCATGTACATTAAAAATGTACTGACTTTATCCACCTAGTTATATTTAGATAGGTAAGAAAGTAAATGTGTGTGTACCACACAGACCATTTGTAAACTGCCAGAAAGATTACTCACCTAATTAGTTCCTACTCTGTAATATTTTTTAAAAGATCCAGAGAGGATACTTTGGCAAATGTTCAGACCATCTTTATGTTATTATATCTAACTGTAAACATCAACACATTTAATTATCATGCAAGCATGAACAATTATGCCATTACATTGTAAACATACATGAAAGGTTATGTATCGCTGCAATTTATTATAAAATATTAGTAATATCACAAAAGACAACCATACCAGAGACTTTCAAAACCCACCTGGATGTGTTCCTGTGTGACCTACTCTAGGTGATTCTGCTCTGGCAGGGGAGATGGACTCAATGATCTTATGAGGTCCCTTCCAACCCCCAATATTCTGTAATTCTGTAATTCTGTGATGTGAAGCATTGAAGAGGTATCTGCATTATCTTTCTCCCCTTAACATCTTGTTGACATTACTTATACAAGTTTATCCATCCCTCACATGCCAGCATAGACAACAGAAGCAAACATTCATTTTCTTTCAGAAAAAGGATGAAAACTTATGAAAACTAATTTACATCTTTTTTAAAGGTATATGGGAGAAAATAATCTAGGACCATACATTATACTTTTTAATTTGTTTGAAAGCAGGTAAGGATTACGCTAACAAAGAGGTTGTGATTTAATATTATCAGTTTTACAGATAAAAGACACTAATGTTAGAAAATGTCTAGACTTAAGGTTGGCTAACACCATTTTAAAAGTCACTTAATATGAATTACTAATCTAAAACAAATTAATATTCAGCTTTGACTTGCATTTAAATTTGCTAAATTTTAAAACTCTGGACTGAAATTCTCATGTCAGGTGTTGGATGCTGAATATTTATCAAAGATTTCCTAATACTATAAAAGCCTTTCACAAGGGATTCTAAGTCTATGCATGGTCTGGAGCAGCAACTTCAATTTTGTCCAGCCAAACAGAGCCAAGTTAGGAGTTTTCAGATATGGCAGTTTATAGAATCATAGAATGGCTTAGGTCGGAAGGAGCCTTAGAGATCATCCACCCCAACCTCCCCACCACAGGCAGGGATAACTCTCAAATAAACCCAGTTGTTCAAGGCCTCATCCAACCTGACCAATAACACCACCAGGGAGGAGGCAGCCATAGCCTCCCTGGGCAACCTTTTCCAGAGTCTCACCACCCTCATACTGAAGAACTTCTTCCTTAGATCCAGTCTAAACCTACTCTCCCTCAGCTTCAAACAATTCCCCCTTGACCTATTGCTAGACACTCTTATGAAAAGTCCCTCTCCAGCCTTCCTGTAGGATCCTTTCAGGTATTGGAAGCAGCTATAAGGTCCCCTAGAGTCTCCTCTTCCCTAGACTGAACACCCCCAGCTCCCTCAGCCTATCCTCACAGCAGAGGTGTTGCAGCCCTTGGGTCATCTTTGTGGCCCTCCTTCATCTTGTTCATCTTTTACTAAGAAACATCACATACTAGATCTTAGCAAGAAGCTTTCAGAATTGAGAAATATAATTTCTTTAACAGTAGGCTTCCTTCAACTCTACCCAGCAACTGAAAGATCCATAGAGACCAGTATTCTCCAATTTAAAGAGACTAGGTCAAGTTCAAAAATGGTTTAGGCATGCCAGTGTCAAACTACATAGGTTCTAATAAACTTGCCAAGACCATAGGCTCATTAGCTCCAGGGCAGCAAACTGACAATGTAACTATATTATTTCCCACTTAATAGCTCCAGAATTCTTCTGCTGTGAGAAAAATATCTGTGAAGCATGCTGGGGAAATAGTTGTAACATCACCTTAAAGTCTATAGCCTCTTACTTACCAGCTATTTTTCCAGATACACTACCAAAGTTCTGTGCTAGTGACTAGCTATAAAATAGTTACTCTGCAGCTAACCTTTGCTATTTTTTTTTAGCAAAAAAAAAAACAACCCAGGGAATTCTCATTGTTGTAGAGCAAGGCTGTTAATTTTCAAGTTAGAAACTCAAAATTTAGGAAATCTAAGAATTAAGTTTGATGCAGTAATGTTAATTCAGCCCTCATATGTATGTTACAGGCTGTAGTCCTCATTTATCTGTTCTTGCAAGAATTTGTTCACATTTTGTGTAATTGAATAGACTACACTGTGTTCTGGAAGACTATCAAGGATAAACTGTGAGTGAAAAGAATGACCAAAAGAAAACTGATTCATCCATCATGTAACTAGGGAAATCTGTAGGAGCAGAGTATGTCTGGAAATGGTAGGTGAAGGATAAGGGATTTGAATTGTGACGGTGAGAACTGAATCTACCACAGAGTTCTAATGTGATGGTAATCGAGACGCTTAAACCAAAATTTTCACATACGGCTGCTAATGGCTGCTAAAAATGGCCACGTTTTCTGGGTACCTATTTGAGTCATCCTTGGCAGATACATAGAAGTGCCAAATGATCACAGCTGTGACTGAAATGAGTTGGATCTATGCTTGTTATTTAAAATGCTCTGAAAAATCAGACCAAAACTCTTTCAAACAAGTGGAATATTAGTGAAAACTTGCTCACTTTCATTTCTTTCAAAATTGGAATTTCTTGTACAGACTTCCTTAATACTGGCAGAATTATTTTACAAGTTCTTGATATTTTAATCCATTTATGGTTTTAATACAGAAATTTTCGTTGTTTTGATGTAGCTTGCATAGGTAGGGCTAGCTCACATAGGCCCAGACTCAAATGACCTATATTCCACCAAAATATCTATGCCAAATGGTAAATTCAGAAGTGACATTAGTGCCTGCAATACTGTTTTCACTTGCAACAAGACAACTTGGCCACTAAGTGAATTTAGCACCGTAATGTTAGACTCACTGTAAACCTTGGCTGGTTAAATGAAGTTTCAGATGGGCATAGAGATGCTATTTCCATTGCATTATCCAGGAAGTTCACTTCCTTGCTTGTTTTCTCTGTTCTTACACCCACTGGAAATGTGGAGTGTCTTCATCATTTTCAGAAACTTACAGACACCATCATGTAAGGACATATGTTGAAGATAGAGATAATCAAGCATACATCAAAGATTTCATTTTCTGACCTCTGGGATCCTTCCAAGATAGCTTTCATCAGAGATGTGTGGTTGTTTTTTTGTGTTGTTTTTTTTTTTTAATTAATTAAATTAACTGACAGTTTATTTCCTGGTGGTAACAAGGTCATATTTACAAACAGGATGTATCCCATATATCCTATTTTGCAACAGCAGAGATTAAGTAGGAAAACTTGGCTATTTCTAGTTAGTGGAAAAAATTAGCCTAGGAGGATCATAGAATCACAGAATGGTTGAGGTTGGAAGGTCATTAGTCCCATCCCTTGCTCAGGCAGGATGAGCTAGAGCAGATTGCTCAGAACAATGTCAGGTGTTGATTATCTCCACAGATGGAGACTCTGCAACCTCACCATACGAACACACCTGTACTTAGTTATACTTATTTCTACATTTTGTTTCCTTCTTGAACTGCCTAAAAGTCCTCCCTGCTAACTAGTTACACCATTATAACACAGCAGGGATGAATAATCACCAGTTTTCATCAACCTCTAACCTACTCTTAGGACATCTACTTTCCTCAATCAAATGCAAATTAAACACAGTACCTTCCAAATAACACTATCAAATAATAGAGGTAGATCCAAAACTTACAAAACAGAAGTCACAATGGTTTTGACTGAATTCGAATCAGTTTTTACAGCTTTTCATCCAGGGTACAAATTTAAATTGCATAGCCTGCATTTTCTACTCAGATGCTGAGCCTTTAAAGATTTAACATATGCCTAAATTTAATGGATTTTTATCCCCAGTGCTTTCCAAAGCATTAAAGTTTTCCATGTTGCAAAGTTTCACATGGTTGTTCCACCATTGTAGAAGAGCTGGTATGTGTGGTCTGAGATCAATGTTTCTGCAGTGTTGTTGAATATAATCTTCCAGAAAATCAAACCTTCAAGCACATATAATGTATAACCACTTATAAATGGATGCTATTCTTATTACTGTGATGAGATGCCAGTTACTTCTTTTTTAAATTCTAATATATTTTCCAAGCTATCATTAGGGAAACTTTGATATTCCTCTTGCATTACAGCTCTAGGGAGGTTTCCTGAAGGATAGTTTTTCTGTCACTACTTGCTGTCTTTTGTTCACGAACATAATGAAATTATGAAGTGTATGTTCTTCTTCCTATAAATCTGAGAATTATCGATTCTGATGAAATTGTGAAAGACAGTGCAGTAGCTCAGCAGAGGGTTGGGGAGAATGAAGAAGTAGCAAAGTCTGTCTGTAATTGAAATGGATAATCTCCCAGTATATGAAATTCATCACTGCCTTTATATGCCTGGAGCTCTCAGTCAGTAAGAGGTAGTGGAGGACCGGGGGTATGCACATGTGAGATGTTTGGTTGTGGTGAGGTGTAGAATTTATAATAAAGGAAGGCAACTTTCCAACCAAAGGAAAAGCTTTAATCTTGGAAGGGAATGTAGGAAAGAGAAGAGTAGTACCCTGAACCTGTCAAGTGATGGAAGTTTCAGTGCTGAAGTGTTGGTTCTGAGTGCAGAATACTCAAACATGAGGAAGATGAAATTGTAATATGAAATGGGGGGGATTTGTGAAGAGAGAGTTTAAATTAATAACTGGAAAATTATGCGAGATTCTGAGCAAAGAATGATTGAATTGTGTTGTTAAAGCTGAGTGTTGAATTGTGTTGTTCAAACTGAGTGCAGAAAAATAAAATAAATCATGTTTACAATTGGTGGTGTGCATGTTGACATAAGAGGGCAAGACTTGAGATAGATGTGAATGAATGAAATTGCAAAGGGAGACAGGGAAGAGGTGACACAGTGATAAAAATTTATCCCAACCTGTCCTTACTACAAAGTGTCCCAGTTTTTTATTTTAGCAGTGACAGTGCTTTTTCATTTTTCTGAGTTTCTGGCCAGCTTCCCTTTCCTTGTGCCAGAATGTTTCCCTGAGAACCCCTGAACACAACACCCCAGTTTTTCACTTTAAAAATATGATCAGGCTGCAAGGAGATAGAGAGAATCTGCAGATTGCTACCATCTTACCAGTTATTTTGGCATCATTTTCTACATGAACTATCCTGGGAAATACTTTAACTCACACTGTGAGTGATGCTTCTGAATGGGGAAACCTCAGTCTTTAATGGCTGGTTTTACAGCACCAGCCGTTCTCATCTTTTTGGTCTGAGTAACATCTAGGTCTGATGTTTTTCATGTTTGCTATCTTTGCTTTTAGCTACATCAGTGTAGATATACTAGTATTCAATTAAGTATCTCAGTCTACTGAAGTACAATTTATTCTGAATTTTGGTCTACTATGTCACATCAAAATACACACTGACCCTGGAATGTGGTTTTTGGTAACAATCCACCTTCATTACCTGAACGAACATTTAGTGCACACATCTGACAAATAATGATTGATTTTCAGGCAAAGTAATTCCAAATATCTATCTTCCCGGGTAGAAATCTAGAATTTCACCAGAAGTTTCTGGATGCAAATGTGGTATTTTAAAGATAAAAGAAGTTGGTCAGAAAAAGAAATAAAATCTTTTGTCTTTGACAGAAAAGACAAAATAAATTTTGACTTCCTCATCCCTGCTTATCTGGGAGTAACTTGGGAATTCCCTTTCAGTATAAGCCCAATGAGGAGGACACACCCAATTTGCATTATCCTGGATCCTCAAACATTTGCCATCATACTGGGATGATGACGCTTTTCCTTCTTTCTGACAACAGAGGAAAAGGAAAAAAAATCCTCATTTGTTTGTGTCAGAGAATATATTCCACTGAAATTTAAAAGGCAGTTTTCCCCCATAATGAGTAAGCCATAGTATTTAGCTTCCTAAAACAGCCTCTGGATGGAAGCGTAATGTGTTCCGATACAGTTTGCTTTCACATGTGCAATTTGTTTGTGACTCATGGATCCCCATCAATATGCCTTCTGTAGAAGACGTTAGAAATGCCATCAATTCTTTATTTGTATTTGAATCACATGTATAAGGCACTGAGATTCTGTAAGATACCAAGCAGATTTTGAGAGGACAGCAGTTTTCGTCTCCAGAACCAAAAACAAAAATCATTTATGCACAAGGTTTTAGTGAAAAGTCAGTGTGAAAGAGCAACAGAAATTCCTGACAAAGCCTCCCCCCTCATCAATCCCTCTCACTGCCTCTCCGTTGTCATCCTTCTGAAGTAGCACCTCTCCTTTCCATCAGGACTGGCACTCAAGGATACCAGATGGCAGCCTCAAGATTGTAGCACCCTTTAATGTCTGCCCTTTACTGTCTGGCAAAAGTGTTGACATTTCTGCCTTGAATGAGAACTGAAAACATTTAAAAATATATTCAACATGAACAGTCAGTGTCTAAGATGTTGTTTACACACTGCTAATGGGCTTTGACTTTAATAGAATGATCCTTGGGTCTGCAAAACCCACAGTCAGGTGTGAACTGGATATTTTCTTCTTTTATTTCATTACATTAGAGAAATAACCAGCCTTCTGCCTGTGGATTTAAGAGTTGCTCATATTATTTCCATCTGCAAATATGAAGGCACTGCTGCAGGTTTTCTTGCAAGCATCCATCAAGCTATGAGAGTATAACTGCCTACCACCACCCCTAGGAAACTCTGCCTCCACCCCTGGGAGGAGTTGTTCCCTGAGTAGGATCAGGAAGAGATCAGGCTCCTAAGTTTATGGGGCAGAAATACAAAGTTCATATGCTATTAAACACTTGAGTCTTGGATTTTTACACTCACCATTACAGGCTTTTGTCTTTAGTGCTGATGTTCAGGAGATAAACTGTACAAACACCTCTTTGCTGCTGAAAGTAAAATTAATTTACTTGGTTGGCCGAACCAAGCACAGAAATAATGGAGTGAATTGTTCACTTCTAACAATAAGCTTCAGGGAAATTCTTGGAATTCTTTTTTTCTGAAGAACTCAGAATAGGGACCTGCATCCATAAAACTGGTATTTTCTGTAGAACATCAAACAGTATCAACATACAGTAGAGCAGAGTTACAAGAAGCTCAGCACATAGAATCATAGAACAGTTTGGGTTGGAAGGGACCTCCAAAGGTCATCTACTGCAGTGAGCAGGGACATCCTCCTCTAGATCATCTTGCTCACAGCCTTGTCGAGCCTCACCTTGAATATCTCCAGGGATGGGGTCTCAACTCTCACCCTGGGCAACCTGTTCCAGTGTTTTACCACTCTCATGGAAAAGAACTTCCTCCTAACATCCAACCTAAATATCCTCTTTAATTTCAAGCCCTTGCCCCTCATTCTAGAACTACAGGCCCTCTGCAGCCTTCTTGAAGGCCCCCTTCAGGTACTGGAAGGCTGCTCTTAGGTCCCCTGGAAGCCTTCTCTTCTCCAGGCTGAATGTGATTGGGTGCTGGCTGAAGCTGACAATTCTGAAGAAAGCACAGCAACTCAGGCAACTCATTTCTAGCAGTTTTATTTCTGATGGACACCTAAAAACCTGTGTGTCTCTTCTCATTATAAAATATTAGATAGCTGCTGCTAATAAGTTTTTGAGACAGCATTTCATGTTTTATATGTTTGCAGATTTTTCTTTTGGTGTTGTTGTTAATTTGTCTTTAAATTATTCCCAGCTGTTAACAGGCAGAAACTTTCCACTTACAATATATATGACCCTTTAATCCTCAAATATGTGGAACAATTCAAGACATATTGGTGACAAACTATAGGAGATAATTTACCAACAAATCCCTCGGATTACTGTATACTGCTTAAAGATTTAGCACAGAAGGACTACACATGTCTGGGAAATGAATACTACTTTCTGCTTGCAAACCCTGTATTTTGACAGGCCATATTGTCTTGAGATAGAACATCTGAAAAAGAATGAATAATTTAATCAGAAATAGATGAGACAAATAGTATAAGGGACAGTACATGAATTTTCCTCCTGAAAGCTGAAGTCTACCCGTGCTTCACATGACTGGCCAACCATTCCACACTAAACAGTGAGCTGATCAAAAGCAGGTTTCTTACTGTTAGCTTCAAATAAATAAAACATGCAGATTCCTAGCAGATGTAGTGAGCAGTTCTGTGAATTTCAGGCAGCACACAGCTTTTAGTGCCCTTTTTAAAAGTCTTTAAGGTCATTTTAAGATTAAAACTACTACCTGGCTGATCTGAAATTTTTTAATTGACGTAACAATGACAACTGGAGGGATCATTCCCATTAAAAACAACAACCACAAAAAAAACACCATAGTTGTAGTTTTTTGCATCCAGGCTTTTATCTGGAATAATATTCAGCAGAATCCGTCTAGCTGAAAAGATTGAATACCGCTGTGCTACATTAGACATTTTCCTCTTCTTCCTCAGCAGCACAAAGAACAGTTATTTTTAGATGGAGTGAGCAGAGTGAGAAAATCTACGTCTTGTTTAGGAAAGTGTATTCCAAACTAAATAAGGATGGTCTCTTTTGTTCAAAAGAGGTGGAATAAGCATGTGGGACACAAATGATTTATGTTAAGGCGTGCTGTTCCTGCCTTTCCTCACTTGTTCTTTCATATTTCAAATGCTGTTTTATTTCATCCTCATATTAGAAGACGCTGAGTGATAGGGTTAGAGAGACACAGGTTTTAAATTTGCATGTCTAAACCCTGTTTATTGGTATTTTAATGACATCTAGTGGTGACAAAGCTGTTAGTCAATTTTATGTGCTATACTGATGTAGCAGGATCATTGCATTATGAAGAATGATTGTAGCTGTGGGTGCAAGGCTGGCATTTCATAAGCTGCAGAAGAAAAGGCTCAGCAACAGTTCTCTTCTTTCAGTGCCTAATCACAGGGAACAGTGAGTTTCTGGTACATTCAAATAGAATGGAACTGTTATTCTTCTACTTCATTCTAAGATTTCACAGTCAGGTTCCACTGATATATTCAAGAGTGGTAGCAAAACAGAAGACTAGGACCAGGGTTAGATGATGCTATAATGAAACCTTGATCACCAGCCTGTTCTTCAGCCTCCTCCCACTGCGAACAAGATAAAAATATTATATACAAATTATAAATGCTTGTATATGATAAGCAGTACCTGGTCCTGACAGAAAGCTGCAAAAAAAATGGTGGGTTTAGATGTGTCTAATTGAAAGGGAAGAAATCTCAGCTGCCCTTGTTGTGAATATCAAAGCAGTTTTACATATGTTAGATGGCTGCCTTTGTTAGAATTCACATCCATATCTGTGAAATCAGTCCCAGGCCCAGTGTATGCAATAAAGAAATCAAGCTGTGAGAATTCTCTTTTCTCTCCCTCAGAGAATTAGTGTTGAATAGAGATACTTTGGTTGAACAGCACTATTTTCTACAACACAAACATTTTATTTTTAATAAATATTTATGAGGAGTTGGCAGGGGAGGAAGAGGTTATATTTTGTTGATTAGAAAAAAAAGTGATTCGGCAAATGACATTAAGCTACTGGCTCTTCTGCTTTTGTTTCAGTACTATGAATATGTAGTGAGCGTGTGAGAGTGTGTGAGTGTGTGTGTATTTGAAAGAGAGAAAGAGTGTGTGAGACAGGTGGCAGTGGGGTTGCTATAGCAATTACTTGTCACTAATGATAGGAGGGTAATTACTGCAGCAAATTCCCACATAGCTATTCAGCACACAAGTTAGACTATTTCCCATCCTAAAATATTCTTTCTGTTTCTGCAAGATTACCTTTTTCACCAGATGGTTACAGACCACATTTGTAAAAATTACAGGCAGTTCAAGAAGGAAATAAAATTTAGAAACAAATAGAAGCTAACTTAAGCACAGGTATGTTAGTAAGGTGTCACTGGGATCAGAATCTAGTCACCACATCAGTTTTGAAAGAGGAAGTTCTGTCTTTTAGGTTTCTGCTTTCCTTGAGGCATAATCAAAATTTTGTTTTTCAAAATGCTTTTTCTAAGTTCAATTTCAAATACATATTGAGGTCACCTTCAGTGTTGCATTCCAGTAACCGAGATCAGTATGTGATTGAGTCTGACTCATCACTTAATTGCACAAGATGTAAATCAGGTTTTTATGCAGTGAACTAATAAAATTAAACTATTAATAACTGTGCAAACAACTACAAATCAGGCCAGATTTGAAGGAAAATAAGACTCAGGCACTGAGAGAGGCATTGAGAGAGTTTCATTGCAGTATTTCCATTGTTTGTACCTTAATAGTGGCTTATCATCTCATGCCAATGAGGAGAAAATATCCACAGTGAATTTCACCTTTAGGGTGGCTAATTCTTAGGTTTTTAAAACGTTTATAAAGAAATAAATATATATGTAACTTCTTTGCTAATATAGGCAGTGAAAAATTTTGGTTTGTGTAATCATCACTAATAAAATGGTCTCAAAAGGGTTTATCTTATTTCCACAATAGTGTCACCTTGGCTATAGTATTTCTTAATCGTTTTCTTTATCTTTTTACCTGCTGCTTCCTAATAAAAATAAAAATAACATCCATAATCCATATTTTTTTAATTAACTGGTGGCAAATATGTGGAATTACAAACTGCTTTAGAGCATTCTCCCCCCAGCTAGCTGGACTGTGATGATATGAGATGATATTTTCTGTCCTTTCAAGAAGACAAAGCAGTGGATTTCATAACTGCAGGCTAGAAAGATAGCACCTAGGCTTCCTATGTGGATTAAATTTTATGCTGTGCCATCATTAACAAATGTTTGATGCACTCCAACTCAAGTATATTTCTTTCTGATTCACTTGTTATAAAACTTATAACTTAATATCTCTTTGCTTACTGATACTAAATTTACTGTGAATCTGCTTACCTAGGCTTATTTCACTTTCCATCCTTCAGGCAATTTACTGATAAATTAATTTCTCCCACATTTGTTTCTCTAACACTGTATTTAATTAAAGTAAAAACAAACCCACAAGCCAACCAAAAACACCCAAACAAACAAAAAAACACTTTTATTTTATAAAATACAACTGTTTGGGGTTATTTTTTAGTACAATTGAGTTATTTCCATCCATAGATAGAATCAGTTTAATATATTCTAAGTTAAAATCCACTTGCAAAGTTAAAATTCACTTGCCAGCTGGTGACCTTGTATGGTAATTAAAACAATACTTGCTATAACAACATGTATAATTTCTTGCTTAAATATGGATTTTCACGGTTTCTTTTCTTTATGCCTCAGGTGAACATTTCATAAATGGGAATGCTGGTTTATAATCTTTCTGATGTGTAAATCAGTAAATCTTATGAATCAGTTTCTCCTCAAAGACAGAACTTGAATTCCCAAGGATTTCATAATAAAACACTTCCCATTTTTCTCACTAAAAGTATGTATCTTGATGCCAATTAAAATTCAGTGCACAGTGTATCCAGTAACCTTGATAATCAGTAACAACATGTCAGAGAGCAAGATGGTTTCTCCAACTGAATGAAAATCTCAACAAGCAGTTAACCTACGGTAGGAAAAAACACTCATTACTGGGATAACTTGCTGCCTTACAGCACTTGAAAAGCTGATTCAAGAAATAATGGCATAAAACTATCTAAAATCCTGGCCAAATCGGTAGGCTGGATAATGAGAGATATTTCAGCTTTCACTAATACTTATTTTGGCTCAGAACAACCACACAAAAAAATTGATCAGACTCCTATGTGTACAAGAATGATAATTTCTTCCCCAAAACCGCAAGTTGTTTTCGTTGTTTCAGCTTTTTGACTCTTGGTGACTTGAGTTCAAGTCCCAAATGGAGTTCTGATCAGCAGGGTATCTGGTTTCAGAATACAGAGAGAGAAAAAATGTGTAAACTTGGTGAAGTGCTCCGCAAGCTCCAGCTTGCAAACCTCACAGAGATTACAGCTCATTCAGCTCACAAACTCTCACCTAATACAACATGCTGTAAGTTGTGAAGAAATGTGTTTAGGTATAAATAGTCTCTACTGGCTTCAGGAAGTAAAACTGTTCCCTTAGTTTAGTCAACACATTGCTTGCTGGGGAAGCTGAGAGGCCAATGTCCTAGGCTCACCAGTGATTTCTCCTTGTAAAATGAAAGTTAGCAATAATTGTGTGTATAATATTGTCTATTAGGTGGTGCATAAAGGCTTGCATTGTATGTACATACTGTAGTTGTATAGAAAACATTACAGAGTGAGCCTGCTTTTAGCTTGATGCCTCATACAGTGGTAATTAAGGAGAACAGTCTTTTGATTTGCTACTATTTGCAGTTCTGCAGGAAAAACTGAGCTTAGGCTATCTTGTGCTGTGCATTGTTGCCATGTTTAATCTTCTGATTCGATAGGAACAATTACACCCGACACCTATGGGGAATTTAATTGCTTAGCTCCTGCCTCTACAGCAATTGTAGTTATTGTGCAGTACTATTTGGGGGGGGGGAAAGGAAAAAAGAAAATAAAAGAAGAAGAAATTTTTTTTAAATTAAAAAAAAAAAAAGAGGGAGAAAAAAAGTGTGGTGTTTTTCTGAACATAGCACTGAATAATACGAAGGTTAGATTTATACAACAGCATAGCTCCACAAATTATCTTCCAGAATTAACCCTGCATTTCTTTTGATGAGAGGACAGGTGAAATAAAACACAGATTATTGTAAACATCCTCAAGTAAAACTTTCCATTCGAGCCTACCAAATACATTCATCCTCCCAATATATGTGGGAGTTAGCACAGCTTCTTTTTTTTTTTTCCTCCTTCTTCTCCAGCTGAGGAAACTAAGGCCCAGAAATGCACTGCCTGATTTGTCTTTATGAAAAATCCAAAGGAGAGCAAATTAGTATGTGAGAATTTTTGAATTTCTAGCATTTCCAAGCTCCTTTTACTTTTCATGGATGCAGCTTTGAAAGAAACATAATGGGCAAAAGATATGCCTTTTAAAGCTATAAGACCTTTAAACATTCTGTAAAATAGAACATAATAAATAAATGAATACATGTTGCAGTGCACTATTCTGCTGATAATTCCTGTTGAGAAGAACTGAAGATGTCATTGTCTGAATCATCCTGCAAAACCCCAACCAGAGGAAGTTGTAGACAGGAATATCCTTTTGCATTCTGAAGGAAATATTAAAGACAATCCAAAGAGCACTACTGTATTAGAATTTCTTTTATTCCTTATAGAAAAGGAAGGATGATCACTGTTTCATTTGCAGGAAGGCATTTTTATTTCTTTCAGCAGCTAGATGATTTTCACAACTGATCTTGATGGCAATTCAGTTAGAAATTAAACTCATCAGGAAGTTCTCCAGTCACTTCATGAGTTAATCTTTCAGAAGTGGTGTACAGATCAAAATCAAGACCAAGACTCCACAGAATACAGCCCATTCTGGCTGAAGAACTCATTACATTTAAAAATAACGCTGAGATTTGTCTCAAATAAGCATTAATCATACAGAAGTGAAATTCACTCATAATTTTCCATAAGTTGCCCATTCACCTTCAACATCTGCTTTTAGTTCCTTTTAAATGATATACAACATGGCCAAACATGTGACCTATAGATAGTAAAAAGGCAGCCCACTCCTTTGGCATAATTATACTGTACAAGAAATATATGTTTAAGATAACTACTAGGTTTTTCTCCCTGCAGCCTATCAAACATAAGTTTAGTCATGCCAGTGAAGGTGTGCTATAATTGCCTGCATGAATCTTGGTAGCATTTAAGACAATGTGCTGCAAAAGTGAAGGTGCACGGTAGCTACCCCTGCAGATCTGCTGCTGTGATTAACCTGAGAAATTTTGTATGAAAAAGAAACTAAGATAAATGTGTTTTCTTCAGATAATTACTAACTTCTTTTGATACTGACATCAACAGAACTGACAAGATCTCTTTGAAAGTCAAGATTACCTTTCTGGAAGTTTTGTATTCTTTGTCACTAAAAGAAAAAATATCTACATTGACATTTAAAGCTTTCCCCAGGTTTTATATTTAAAAAGCAAAGGAGTTGACAGAAGATTTTTTTGAAGGCCAAAGGGAACAAATATCATACAAGAGCCACTATATCTTTTTTCCACACTCTTTTTTCTTTTTCCACATCCTTTTTTTTCTTTTTTTTTTTTTCTACCCCATATTGTAACTGTTAATTACATACCCTGAGGACACTAGCCAATCATTTCAGTGAAGGAGCAGTTCCATGTGTGAACTATGCATATCCGTTCCCCTCACCTTCTATTATGCTGTAGAAAACTTCTGGACTGGTCCAAGACTAGTCAGCTTTTCCACTCCAAACAAAATCTGTGTTCAAAGCCAACATGCTAACTTCCTTGAGAAGTCAACACATAGGAACTGTCATTTGAAGGCCTGTATTTTGCCACCATCTGACCAAACAACACTGGATGAATCACCTGAAAACTTTGTTCTTTGAATTTCTTATTTGTAAAAGAAAGATATTATCAACCAGTATTTTCAAATTGCTTTGTGCTTCTCTTGTAGGCAGAAAGTAATTTTTGTCATCGATATACCTTAAAACTGTGTTCTGACTTTGTTTCCTCTGAATTTACACACCTAACCCTCAGCCAGCCTCAGAGTGCATCCCTTGTTTTATGATGTGAACAGTGCAGACATAGTACAGAAGAGAGGAGATTCCAAACAGTGAATTTGAATACACTTTTAAACATGCTTTTCCACTGCAGATATTTGCAAATGAAACTCTGCCACGCAGCATTTAATTCCCACGAGAAGTGCTATTCTCATTATATCTTCTGTCTGTACACAAGCTTCTGCTGTGTTCCTTGTATTGCCATTTTCAGCAGGGACTCAGAAGAGAGAAAGGATAGAAACTCAGACAGAATTACTAAACTGTAACACAAAGATAATGAACTCTAATGCAACAGGACAGCAAATTAAAAGACTTGGAAGTTGTTAACCCATGTAAAAATAGGAAGAAAAAGAGCTTTATTCCATACTTTTGAAGCACTCTTCAAAGCTCAGAGAGCCTACTAAACGAAGCAGTCCAGTTAATCTGCCTACAGCTCCTCAGTTCGACCTTCCTTACAAAAGAAATCCAACTAAACATTTTTAAGAGCAATTATTTTTTTATGAAAAGGAAATAACTAAGACCTAGAAAGGCACATTAGGGGCTAGAAGACACACCAATCAGGAAATGGTTTCAGATCCCCATTCAGCTCAATTTGATTTAAAGTATTTCAAACTCCCTGAATACAGCAAATTCTACAAATAGCCAAGTGGCTGGGAGACATAGTGCATATTGCCAAACAGATTTAAATGCAAAACCAAGACTCACTTCCCAAAGCTGTGGAGGGTAATTATAGCACTGTCTAGTCTTAAGGCAAAGCTAGTCACCACTGGTTTTATGTGTTTCCCTACCAGAGTCCTAATGTCCCCCTTCTGTGCAAAGATGCCTACAGAAAAAGAAACCCTTACAGAAATGCAGTAATTCTGAAAATGGCATTGATTTGGCAAAGTCATGCCCTGGTTCACAACATTATCAACCATCAAGCATTCAAGCATCATAAAATATTCCCTGTTCTTTGCTTTGGGGCCAAAATTATAATTTTTCAAATATGCATTTAATAATAAATATCAGAATTTCAATTTTAATTTTTAAAATTCTTGTGAAACCTCAATCATATATTTGGGGCTTTTTTTTTTTTTTTTTAGAAACTAAGTCTAGAAAATTATGTTTCTATTAAAAGAAATCCCCAGATTCCCCTCTATCCGAATCCTATTAGCAGCTTCAATGTACAGCAATGCAGCACATATCACAAGACTGTGATAAAATGTGAAAGATGGAATTGGTGCATCCATGGGCTGCAGTTTAGTTTTATTGCTCCAGAAGTTTATGGCTACTGCCACGTGAAAGAGTGCAAATCTATCATGATCCTGATCTTTTCAAGTAGCTGGCATTCTGCAAATGTTCTGACACATTCATGGGATTCGGTGAATTGTCTTTTTCTGCGAGGGTGGTGGGGGAAAGGCCATCTGAATTTCTTACTCTGGAACTTGAGAATTTAAAGAAGTGAAGACAATATTTCCAGATTTTTTTTTTTGTGGACAAAAGAACTACCACTCAGGAAATCAGGTATTCAGCTGTGACTGCAGGTTATAGAAAGCTACGACATCATCTTTCAGCAGAATGAGAGACTTGCAAAGTCTTTTGCACGGCTTGCAAGACAGAATAATTCAGAATATTTCTAAGAAGACTATTGATTGCAAAAGCACATTTTCTTCCCACTTACCTGCATTTCTGATTTTAAAGACTTGCACAATAATGGTGAATTATAAGGAGTTGAAAAAAAAAACAGTAAAGGCTGCATACAGAATCTCTGATACCCTCTCATAGACAAGCTGTTTGAGAAATATCACAAGCAATTGCAACTCCTTGAATGAGAAATTAAAACCATCTACTGTGAGATGTGTAAAGTAATGTCTGTTAAATAAAAAGTAATAAATGGGCATTAAACCAGAATTTGGATGTAGTCAAATTGCAAGACCAGTTTTGTTCCTAAGATGCATGGAAACAATTTCAAAGATTTTCAGTGAAGAACTGTCAGATCCTCAGTGAAAGAAGTTGGTTTCCACATTTCAGCACAAGTTGCACCACATAACACGAAGAAAAGTAGAAGCCTATTCATAAACATGCAACTAGAAGACAAAGCTGTTGTGATAACTGAGGTCATGAAGAAAAAGATTCTTTCTAGGATGTTGTAAAAATGTACAAGAGAAAAGTGAGGGTTTCAGATTACATGTTTGTGATACTGGAAAAAATAATAGTAAAGAAAAATTAGGAATGATGATGACTTGGTGGGGAAAAGTACGAATTATGCCTCTTTTATACATAGATGCATGTTGCAAATTGGCAATAGCATACTGCTAGAATATTATCAATCCTTCAGATTGTGAGGAAAAATTTTCCAAATGAAAGACCCAAATCTGGGTTCTCATTATACAAAGAAAAACATGGAGGGGGAAAAAACCAAACAAACAACAAAAACAAACAAAAAAACCCCACACCACCTTAACTAAAGACATGCAAAAGTTGTATCACAGATACAATACGGAGAACCTTGTCAAACACCCATGTTCCATGTAAGATTTCATAGCTATTCAGACTAAGCAAAAGCTGACCATGATTGGACTGTGTAACTGGCGTATTGGTGTTTGCCACGATAAAGCAAAATAACTTAAGAAGTGTTATAGACTAAAGGCTTTAAGTAGGTGAACACAGTTCCTCTCAACAGAAGTGCAATTATTAAAGATTAGAGAGTAAAGCTTCCACTCCAGTAAGCAGAACATAGTTGCAAGACACTGGTGTGGAAACAGAACTACACCAAGAATGAAAACTACATGTATAAGTAGTTGTGACTCCAACCTTTCAGAGTAAGAGTTAAGTTATTCTTTCCATGGCCACACTAGCTATTTTTCCAGAACAGCCTGGTCATACTCATTCCTGAGGATCAGTCCTCCTAAAAGCACCAAAGGTAAAGAAAACTAAAGCTAGTACAGTTTTCCTGTATGAGGTCAGTAAGTCAAAGTGCAAAGTCCTGAATCTGAGTTGGGCCAGTCCCAGGCACAAACACAGGCTGGTTTGAGAATAGCTCTGAAGAAAGAGACTTGGGTGTATTGATTGATGGGAAGCTCACCATGAGCCAGCATTGTGCTCATGCAGCCCAGAAGGCAAATCATATCTTAGGCTGCATCAAGAGGAGCGTGGCCAGCAGTCAAAGAGTGGGGATTCTTCCCTTTACTCTGCTCCTTTGAGACCCACCTCAAATATGGTGTCCAATTCTGGTGTCCCCATCATAAGAAGGACACAGAGCTGTTGGAGCAAGTCCAGAGGAGGGCCACAAAGATGATCCAAGGGCTGGAACATCTCTGCTATGAGGATAGGCTGAGGGAGCTGGGAGTGTTCAGCCTAGAGAAGAGTTTGGTGGGACCTTAGAGCTGCCTTCCAATACCTGAAGGGATCCTACAGGAAGGCTGGAGAGGGACTTTTCATAAGAGTGTCTAGCATAGGACAAAGAGGAATGATTTTAAGCTGAGGGAGAATAGGTTGAGTAGACTTAGTCTGCATCTTAGGGAGAAGTTTTTCAGTACGAGGGTGGTGAGACTCTGGAATAGGCTGCCCAGGGAGGTTGTGGATGCCTCTTCCCTGGGGATATTAAAGGCCAGGTTGGATGAGGTCTTCATCAGTTGAGTTTGAGAGGCATCCCTGCCCATGGTGGGGAGGTTGGAGTAGGAGATTGCTAAGGTCCCTTCCAACCTAAGCCATTTTATGATTCCTGCTCTTTCAGGATACTCAAAATACTACTGTCTATGTTCCTTCGCTGATAGATTCTTACCTAATCACCCATAGTGAAAGCCAGTGCACACACAGCAAAGAGAAGCCTAACTTGAATGAATTGTTTGGGTAATAAAGCCCTGGGATTCGATATTTAAACCCTATGAACAAATGCCCAGTGAGAAACAAAATCACTTTGGCTAAGAATCTGTCTGTCTCCCTCAGTGTGCTTAAGTGCTTTTATTGGTTATTTGTTGCTATTTTTATTTGCATTATGTTTTGCTTTCATTTGCATTAAATGGTAAGCAAAATGAAGTCTCAAGTACAATGTTTTATTTAAGCATTAAAAGTAATCAACTGTTTCATGAAATCTAGCTTCATCTGAGCTAGATTTTGTGTGCTTTTTTTATTCATTATCTTCACCCATCCTCCAAAGAATGTTTCAAGAAAAATGTTTATAAAAACCTCTTTTTGTTCTGCTAACCCTGCAAACTAAACATGTTCCATTTATTTTTAAATTAAGTGAAAATTAGCCAGGTGTGATAGATAAGCTTTCTATACACAGGTCTAAATATTGACAAAAGGAGACATGTCACTGGAAAAATCATCAGTCTAGCAATTATCACGTTAGCATGTTAAGTGGAAAAAGATGTGAAACTTCCAAATGTGTCAATACAGATTATTTCATTTCCACCAGCTATCAGCTATACTGTGAACATCAGTGCCTTAACGTATACTCAGCAGCAGGTCGGCTTTTGCAAGCAAATAGCTTAATGTGGCATCCAGAATCATCAGATCTGTATCAAAATTCACTTCAGGAATGGGCTGCCAAGCAAGTATTAGACATTAATAGAAGGCCAGACAGTACAGACATAGAGCCCAAGGACAGGGTCAGGAAGAAGCAGTCAACAAGGTTTGTTTTTCTCACAGATGTGGCAGTGACTTTTAGGTCCCTACCTGGGTGGACAGGGAACAGAGGAGAAGCAGCTGGTCACCATTTCCCCAGAGAGGAAAGAGAAGAAAATGTGCTAAAACCTTTTTGAATAGTAGGTCCAGACACCAGCCAGAATTTTAACAGCTAGTTCTGCCAGACTAAATCCAATCTCCTTCAGTACAGTCCTGATTCTTTCACAGTTCCCTGACCAAAACTTCAATGGGATTGGTAGGCAAAAAAAGAAAGCATTTTCCTCACTTTCTTCTAATCTCTGCTATTCATTCCAGATTCCTACATATTAACAACTCATTAGATAAGGAATGTATTTGCCATTTTCATAATCTAGTCAATGTCACATTACTTGCAAGTCAGTTTAACCTTTTTTATTGCTGCTGTCCACCAAAGAATATTTGAAGAAGTTAAATTAAATTGCCTTCATTAATGAGTAGCAGACAGTGTAGAAGTCAGAATAATGACTTGTGTAGTTAACAGGCTGCATCTACAACATATACTCTACAATATAAATCCTTGAATCGATTCCAAGAGTCCTGAGTGGACTGGTGCCTACACTAGGTTTGAAGTTAAAACTCTTCCTCTGGTGAACAATAGCACTGGCAATTTTGTGACAGCTTATGAGAACCAGAATCACAGGATAATAGCTCTCAGGGTACATTATTTGGGAGGAGGAACTTGCAGAATGTTTTTACCACAGTCTGTCCTAACAGCATGAGATAAATATGCTTGAGATAAATTGAAATTCCTTTCAAGTATCTCATATAACCTAAGATTTTAAAATACAATTGAAACCCCACGCACATTTACTGTCAACAAGCCAATGTTACACAATGTGTGCTCAAAATATGAGACCTTTTTGGTAATAATTACTCTGATATGTATCAATGTAAGGTTAACATCATGGGCAGTGCCTCAAAGAAAGCCTTGGGATGGCTATAAAGAGAATACCACCTGTTTCAGTGACTTTGGATGTGACTGGTACTGAGTGACTCCAAGTCACATTGTGCAATTTCTATGGGTAGTTTTGTTAAGAGCTACAGCATACAACTGTTGTGTTCTGGCTAAATTATGTCCCACCCTTGCAGGCTCCTTTAGGAGGCACCGTAGAATGCACATGAGCAAGATACAATTTATGATGCAGCTTAATCACAGAAATCCAGTTACTGAGGTGCTGAACTTGTTTGCAATAGCACTCATTGTACCATGGTCTAGTAGACCTTTTTAGGTAAAGATGGACAAAAATCTTAATTTTATTTGCACTCATTTTTCCTTAGAGGCATCCTTTTTTGCTATTTTAAGCCTCTTTTGCCTCAGAAGTGCATTACACAGACTGCTTATGGGACAGTGCAATCTTTATTCAAAGCTTGAAACTACTTTTCCACAGAAATAAATCTGCATATGCTAATTTTTAATAAGTAGTGGCACGTTATTAAGATGTATTACCTTCTCATCTACTTCCTTCAAAAATTTTACTATTCTTTGACTTCTAGGCAAGAACTCCCAAGCACATATAACAGTGACATGAAGATGCAATTCAGGTTAATATCACAATTTTTACATAAAATGCCTCTATAGACAAATTGGGGTTTAATTTTTTTTTTCATTGCAAATAGTTTGCACGGTATTAAATTTAAGATATTGCAAACACTTCCTTCATCTCTGTTTCAATGTTCTCAGGAGTCCAGAGCTTGCAATCTTCCAAAACAAATAAGATAACATTTCAAAAGCTGACGAGGAAGATATTTTAAGATTTCCTTTACATCTTTTTTTACTCTTCCCTGGTGCTCGGCATCATGCAAGATTTGGCCCCAAGTCATGGAGATTTTAGGCAATAGTTTCCCCATGCTTTAATTTTTTAAGTAGTTGCCATAGCAACTGCCAGACACAGCATATGGTGTGTCTGTTACCTCCAAGATAACAGAGCAATTTCTAAAGAATTTTCTTTACAATATGTTACCAACCTTTGTACTTTTTACAATTTTTCAGAGTGCAGTATAAGGTACTGTTGTTCCCTGACATTCTTTTCAAGCTGAATGCTCATTTTGTAACTCTCTCTTTCATATTAGGCAAATATTTTTCTCTCTTCCTTGTCTTTTCATTCTCCCAATATTCATGAAAACATGAAAGAATAAAGTGGGGAAGAGGAGATATCTATTAAGCTTTATTTAAAGCTCTTTACCTAGTTTTGCCACAATGTTATCTTTCCTTCACAGTGACAATCCAAAAGACAAAAACAGAGGAAAAGACAGAACAGAGAAAAAGACAGAAATCTTATTAAAACTTCTTTAATATAGAGGTGCTGGGCAGTCAAACATTTTGCAGAACTAGACGCAGCCTTCAACACTTTGACTCCCATACTTGCCCAGCTTTTAATCTCCAGCAAAGAATTAACATCTGTGCAATGTGGCCTCCTAAAAGAGGAACTCAGAAACACGCTTGTCACCTCTTGTTTGGTGGGTAGTACATTCACCTTCAATAGCAAAGACCTGTGTTGCAAACCATCTTCCAAAATGGCTTGGCTCTGCTGTGTGTATCTACTGAAAAGAAATCCCCTAGGACAACTTACAAGTACGATGACATTACCTAGATTCCTCCACATGACTGAGATACCACAATCCAGCAGGGGTCCGTTAAGCATTTCAGTGCTTGCCTTGCTTTGTAGAATCACACGAAGATTTGGGAAATCAGGGAAATAAGCCTGTATTCCTCCTTCTGCCCCTTTGTGGTTGTGCAAGCTGAGACGGGATTAGAATAGTTACTAGGATATGCAATAATGTACTGCTCTCTAATTCTCTGTCCCTTGAGTCCTTCATTCTGACAATTTTCTTCAGCTAAGGCACCTTCTGCATAAATCTTCTTAAAAAATTTAAAAAATAAAACTCTACCAGAACAGGGTGTATGAGTGCACATTTAATTCTTCCCCTGAGGAGAAGCTAAGAAAGAGAATGAACCACTCGTTATACACTTAGCTTAATGCACAACTACAAGGTGCTGACACTACCCTGATGAAGACGGAAGACTGTGCAAGAACAGGGTAAATATTTTAATGGGAGCTTCACATATTTGGAGTTTGTGGGGTTTTTTTTTCCTCTTGTTTACTTTTCATCTACCATGGTTACTTCTCATGGAAGGAATAAATTCTATAATTGAAACTGCATGCGATTACCTTCGGTAAATACCAGGCCAAATGATTCGCAAAGAAATGATTGTATTTAATGAATAAGTTTCATGGTTCGTTGGGGCAATTTGTAGTGCAGATATGTTTTCTGAATCCTCTTTTTCTGCCTGGGCAAGGGGAGAAAGAGGTCAAAGAATATAGCAGCAGGTGTTATTTCTGTGAAAGTATAGTTTTCAGTAAAGGTTGAATGACTGTGCTGTGGAAAAAGCAGGTGAAATTTTTGCTGCTAGAAAGAGACTAATGACAGCATGTTTTTTCATAGGAATAGCAGTTGAAGTTAACTAATAATCATAATTACAGGAAAAAAACAATGTTAGTAACTTCAGGATATAGCTGATAAATGGCATGAAACAGAAAGAGAAAGGAGGATCGTGCGTGAAGTTCACCTCATCTAAGCCATCCATTATCAGTTCATTATCCTGGAATATTTAGGAGAAGAAACTTTCTTATGCTGTCCTGTCTGATGGAAAGAGGGTGAGAAAACACGTTAAATATGTTAAATTAATAAAAATTAATTATGTTTACAATAGATAATGCAAAAGGTGTGATGAAATGTTTAGGAAGATATAATTGCCATACACCATTGCCTCACTTTTATTTATACTGTAGATAATATCACAGTACATAGGTAGAGCAACTTTAACACCCATGAAAGTAATGTCTCTCTTAAACTGTAATTCCTTGATAGCTCATGGATACCATTATCTATTGTGTTAGACATACATTCCACATTAAGGCCTTTGCCAGTCCCTAAAGGAACAGCTGATATCGCTCCTACTTAGTCACTTCCTTCTTCTGAAAAAAAAAAAAATTCTTTGCACTTAATCCTTTTATTTTTCTAGTTCTATTCTCAGCAATCAACCACAATCCTCATGGGAGTACCAGGCAGCCACCAGGCCACACGGTATACAAGAAAGAGTTGATAGAAGTGGGATTGTTTAGTCTTAGGCAAAAGGAAGATCTCACAGTTCTTATTGTTGTCTTCAGTTACCTACTAGAAGGGTACAGAAGACCAGAGCCAAACTCCTTCTGTGGTGCATAACGAGAGAATGAGAGGTGGTGGACACAAATTGCAGCATGGGAAGTCCCAATTAGATGTTAGAAAAGATATTTTCACAGTAGTCAAACAAGGAACAGCTTTCCCTGAGGACTTGTGGCATCATCAGCGTACAAAACTCAATCAACCAAGGTACTGAGTATCTTATTTAAGTTGGTCTTGCTTTGAGTAGGGCCAGATGACCTCAAAAGATTTCTTCCAACCTAAATTATGTGATCATTCTGTGATTCTGTTCAACTCTCGTTCAGGAGAGCTCAGCAGGCAGTGTTTGTCATTAAAGAAACTGCTCTAATTGAAAACCTGAATGTGCCTGAGAGAGTAGGTCCCTTTTACATGTGAAAGCATGTGATTTATGCAAAAGTAGTTTGTGTCACAGAGGAAGAGGTTAATACTGGTCTCTTTGGGATGTAGTCTTCCATAGAGCATGTTGAATTTAGTAGAGTTATTCTTGATGAAAATATAAATAGCACAGAATCAACTCCTAAACATGAATGCACCAAAAACTACAAATACTGATAAATTTCCCTTCATTATGATTTATTCTATTGCAGGAAACATAGAACCCAATAAGTTACATTCAAAATCCCTCTATAATTAAGTGCAAGTGAAGTATATTGCTACAGCATATTAGTGACTCCATGTAAACATATTTTCCTCCTGAATGGTTATAAACAGGCACACCATAGCCTCATTTTTAGCTTTTTTTTGTACATTATCAATTCATTTTTCTCTTTGCAAAATGTCATTTTCTTTCCAGCAGGTTAATCCCAGGAGGTCTAGTAACTACAATTACTCCATTTAAATATTCCACATATCTGTCAAGACTCAAAAGAATTCTGTAGTGTCAGTTTAAATATAAATATATATAATTCTACTTAATAATCATCACTTCAGTTCTGTTATGAAAACTGTATTACTCATTCAGAGTGTGTGTGATGTTGTGTATGTGTGCAGCATTTGTTGCAGCATTTTTATTGATTTATTTATTAAAAAACAACCATACTAACTGAAGCACAGCAGAAAACAACACTCTTCAAAAATAAACTTGTCTGGAAGGTTTTATCGTAATTCCTTTAGAAAAAAGCACCAGAAATTACCTAGATTTTTATACAGATGAAGCTGAAAATGTACATAATACTCTAAAAGGAAATGCTTTTAATTTCTGTATCATTTTCATCTGAAGAAAATATTTTCATTTGCCAGTAGACTTTCTTATTTTCTTCATAGGGGATAGGAAGGTTTGGGGAGTTGGCAATTTTCTGCCACATTATAAATAGCCTGAAACATTACATAGCTAAAAGACAAGCATCTTAATGGCTGAGACTAAGATTGTAATGTTGATCAAAAACAGATCACAGTTCATTTTCCTTAA
Organism: Indicator indicator; assembly: GCF_027791375.1. Taxonomy (NCBI): domain Eukaryota; kingdom Metazoa; phylum Chordata; class Aves; order Piciformes; family Indicatoridae; genus Indicator; species Indicator indicator. Next base: position 42,392,324 of record NC_072013.1, read on the forward strand.
ATTAAAAGTGCTCATCAGGTCTTTTGTTTGCTTAGTCCTTGCAATTCTGGTAAAAGTGTAACTGTTTTTACAATTAAAGTTTCAACATAACAGAATGAATATCCCTGTGCCCAGCAAACACAACTAATACCAATGAATAGCATTTCAAAGCTTTTAATCTCCATGACAACCCACCTCAGATTCTTCAATAATGACACTTTACATGCACACAAACATACTCATTTATGCACACCTACCATGTGTTCATAAATATCACCAGTGCTGTGCATCTCAAAACAATATATAATACCATAGATGTCTTCCTCTTGGAAAACTAATCAGTCAGCACTCCAGCTAAAAACTTAATTAATATCTTCCTGCTTATATTAACTGTTGAATAAATAAAAGGCAATGAGATACATACAAAATATGGCTCAAATGTATTTGGACATACCGTGAGTTTTGGCAAGCATCAGGAGAAAAACCTGAAACATAAATAAATCTGAAGAATTACTTCAAAGATCTATGCAACAGAATCACAAATTGCATAGCAGAATTATTCATGGCACTTTTTCTATCTCAGAACAGAAATAGTTGACTTAAATATTATAAGCAGAGCACTCAATAAGCTGAATGACTAAGGATCTAATTATTGATGTGAGTCATGTATTGATGTAAATGCAGTTCACAGCTAATACTAGAAAAATCACAACAAATGTTTAAAAAACTATCCAAAACCAAAGTTCAACTTAAGCCACTCCAAGAAATGGGACATTAGAGAGGTCTGCCCACATAAAGGTAACAGATACCCACTGCCATCTGCCAAGATTGTAATATTGCATTCACAAAATTCACTAATTAGAGTCCCTTATCCTGCCTGGTTTATGCTTTTAGGACTGGTTCCCTGGACTTCCCATGTTGCCACAGCATATTCCAATGTCAGATCACTCTTTTAGTAAAGGGTTTTTTCCTAATATCCAATCTAAACTTCCCCTGGCACAACCTGAGGCCATTTTTTCTCTTTCTGCAGAAGGCAGTATTGTCACAAATCAAATGCTCAGGCCTGGAAGGGGGCCTGCCAAACTTCTACACACATGACTTGAATGGATCACCACAGCTGTTACCTCCTATCCTCTTCCAGCCTGTGGCTTCAAAAGGCAGTACGCTCCCAACCCTCCAGAGCCTCCTCTCCAGCATTTCTACATCACCTGTGCTGACAATCTCTTGTAGCTAACACCCCGTCCCAATCACAACAGACTTCATCAGAGTTAATTGCACAGGTTTTAAGTACAATTTGTACCTGTTAAGCTACTCTGCAAGGTAGTAGCTGACAACTGAACAGATCTCTTTTTCCTGCCTTCTCCCACAGTGTGTCAAAGGATATCCCAGCCATCAGCATCACTTTGGGCAAAACATACTTTTCCCACACACATAAGCAAAAAGAGAAGAATGCTGTGGGAATAGCCTTCACTGTGGCAGCCCAGGCCATCCCTCACTTTCTCATGAATCTGCTCTCCACAAGACCTTGTATCCCAATTATTATGGTCAGTGTACAGCAGAGGCCATAAAACTTCTGTGACTCTCACTGCCAGCCTGGTAGCACAAGTGGGAAACTCAGCAGGGAGAGCTCTGAAACATCAGCAGCTCTCTTTTGTGATAGACACACAAAGAAATTCTCAGCATTCTCCTTCTTGTCTGTCCCTTTCTACCATCCCTGCATGGAAGAACACTACACAGCAGCTATAGAGGAACAAAGGCCACTTCATCATACCTGTATTTGCAGGGTATATCACAAGACCTTAAAGGCTTAGGAAGGGCTCGAGGGCATGTTTAAGGCCTTTAGAGTGCACATGAACAGCTTGGCCCTTTAAACAGTCTCAGAAGGCATTATGGATGCAGCCTAGTTGGCTCATAAACTTTGCTAAAAGACATGTAACTGAATTGTGTTGCAGAAAATGTGAGGGGGCAAGACAGGGCCTGCATTTTGTGGCCTTGAAGTAATCAATGTGGCACTGTCTGGGCAGGCATCATAGAATCATTTTGGTTGGCAAATATCATGGAATCCAACTGTTATCTAACTCTACCATGTCTGGTGCTAAACTCTGTCCCTTAGTACCCATCCACAAGTCTTTTAAACACCTTCAGGGATAGAGATTCAACCATCTCACCTGGAACCCTATTTCAGTGTTTGTGAACCTTTCCAGTGAAGAGTCTTCTTCTTTCTATCCAATTTGAACCTCTCCTGGTGCAAATTGAGGCCATTTCCTCTTGTCCTATCATTTAGTAGGGAGAAGAGACCAACATCTACCTCACTGTAAGACCCTCGAACAGTAATCTATTAGATATGTTAATTTTGCCTATTCAGTTAAGAGTAATACATTGCCATTTTTAATCTCAGCACTAGCTTTTGCTGTTGCCATAGATGTCCAAAGAAAAAAAAAAGCTTCCTGCAGTCTAAGCACATAGAATCAACCAGGTTGTAAGAGACCTTCAAGATCATCCAGTCCAACCTATCACCCAGCCCTAAGCAATCAACTAGACCATGGCTCTAAGCACCACATTTAGTCTTTTCTCGAACATCTCCAGGGATGGTGACTCCACCACCTCCCTGGGCAACCCATTCCAATGGGCAATCACTCTCTCTGTGAAGAACTTCCTCCTACTATCCAGCCTATACCTCCCCTGGCACAACTTGAGACTGTGTCCCCTCGTTCTGCTACTGGTTGCCTGGGAGAAGAGACCGCTCACCACCTGTCTACAACCTCCCTTCAGGAAGTTTTAGACAGCAATGAGGTCACCCCTGAGCCTCCTCTTCTACAATCCCAGCTCCCTCAGCCTCTCCTCATAGGGCTTGTGTTCCAGGCCCCTCACCAGCTTCATCACCCTTCTCTGGACACGTTCCAGTACCTCAACATCTCCCATAATGTGATCCAAAAGCCTCCAGTGTGGCCACTCTCCTTCTTATGACTCTTTAAAATAGTGAACACAATGTGCATTCTAAAATGACATTGCATTACACTGTAAAATAAAGGCAACTTGCTTAAGTTTTGTGGATAAATGCCAAATTAAGTTTATTTTCAAACCTCAGTACATAAAGTCTGCAGTCTGTCTTACTGCAAGCCAACAAACTCAGTCTGTCAAGATGTATTGCTCAAAATTTCTTGCTCTGCTCTGTAACTTCTTCGTATAATACTTCTTATTGAGACAGAAACTCATCTGCCTTTTAATTAGACATCTATGCTCATTCTAAATCTGGCCAAAAGGCATAAAGTCTAAAAGATTATTTTTTTTTCATAAAGAAGGTTTAAAACCTTTTCTCATAGTAAAAAAGTAGAGTTCCAGGGTGACAGAGGTATATATAAAAAAGTTTACAAGGCAAAATAAAACCTTCCTACAAAAAAATGCCATGAGATGATTCCTTTTCTACCCTTTCTTCATTGATGCCCAGTTGCATCACTTCTGTTTTCATTATTCTCCCTTCAAATAATCAGTTAAGTTACTAAAAGACAACGTATTTTTTTATTATATATAGATATCTATATATCTATATATATATATAATCTCCTTTCATGCACGTTGAATGCTATATGCAGATTAAAAACACTAGTGCTTGATTGTACTGTCTGTCTATACTGTACACCTAAATTTCATACCTGGAGCTTCCCTGAAGTGCTTTGCTTTGTACGCTGCTGTTCACACACAGAAGCACACAGAGAATCAACCAGGTTGGAAGAGACCTCCAAGATCATCAAGCCCAACCAATCACTCAACCCTAACTAATCAACTAGACCATGGCACTAAGTGCCTCATCCAGGCTTTTCTTAAACACCTCCAGGGATGTCGACCCCACCAGCTCCCTAGCCAGCCCATTCCAGTGGGCAGTCTCTCTTTCTGTGATGAACTTCTTTCTAAACTCAAGCCTAAACTTCCCCCTGCACAGCTTGAGACTGTGTCCTCTCTTTCTATTGCTGCTTGCCTGGGAGAAGAGACCAATCCCCCCTGGCTACAACCTCCCTTCAGGTAGTTGTGGACAGCAATGAGGTCACCTCTGAGACTCCTCTTCTCCAGGCTAAACAACCCCAGCTCCCTCAGCTGCTCCTCACAGGGCTTTGTGGTGAATGAAGCCTATGGCCCAAGGCTATATCCTTAAAGTGGTGGGACATGGCCTACGTGCTCAGCTGGAACCCCCTCTGCCCTCTGGAGTGTGGGGGGAAGGCTGGGCGCCACTCTGTCTGAGTAGACCATCTCCTGGGTCATTTGGGACAATGGCACGCCGACGACCTGCCCATTGCCCTTTGTTCACAAGTTATGTTCACATTATATTTGGTGAAACATCAGTTCATTGGTCAATTGCTCTGATTGACAAGGATGCTCACTGGACCAGTGTCCGTGCGGCAAATGTTAAATAGGGGTTGTTTCGGTAAACTCGTGTTCCGTGCCCGGTATCCGTGTTCGGTGCTCCGTGTTAATACCCGCGCTAGTTCCCGTGTGCGTGCCCGTGTTTGCCTCGTGCCTTCTGCCGCCGAGAGATCCGCGTTGCCCGGGACTCGAACCGGCAGAGTTCGAGTGCATTGCCTCAGGTCGCCGCTTCTGCCCAAAGGACCGGCACCCTCCCCCGCCGAACTCCGTAAGATCGCGGAAAGGGTCGCTCCAGCTTCGCAGAGGAGCCGCTTTTGGCCGTATCCTGCGGCCGCATCGACAAGGGTTTTCCCCTGGAGCGGCAAGCTTGTTTACACAGCGCAACGGCGAACTGACTTGCAAAGCCTCCGGGAATCCCCGGTAATCTTCCAGGACCCTTTGTTCCGAGAGAAGCCGCTACCACGCGGCACGGCACCACCCGGCCGGCGCCATTTGTATCACGTTATTACGATACATCCGTGCTACGATTTCCGGGACTATCAAACAGTACCAAGAAAAGAACCTCGAGAACATTTTTTCATACAGTTTCTGGGGCAGTTTGTGCAAACTGTCTGTTTGTGGGCTTGCCGTTTCCCGACAAGCACTCTCACACACACACACCACCCCACCCCACCCCCACCCCCCCCCCGCTATCTCTACCTCACTCCAATTTAGTTTCACTTTCTAAACATACAGACTTCCTCAAACTATTCAAGTGGCTATATATATATGTATACAATCTGCAGAGTTGATTCTTTCCGACTGAACACTAGAACCTGTAAGTACAAATTGTATATCACTTGTAATATAGTGTTAATAAATATTTATTAAACCTTCATAAATATCTCCGCCGCTTATTCTCGGCGAGAATTTACACTTCATAACAGGCTTGTGTTCCAGACCCCTCACCAGCTTTGTTGCCCTTCTCTGGACACGTTCAAGCAACTCAACATCTTTCTTGAACTGAGGGGCCAAGAACTGGACACAGTACTCAAGGTGTGGCCTAACCAGTGCTGAGTACAGGGGCAGAATGACTTCCCTGGTCACGCTATTCCTGATACACTCTAGGATGCCATTGGCTCTCTTGGCCACCCAGGCACACTGCTGGCTCATGTTCAGCCTACTGTCAACCAGTGCCCCCAGGTCCCTTTCTGCCTGGCTGCTCTCCAGCCACTCCGACCCCAGCCTGTAGCTCTGCATGGGGTTGTTGTAGCCAAAGTGCAGCACCCGGCGCTTGGACTTGTTAAATGCCATTCTGTTGAACTCCACTCACCTGTCCAGCCTGTCAAGGTCCCTCTGGAGAGCCCTCCTACCCTCTAACAGATCAACACCAGCTCCCATATGTTCATTTTAGAACTACTGCATCATGCAGTTAAATTCTCAAGTCTAGGATTCTAGTGACATTCACAGGGCCTACAATTAAATAAACAAAAGATACTTTACCTTCTCTCAATGATTTGTCCCTGTTAAAAATTACATACCATACTTCTACAGAAATGTATCTCTCCTTCTGTTTAGTTTATTACCTACAGAGCAGAAGTTTTACATATCTTTTTATGTCTTGGAGCTGTAGTCTCTATATGTAATTACTTTCAACGAAAAAAGAAAACTATAATGGGAATAGGTTTATTGTCATATTTTTACTAGTGGGTGTGAGAAGTGATTTAACTTACAGGTACTGATTATTTAATTGTATTGATATAGAGCATATAGCCTACCATGACTAGTGAATCATTCAGACTTGACAAGAGGAGGTGTAAAAACTCTTCTCGCTCCTATTCTGCCACATCCTTCCAGTTTTACAAAGGAAAAAGCTTTATTCATGAGTGGGAGTTAGTAAGTCCTTAAAGTCCTTGATAACAACTATGAATGCATAAAGCAAACACACCAAATCCATATAGTATAATTGTGAAATTAATTGGATAGTGAAATAAACTATTCCAAGAGCTGACTATATCATCAACATAGCTGACTTTGAGCCTACATATGGTTTAAAAACCTTTGCAAACTTTACAACATTGAGCTTACAGATAAATTTCTTATTCTGTGTTCCATTTCATTTGCTAGTGTGTGACCTTCATTCAGCAGAGTTGTTGCATAAACCCATTTACTTGTTTAGATGTGGAAAGACACCACAAACTATTAAAGTCTTAGCTACATCATTATCTATGAAAGTAATTGTACTGTGTATTTTTAAACCTATGGCCCTGCAGCAGTAGTTGATAAAAAGAACATTCACTTAGTCTGCAAAATAATTGTGCTTTGGACAATACTTGACCAAAAATAATTAGCAGATTTTAAATAAATTCTCAGTCTGGCTTTCAGCAACCTGAATAGAAAAAACTTGAATATGACTATTTGAGTTCTACAGTAATATTATACAGGAATAATAGGGCACAGATTTTATATATCCAACAAAGCACAGGCTTTTGGCTCAAAACAAAAGTCTGTTTTTTCTTTTCTTCCTCATCATTTTTGTTTGTATTTTTCAGTAAACACACAATGACTAAAAGCAAGCCAGTAAGGGATTGACACAAACCTCTTAATTTCTTCTCAGTATCACTTTTTTAATGAGAATAATCTAAAAATAAAAATGCAAGTCATCTGCTCTCTTTAAATAGTTATAACTTTGTATAGTTACAGCCAACGATAGAGTTTAAAGTTATAGTTTTTTCATTGTTTAAATACCAGGAAACTAGAGTATTTAAATAATATATTTAAATAATTATTTCAAACTGTGTCAGGGGAGCTTCAAGCTGGATGTTAGGAAACATTTCTTCACTGAAAGAGTTATCAAACATTGGAATGGTCTGCCCAGGGCAGTGGTGGAGTCTCACCGTACCTGGAGATTTTTAAGCAGCCTGTGGACCTGGCGCGTAGGGACATGGTTTAGTGTTGACCTTTCAATACTGCGTCTGGGTTGGACTGGATGATCTTCCAACAGGATGTATCCCATGATTCTGTGACCTTTCTGTTTATGTGGGCTTTTTCACTATGTGGTATACATATCTAAAATAACGATCTTCTATTTTCAGTATCACTAATAATTCCTTTATTGGTATAAATGAATATTGTAAGAAGTTGGGCACAAGTAATATCATGAAAGCATTAACTAATCTCCCGAGTAACAGAAACATTAAGTGTAAGATGACAATTCTTTTTGTTTTTTTAATTATCTAAAATAAGTGGTTTTCTTTAACAAACTACTAAAAATCTGCCTAGTACTTGTAGTCCAGGAAGAGTAATGTTGGTGAAGGGAAATATCTTCTCCTTTTTTAGTTTGTACAAGACAACCATAATGGGTCTGCCTGCAGGCCAAAAACCTCAGAAAATTAAGAAGCTGGGAATGGTTGTATATTCCGCACAGCTTCAGAAGTGACACCTTAGTGATGGCCCATGGGAAGAAAGGTGGCAGATCTAGATACATCCAGAAAACCAGTTCTGTTTTATAGAAAAAAAGAAAAAGGAAAAAGAAAAGGAAAAAGGAAAGAAAAGAAAAGAAAAGAAAAGAAAAGAAAAGAAAAGAAAAGAAAAGAAAAGAAAAAGAAAAGAAAAGAAAAGAAAAGAAAAGAAAAGAAAAGAAAAGAAAAGAAAAGAAAAAAGAAAAGAAAAGAAAAGAAAAGAAAAGAAAAGAAAAGAGAAAAGAGAGAAAAGAAAAAAGAGAAAAGAAAAGAGAGAATTATGTATTTAGCTGGGTAACTACCTTCAGAAAAGGAAGGTAAACTACACTAAGTAATGCAACATGAAAAAATTATTACATTTTCACATGGATGACACTTGAAAATAATCCTAGTCTAAGGTGAAGTTTGCAGATCCTGACAGAAGAATCTTTGTGCTTGTAAATTTAGCACATCTTACTCGGTAACAGCTGGCATTTCATGGTTGTTAATCATTCCCAAGTTGCTTGCCAGTACAGTACATAACAGTATTTATATTTAAACATGAACTAAAAACTATAACTACAGCAATTCTCCCTATTTATCAGTTTATAATTACTAAAAAGGATCAAACCACTAGAACTGAACTTAGCCTTTGAAATGACAGGATTGAAGAGAATCATAAGAACAACTTAGATACCTGAATAAGGAATGTGAGCATTGGTAGAGGATGTTGTAAGTCTGAGAAAGAATTCTAAATATTGTTATTCAGCATGAAATTGTAAAAAATATTTTTAGATGAGGTGAAAAATCATAGAATTGTAAAGCTTAAAGAACAGATAATGCAATTCTAACAAGATACAGGTGAGCTACTTAAATTATCATATTCCACTTAACTCAGTGATCATCATCATTTTGCAGCTCTGTTATTGCTAGCGATGAAGAACAATTCAGAAAATCATTGCCTCCATCTAGTGGTGATTTCCTGGAATCTTTCACTTGGGAACTCTATCCCAAACTTTGATTATAATTTGGTACACTTCAAGAAACAACAGGTTGCCAGCAATCCGCTTGATTCATATATGAAAAGCTTTTAGATTTTTTTATGGTAAATCAGTTTCTAAACCTATGCTTAACTGTGTAAATTTTAATCTTCGGGAAAAAATGGGTATTAGTGCCCACACCTCTTCCAAGAATGGTCCTCAACATTTCTTGCAAAGAAGGCAATATCATTTTTCATATACTACAGCTCAGGAAGCTGAGACAGGTGAAAATGAGACAATTTTTGGCCAGAGCCAGAATGTGGAAAGGAACCTCTGCCTCCCTAGTCAAATGGCTCAGGGTTGTCCTGTGGAGAACCAGGGTAAGGGAGGCAGAGCCCTTCTCCTTGGATGTCTTTGTAGCAAATCAGCACAGGACTAGTGACGGTTGGTACTCTGCAATGGCATATGAAATTAAATGGCATTTTTTCATTTTACAAATTAGCAGAGGAAGCCATCTCACTGCAGCCACCACCTTAGCCATTACAAACAACCACGTTTGCAGCCTGCTGAGATGATATAAAGACTCAGACTTCAGATTATGATCCTTTTACTCAGTCCCCACGAATGTAAACTTGAAGTGGCAGCATGGCATGAAGTAATTTACACTGTCATTCCCCAGTGATCTATCTATTCCCAGAGGAAAAACCCCATGTCAAATCCCCAGGGCAACAACTCATTTATTTCAAAAGCATTTAATCCAGGTGAAGTAATTTTGGCTATTCCTGTTTATATAACAACAAAAATGTAGATCTGCTTATGGATTTTGAGACACTTGGAAAGCAGTATGTACCATGGTGCCACACGTTTATTCAGGGGAAAGGAAAATTAAGTCTGTAGCAATCAGACTCAAAGGAACTAAAGACAAGTGATTTTAACACTGTGAAGGCTTGGGGATTTGGGGAAGTGTGGACATCAAACAAGGTTAATTTTTATTTCTATTTTTACAACAGCACTATTCAAGCAATATAGTGGGCCTTGGGAAGGAGGCACAGTATTAATTTCCAGAGTTTCCATGGTGAGTAATAAAAATGTCCCAAATATTGTTCTGTTCTATGTAAAGTAAGACATATAACACTCCCCAATTAATAATTTGGATAGTTATCAATAAACTGTGAACTGACCCACATTTATGAAAACAAAATAAATCAATTACTAATACAAATAAACATCATTGCACAAGCAGGATGATTTGGGTTCAACTCTAGCTTGATCTCTACCTTCATCACTATCTTGTCAGTCATACTCTGTACAGCCACAACACACAAGACACTGAGTAAAGGATCAGCACTATAGTGAACCATGCTTTCAGAACTAAAACTTTAATGTTGAAAGCATTCACTGGTGAAACTACCCAAAGATTATTTTGAGTGAGTAAACTTGGCAAACTGCTTTCCTAAAAGCAGTATAAATAGTACATGTTGATAAAGAAGTTCACTTACCTTCTGGTGGTTTTTATCAGCCACAGTTGATTTGCAGACTTTGTACAGCTAAGCCCTTTCCCACTCAAACCTATCTTCCTTTGACAAAAATACTAATGACAAATCACTGAAGGAATTCTTTGCTGCTAGCAAACATTCTCCCAAGCCATTACGTGTATTCCAGGACAAAGTAGTGTTCTACGTGCTGTCCTTGTCAACATCTGATGAATAGAGCATCTTTAAATAACTCTCTAAATAACTGAGAGTAACTCAGCAGCTAAACAGTTTAAAAAATGCTGGAATTTCATAGGATACTTATCTCTCAGAAATTATTATCAAAACAAACACAAGAGGAATATATTCTTTTCCAGTTTTCAAGTGACAGAGATCACTTCAGGTCTTCATACATGAGCCAACTGCAGCCCAGCAAGAGATCAGTCATTTAGGATATATGACATCCTCTACAGCATCTCAGAATTTTCTATGAGTAGTTTGATATGAGTAAGAGTTCACTTATCTTCTGTTCATGAGTAAGACGTAGATCAACACAACACATGCAGAACCTGAAATAAATACAGTCCTATATTTTGCATGGTAAGTAATGCAACAGAGTTGTAAGAAATGTAGCTCTATGAACCTATTAAAAGGACCAGTGTCAGGTACTGGCACATTTCTATTTTTCCTTTAAATTACAGCCCAGAGCTGGTCCCCAGTGCACAGTTCTAATACTTCTCCTGTGACACTCATACCATAGAGAAAGGAAAGATGCCTACACGTAAGAACAGACTTTTTAATAGGAACAATTTTCCATGCTTCTAGTCTAAAAACTATCAATTTTATAATAAAAATAATCTTTATTTGTAACTATTTGCAGATTTGAAAAGAATAAAGTCTGTACTCCCTTGATAGTGATCCAATAAAATAATGTATTCAAGGAACTAAATAATCTCCTGCTATTTTTAACCTTTTGTCTAGCCAATTTTCAGATCTTGGGCAATTAGCAGAGCAAGAAAAGTTTGGATAATCATGGCTTGCAGTAGTGTGTTTCAGCACTAAATTCCTACAATGAGATAATACTTCCAAGACAACATCTCAACCAGGCTTAACTTGTGTTCTCCAGGGGTCTTCCTCAGAAGAATGGGAGGATAGTAAATTATGTAAGGATTTCACAGCTGAATTCAGGTGCAGAGTTTATCATAATCACTAAACCAGTCAAGATTGGAGCTTGTCTAGCCATTTCAGACCTGAGAATTTCACCTTATCTCAGTGCTTGAGAAGAAACAATAAAGAGGTTTAAGATCAAATTTAACTTCTCTGTAAACACAAATCAAATCACTGGTAACAAGTAAAAAAAATCAAGATTCAAACTCATTTGTCAACACATCCTTGGCTGGTCTTAGCTTACCTGGCATTTTTCTCACATCTGTCCACCAGCTTCATGAAAGCATTCCACAGGTCCTTCTCTCCCAGACTCTTTATTGTGGCAAACAAAACGTAGATTATCATAACATCTTGATACCTTCCTGCTTTTTACTTAAGTAAAGTACATCAGCAGAGAGTTCACTGAGGCCATCATAATTTTTCTTCTGCTTTTGTCAGACTCCAGAACTAATCTTTCCTATATTTCCTATATTACCATTCAGATTTTTTGAAAAATAAGTGAAGTGTCACAAACCTATCAAACTCCAATGGAACTGTGATCTTCATTCATATGGAATTCAAAGGCATTTGCACAGCACAGGACAATTACTCCCTCAAGGGACACCACCAGTGCCACATGGGTGTAGACCTGTGTTTCTATCTTGTCTGGGTCTAATGAAAGCAAAGAGTTTGCAGAATTCACTGAAGGATGATCTACCTCTGTCTGAGAAGCCAAAATTAGTATCCTGATTGTCACAGTTAGACTCAAAGGTCTTTAAAAAACAAAATCTTAATTTCGCCAGGGTAGCTCGTTTTTTGGTGCACAAAGCTTTGTCCTTGTATCTGTTAAAAATTATAAGTCTTACCCATCTTAGTTGGGAATGATGTTCAGAGAATCAGCACAGAAGGAAAAAAAAATAGAATTGACTGGATATTAAGTGAAAGAAATTTAAAGTGAACTCTAAATGACAATTCAGAGATGTGCTCCCATGGTTTCCAAAAGCTGCTGCTCTTTTCATCTTCATTAATGATCAGCAGAACAGTAACAAGTCCTATTTTATTAAGAAATAGAAAACTAGTTCCCATTACCTCTCCAGCAGGATTCTCCATAAGCTTTCAGCAGAAGTAACATGTAAGGAGGGAACAGACAAAAATCTTCAAGTTAAAAAGCCATCATCTGATATATACCTTTGGTTGATTTTGAGATGTTTGAGAAATTCCTGTTTCTGAATCCACTGAATACTCCCTCACCTGAGTCTTCTTGGATGGGTTAAGGTAACCTGTTTCACTCTGCACTGACATGGATTTGTGTAGCTATAACTCAATAATTAAGCCAACTACAGCCTATCTGACTCAAGTACTTTGGTTCAAGAGATTTCAGCAGTTTGCTTACTTCTGCTTATTTATAGAATCTTTAAGACTTCGATGCAAACTAAACAGAAAATTCCAGCCCTTAAAAGAACAACCTCTACCCACCTTTAAAATAAGTACTTTATTTAAATGCTTAAAGCAAATGTTTTATAATCTACTTACCCATTATAGATAAGATCCTTGCCTGAGGTGGGTTAGGAATTTCATAAGCAAGGCTACCTATCTGCCAAATTATTGAAAATATTTGTATTTTCAAATTAACCTTAGCCTGTTTTAAAGAGTTAAGAAATACTGAAAGACAACATTCAAAGAACTTAGTGGCAATAAACTATCAGAATATTTTCCCAGCTAGTTATTTTCCTCAGAGCTACTTCCTGTACAAAATAAAGATGCAACATCCTTTTGTGATATTTTATAAGTCACTAAATACACGAAAAGTGTTTCTCTTTATAGAAAAAAAAAATCAGAGTGCTGAAGAAGCTATGTAAGACAACTTCTTATATACACTCCTGTCCTTTAAAGAACAGGCTATATCTTACCCTTTGAAAAGATACCATGGCTGGCTGCTTGCACTGTAATCCAATACTTCACAAAGTATCATCACCATCCACAATTTGCAGTTAATGACTCTACAAAAAGCTTTCTACAAGGAAAGTATTAACTGGCATTTAAACATAACTTTGAAACATAAACCAAAACATTCAAACATTCAAGCAATACAGCACATTTACACCTACAGGTTTCTCATCTGGATGGGAGATGGTAAGTGGAAGTTTTTCTGCCTCCTACTTACAGGATGAAAAAGAAAAAACTTTCTAAGTTTTTTTTATGAAGCCAAATATTTCACTAAACAAGCAAGGAAAAAACATAGATACAAAAACTACAAGTGATCTTCATATGTAGAAAGATAATTTTATATGTTTTCTCAGCTTCAGGGAGGGTAACAGATGAAGTGTGTGTAATCACTTTCACTTTGATATCATGGCTGTTCCCCCCAGGGTTTATCTACCCAGTGCAATTGGTTTGCCCTGGCAGAGTGCTGATTGTGTTCAGATACATCAAAAGAGAAACAACATTTAAACTTTTAGCTCAGGAAGGAAAAATTATAAGCAATTTAACTTATGCCCTGTCTGAAAGGCCAAGGAGTGGAAGAGAGCAGTATTGCATTTATATAGACACATTAAGCTTCTGACCCATAATGAAGACAGCAATGCAGGCAGCAGATGCTCTGCAGGGTGAAGCCACACTGCCTCACAGCAGGAGAAATATCACCCCTAACTACTGCTGCTCACATACCTGCTTATTATCTGAGCAACTCAGTACCAGGAGACCTGAAATTGATGTTTTGTGAGGAAATTCCTGCTGCCATAAGGTGGTATGTTTGAATTCAAAAGACACCAAGAACAGTAAGAAGTGATTTCAGATCAAAACATTCAAACTAGGACTAGGAAAGATAATAGGGGAGAGGTAGGGAAAAAAACAAACCAAAACAAAACCAAAAAACCCAGCTTGTGTTATGTGGTAAACATTATTATAAACAAATAAATAAATAAATAACTTTTAAAAAATTAAGGTGACCACCTTCTCCTAAAAACAATTAGGGACTTGATGAGTTGATATTTTAATTTTATTAATATATAACCATGCAAATGTAGTATTAAATGCTGCCATGATGGTTTGGTCCCAAAAGCTGAACAAGCTATGCCATGACTGAGCATCTCTGTATGTGATTTTGAGTTCTAGGCAGCCTACTATACTTAGATGGTTAGAGGAGGATACTATTTTGGTGGAGAGTTTTCTTTATTTGTTATTGACCCTTCAGTGCTGGGTTGAGGGTTAGACTGGATGATCTCTGAAGTCTCTTCCAACTGGTTGTATCCTGTGATTTTTTTTTATATATTTATTTTACATAAATATAGAAAAATGTTTGAGGCTGTGTCATTTAAAAAAAAAAAATCCATAAAACCCAGCAGAAGACACATTCAAATATTAATTCTCCCTTTAGAGCTTTTCCTCTCTTCTGAATGGCACTATCTGAATGACTGATAATGACTGAAAGAAAACAAAAATATTGAGTTGTTTTCTGAGTAGTAATAATAATAATTTTAAAAAATCTAACAGAGCATCTCATCTGACCCAAAATAGAATATTCTCTATTAGCAATTTATTAGCAGTATGTTGGAGAATGGCTCGAATCTAAGGGACATGGTTCTATGGAACAACTATTTGAGCAAAATCTGTAGGCCGTACTCCATCTTGTTGCTTATTGCTCACAGATAGCTTTTAGGCTGATGTGTTGCAGCTGTGTTATCGAACTACAGGATGTGCCAAGGTTACTATGGCCTTGTGGTTGTCCTTGCAGCTGTGTTTAACAGGATGAAAACGAGTACCTAATTAGAGAGAAGTTTGTGGAACTGCACGTAGGATTAATTGCAAGTAGGCGTGACATTGTAATCGAGCTTTTTACCTTAAACCAATTAAATGATGACACTTGGTATATTCAATTAAGGTGTACCAATAGAATTATGCCACCTGTGCATATTTAGCCAAAGATGCTATATAAGCTGTGCTTTTGAACAATAAAGTTGAGACTTGCTTATCAATCATATTGATTGTGCGGGTCTTCCCTCGCCGCGGGTTCTCCCTGACAAGTTCCTGACAAGCAAGCTCCCCAACAGCAGTATATATTACAAAAGATGGAGGTAGTATCCATAATGTGGCAGACTGGGGTTTTAATCAAAGACAACACTAAAGCTCATTATTTCCATTGGTTGTGTAACACTTCCTTTTATATATTAGAATAGTCAGCAAGCCAGAGAGGGTGCTGCAGACAAGAACAATACTCTACACTTCTTGAAAATGTAGATTCAAATGCATGTAGAAGGAAGGAATCTATCCTGTATTTTTCATATAGCAGGTAGGTGCTCGGTTATTGGATAAAATGGAACATCCAGCATACTGAGGCACATTGAGGAAAACCAAAGTATTTGACAGTGCAATCTCAGGGCACCAGTTTAGGGGGACTTTGCTGACTTTTCAAAACAAAGGTAATCCACAAGAATATATCCTCAGAATGTTGTTCCAGGGCTGGAAATCTCAGTGCCCTCCTATCTTAAGGTAAACAGTCTCAGTGTAACCCTAAACCATCTGTCACTTCTTCCTCTTATCTTGTGGTCAGCCGAACTTGGAACAGTTAATCACCCATAGATGTCAGCCAAACTCTGAACAGTCAGTTATCACAGTTCTTAATCATCTTTGTAGCCCTTCATTGGACTCTCACCAGCATTTCCATGTCTCTTTTGAACTGGACAGCCCAGAACTGGACACAATACATGGCCCCACCAGGGCAGAGTAGAGGGGGAGGAAAACCTCCCATGACCTGGTGGTTGAGTGTACTTACAGCATGTACTTTGGAAAAAGAAGAGCATCTCTGGATGTGAAACAGGGAAAAGGTAGAGACAGATGATTATAGGCAATCATTACCCTATTAAAAAAAAAAAAAAAAGGTGTTTTTTGTACAAATTACATTGGTTTTCCTCAATGTGCCTCAGTATGATGGGTACATGTGCCTAGTCAAGTCCTAATCACATTCCTGGGCAATCTTTCTGTTCTGTGTGTGCCACCAACAAGCTTCAAACCAGCATAGCTAGCAAACAGGGTGTGATCTGGGACCAAGCTGCTGGAGCTCGAGTCTGGGTGTCAGGTACTGCAGGGACTCCAGGTCTGACAGTCAGTTCACCAGGGTAAACGTAAGTCTGGCGATCTCTCTATAGACAGACCTGCCTGTATAGAAGTGGATGAGGTGGGAGATGTGTGACCAACACCGCCTGGTGGAGTGGGTTGCACGGATTACATCTGCTCCGCATTCCCATCAGCTGGACATGACGCCACGGCACGGCAGCAGCCTGGCTGTAGCACACAGGGAAGGAGAGCTATCTATTGCCTCCTGAAGCCTACTGGACTGAGCTTCCTTGTGACACAGTTCACAATTACAGTGGCCTTCAGATGTCAAAACATCACAGCTTTAGTTGAGAAACTCCATCTAGCTGTACCAAGTGTCGCTGTGTGCTAGGAGGTTTCCTACCAGCTATGGCAAAACGGGCCAGCACTGCAGCCTAATGGTGGGATACTTTCAGCCCCTTGACAATCAGCAGCAAAAGAGCGTGACTTAAAAACAAATTTTTAAAAGTGGATTTCTCAGGCAGGAGGATGGGGGTAAATTTAGGGAAAAATGGTTGTTTTCTTAGAAATGTACTCCCAAACAGGCTTTCTGGAAGACTGGTATTACGGAGTTTGCAAGGGCTGAGGGTAAACAATCTGTGGAGCCCCTGCATCTCGTCCGGGCAGGGGTTGCCGATGAAGACAGGACAGGCTGCCGACACGTTATTCCCGGCCACAGCCGCCTGTAAGATTTATGCGTCTGCCCAGCGGCGCGCCTCCCCGCGCCGTCCCGTAAAGCACCAACCCTGGCCGCGCTCACTTCCGCCAAAGAGCCGCTGCGCCCGCCCGTCAAGTACCGCTCTTTAAGAGTCACACACCTCCACCAACTGAGCTTACGAGCTAGGCAAAAGTAGCCGAGCGCCGCTGCAACGAATGGTGGGCGGAGAGGGGGACTGGCTCCCCGCTTCCGGGACGGCGGCGGATGTTGGGGTTTAAATTGTCTGTCGGTTAGCGCCGACGGCTCCGAGTCGGTGCGCGTTGTTGGCGGGGCTGTCTGCGGAGGGAGTTGTGCCTTATGTGAGCTGAGGCTTTGTCCAGCTGTCCGTGGTCTCAGGGTTGGCTGAGCCTGGGGGTAAGGAGGCGAGGGGAGGCGGGCCACGCGTTGAGTCTCTGCAAGGGACGGTTTAAGCTGCCGCGGCAGAGGACCAGGGGGTGCTCCTCTGTGAAGGGAGCGATGTGCAAGAGCTTCCCAGCTCCCGCCTATTTCGGGGCAGCAGAGAGCGGAATAACTAATCTGCGAAGAAATCTTTCCTCTTCCTAGCATCTTTCTGGGAGGATCGTTAGTGGGAGGCGAGTAGTGCCGCGGAGAGACTCGCCAAGCAGGACATGGGTGGTGAGGAGGTAGGACGGGGGCTGTCGGAAGCTCTTCCCTCGAAAATTGCCGTGGCTGTTGTGCCTTTTAAAATGACGCCCGTCTGGTTTCGTGGTTGAGCCTGTGTGTGCTCGTGGGTGAGCCTGTGAGACTCGGATCGTAAGTGGCCGCCTGAATCTTAACCAGTTGGTTGGTGTTTCTCTAAACGTGGCGGCAGTTCTGTTTCCCCCACATCTCGTTACTGGGGGATGGGTTTCTTCAGGACACGGCGTCGTGATGAACTGAAGACCCTCTCAGATGTATATTCAGGGGACAGAACACGAACGGATGTGATCTGGAAGGATTCCTTTGTTCCTGTGCTAAGAAAAATGCATAGCTGAAACCTTGTCTGTTGAGGAGGGTGTTTGTTGCGTTTGGCTTGTTTGTTGTTTTTTGTTTGTTTGCTTGGGTTTTTTACTCATTCTCTAGTTAAAAAACTCTTTAAAACACTTTATCTCCTGGAGCAGTAAAGAGCTACAGAACTTAACGAAAACCTAAATAGCCACTCTGAGGAAATTTTTTGCCTCTTTAGGCAAAGAAGATACAGTTTATTTACACTTCGGGCTTTATAAATACTGGGTGATAGTGTATTCCTGTCTTGCACATAGACTGATACAAAATTGTTTTTTTCCCTTAGAAAGCCCGGTAGGGTTTACATATGAAGCCACAATGGTATCTTAACTTGCAAATTTGAACTCCAGGTTCGTTTCCCTAAAAGAGCAGGAGAAAAGTAGGCGTTTTGGGGGAAGGGTAGCGATTTCCCCCCCCCCCCCCCCCCCCCCCCGTTTTGCTGGGGCCAGGGAAAGGTAGGAAGGTGCTTTTTTGTTTCCAGCCACATGTGCTTCCCCAACCTGGTCGGGCTTTTTACCACATGCTGAAAACGACAATGACCATTCTTGGGAATCACAGAATCATTCAGGTTTGGAAAAAGACCCTCGGGATCACCAAGTCCAATTGATAATCCTACTCTACGAAGTTCACCCCTAAACCATATCCCCAAGCACCACATCTAAACGACCCTTAAACATATCCAGGTTGCTCAACCACCTCCCTGGGCAGCCCATGCCAGTGCTTGACCGCTCTTGCTGTAAAAAAAATCCCAAAGGAGTGGAATGTGTGTGAGCTGTATTTGTCTTTTGATCCCCCTGTACCTGATCAATTATGTTTAATATTTGTAATTTAGAAAGTGAAGTGTATTTCTGGGAAAACTGGAACAAACTATTTAATCTGGTTCTTGATGCAGCATGTGTTCTTAAGAGCCTCTTGACCTAATTTGGTTGCAGTGTTTATTTTTTTTGTTTTAGACCGTTTTATGGCAAAAGTCTTTTGTGTAAAACTGCTCTGGTCCTCTAGGAAGTGCAATGTCGTTGCCTTATGCCTGCAACTACTGCCTCCCCTTTCTTTCCTTTCTCCATACAACTCCATTCCTAATTACCAGTGAAATGACTGCAGTCCTTTATTTGCAACACTTCTGATTAACCTGAGGTTTGCTCCCGAAGCCTGTACCTGGCAGTCATCTAAACTGTAAATACCCTAGCTTGGACTCACTCAGGCTTCTTGTTTGTTAGTTTGAGGAAGTAGTTTAAAAGTTGGTATGTGTTTTATTGGCTTGGGAATGGCTTTTTTGTGAACATTTGCATCCTGCTTTCTGAAACCCTGTTTAACTGTCAGAACAGTGAAGGCTGGAAGGGACCTCTGGAGATCTAGTCCAACCCTCCTGCTAAAGCAGGGTCACACACAGGAAGATCACAATGTCCTGATGACTTTCAGATCTCTCCAGAGGAGCCTCCACAACATCTCTGGGCAGCCTGCTCCAGGACTCTGGCACCCTTACAGCAAAGAAGTTTCCCCTTATGTTGATGTGGAACTTTCTGTGTTGCAGTTCGTTATCATTGCCCCTTGTCCTATCACTGGCCACCACTGGAAAGAGTTTGGCCCCATCCTCTTGCCTCCCATGCTTTAGCTAATGTTAGAATCATAAAACTGGCAGAGGGAGCTTGAATTATAATTTTCTTTTGTTATTGACTCTCATTTTTACTTTATTGAGTTTACTGAGGCTTTTTCCAATTTAAAATAAAATGTAAAAGCAATATATAATGCACCAGATGTATGTAACACCTCATTTCTTCTTCATGACAGCCAGTCAGAAGAAGTCAGGATGAGTAAAACCCACAATTTTGATATTCAAAGTCCACGTAAGTAAGATTTTTATTTAAAAGTTATATATGCAGATTAAAGAATTCTATAATATCAAATTATATATCATTCTATATATAAATTTTGGGATCAAAGAATAGGTGGACTTTCAGTAACCAGGGACTCAGGGACTGAAGAACCAATACCATGTCAGCTTCCTTGGATTTGTTTTCTTTAATCGGGATTTTAAAAAATAGTCATTTCTGCAATGTGCTCAGTAACCTTGGGAATTCAGCTGTCAAATGATACACAGCTGTTTGAGATGTATCATTCAAGACTTCCTTAAACTCAACCTATACCTCTGTTCTCGTTGCTGTTATTACAGGTCTTGATGTTAAGAGTATTGAAAATGTACCTACTGAAAATTGAAGGGAAGATATAAAATATCTGTTGAAGTATTTTAGTGGGCTAGGAACTGCAGAAATGGGCAAATCCTCAACATTAGGAGCAACTAAAATCTTGTCTAAAACCCTTGAAAGCATTTCAAAAGCACTGGTGGTAGTATGTGGCTTGAAATATTCAGGATGCCATTCATATGCTGTTCACATAGGTGTACTAAAATCATTAAGCTTCACGGATTCTAATACAGTGATGTCTTTGTGTAAAATGTTAAAAGCAATTAGATCACATATTTCACACGCTTCTGGGCATTGTTGACAATTTGGTAATTATCTTTGGGTGTTTTGGGAAGCATGATCATCTTGGGTCATAGCCCTCTCCTGAATCAGCAGGCAGGTGGAAGTGGTGAAATGTTTTCTTGAAGGAGAGAGGGGTATCTACTGTCCTACTATGTCTACAGTAACCTACTTCCAGATGCATGTGATTAAAAGAGATGAAAGTTACTGCTCTACAGCTCTTCCATAGCAATTCCAGTACTTTCACTGTTTATAAAGATGATTCTCTATTCTAGTCTGTGTTCTTTGTGGACGGACAGATGACTGCCCAAAAAAGTATGGAGAAAAAAGGACCTTTGTGGAATACAATGTCACTGTTCATTATTACTGTTTGGTAAGTATGTGTTATTGATCTTGGAGCTTGTCTGGTTTAACTTAGAAAGAAAATGTAAATGCAAACCCAAAACTATTAAAGCTTGAACTGCCAGCTTTAACTTGCATCCTTGGAAGGCTTTATAATAAACAAATCCCCACAAGCCTTTATTCAAAGCTAAATTCTGTTCATGATCTGTCTGAACTACTGATTCTCCTGATCTATCAGAGCAGTGATGGTACACATAAAGGGAACACATTGCACCTACATCTTCATTTCTATAGGAGCAGTGTGGTTTTGGAATTTACTGTGAAAATGCCACCCCTTGTAGAAAAAAGAGAAAAAATGTCTCTTTTTCTGATTTTTCATTAGTTCTTGTTTATCTGTGAGCTATCCTCTGACATTACATAGGACATTGTAATGCTTGAGACGTAATCCTGCTTTTAAGTTTACTAATAAGTACCCTACTGATCATATACAGCTACAGTGTCACTATTTAGTAAAAGTATAATTTGAACAAAGCTATAGATATAAACTACAAAATTCATTATCACACTTGACGTTTGAAGATTCATGTTCTTAAAGGTATAGTTCAACTACCTTCCAAACTCAATTTTTTGCAGATCTTTAAAATAATATGCTACTTTAAAAAATGATTGTTTTTTTTCTTTGTTGATAAATACAGTTTGAAACTTTTCCCAAGTTTTAAAAGCCAGTCTCAAGAATATTAGGAACAATTTGTTTTGTTTTGTTTTCAACCAATTCTTTAAATATTGGGTTAGTTGCAGATGGCTTAATAGGTTGGATATTAAAGCATTTACAGATTAGGCCAGAGGAAGTTTCTGAAGTTACAGGAAGACAAATTTTTTTTTCTTAAGCAGCTGGAAGGAAATTTAGGTCTCTTTGTGATAATTTTGTCTCATACCCAATATTTCATATGGCCTTCTGTAGAAGTCCTTTCCTGATAGAGCAGAACAGCTAGGAAAGGGTGTGCTGTGTCACTGTGATGAGCTTTCTGCAATCATCTTTTAGGCTTTGGTCCCTGCTTCTTTTTAAAAGGAAAAAAAAAAAAACACAAAACACAACCCAGTGATTTTACTTGCTGCGATGGAGAGACGAGACGAGGCCTGATGCAAGCCAAGTGTCAATTTATTGTACAAAGCTTTTTCTTTATATAGGTTAACATAACATCAGAAGGCAGCTTGTAATTGGTCATTAGTATGTCCATACTACAATTGTAAATTCATGATTGGCTACAGAGAGAAAGTATCACACAAACGCATATATTTTTTCCAAGGCTTAAGCAACCGTCAAGCAAGAGATAAGGGGGCTCCATAATTCTGTCCCAAGCTTTGCTTTGTTCTTGTTATCAGGTCACCATGTAACCCTACAGGTCACAGTGGTCTTCTAGGAGCCAACCTGTCTGTGTTTTCCTTTCTAGCTGTGCTCTGTTCCCAGGGTTTGCTGCCCATCAGGGTTAAAGCATCTCATTCTATCAGTAAGACAGTGTCTGGAGTTCTGGTCCCTAAATCAATTCCTTCATTTACTTACCTAATTTTCACTATAGTTAAGAGCTCTTTTATAAAGAGACCAGTTAGTGGTGCTGTTTCATTTTTCTTTGCCAAATGTCTCACATTTGGAAAAAAAATACATTCTTAATTGGCTTTGATATAAAATTGACTAAAACATTGATAAAATTAATTAGCTAGAAAATGGTGCTGTTTTGAAATTATAAAATGAGAACTATAAGATTGTAAATAATACAGAAGGCATCAAGTGTGAAAGTAGTTGTTTGAGGTTAGTGATTTAACTGCCTTACTAAGTAATTTCAATCTAAATTATCTTCAGGCTCTTCTGACTTGCCTAGTTACTTGATTCTGGTTTTATTTAACTCTTCTCTAAAGTGAGCTGCTTTTCCTCTTTGTTGTATGTCAGTACAGGTACTACTTACTGTGCTTTATGTCAACAGCACAGCTGTTATTCATATTAACTAAACTAATTTTTTTTTACTTCTGAAGCATTTTATGGTGAAATAATTTATCTGAATAGTCCACATACTTCAAAAAGGAAGGTAAAATACACCTTCTTGGGCTTTATTTAGTCTAAATAAGACTCTGATGTTATGAAATGCTTATTTTGATGTTACTGGTTACTATATTAGAAACATAGAATGGCCTAGATTGGAAGGGACCTTAGAGATCCTCTAGTCCAACCTCTGTGCCATTGGCAGGGACACCTCTCAACTAAACTTGGATGCCTAAGGCCTCATCCAACAGAAGGAGCATCCCTCCCTGGGCAACCTTTTCCAGACTCTCCACTCTTGTACTGAAGAAATTCTTCCTAAGATCCAGTCTAAACCTAGTCTCCCTCAGCTTCAAACCATTCCCCCTTGTCCCATCACTAGTCAGCCTCATGAAAAGTCCCTCTTCAGCCTTCCCACAGGATCCTTTCAGGTACTGGAAGGCATCTCCAAGGTACCCCCAGAGTCCTCTCATCTCCAGGCCAAACAACCGCAGCTCCCTCAGCCCATCCTCATAGCAGAGGTGCTCCAGCCCTTGGATCACCTTTGTACCTAGCTCTTATTTTGAACACTGCTTGCTCTTCTTTTGTTGCTGTTAGATAAATGCATAGACTGCATTATATAAGGTAAATACATGGGTATTTTGGGTCACATCAGGTTTGTTAGACTAAAGTTCTCTCTTAAACACACAGTAAGTAATTTTAAACCTTTATGTAGTTAATAATTTGTTTTTGTAGTTGATGTCAAGTGGCATTTGGCAGAGAGGGGAAGAAGATGAAGGTGTGGATGGATTTTTGTTCACAGATATTAGAAAAGAAGTAAATAGAGCTGCAAAGCTGGTAAGAATGAAGTCTTTGGTATTTATAATGAAAAAAAACTTTTAGGTGCACTGTGGAGTTTGTTTTTCTTTCTCCAATGGACAGTGTGCTGAGCCCATTCAAGCATCTGAATTTTACATTTAAGTAACAAGTGTATTGATTTTGTGAAAGCCACAAGAGACAATGGAACCTGTGGAAGTTTGTTAATATATGTATTTCCTGGGTGAACTGGGGACAACTGAATAAGAGCAAATTGTGTATGCATGATGTTATGCTGAGCCTCAAGCTGACATTATATAATTTTATAGATGCAGCTACAATTTTGGCTATAAGCCACAAATCAGCACAGATTAAAACACAGAATCAGAGTCATTTTGGCTGGAAAAGACCTTTCAGATCATCAAGTCCAGTCATTGACCTAGTGCTACCAAGCCACCACTAAACCATGGCACTCAGCACCATATCTATAAATGCTTTAAATATGTTGGTTTTGCCACCAGGCAGCTATGCACACGTGCTTCCCCAAGTCCATATTATTGCACGAGATTGTTGTGACCCAAATGTTGGACTTGGTGAACCTCACATCATTGGTCTTGGCCCATTGATCCAGTCTATCCAGATCCCCTCCACAGATCCTTCCTACATCAGGCAAATCAACATTCCTGTTCAGCTCAGTGCCATCTGAAAACTTAGTGAATTTGCACTCAACTCCCTTGTTCAGATCATTGATAAAGATCTTAACAAGAATAAACCCCAGAACTGAGCTGTATGGAATCCCACTTGTAACTAGCTGCCTACTAGATTGTAACTCCATTCAGTACCACTCTTTGGGCCCAGCCATCCAGGTATCTTTGTATCCAGTGAAGCATATGCCTGTGCATGCCATGAGCAGCCAGTTTCCCCAGAAGAATGCTGTGAGACATTTAGAAAGCTTTACTAAAGTCGGGGTACACATCATCTAAAGCCTTTCCTTTGTCCAGTGAACATGACAGACAATACATAAAGTCTGAAATAAGTAAATGTCTTTAGCTTTTGAAACAAAGCTAAAACACATTCTTATCACAGTTACAATCCATTGACCAATAGTCCTCTTTTTTTTTTTTACATACTTTTAATTTTTTTCTGTTGGTTTAATTCCTGTAACTTTACTTTGTTTTTTAGATATTAATATTCTGTTATTTCTGTAACAAATTACTCCTAGAAATGCAATATCTGTAAGAAAAAGGGTGCTTCAATAGGATGTGTAGCTCCTAAATGCAAACGAAGTTACCATTTTCCTTGTGGGATACAGAAAGAATGTCTCTTCCAGTTCATGGAAGATTTCAGGTAGGTTTTGTTGGTTTTTTGTTTTCAATGCATTATATTTATAAAGGAATGTTTTGCTTTGGTTTTTTTTTTGGTTGGTTGGTTTGGTTTGTTTTTTGTTTTTTTTTTATAAGTTGTCATTAGGCTGTTAAATGTAATGGAATCCAACTTACTAAGAAAAATATCTGATTTGTGGGAAACATGAAGACCAAGCAGTTCTGTTGCATACTAGTACCTATAAACTAAATTCTCAGCACTGTAAAAGATACTGAATGCTCCTACAAGTAGTTAAATTATTCATGAAATTGAGTATTAAACTCTAAGCTCTGAAATAAACTGGAAAGTGGTTGGGTTTGGTTCTTTTGTTTGTCTGCCTTCTGTGCATTGTTGAAAGGCAATGGTTTGGCTGCCTGTCTCTCTCAGAATTCAAAACACACTGTATGCCAT
Organism: Indicator indicator; assembly: GCF_027791375.1. Lineage (NCBI taxonomy): Eukaryota > Metazoa > Chordata > Aves > Piciformes > Indicatoridae > Indicator > Indicator indicator. The sequence goes on from NC_072013.1 coordinate 42,417,894, forward strand.
TCTGTTGTGTTTCAAAGCCCAAAACTTCTAAATCTACTTATTAGAGATGGAGTGCAAAAGAAATGGGTTTAATATTAAATGTTTAAAATTTGTTTCTTTTCCTGTCATCTGTCCAGCATCTTGGCTGTAGTCAAGAGTCAAGCCAGGCTGCCCAGGGGGGTTGTGGAGTCTCCCTCTCTGGAGATATGCAAGCCCCACCTGGATGAGTGACTGTGTGACCTGGTATAGGTGATCCTGCCTTGGCAGGGGGGTTGGACTAGATGATCTCTTGAGGTCCCTTCCAGCCCCTGACATTCTGTGAAGAGTATATTTGATAATGCTTTTATTCTGCATGCTCTAAGCGGAGTTTGTAGGATGGGTGGATTGAAGTCTGGCAGGCACTTGAACTTAAATAAAAACCTCACATTAGTCAAGCATTTTCAGGAAGCTTTCCTCTAGAGCTGCATTTCCTGACTGTATTTCATTTTAAGTGTGGTGAATTATAGCATATCTCACACTCCCTAGGCTCTGCAAAATCAATACACAAACTTGAAATTTCTCATTTAAGGTCATAGTAGCATTAAAATAATACAGGAAGAACTTTAAGTTCTGCTGTCAGGAAATGTATTACTTGAAGCAGAAGTTTTGAGAGACAGGGTACATGATCTAGGTAATTTATAGAGAATCGGTTGGTAACGTACTTCTTCCTTACTATCATTGCATTGACTTGCTCTGCTAGTTACATCATTTGCTTACATGTGTTGTGGTTCCACCCTGATAAGCACCAGTGCATCACACAACTGCTTGCTCACTATCCCCAGCAGGACAGGGGGAGGAAGCAGAAGAGTAAAAGTGAGAACTTGTGGATTGAGATAAAAAAAGTTTAATAGGTGAAGCAATGGCTGCATGTGTGAGCAAAGCAAAATAAGGAATTCATTCACTTATTTCCAACCTCAAGCAGATGTTCAGCTAGCTCCAGGAAAGCAGGGTTTCATCATGTACAACAGTTACTTAGGAAGACAAATGTCATACCTCTGAACATCTTCCCTTCTTCTTTCTTTCCCTCAGTTTTATTGCTGAGGATACTATCATGGTATGGAATATCCCTTTGGTCAGTTGGGGTCAGGTGTGCTTCTTTCCAATTTCTTGTACATCCCCAGCCTACTTGCTGGTGCAGCAGCATTAGAAACAGGAAAGGACCTTGAATCTATGTAAGCATTGCTCAACAACAACGAAAATATCTGTTATCAACACTTTTTATCACAGTTCCTAAACATGGCACCATACAAGCTACTATTAAGAAAATTAATTATATCCCAGCCAACACCAGCAAATCTCTGCCTTTTTAGCTTGTTGCACAGTGTTTATTCATTAAAAAAAAAAAAAAACCCACAACACCAAAAAAACACCAAAAACCACCCAACCAAAACCAAACCCAGATATAATAGGAAATTAATTTTGCTGTCTTAAAATCTCATGAGTGACAAAAACTTTTTCATTGTGAGGATGACAGAGCCCTGGAACAGGCTGCCCAGAGAGGTTGTGGAGTCTCCTTCTCTGGAGACTTTCAAAACCTGCCTGGACAAGTTCCTGTGTGATCTGCTCTAGGTGATCCTGCTTAGTCCTTCAAGGTCCCTTCCAACCCCTAATGTTCTGTGAGGGTTCTTAAAACATTGTTTTTTTAAAAGAACCTTTATTTATTATTTTTAGATCTTACTGTTGGGAACATAAACCAGTCCAAAAGATTCCAGATAGAGAATGTAAAGGAAGTTCACAGTGTACAATATGCCTGGATTTGGTTGAACAGGTTCCAGCGTACTCTGTATTGAGAAGTCCTTGCTGTAAAAACGCTTGGTTTCATCGAGAATGCCTGCAGGTAATACAGGTTCTCTTTTTCTCTTTGCATTCACAGAGATCACATATCTTGTTGTGTTTAAAAATAATGGAATAGTTGCTTAAAACTGTGTAAAAATGCTTAGGGTTAGTGTAGGCAGTAGGTATGGGAATATGAGAAGTTTGAAGGACAATGCTAAAGTTGTGTTTTGGAGGTCAGCGTCTTACAAGAAGTTTCTTTTGTTTCATGCTCTTAATTTCCACCATTCTGCCAAGCTTCTGCATGTTTCATACACTTCATACTGTTAGTTATTTTTAGGAACTAAAGGCCAGCCTAGGTAGCTGCTACCTTGCAAGTCATTACATGCAGTTTCTAAATGCTAAAATTGCCATTTACCCATCAACAGTTTTCTGACTCAGTCCAGAGCTAGAAAAAGTTGTAAGGTCCCTTTGTAAACTCATTCTACATCTGAAGTTGTGCTTTTGTTTATGAACCTGATTCTAGAAGGTGAACTCTTGTCCTTTAAAGGAAGAGAAAATGCTCACCATTTGCTTCAATGTCAAGTGACATCATGATTGATCTCAGCTTTAACATCTGGATAGTATCCCTTCATGTATGGTTACAGATATTAAGGCATTATTTATTGTCATCCTAAGGATGGTAGTAATTTAATAATTGGTTTGGATTTTTTGTTGTGTTTTGTTTTTTTTTTCTCCTTGACACAGTATCAAGCTTTGAGTGCTGGGATATTTTTCTTTAGGTGCACAGTATGTAATAACATGGACAAATTTCAGAAAGAAATGCTGAGAATGGGCATACACATTCCAGAAAAGTAAGTAAATTTGTAAATAATCACTCTTCTGTAAAAACTTTGGTGGGGTATTAAGACCTTCAAAACAAAAAAACAGTTCTGTAGAATTGCATCTATTAATATGTGAAACCTCAGTTCTACTTTCAATGGTAGAATTTGGAAAGGAATAGTAGCTTGTTTGCTTTCAGTTATGCATAAAAATTATCAAAGGCCAAATTACTAATCTCAAAAACAAAGCAGGAAGCTTTGAAAGGTCATTTTTAATGCCATGGCACAACCAAGGACTCATAAGATCAAAACATTTAAATACAATAATTTCACACTAACATAGATGTTGCTGAAAAGTGTATTTTCTGTGCCCAAGTTTTTAAATCTGAATTTCTTTAGAGAGCATTATAATCAGCATACAGCCATACCACTTCCATATTCTCCCAAGGGATTACTAAGGAGATACATATGCTGAGTATAACAACTGCTTCTAAATTCCTGAACTGGTCTTCATAAGTTTCCACTGTTTGATGGGGCTCAGAATAACTCAGAAATTGATCAGAAGGATATTACCTTATTAGAAGTATTATTATTCAATAATTATTAGTTTCTGCAGAGACTATCATTAGTTTCTTGCAGAGACAGATGCTCAAATTTGGGAGAGGAAGAAGAGTCAAAACAGTTGATGAACTTTGTGCTATACTCGCTTGGTAAAATTATGAGTTACTTTTCATGAGACCATTTTCAGTGGTAACTTGAGTAGATTGCCAAAACAAAGACACGTCTGCTATAAGAAAGAAAGCAAAATAGTATGAAACAAAGCAAGCATGCACTGAGGTCACATGAAAACAAATACTTTAAAATCAAAATAACTGTATACACAGGCTTCTTGAATTGACAGTATTATTTTTGTTCCTATGTATTTTTCTTTCCCTCTCAATTGTCTAACCATTGCCTTGAGCATTAATTGAAATATCTTCATGTGGCTATTATGTACAACTTTCCCAAGAGTAATCCATTTAAAAATTTGGATATACCATTGTAATAACAGATCTTCTGCCTTGTTTATAGGGATGCATCTTGGGAACTTGAAGAGAATGCATATCAAGAGCTGCTGCAGTGTTATCAACACTGTGACATTAAAAGGTGTCTCTGCAAGAAAGGAAGAGACTACAATGAACCTGACAGGTAGGACACTTGCCAGAAGGTGTAACCTGGGATGGGATAGTTTGTTGGTGGGGATCCTTCTTGGATTTGAATGCTTTAATGCTTTTCAGCATCTAGTTTTAATGTGAGGCCAAGACACTATATCCAAACAAAATATTTTGTTCTTCGTATTTCAATACTAATTTTCTCTAATCAGGTAACAGCAAAGAAAATCAAACAAATTAATTACCTTGTTCTCATTTGGTATAGCAGAGCTGTAGTGGAATTTGTACATCCACGTAACACATAGAATAGCATTTGCCTAAATTAATGCTGTGTACCCTTCATTTCAAAGCTTAATTTAACAATGTAATAATTGTTAGACTTCTTAGTATCTTTAAAAAATTCTAGGATTAGCTGAAAATTAACTAGCTGCATAAAATCAATGTACAGATCGATATAGTTGTGAGCTATCCCTCTGCATGCAAATGCCATCTAGAACATTGGTGATAGCTTAATGAGAGGCTTGAGTGACCATGTAAAAGGTTTTATTCTGCTTGATTTTTGATTTAACAAGTTCGTTTTTTCTGCAGCCTTCCTTGTTTTACTTGTGTGTTTCTGAAATGTGTAACTTCAGTGGGATGAGTATTGCTCAAAGCTGTCATGCAGAGCCTCTACTTTTGAAGACTGGTTTCTGTAGTACTGTGGTACGCTACTCCCTGTAGACATTAACTTTGTATGGATTTGGCCAAACATTGCTTGATTCATTCATGTTATTGGTGCACTTCAGGATTTACTCTGGCTTTCAGAGTTGTGGCTTAGGCTTCCAATATTTGAACTAGTAACATTCACATTGTTTCATTTTGTGTTGAAGGAAAATTGAAGAAATCTAGACAAAAACTTAGCAGATGCTTAAACACTGTCATTAAAGACAAATCTTATTCAGAATGTGCAGGGATAATTGGATATACTCCTTTAAAAAAAATTACCATTCGGGAAAGCTGAATACCCACAAAACACAGGATGTTGCTGGCTGGGAACACGAGGAGAAAATACTGGCTGCAAGATACGGACTTCAAGGCAGTGGAGCACAGTAACTCAGTTTCTTTCAATGCTAGATGTTGGAACATGGGTAGCTTTCTTGCTGCAGCCACAAATTAAGAGTACAGCTTGTGTGAAGGAAGTTCCCTTTTTGTATATACGCTCCTACTAGATTGATTAAATTAGCTTTGCTAACGTAGTGTCTGGATTACATTCAGTAGTGAATATGCTTGGTTTTAACTAGCCTCATTCTTCTGTCTATTTTTAAATAGTAAATGGGAAATAAAGCGTTGTCAGTGTTGTGGTTCCCGTGGAACTCATTTGGCCTGTTCATCTCTGAAGTCATGGGAGCAGAACTGGGAGTGCATGGAATGTAGAAGTATCTTTGCAAAATCAGGTGAAGTTATGGATGCGACAGTGACTTCTTAAAGGCATAAATTTTAATACTATGTATTTTGCAGCTAGCAAATTCACTAAATTTCATATAATTTAATCATGCAGGGAACTATAGCAGACGACAGAGAAAGCGTTCTTTGGCTACCTCTGAGAAGACAGATGGGACAACTTGTTTGCTTGAAGAGCCATCTCCCAAGTGTCCTCGGCAGTTACCTGGAACTCCACATGGTTTTCTTCTCCAGTGTGTAATTTTCTGTTTTCATGTAGAAACTGATTATAACATAGTATTTAAACATGAGGAGGTGCTAGCTCAGTCTGTAGAGAAACATCTTGCACTAAATTATAAATTGAGTGACACTGGAGTAAAGTTCAGTGATGAAATTATGGTTTTAAGTTTTACTTAATTGATCAGTCAGGACTCCCATTCTCTGTATGGGATGTAACTAAAAACAGATCCTACAATCACCACATAATAAAATACTGGGTTTTTTATTTTTTTTTTTTAAATTATCCAGGCACTGATGGATTTCATATAAGTAAGGATGAAAATGACATTCAATAGTAAAATAGGGTGAAATTAGGTTGCTGTGATTTCAAATGAATGTTAATGCATTCTTCAGTTGTATCTCTTATTAAAACAATGGTTTTGCTTATAGCTCACCAAAGAGAATGTGTCAGAACAACTCGTTGCCCTGCTCACACCTAGAACTTCAAGCATCCAACAGAGTGACAATGTCCTTATCTCCAATGATGTCAAACAGGAAGTGGTCCCTGGGGAAAAGGTACTTTGCTATTTTTGTTGCATCGAAGAGTAAACTAGCACATAGTTTTATACTGCATTTCATACAGACAATGGTGGGGAAGGTGTGTGACTATATAGAGATAGATGGATGGATATTTATGAATACCTGCAGATAGAGTGACTTTTATGTGTGTGTGTCTGTAGTCACTGGAAATGGAATGAGTTCACTGGAAAAAGTCAGTACATTTTATCAAGTCATAACTTGATAAAGGCTTCTCCTGTTGCTAAATGATAGAGGAAGTTGAGGAGAAAAGCATGATACCTGTTGAGAATTTTTAGGTTAGGTAATGAGGGAATCAAACCCCAGAAATGCATTTGTCCTTACCAAAGCATGGCTAACCCTTATTTATAAAATGGGAAATAAAAAGAATCCTAATGACTTTGTTCAAATTAGATGTCCTGAGTTTTCAATGGTTTTGCTTTTTCACCTTAGGAATAGATCATGATTATGCCAAAGTAGGAGGTACATGTTTCAATATATAATATTCTGTTTAAGGATACAAAACTCGTTGTTTTGGTCTATATACTTTATGAATTTTGCTTGCAATATGTGTTAAAAGGTCTGATGAGGGAATTAGTTTCTTCTAGTAGGTAGGGTATTTGAAATAGTTTTGGTTGTAAAGTAGAAAACAAAGAAAAGGGTCTTATTTAGACTAGTGGTTTTTTTTTTTTAAGTGAGAACTGCAATGTTTCTCCCTATTCAGATGTAAGTTTGCTTAGAATCACCTGGGTTGGAAGGGACCTCCAAAGGTCATCTAGTCCAATCCCCCTGCGGTGAGCAGGGACATGCCTTAGTAGATCAGGTTGCCCAGAGCCCTGTTGAGCCTCACCTTTAATATCTCCAGGGATGGGACCTCAACCACTTCTCTGGACAACCTGCTTGTAGTGACAAGAGATTAAATATTATCGAATAGTTGACAGTGTATTCTAATTTGGTTGCAAACCATCTTTATCACAAACATGGTAGGCTGTCACTTGTTTCACATTGTTCAAATGTAGAGATGCGTGGGAATTGTTTGGCACCATTGGTGTAGCTCAATTCAGAAAATAACTTCATTTAATGCCAAGGTAGTTATTTCTGCCTCTGTTTTTTCTAGTTCTTAGAAATACCTTAAAATTTGCAACTACAGCAATAAAATCTGAAGGATCTATACCAACTATTTTACTCATAGAACTTAAGTAGTATCTAAATGTACTAAAGTGTTTAAAGAACTGTTTTTCTTAACAGATTTAAAGATGTGTAAGTATTGCTAATTACAAGTCAGATTCCACCTGAAAATGTAATCTTCTTATAGGTGTTTAGTAAAGGAAAGAAGGGAAGCTTCTAATATTCTGAGGGTTTTAAAGCTACAAATTACTACAAAAACTACAAGGCTTAACATCAACGCAGAAAATATCTGGAACAGCGCTTTAAAAGGATTTAGACAGCGCAGCTTCAGTCCTACGAATACCATTGAAATCAAGTTCACAAACTGCAAAAACAGATTGAAGACAGATACTCCTGCTGCATCAAAACACCATTTCTTCCAACTATTAATGCTTCACCTTCAGAATTCATCATTGTTTGAGGGCTCTTCTGCAAAGAACTTGTCCCTTGATTTTCAAGGTAACTAAATGTGTTGTACAAAAATACATTAAGAACTATGTAACTTGAAAGGTTAAATCTGCAGCCAGTAAGACACTCAGTTCACAATTATAGTCCTGATGGACACAAATGGGGTTTTGAATTTTCTTGCTTTTCAATTCTAAAGGGGGATGGGGTACAGATTTATAATAAACAAATTTGGTTTAATGGGAGAAGGTGATGACAAACCAAGGAAAAAATTGCTTTTTCTTTTCATTTGCAGCTGTAAGAGAAAATCTTTATTTTGAAGCTGGTAAAATGATTGCCGTTTCCCTCGTTCATGGTGGCCCATCTCCTGGTTTCTTTTCCAAAACACTTTTCAATTGTCTTGTCTATGGTCCAGAGAATGTGAAGCCAACTTTGGAAGATGTTGCTGATGTTGATGTAGCAGAAACGATAAAAATGGTAAATCAAACTCAACTTACTGGCAAATTCTTGTTCAAGGCTATATTTGGAGATAAAGGACTTACTGACTATAACTTCAGTTCAAATTACAAAGCTTGATTTTCTTTTTATTTTTTTATAAACATATATACACGCACAGTAAATTTTTCTGACTTTTTATCTTCTGACATAGATAAAATATGCAAATAGTCTGTCCAACCTAACATCTACTGTACATGACTGTTATGAATTCCTTGCGGCTGCTGGATGTTTAAGACCTATAACAGCACTGTGTGATAAGGATATGCTGGTTGATGACATACTGAACTATCATGTGATCAAGAGAATCATCTCACCCTTAGAAAGGTTTGTTTTGTTTTTTGTTGTTTTTTTTTTCCCCAAACTTCCTGTTGTTTTTTTTCTCACTGAAATACTAAAGAATATGTAGCTAAAACTAACTTTCACATGTTGTTATTTATTCCAATGAAATGTATTGTAATTTTCAGTGGATTATGTGGCAACTGTTAAGTAGTTAAACTAGCTAAAATTAGTTGTTAAAATGAGAATTAAATAAGTTTTCCAAGATTAAAATAAGAGGTCTGCTGTGTACACCTTATTGACAAGGCTTGGAGATTGCAGATGGGAAATTTTTATGTCCATTCTCGCAGCTTTATAAAATGTAGAGTACACATAGTTACCTACTGGCTTTCTGATGCATGCTCACTTGTTGGTTTTGATTGTTTTTCCCCTCCTTTCTAGTTTCAGGCAAGGTTTGAAAACTCTTGGTGTGCTAGAGAAAATGCAAGCACATCCAGATGAGTTCTCTAGTATATTGTGCCACAAACCTGAAAGACTCTCAGCAGAAACTCTTTGTGATCTCTTTACGATCCATTCCTCATCGGATGTAAATAAAATTGGAGGTACTGATTTTTGGATGGGTTACTTACAAGATGTGCAAAGTAAGTATTTTTTTTTTTCCTTTCCCAGTTCCTTGTTCAGGGTACGTGGCTGCTGGTATACATACAAGATTTGGAGTTTAGAGTTCAGTGGGGTGAAGACATTAAGGTTTTGAGGTCATTGTCAAGTCCTAATTGTTCCATCCTTCTCCTCATCCTTATTAATTAAAATTTCTGAAACTGTTGCTTAATTAGAATCAAACTTGAAAGGGGTAAATATTGGTACTAGAATTGAGAGTTGGGCTTGTGTTTGGTTGGGGGGGTTGGGTTATTTTTTTGGTTGGTTTTGTTAAAACCCAAACCAACCAACCAACCAAAACAAAAAAAACCAGGAACAAAGCCCCACATATTAGCCCAAGTGGTACAGAAAAATCTTTCATCCCCTCTTCAGCTTTCCTGTGAACTTACTAGATAATGTGTGTCTCAAAGGAAGCAGTGGTAGGTAGACCTTCTTCACTTAATACTTTTTTCAGAACGTTTTCCTTGCTAAAAGTTTTCTTGTTAGTCATACAGCTACGTATTACTCATCATATATTGATCTGGGGTTTCCTGATTTCAAGATTTTTTTTTTCTTCCTCTTAACACTTCACATGCAGGACAATGTTTTCTGGGTAATAAGCAATAAATGATACATGCTAGCCTTATTCTTTTAGGTGGTGAGTCTGTAGTGACACTGGAGGATATTCTGCTCTTCGCAACAGGCTCTCTTTCTATACCACCCATTGGTTTCGATCCTGAACCTACTGTTAAATTTTTGCGTATAAGGTATCCTGTTGGAAACAGACTGCTTAATTGCTTGAAGCTCCCTGTAACAAAGACATATGAGGCATTCAAAAAGAAAATGGAGTTCACCATCAGAAACACACTGAGAGTTGGAAGAGAATAAACACTCTTGCTACTAAACTGGATATTGGAAATATCAATTTTCTGCAGGATCATCTGCTTGCAAATTGCTACTGCATTTTTGGACAGCATGCGCTCAGCCTTCTCCCACTTTCCCCCAAAGATACGCTAAAAGTAGTAATCCTGTAACGTGGAAAACAATTTTTAAATGAAAATACGTTATTTCTGTTGAATCATCTCTCTAAAGTTGGTTTTGAGTCTGCAGGCTCTTGCAGAAGTACTTTAAATGTCTTGCTATAAGCAAGTATGACATGTTACCAAACTCTTAACATTCTAGCAATTTACCACAGGTAAGTGTGTTAATTCTATTACAGACTTCAGTAATATATTTATCAACGTTAAATCAGGTACATTTTGAAGGTAGCTGCCGTAGAGCTTTGTCTTAAGTAAAACTGTGATGTAGTTCTTCAGTTGTTCCATGTCTATTTTTTCTTGAATTGGTTTTTATATTGATGATGATTCATTTATCTTTTAGAGGATTGATTTTTGAAAGTTAAGAAACTGGCCAGTTTTAAGGTCATTGTGGTTAGTGCATTAAAATACAATTTATGTCTGGAGAACACACAGGCAAAAGAATCTGCCACAAGGACAATATTTGGTTCAACTTGAGTTTCTGTTGTTAAACAAAATCTTTGACATTTGCACAAGTTTCTGCATTCTATACATTAGTTTTTAGTTACACGTATAACCAAAATAGTAAAACCCTACAGTAAGTCTTAAATGTGCAACAAGTGGTCTTTCAAAATAGAAACACAAGTTGGGCTTAGTGTTGTTGAGTCAGAAAACGTAAGGCTGTCTTGCAGTATTTTCACAGCAATATGCACTAACACTATGTTAAACTAAAGGCAGTCCACCATTAAGGTTGTCAGTGCCTGACACTTTCCAAGCTTTTATTCTAAACTGTTCCTGTTCAGGTGTAGCTGCCCTCTGAGCAACTTCAACTGTATAAAATATATTTCAGTTCTGCAGTATTTGCATAGATACCATTAAGCCATAAGAGTAGTTGAAATTCCTGTACGGTAACACTTCAATGTTACTAATACTAAAACTGAAGCTAAAAGGATATTTAAGTGCAAGTTTTTAAACTACTTTTTCCCCTGATAGTTTAACCACCTGTACTATGTCCCAAACACAGGTAATGCTATAGATGCATATATCTATGTATTTCTACATTCTTCAATATACTGAAAAGGAATGATATACTTGATTAATGTAGCTTGGTTTTTAATTGAAAATACAAGCAGTATTTCTTTGCTTTTGAATGTTTTGACAAGAAAGTAGATTCACAGTAAATTATAAATAGGTGCTTCTGGGGAAAAAAAATACACACACACACCACAACAACAAACATCCAAACTCATCTGGTTTCAAGTTCTGACTTAAGGTTCATTGCAAGTAATCCTCTTAATTAATTTGTATTACTTAATGTTAATTACATAGAAGTGAATGTCAACTGAATTGTGGAAATGGTAGTATCATAGAATCATAGAATCAAGAAGGCTGGAAGAGACCTCAAAGATCATCGAGTCCAACCTGTCACCCTACACCTCATGACCACTAAACCATGTCACCAAGTGCCACGTCCAATCCTCTCTTGAACACCTCCAGGGATGGTGACTCCACCACCTCCCTGGGCAGCCCATTCCAATGGCCAACCACTCTCTCTGTGAAGAACTTTCTCCTCACCTCCAGCCTAAACCTCCCCTGGCGCAGCTTGAGACTGTGTCCTCTTGTTCAGGTGCTGGTTGCCTGGGAGAAGAGACCAACCCCCTCCTGGCTACAACCTCCCTTCAGGTAGTTGTAGACAGCAATGAGGTCTCCCCTGAGCCTCCTCTTCTCCAGGCTAAACAGTCCCAGCTCCCTCAGCCTCTCCTCATAGGGCTTGTGCTCAAGGCCTCTCCCCAGCCTCGTTGCCCTTCTCTGGACATGCTGCAGCAATTCAACGTCTTTCCTAAACTGAGGGGCCCAGAACTGGACACAGTACTCAAGGTGTGGCCTAACCAGTGCTGTGTACAGGGGTACAATGACCTCCCTGCTCCTGCTGGCCACACTATTCCTGATGCAAGCCAGGATGCCATTGGCTCTCTTGGCCACCTGGGCACACTGCTGGCTCATGTTCAGGCGGCTGTCAGTCAGTACCCCCAGGTCCCTTTCCACCTGGCTGCTCTCCAGCCACTCTTACCCCAGCCTGTAGCTCTGCATGGGGTTGTTGTGGCCAAAGTGCAGCACCCGGTTGAGATCATGTTATAAAGGGCTAAAGACAGTATTAAAATTACTCAACGATGGTTGTTTAAACGACACATTCCATGTAATAATATGCAGGTATTCTGAACTATTTCTTAAAATGCTGCAGCTTCTCTTTCTTTCTTGATCTTGGGAGAGGTGCTAATCTTTTTTTTATATAGATCTGTTTCTATGTAGCAGAAGTGTGAATGCCACTGCTTTTAGGTTTGTGGGGTTTTTTTATTGCAAAGCCTAAATAAATTACTGTAAGGCTTACATCTGACATTTCTCACTACTTTCAAATAGCTGAAACAATCTAATCTCATCCAAGTCTGTCTTAACAAATTTGAGAGTATGTGAAATTAAGACAGGGCTAGTGGTAGTCTGGTTCTGAGCCAAAAGTTGCATAGTGAGGGCTTTGTGTTATATTTTTGTATATCTGAAGTACAGCTATGAGTCTTCTTCAGATAGAGTATTATACTTCAGAAGTGAGTGGCGTACCCAGTGCAGTATTCTTTTTCTTGCCTGGTCAGAGATAAATGTCTTCTGTAGTGTTATTTTTCTGTATGGGAAATACAGAATTTGCAGAAGTAGCAAGCAGAGTGTGAATAATTTTAATTTCTTGGATTTTTAGTACCTGCTGTGGTAAGGGAAACGGTTTAGAACTTAGAACTCAATAAACCACAGTTTAAAACCTTTAATGGAAAAAGAAATCAAGTACTGTGAACATAAGGCTTTAAATAGTATCTGAGATAAAAATAGTAGTTCACACAATTTATTGCTTATTCTTTTGAATTCAGCAGTTTAAAAATTTTATAAAAGAACTAAGCTATCTGTCAGCTGCAGAAAAATCTTAACTTCAAAACTATCTTCTATAGAATATTGTATCAAAACTTTGAATTAGTAAAATCCTCTAGTCTCTTAATATTGCTTGAAAGTGTTTTTCTTACGCAGAACTTGCTCCCACTTTCTAATACTGATGTGTACACATTCAGGACAAGTTGTGTGTCTTGTCAGTTTGATCAGCTCTATCTAGACATTCTAACAATCCTGCATCCATCCCAGTGGTATTCCTAAATGCTACTATGGAGAAGGAACTTCCTCTGTTGGTGAAAATTCCATCAAAACAGAGCAAGTTTTCTTTGGTTGGTTGGGTTTGGTTTGGTTTGGAGTTTTTTTGTCTGGAAACCCATTTCTGTAGCTATAATGACCATCAGATTTTTAGTGGCTATTAGCAGGTTTCTCAAATGCAATATTATTAGGTAGGTTTCATTTCACATAAACTCTACCCTTAGACACATTTGCAAATCAGGGGAAGTTGATTTATTTCACTTTCTCTAACACAAAGGGAGTAATTGCAGAGTCATTTGCTGTTGTGTATTAAATATATATTTATAGAAGTTTCTATATGGTTAGTCAGGGCCATGAGAGAACTATTGCAGCAGTCTTGGTTTGGCTGAAGAACTACACCTCAGTTTCTGCATCAAATCTGAAGCTTCTATCAGGAGTTAGCACATCAGTAATTTATTTGCTAGAGTGATCATTTTCTAGTTATCAGTGATAAGTTAGTATTAATGGTTTTAGTATGGTCTCTCCCCTCAAGTATTTTAGATCTGTTTGAAAAAACAATGGGTAAGAAATTTCTGTGGCTTGTCTTCACCCATGCAATGAGTGTTTACAAACAAAAGTCTCTAGCATTTTTTACTGTTTTGAGTGTCAGAAGGAGAAGAAATTAATCTTGGTTTATGCTTAAGGTCATGTGCTGAAGTTTTGACTTTCTGCATGAAGATGTTCAGTCTTGGAAGACTTGGGATTTTGAGAAATCTGTTTAAAATGTAGGGCAGAGTATTAGTCATTTATTCACACTCGCATTCCACATGTGCATTTAGAAAACAGTATCAAAAAAATCTTATTCAAAGACAAGGAGATGCAACTGGAGGCTACACAAGTTCATTTTGTAAATAGTTCTAACTTGAACTGCAGTAGCAGTGCCTGAAATGTTCCATCTTCTAGCAATATTGTACTTGACAGATGTAGCATCAGTATTGAAATAATCAGTAATTGTGGGGTGTAACTGTCGTGTGTATGTTCCAAAGTGCAATAAAGGGTTACATTTGTTGGGGTAAACTAACTTTTCTTGAGTGTTTATTTCAGTCAGTTAATGGGGTTTATCTCTAAACCTTATCACGTTTCTGCAGTTTTGTGTACCTCTATACACTAGATAGGGCTGTGTGTGTATATGTATGTAAAGGTGTCTCTATATACGTCTATTGCATGTTTGCCCATATCCCTTTTTTATCCAAAACCAGTGAATGGGGCTCTCCCTACTGTAGGAGTTCTTGAAGGTACAGCTGTGAAGGTGTGGAGAACCAACAACCATGCAGCCCACCTTCGGTTGGTTACATGCAACCTGAGACCCAGACCTGCACATAATCTTTTCTGTAACCCACTGAAACTTAATGACTGCAGCATGCTGCCTGTTTTTGAAGCACCAGGTTCTTTTCATCTAGTTAATTAAGTGCCTCAGCCCTGCCCTCTTTGCATTTCTGCTGTGTTCTAGCTATGTTCTGTTTCCTTTTCTGGAAAATTCAGTCGGAGAGTGGAGCAAAAATTTTTCAGTGGGACTTTCTTGTGCTCTGAGGGGAAAAAAAAAAAAAAAAAAAAGGTGGGGAAAAAGTAAGTACCCTGGCCCTGTTCTTGTTTCTCAGCTTCAAAAAAAGCACGCGTCCAAATGTTTAAACAAGGTGCAGTTCCTAATTACAGCTCCCTCAGAGCGGGGGCTGGGTCTAGGGTTCTCGGAGCTTGTCTCGGGGTAGGAGGCACCCCTTGCTCCTTTAATGCAGCTGTGGCCGCGTGCGAAGGAGTCGAGGAGTGCCCAGGTGGCGCGGCTGAGCCTCGCACCTGGCAGTGCCGCGGCGGCAGCAGCGGAAGAGGCGCGGCCAGCGCCCGCCTCCCGCCCGTTGTAGGGGCCGCCACGTCGTCTGGCGGCGGTGTACGCGGCGGTGGGCGGGACGCCGTGGCCGGCTTGGCGGGGCAGGAAAATGGCGGCCGGTATCCGGGAAAAGCAGATAGGTAAGTGGTGTCCCGCCGTCTTCGTTGTTCGGTGCTGCGTCTGCTCTGCTGGGGCTACAGAGAACAAGGCCAGCCTCACGCCACAGCCGGGGGCTCCTACCTGCTTACCCCCTCGGCTCCCTTTGGAGCACCGGGGTGGGATGTGGGTGTCTCCGCCTCGCCTCAGTCGGGGGATTCGCTCCCTCGCACCGGGCTTGGGTCTCCCGGCAACGGGACGGAGTCTCTTCTCGTTCTCCCAGGCGGCCGCTGAGGCGCTGCTCAGCTGCCTTTGCAGCGGCGGGCCCGTGGCACCAGGACTCTGAGGGCCTCTGGCCACAGCTTTTGTCGAGGTGGGCGGCCCTGCTGAGGGGCACGGGGCCTTGCGGTGCGCCTTACGCGAGTGGCAGCACTCCCAGGCTCTCGGGGACGTGTCCGCAGCTGCCACCGTGAGGTGGAAATCGCCCCCGAGGAGGGGCTTGAGCCAGCCCGGCACTCAGCGGTGCCCATCTTCTGTGGAGTGGGGTAGTCGTGGGGAGCAGGTTATGGTCCCTTCCAACTTCCTTTTTGCCTGTGGCAAGGATCAACTGGAAATACCTTTCAATTTTGGTGCGAGAATAAAGCTTCAGTTGTGATGCTTAGACAGTATAAGAGCCTTGGAGCATGTGCTCAAAGACGAAATTGAGAATACGAGATGAACGACTAGACCCGATCATGCAGGAGGTTTTCAGTGGGTAGAGGATTAGTTATTCAGTCCTTCCTTACACACTGCTACGAGTCTATACGTGATCCGTTCTTCTCTGTCTGATATGCTTTGTGGAGCCTTGAGCCACCCATTTGAACATGCTCCCAAAGCACAGAGCAGGTCGACTCCATAGTCCTCTACTTGCTTGCTGAAGTTTTTGTCGCTATTTTGAGCTGTAATCTTGTCACCTTCACTGTGATAATTGCAGTATAATTATGATGGTGTAGAGGATTTGGGGTGCTTTTATTTAACATGAAATTACTAAAATCATCTCTCTAAAAATCTCAGTCTAAGTCTCTGAGTGGACCTTAAATATTTACTGGTATTCATCTCCTTTTTGTAGCATGTCTACTTTCCTTTGGTCATCTACAATTAATAGTGCTATTTGATGTTCCTTTGCAGTCCTTTTCTTCTCTTTGCTTCAGCCCGCTGGTCTTTGAGCCCTTATTTCCATACAGCTTTTTTTCTTTTCTGTCTTGTTTTACCGTGTTACTTGGTTATTTCAGTCAACTTTTATCACTGAACTTTATGTTGTCTTCCACTGAGGAGGTCATTTGCAAGGAGGTCGATGGAACAACTGAAAGATACTCAGAAAAGGAAAAAGATCTATTATCATTAGTATTTGTATTGCCATGTCTATGCACTATCTGTTGTGACCTTTATCCTGGTTCATAACCAGTCAAAGCATATCATTGTGCAAGAACAATAAAAACCAGATCCTTGCTCCAGAGAGCGTTTGGCTGAAGTGTAAATGAAATAGCAATATAATATAAGTACGAAAAAAAAGAGAAGTCCAGATGTTAACTCCATGGTGTTAAAAAATAAAAGAAGTATTAAGCAAGCAGACAGCTGGATTCTAGCAAGACCCAGCACTCACTTCTAGCTTAGTTACTCCCATGGTCAAGTTTCGCTCCTGGTAATGTGATTTGAAAAGGCAGTACACAGGAGGAGAAAGCAGGGACAGACTGTGAAGAAGGACTGCAGAAATGGAACAACAATGTCCTTTTGTGGCCAAGAGAGCCAATGAGATCCTGGGATGCATCAAAAAAGGTGTGTCCATCAGGGCTAGGGAAGTTCTTCTACCTCTCTACTCTGCCCTGGTGAGACCACACCTGGAATACTGTGTCCAGTTTTGGGCTCCCCAGTTCAAGAGACAGAGACCTGCTGGAGAGAATCCAATGGAGAGCCATGAGGATGCTTAGGGGACTTGAGCATCTCCCCTGTGAAGAGAGACTGAGAGCCCTGGGGCTGTTTAGTCTGGAGAAGAGAAGACTGAGAGGGGATCTGATCAATGTCTATAAATATCTGAGGGGTGGGTGTCAAGTGGAGGGGGCCAGGCTCTTTTGGGTGGTTCACAGTGGTAAGACAAGGAACAATGGGTTCGAACTAGAACACAGAAGATTTCACCTCAACATGAGGCAAAACTTCTTTACAGTGAGGGTGACAGAGGCTGCCCAGGGGGGTTGTGGAGTTTCCTTCTCTAGAGACTTTCAAAACCCACCTGGTTGCGTTCCTGTGTGGACTATCCTAGGTGATGCTGCTCTGGCAGGGGGGTTGGACCTGATGATCTCTTGAGGTCCCTTCCGATCTCTGATGTACTGTGTGCGACTGTGTAAATGTTACCTGGGCATGGATGGATGGTGCTGGGAAAGGTAAAGCTCAAATGGAGTTGAGACTTGCAGTGGTTGTCAAGAGCAATGAGAACGGCTTCTGCTGTGGTATTAGTGGCAAGACTATGAATAAAGAGAAGTGTTGGATCATTGCTAAATGGAGCTGGTCACTTAGTAATGGACAGAGAGAAGGCTGAGGTACCCAGTATCTTTGTTAACAAATTCTCCCAGGCCTTTGAGTCACTTTAGAGTCAATTATGGAGTGAATCCTCTTGGAAAATATTTCTCATCGCATGAAGGAGAAGGCAAGCATGGATTTATGTATGGTAAATCATGTCTGACTGGCCCAATTGTCTTCACTGATAGAATGACTGGATTCATAGACAGCAGGAGAGCAGAGTATGTCATTTAGCTGGACTTCTGCAAGGCTTTTGACACTGTATTCTTGTGTCTGAGTAAGGATGTTATGAGCTGGATGGATGAACAACTAGATAAGTAAATAGCGTTGGATGATCAGGCTCAGAAGGTTGTGATTAATCAGTTGTACTACACCTGGAGGCTGGTAACAGTTGGAGCACCACATGGATCTGTCAGTGATCTGAAGGGTATGTTGAAGTTCACTCATTAAGTGTGCAAGGGACAGTAAACTAGAGGTATCTGTGAAGTGGCATCTTCGCCCTTGAATATATTATGGAGAACCTAGATGGGCAAGAGAAATAGGCCAGCAGGGACCTTATGAAATTCAACAATGAGAAGTATAAATTCCTGCACCTGTAAAGAAAGAACCCTTTGCAACGTAGAAGTGACAGTGCAGGGGACTAGCAGCCTGGAGAGCAGCCTTGCCAAAAAGGCCCATGAGGACTCACAGTGCCCAGCAAGCTCAACATGTGCCCACAGCGGGCTCTTGCTTAGCAACACCCTGGGTCATACTCACAGGAGCACAGCCAGTAGTTCAAGGGGAGCTATTGTGTGTCCTACTCTACTCAGCCTCAGGAAACCACATCTAGATAATATGTCCCATTTGTGGCTACCAGTACAGGAAACGTGTTTGTCAGTTGGAGGGAGTTCAGCAAAGGACTACCAAGATGGTCAGGGGCTGGAGCACTGCAAGGTGAGGCTGCAGGACTAGGGCTTGTTCTACCCCCATCTTCAGGGAGTACTTAACAGCAGTTCCCTGGTACCTATGGGGGGCATTAAGAAGTTGGAGCCAGGCTTCTCTTGGTGATCTATGGCAAGAGGGTGAAGGACAAGAGGTGTAAGTTGAAACAAGATGTTTAAACTGGGTATTAGGAAAAACTTCTTCACAATCAGTGCTGCAAGTTGCAGTGTGGTTGTGACATCTCTGTTCCAGGAGACCTAACTGGATAAAGCTATGAGCAGCCCTGCTTGGCTTCCCAGCTGTCCATACTTGAGCAGGAGGTTGGGCTAGAGAGCTCCCAAGGGCCTGGTAAACCACAGGGAACTGCACTGAGTATGTTTCCAAGCTTCACTCGGGCCAAGAGGCAGAAGAAAATTGTCTCTGCTGCTCTTCACTTACGAGCAAACTGGTACACAGTGCTTTCATTTGTGGAAGCTCTTCCTCTATGCAAAACCTTGTGACTGATTTTGTTTGAGTTTGGAGAGAATAGCGCTTAAGTTATATTGATGCAAATAGTCTTTTGCTGCTAGTCAAAGATGGGACACTAGCACATAGTCTATTGTTTAATCAGATAAATGAGGAAGGACTCACTGTACGTTAGAGGGATGTGAAGGGGAGACCTCATTGCTCTCTACAACTACCCAAAGGGAGGTTGGAGTGAGGAGGGGGCCAGCCTCTTCTCCTTGGTGGCAAGCAACAGGGCAAGAGGAAATGGTTTCAAGTTGTGCTAGGCTGGATGCTAGGAGATAATTCTTCACGGAGAGCGTTATGAGACATTGGAATGGTCTGCCCAGGGCAGTGGTGGAGTCGCAGTGCCTGGAGGTGTTCAAGCAGCATGTGGACCTGGCACTTAGGGACACGGCTTAATGATGACCCTTCAGTGCTGGGTTGAAGCTTGGACTGGGTGGTCTTTGAGGTCTCTTCCAACTGGATGTTTTCTGTGATTCTGTGAAGGAATCTTCTTTGGTTACTGTGTAAATTGGGAAGTTAAATGAATGCTCACTGCTGTTTCAAAGAGCTTTTCTACTGCAAATTTGGGATACTTTTTTACCTCCTAGGGATGTGATTTCTTCCTCAAAATGTTTCAAAGTGTCTGTTAGTTTTATTCAGGTGTAAAGGTATTATTTGTATATTCAACGTTATTCTATTGGGTAGGAAAAGCAGATGAATAAAGCAAACTAGTTCCCAGTGTACAGAATGCACCTTTAGAAGACAATGGAATTTTTTTTAAGGCAAACTCTGTGTATAGCTAAGAAGAGAGATTCTTTCTTTGTGTTTTAGGACTTGGTTCTTCTCCTTTTGCAGTGTTTTCCAGAGCCAGTAAATTCTAGTTGATGCATGCCACTTGTCATTCACAGCTGTGTGAAAATAATGAAAGTGTGACTTGTTGCATTTATGTTTTATGATGTTTTTTTCTCTCCAATGAAATGTGTAATAAAATCCTGTCTTTAATCTCTGTTGTTGCAGTATAAAAAGAGCAAAGCCTTATTCTGCTTTATTTTCCAGTGGCTCTGAAACGTATGCTGAACTTCAATGTTCCTCCTGTTAAAAATAGCACAGGAGAACCAGTATGGAAGGTAAGAACTATTTGAACCAAGCATAGGAGAATTTTATAGTGTTCAGAAACATTCAAACTTTCAAATTTTAACTAACTTCAGTATCTTCTTTCTATTATTAACTTGTACAAAATAATTTTCTCTGTGTTGTGAATATGCAGAATTTAGTGTCAGAATAACTCAGAGAAATATGTATTTGAGATACTAGCTGCTTGAAGACCTAGTGATTGATTCTTTAGGCAATATTTTATTGAGTAACTGGAGAATATTTAAAATATATACTTAGGTCTGGTCAATACCTTTTGGCAAAAACTTGCATGGTACCTTGCAAATGAACTCAGAAAGAAGCCTATAGGAAGGGAAGAACCATTAGTAGCCTTATATATAGAACAAGCTCGAGCGCATGTTACCCTTACGAGTTCTAAAAAGTAAGTAGCTTGTCATTTATGAAAAGTTTTCACTACTGCAAAGCATATATTCCCTCTTCATCTATTCTGTTGTCTTTTTTTCACTAGTTCCTTCTTTTTCTGTTTCCTTCTGCATCTTTGTTTCCTTCAAAATGCAGTCAGAGAAATTCTGCCCAGACAAATTTCTGACAGCAGATTCCCATTTGACTGATGTTTTTTAGGAGGTGAAAGGGATGGAGTTTTTCTCCTTTATCACTGAGTTTCTTTATGTTTCTTTTTAAAATGTATTTATTAGTAAGCACAAATGGAAGTCTATGAAAAATTAATGATTTATTATAAATTGATAAATATTTAACCTTTTCAGGTTAAGATAGTGGTTCCCTAAGCCTGTATTTTTGTATCCAGTGTATCCTCAAACTGCAACAGGGTGGTTTAGACTGGGCTTTAGGAAGCATTTTTAAAGAAAGAATGGTCAGACATTGTAATAGGGCTGCCCAGGGAGGTGGTTGAGTCACCAACCCCGGATATGTTTAAAGGTTGTTTAGATGTAGTGCTTGGGGTTATGGTTTAAGGGTGAAGTTTGTAGGGTAGGGTTCTGGGTTGGACTTGATGGTCCCAAGGGTCTTTTTCAACCTGAATGTTTCTGTGATTCTGTATTCTACAGTATCCACTGTTTACAGCCCTTTATGTGTATCTGTTTCAGGTTCTCATTTATGACAGATTTGGCCAAGATATAATCTCACCTTTGCTGTCAGTGAAAGAGCTGAGAGATATGGGGATCACATTGCATCTGTAAGTATTTTTACAGTTTGTTGTTTGTTTTTTTTTTCTGAAAAGAACTTACTGATATTCCCTCAAACCATGAACAAAACATTGAAAATCATTCAATAAATAGCTACTGAAATAAAGGTTATACCCTGACTTCTTCCTAAAATCAGATAGAGTTAACACAGAATCAGGGAGTGGAGAGACAATTCCAAACACTGTTCAGTACAATTTCTTACTGAGTCTAGGAGGTTCCTGTTAAAAAGTACAAAATATCCAATAGGTGTTTTTTTTTGGGAATCTATACAAATCCCTCTGTATTCATGTGTGTTAAAATTATTTTGGCACAAACATGAGACTGTGCATATGCTCTGCCTGTCCTGCTACATGTAAAATTTGTTTCTTGTCAAAAATAAGGAATTTCTCTTTCTCAGATATTATTTAGCTCATTGCTGTTACTTGGCTGTGGTAATAGTCATGGAGAAACTTTGAAGATAGATTTATTTATTTTCAAAGTTTATTAGCTTTTACAAGATGATGGCTAGAAATGGAAACACAGTTTAGCATGTTGGCATGTCAGCAGAAATGTGAGAGAACATGTAAGCACCTTGTAAACAGGAAAAGCAAGTTTGATATTATGATATAGATAGAGGTTTTGTTATCATGCCAGCAATTAAAAATTGGTGTGATGATTTTTGTGTATGCAGTATTTTAGAATCCTCTGAATGGTTTAATCTGTTTTTTAATATTTATGAAGTCTCTTCACAGGCTTTGAATAAACTTTGGAGATGTCCATTAATGTATTCAGCCAAAAAAATGACACAAATAAGGTTCTTCACTATTTTGTCATGTCTTGGTCTTGCTAAAATTCCAGCAAAGTGTAGGAATAAATTAACTGTGTCTGTACAAAAAAGTAATTTCTTTAACTATAATTTTATACAAACCAGAGGAAGAACACATGAGAGATGTATTTTTCATTCCTTTCAGGCTTTTGCATTCAGACCGGGATCCTATTCCGGATGTTCCAGCTATTTACTTTGTGATGCCAACAGAAGAAAATATTGACAGAATGTGCCAGGTAACTTGCATGCTTAGTATTTCAAATCAGCAAATAAAACAGTGTGTGAGAAGTGATCCTGCACTCACTGGAGTGTGACTGTTCTATATCTAATTCTTGTCTGTGTCTGAAACACCTTTGCTTGCATCTTTTTATATTTTGGCACATATTTACAATAAAAACATTACCCAAAAGTTTTACATGCAAAACTTCTATTTGCCAGAAAGTAGAAGGGTAAAATCTGCCGTGGCAGGAGAGTTGTACTAGATCATCTTTCGAGATCCCTTCCAAGCCCTAATGTTCTGTGATACATCTGCTGTGTTTCTGGGAGAAAGCTTTGGGAGTGACAAAAACAAGGGGCAGTGGGCACAAATCAAAATATAGGCTGAACACTGGAACAGATTGCCTGGAGAATTCATGGAGTCTCCATCCTTGGAGATATTCAAAACCCATCTGGACACAGTCCTGCTGTTTCACTCCTCTTTGAGAGGGTGACTAACCTCAGCATTTACAATGTCTGGAAAGAATTGGTAGAAGGTTGATATCTTCACCAAAGGAAGGAAAAAGACCAAAAGGGTATTTTATGGTCAGGTGCAGAATTGTAGCTGCTGTCTGATAGACAGTAAAAGTATGAATTGTTTTTTAATTGTTCAGGAATATATTAGTACTTATTCAAGAAAAAAATTGTGTTTTTTCCTTCCTTTCAGGATCTTCGAAACCAGCTTTATGAATCTTATTATTTAAACTTTATTTCTGCCATTTCAAGAAGTAAGCTGGAAGACATTGCAAACGCTGCCATAGGTGCTAACGCAGTAACCCAAGTGGCTAAGGTAAGAAAAGCCCTCAGTCTCTAATGTTGATCTCAGAAATGCAGCTTAGTGCTGTACTTAAGATTCATCAGAAATCCCAAGTGCTTTTGTGTGAAACCTTTGTGAAAAATGCTGGTTTCAGAGCATTCTCAGTCAGTGCATCCAGTTCGTATATAATGGGGTGGAGTTCCTAAATACAGGAGGAGTGCAGTATGAGTGCAGTTGTCATTTTAAACAGGCAATATGTTGTAGAGGTGGATGTTTCATCCATACACACTGTTATTCAGTGCACTCCTACACATTAATGACTTAAAGGCAGGTGTCAGGTACATACTCTCTTATTTTTTTGAATCTCTGTGCCAAAATCTGCAAATTTATGAACTAATTGCTTTCATATATTCTTAAATACATTCACCTTTTTCTCACCCCTGATGGGGAGTACTACTGGCACGAGAGAAAGAAAGTGCTGTGAAATGAAAACTGCTGGTATTGTTTAAGCTTGAGGTCTTCAGCAGGAGAAAAATCACCAACAGCACTGTGAACTAACTTTCTTAAATGTGTTTTTTCTGTTGTGATGTTCCATTAACAGTTTAGGCTATAGATATGTTTAGTTTTTTTCCTGAATGCACAGGTATCTTACAGAAAAATTAGAATTCATGAGCTGTAATCTCTCCTTCTGTAGATACTTGTGGAGAGGAGAAGGTTTTGAGGTTGACCTTATTGTGGCCTTCCAGTATCTGAAGGGGGCCTACAAGAAAGCTGGGGAGGGACTTTTTAGGCTATCAGGTAGTGACAGGACTGGGGGGAAAGGAATAAAGCTGGAAGTGGGGAGATTCAGGCTGGACGTGAGGAAGAAGTTCTTCCCCATGAGAGTGGTGAGAGCCTGGAATGGGTTGTCCAGGGAGGTGGTTGGGGCCCCATCCCTGAAGGTGTTTAAGGCCAGGCTGGATGAGGCTCTGGCCAGCCTCATCTAGTGTGAGGTGTCCCTGCCCATGGCAGGAGAATTGGAAGTAGATGATCCTTGTGTTCCCTTCCAACCCTGACTGATTCTATGATTCTCTTTCCTATCTCCTGTCTGAGAGCTTAGCACTCTTTGTGTTGTAGTACTAATAAAAAATAAACTTAATATTTTATAACATCCTGCATATGTTGGGTCCTTTTCAATGATGATTTGCTACTAGAAATTTGTCCACATAAATATTTGTAGTTGGACTGGTTTAGCAGTTTTCAGGTGCTCTAATGTTTTGTGTTACTGCTCAATCCTTACACAGGCTTTTTAACTCATACATTGCATCCTGCATTTCTTTGTTAAAATTGGTAATTCTGTAAAAGGTCAAAAAGAAGTAATGATAAATCAGGGGGGATTATGATTTCCTCTGGACTGTTCTGACCAGTATGCCTTGTTTTCCAGGTTTTTGATCAGTATCTTAATTTTATTACTTTAGAAGATGACATGTTCGTGTTGTGTAACCAAAACAAAGAACTTGTTTCATATCGTGGTAAGTAAAATTGGTATAAAAATTATACTGCAATGTCTCCAGTTGAAATTTACCTTTGAAGTTGTCACCAATACCAAGCAATGATTTTAAAGACCTTGGAGTCCTGGTGGAATGCAAGTTGTCCATGGGACAGCAATGTGCCCTTGTGGCCAAAAGAGCCAATGGGATCCTGGGGTGCATCAAGGAAAATGTGTCCCGCAGGTCTATGGAGGTTCTCCCTCTCTGCTCTGCCCTAGTGAGACCATACCTGGAGTATTATGTCCAATATTGGGCTCCCCATTTCAAGAGAGACAGGATCTGCTGGAGAAAGTTCAACAGAGAGCCACAAGGATGATTAGGGGACTTGAGCATCTCTGCTATGAAGAGAGACTGAGAGCCCTGGGGCTGTTTAGTCTGGAGAAGAGAAAACTGAGAGGGGATCTGATCAATGTCTATCAATAGCTGAGGGGTGGGTGTCAAGTGGAGGGGGCCAGGCTCTTTTCAGTGGTGCACAGTAATAAGACAAGGAACAATGGATACAAACTAGAACATAGAAGGTTTCACCTCAACATGAGAAGAAACTTCTTTCCAGTGAGGATGACAGAGCCCTGGAACAGGCTGCCCAGAGAGCTTGTGGAGTCTCCTCTGGAGACTTAAAAACTCCACCTGGATGGATTCCTCTGTGGGCTACCCTGGGTGATCCTGCTTTGGCAGAGGGGTTGGACTTGATGGTCTCTGGAGGTCCCTTCCAACCACTAATGTACTGTGATTCTATGATTCTATTTTGCTTTGATCTACTCAGATTCAGGATAATCTGTTACAAGTGTAGTTTAAAGTCATGAAGGTAGCAGTTCTTAGATACTAAATTCAGCATCTTTACTGCATGGCTGTGGTAATATTGAAAAGTAATGGTGTGTTTTAAAATAAATTTAGTAAAGCAGAACTTCAGTATAGGCAAATATGGCCAGTAGGGTTTTTTTTACATGGAATAAAACCAAAAAAACCCCAGTATTATTTACACTCATAGACACTGAGTGGTTGCTGTGATTTGCACCACTTGTTAGTCACAATCCCTTCTGCAGCTCTGAAGGCATTAAGTATTTTGTTTGTTTGAGTGGTCAGTCCAGAAATTACAATATCTCTTGTCAGAGAGAACAGGAAAAGATTGTGTAGTGTTGGACTTTGCACAATAAGCACAAATTGAGTTCTCCCAATTTTTTTCCTAAAAAAAAAAAAGGGAAAGAAAAAACATAGTACATCCATTAGCTTCCCTCCTAAGAGGGGCATTTCGTGATTGCATCTCTTCTGCAACAAAAGCATTGACTAGTAAGAGCTGTTAGGTAGGAGGGGCTTTGCTTTCTCAATATTGAAGTGGCATAAACTTCTTTATTCTTAAATCTTTTCCACACTGTTTTAGCCATTAACAGACCAGATATAACGGACACAGAAATGGAAACTATAATGGACACTATTGTTGATAGTCTCTTCTGTTTTTTTGTTACACTTGGTAAGTTGTCTAATTCTATGGTATTTTCTTTTCCTTCTAGAAAGGTTCCATATTCAATAACTAGAAGTTTAGAGATTTCATAAAACAAAGAGAGAATTAGGTCTGTGAGGGAAATCTTGGTAGTTTGTGGGGTGGGTTAATGATACTGCACAAATTGTTGCTATAGGTCACCCCAAGAGGCAATAAAGGCTGTCCTCTCTGGGAGCTGAGCTTTAGTCTTCAGCATCAATGGGAGAACAATACTGAAATGGAAAAGTTTGCATTCAGTGCAATGAACACCAATAGTGCTTTGAGTTTGGATTTGTAGCTCTCAAAAAAATATCCCACAGAAGAAGAAGGGAAAAAAAAAAAGCCCCTCACAGAAACCCTGCAAAGATCTAGCTGAAATAACTGAAGAAACAGAAATTCACTTCTTGTATTGTGAGTTTTCGTGATGCTTAGATTGTCACCAAAGTCAGTCAGTCTGAGAGTATTCCTACAAGAGGAGCTGGGGATTGCTATGCAGTAGTCGTTCAAGAAAGATTTCCTTGGACCTATTGAGTTTTGTCAAGTGTTACTGTGTTAAAAATGAAATCTCTTTTATACTCAGTCACTTCAGCTCTGTGGTATTGGAATTTGCATATTTATACAGATAAGCAAGAAACAGTAGCTAAAGGTTTTGAAACCTGAATGCTCTCTTTGTGGTGTACATTATACCCAAATTTCTTTAGGAGGTATTCATTTAATTTTGTAAAACTGTATTATTTCTATATAGTATTTTCTTGTTACACAGATAAAGACTGCAGGAGACAAATTTAGTATGTTTTGTATTGTCTGCTTGAAATACTTCTTAGAATGTTAGTAACAATTTGTTTTGTGAAAAGCCTGCTAATTTATTGTCTGAAAATCATCGTGCAAGTAGAAGTCAATGTGTCTTTTAATAGGAGCTATTCCCATAATCAGATGCTCAAGAGGAACTGCAGCTGAAATGGTGGCAGTGGTAAGAAACTATTTTCTAATGAAGTACTATTGTTTTGAAACTTTCCTAATGCATTGCTTGCTTTTCTCGATACTAGGCAGAGATCTGGTGTCATTGTTGCCTTTTCCTGATGAAGGAAATAAAACTGGAAAGGGGATTCACCACTTCTCTGTTCTTACTTCAGTTGCATGGAACTCCCTGTAGGAATTGTAATATTAATGGAATCAGCTGATGAGAAACTTAAACATGAATGATCATTCATATTCTAGAGTTTATCAAGATTGTCTGACACATTGTAATTACAACTGTTTATCTACACAGTTTAAAAAGTGGCTTACCTGGCCTGGGTTTTTGTGTGTGTCTTAATTTTTCCCTATCTTATTGGGAAACCCTGTGAAAACAAGACATTTTCACTATATCAAACTAAACTGACACTGAACTTGATTATTGTGTAGGGATGAAATTGACAAATCACAATGCAAAGTCCCTACAGCACTGTCTTCATTAGGTATCTCTCTGCTTAATTTCTTCCATCTTCCTCACATCCTTCATTGTCAGTTGTTTAGTGATTGGCCCAACCCTAATCCTTGACAGATTTATTAGGTGTATGTGAAATGGCATGAAAACCTCCCTGGTCAATTTAGGGTCACCTGAACTGGTCTGCACCTCCAGCTTGCTACTCAAGAATTAGTGGTGACCTTGGTCTGCACACCAATCCTTGGTACTAAGCAGAAACACTGAGTTATCGCTGCTAGAAGCAGATGCTGCTGTTAATTTCAGAAAGTGCAGTTCTTAGGAGAGACTGAGCTGGAAAGTCAAATCATTGAACAGAATTAGTTCTGTTCTGACCCAAAGCAGGACATCAATGAAACCTTACTATTGGTCAAACCTAAGCATATTGAGGGTAGTCTCAATTTTAGGAAACGCTTAGCGTGGCAGTGTTTGACAGCCCAGTTTGCTGCTTCTGCCATCTTTCACTCATGGTGTTTCTTAACTGGTATCTTCTCTTTGGGTGTCTAGGGAGAGGGTGCTAATTGTCTGGATAGAGATTAGTGGGCATAATGGAAACATCTGTTGTGTAATCCAGAATGTTGGAGGGAGAAAGTAGAAGAAAGAGATTTTTTTTTTCTGTGTGCAGTGGACTTAGACTTTCTGCAGCTAAGACATTTATAAACCATAAAACCAGCACAATAAGGCTTTAAATACTGATCATTTAGGGACTAGGGAACCATTGTTTTGTTAAAAGCTGTTTTGTTTTTTCCTCCCCTCAGAAGTTAGATAAGAAGCTCAGAGAGAATCTAAGAGATGCCAGAAACAGTCTTTTTACAGGTGACACACTGGGAGCTGGCCAGTTCAGGTATGGTGTTATTAATAACTATGTATTTTTATTTTTCATATTTCAGTTGTTTGAAATACATCGTTAGGATGTCATCATTGTGCTGCAAACTGTATTTGCAAGAATTTGGTTCAAATTCCATTTAAAAAAAAAAAATATACTCCTAAGGCAGTTTCCCAATCTCTCAGTAACCACTTTGAAATCTTCTACAGCTAATAAGTGAGCAGTCCTGGTACAGTGACACAAAAAGAAGTTCATGAAGTGGGTAATTTTGTTCACATAACCTGTTTGCAGGGCCATGATGTGCAGCTGGATATCTGAATATGCCTGTTAGTGATCTTTAATACATTAGAAACAAAGAAATGGCCATTTTCTCACTTGTGAGTGGTGTTATCATTTGTAGTTATGTCAAAAGCAAGTGTTTCTCAGCTGATCCGTGTGTCAACCAGAGGAGAATTGCTTAGGGACATGCCACTTGGATAGTTTAGTAGTCAAGGACTGTTAGTCATGACCATTTGAATCCTTTGAGGGGAATGAGGGAGGAGAAAAGACATTGTAGATGTTTGCCTCCTGGGTGCACCATTTCCCTCCAGACAGGCTGCCTTAGGAAAGTGTATTAGGGGAGTTCATAGTGTGCATGAAGAGGTGGGGGGATGTACTGGGATGAGTGTAACTGAAGAAAACAGTGATGGTGTCATAACTGGGTATAAAATAGTCATATTTTTATCTCAAATTAAGACCAGAACTTAGATAAAAGACCCAAAAAACACCAAGATTGGCAAAATGGTGAGTGGAAGGGTATTAGAGAACAGCTGTGAAATACCAGTCCCATCATTTTCACTGGACCTGAATTACAGCCAGTGTTTCTCCTTCAGAGGGGCTTGGCTTGTTTTTCTCACAGTATAGTACATTATTAGCTTCAGACAATCAAAATTCGAGGAAAAGGAAATAGGGGAACCTTTAACTAAATCAGATCTTCAATTTGATTTTCAGAATCAGGTGACCAAGGCTCTTCAGGTTATATATCTACACAAAAATACTTACTGCCTACATTGTAATTTGGCCATTGCATTTGCCATGAGGTTCATGTGCTTAAGGGAAATGGTTGCAATAATGGTTGCATCCATTCTGTCAATTTACAGCCTTCCTAGCTTCACTATAAATTTTTCATATAGCCATAACCCAAGACATTTAGGCATTCTTTTTATACAAAAACAAAGTATTGATGGAATTACCACAATGTACCTCAGAAGTACTTTGTTTTTAGTGGGCTTTGTATACAAGCAAAGAGAAATTAAATTAAAAGCCCTCAGTAGAGGTTTCATAATTGAGGTTCATAATGGGAATTAAGATCAAATGTTACCCACAGAAACAGTTGTTTGGAACTCGGAAAGATATTAGTTAATACCTAAAAGGCTAGTTAGTGTTTAGTGTTTTGGTTTCTGCTCAATATTTATGCACTGGTAATTTCACTTAGTACAAGATAAAATCATCTTTGTATCATTACCAAGACAGTGATTCATAGACTTTCTGCTTTGGGAAGGCTGGAGGAACTCTGCAGTAGGAAGTTTGGCTTTTAACTTGAAATGTGATTTAGGAAGTGGCTGATATCACTCAGGGTGTTACTGGGGTGTTCTAAATGTATTCAAAGAAGTACTAATACAGTCTCATCTTTTCAGCTTCCAAAGGCCCCTATTAGTCCTTGTTGACAGAAACATAGATTTAGCAACTCCTCTACATCATACTTGGACATACCAAGCTTTAGTGCATGATGTTCTGGTAAGAATAAGTCTGATTTTTTTACCAAAACTGTTTTCTTCTCTCAGTTTGTTATGAAACCTAATACAAGAT
This sequence comes from Indicator indicator, assembly GCF_027791375.1. Classification (NCBI taxonomy): domain Eukaryota; kingdom Metazoa; phylum Chordata; class Aves; order Piciformes; family Indicatoridae; genus Indicator; species Indicator indicator. The sequence continues at coordinate 42,448,246 of NC_072013.1, forward strand.
TCTCTCTTAATCCAAAATCTGTTTTGTCTCTTTTATTTGGAAGTTGCTTAGTGACAAAAAAAAAAAACCAACTTGGAAGGTTTTCTCCAGTAGGTTTATTTAGCAATAATTTCTAAAAGGGTTAAAACCTTGAAATCTTGATGCCATCAAAAGATAGGAAATTCATCAATCCTAGCTTTTTTTTTTTCTTCAGTGGTTCATGATCCTTTATGTTATGTAAACTCTAAACTCCATTAAGTGCAACTCAGTTTTGAAAAATGAATGCTTTTAATAAGTTTTTTAATTGAATTAAGTATTAGTATTTCTGAAAATACCTGTTTCTCATTTTCTCCACAAGACAGTGCAGGTGTTCAGTATTGAGATATCAACTGGTGTGTGACCTTACTGTGAGGAATCTGTAATAGATATTTTTATTAATGTGGGGTTTTTTTTAAATGCAGATACCCTTGAACCACTTTTTATTTCCTTATTTTATAAAAGCAGTAGTAGAAATGTACTTGAATGAAAGCAACCATTTACCAAAGACTTATGCATTTCATATGTAGTTACAGAGTAAGAGAGAATATGTGTAAGAATAATGACTATCTGGAGACTTTTTCTATACTGTCATGCAAATAATTTCAGTGTCTAGCTTTGAGAAATACTTTGATTTTTCTTCTTGAGTGTATTAGAGGAATAGCTAAAATATGCACATGCACAGAAGTGTTTGTATACAGCATTGTTCTCAACTGTATACATGTGTACATGTGGTCTTGTGCTCTGATGAATCATACAATCAGTCAGGGTTGGAAGGGAACACAAGGATCATCCAGTTCCAACCCCCCTGCCATGGGCAGGGACACCTCACACTACAGCAGGCTGGCCAGAGCCTCATCCTGCCTGGCCTTAAACACCTCCAGGGATGGGGCCTCAGTCACCTCCCTGGACAACCCATTCCAGGCTCTCACCACTCTCATGGGGAAGAACTTCTTCCTCACGTCCAGTCTGAATCTCCCCACTTCCAGCTTTGTTCCATTCCCCCTAGTCCTGTCACTACCTGAAAGCCTAAAAAGTCCCTCCCCAGCTTTCTTGTAGGCCCCCTTCAGATACTGGCGGAAGGCCATGAAAATATCTTAGGACTAATGGCATATTTTAGGACACTTTAAAATTCTATTTTATGTGATTCATCCCTTATGAAAAGCCTCTTCCTCTAAAACTTAAGGGTGTTTTTTACAAAGAAGCAATTTTTGTCCTAAGGACAGGCATATAGGAAAAAAGAAGTGTGCACTGTGTTTTCTCCACTTATTGTTGAACTGGCTGGAGACTTGCAAGTAGGAGTACTGAACTTCTACAGTTTTCTTTTGAGTAATCACTGAAAGAGTAGGGAATAGAAACCCAAATTAGAACATGTGTATATTTACAGGTGTAAACTTATTTCAGTTTATTTCCTGCCAACCATTTGATCAGCAAATGCTCACTTACTAGGTAGGAAATCCATGCAAAGTTCCATGTACTTACCTTCTGCTCAGCTGCCAGGTAGTGTCAGGTGGCCTCAGGCATATATTAAGGTAGAACTTGAGTGCATCAAGATGCATGGGGGTCAAAGATGTAGTGGAATCTGAGGACAACCAGTGCTACAAATATGGAGGGTATTAGAATAACATTTGAAGAATGTCTTGGGTATTTATTTGTACTGAATCAGGCTTCAGTAGTTTCTCAGGCCAGCTTGTTAAACGTTGCATCTAATTTTTGAGGTAGTTGCAAGGATTATGAGTTTGTCTAGTGAAATTGTAACCAAGTGGCCTGTGATTCCATGTCAAGGATGAAAGTTTAATTTCCAAACTAGTCAAGTTATTCACCTTAACGGCAAGCATGCCGGGTTCCTCACCTCGTGAGCATAGTATTTCATGAAATAACTGCAACAGCCATTTAAAAAGCCATACATTTGTAACTGTGAAAGTGTTATACAAACTGTACTTTCAGATAAGTTGCTTTCAAATAAGTTGTTTTGCATTGAAGCTTTCAGTTGCAATGTCCAGGAATTTTGTGGGGCATTGAACTAAATGCTAACCCAGCCACAAAGTTGTGTGGTGCATCCAATTAGATGATAATGATGGTGTTTCTACACATGAACAGGCTTGTATGAAGAGATCTGAATTAAAAAAAAAACAAACAAACAAACAGAAAAATGGGAGGCATGGATAGAAAGCTGTATAAAGCCAAAAGGAGGAGGTGAAAGGCAGAACTCTAATCAATAAGACTCATTTTGGTAAAACTCCTTGTAAATGCCAAACTAACTTGGAAATTCACTGGTGAGTTAAATTGAACCAAAACATAGATCTCCATTAAAAATTACGACTGAGTTTTAAATCAATTTTTTTTTTCCCCCTTTAAGGTTTTCTTGAACATATGTACTTGAAAAATACTCTGGTTTTAGAACATGCCTTGTAAGATGAAGTTTGTGTTCATTGACTGCATGTGCTTCCTTTGAGAAGCTGCTTAGTTATGTTGATGTGCTGGCATGCAGCATCTATAAGATTTCATTTGAAGTGTGTAGCCAAGGGATAACTGGAAACATTGAAAATTTTTATTTGACAATTTCTCTTACAGTGATCTTGGTCTGTTTACTGTAATGAACATGAAGTGAAAGTTTTATTTCTGGGGGGGGGAAAAAAATCTGATCTAAAAGAATCATGGCAGATTCTGTATAACTGAAGATTTGACTCCTTTTATCATTATTTGCCCAAGCAAAGAGAACTTTGAAGTTTTAAATGTTCTTGAAAAGTGGAGTGCTTGTTAAACTTTGTTGAAAATCAGAGGGCATCTATATGCTGCAGGAAATACAGAGCTGTTCTTGACAAAAGTAAGGGGGAAAGAACAAGAAGATACCCAGGGAGCAGTGTGCTGACATATTATGTGAGCATTACTGTTTCATCTAGCAAAACAAGGGAGTTTCTAGGTTCCTGCATCTGTGGAATAAAACTACATGGAGAGGCAGCAGCTTTGTTGCAAACAGTTGCTTCACATGCACTCAGTAGTGTTGAAAACATAGGGAAAGAGCTGTGAAGGTGTAGCTGAGTAATCCTCACAGTAGATATTCCTGTTGTTGCTATCATGAGCTTCTTTGCAGCTTTGATGCTTTTGCATCAGCCTTAGCAACCTTTTTGTATTTGTTTACAATACAGAAACTTTCATTACTTTAAGGTCTGGGTCAGTTGTTAGAGCTCAGTTATTGCTAAATAACCAATTTTCTGTTCAGAACACTGTTCAGAGTTCAGTGTCAGAAGATTGCATATGAGGCAGTCAAATATCTCTGCTTAGCATTTATTGTTTTGTTTGGTGTTTCTTCAGTAAGTGTGAGCAATTTTGGAGTTCTTACACTGCTATTGTTATTCTCCGGTTAGTAAACTTTCCTGCCCTCTTATGAAATTCTGGTAACTAGTGATGTTAATGATGTTTTAGAAATTATTCCAGAAAGGTAATTGATTGAATATAAAAGACTGATTAAATAAAACTTCAAATATATACATAAGTTTACTTTTTTTCTTTTTTTTCAGGATTTCCATTTGAATAGAGTTAACTTGGAAGAATCAACAGGAATGGAAAGTTCTCCAGCAGGTGCTAGACCTAAGAAAAAAAATAAGAAGTCTTATGATTTAACTGCATCTGATAAATTCTGGCAAAAGCATAAGGGCAGGTAAGTTGTATAGGTACAGAGTTAATATTAATTTAGTCATCAGAAATTCTCAATATTCTTCATATTAAGGTAGCTCTGGTTTTAATCTCTTTTGAAAATATCTTTGAAGTTTGTTTTTTTTTTTTTTAAAGAAATTATCAATGCCAATATTCCTTGGCTGGATTTAATTGTATGTTAGCTCTTTGTTACAGAGCACATCATTTTTATATTCATTATATTAAAGTCCAGTTACCTACCTATGGTAAGATGTCATTATTTTCACTGATTTGATAATGCTGCATGATTTGTGTATTGATATTTCTGAAAAATGTTTTCATCTTCATTTTGATCATGCAACCTTTGTGGTTCTGGTGTTGTAATTAGTTGTTTTAACTGAGCCTAATGCAGACTGTTGCCTTAGCCCTTTTCCAGAGGTAGCCGAGTCTGTTCAGCAAGAACTGGAATCCTACAGAGCTCAAGAAGATGAAGTTAAAAGACTTAAAAGCATCATGGTAAGTTCTGTCACTTTTATGTGCTTTATGTAAAGTATAATAGGACTGGTGAGGCTGCCTCTGGAATACTGTGTCTAGTTGTGGGCCCTCAGTTCAAGAAGGACCTCAGGCAACTGATTCAAAGAGTCCAGCGCAGAGCCACAAAGATGCTGAAGGGAGTGGAACATCTCCTTTATGAGGAGAGAGTGAGGGAGCTGGGGCTCTTTAGCTTGGAGGAGAAGAGACTGTGAGGTGACCTCATTTATGTTTATAAATATGTAAGGGCAAGTGTCAGGAGGATGGAGCCAGGCTCCTCTCAGTGATATCCAATGACAGGACAAGGGACAGTGGGTGCAAGTTGGAGCATAGGAGGTTCCACTTGAACATAAGGAAAAACTTTTTCACCGTAAGGGTGACAGAGCCCTGGAACAGGCTGCCCAGAGTGGCTGTGGAGTCTCCTTCTTTGGAGACATTCAAAACCCACCTGGATGAGCTACTGTGTGACCTACTCTAGGTGATCCTGCTCTGGCAGGGGGATCGCACTGGATGATCGTTTGAGGTCCCTTGCAACCCCTAACATTCTGTGAGTCTGTGATTGTAGTTATGCTTAGCCCACTGTCACCCTCCCTATAAAAATTACCAGCAGATGCTGAGTTTTAGGCATAGTGCAATATTAGAAGTAGGACTACAAGTGCTCTAATTCCTAAGAAGGTTTAATTTCTTATATTCAGTTGCATTACATTTATATAACTTCCATAATAACTGTAAAACACAGCCCAGACATTCATGCTGCTATGAGAAAGGAGGTTCTAAATGCACTGACTGTATTTGCATATGTGATCTTTGTATTTATGACTACTTTTATTCCTCTTTCCAAATCCTTCTCCAAAACCCAGGGTATAGAAGGGGAGGATGAAGGAGCAATAAGTATGCTTTCTGATAATACAGCTAAGCTAACTTCAGCTGTCAGGTAAGTAATCATCAATAATGCATGATTGTTTAATTAACTGGGAACCATATCTTATACTTTCTGTCATTTCCCTTTTAATATCTTTCGAAATAGCCTTAGAAGTAGGCTATTGAGCTCAATTATAGAGTTTAAATTCTTTATAACTCTGGTAAATAATTAATGCAATGCCCTAGACAAGTAACAAGTCCACGGCTCTGGAGTGTTTCCTCAGCAAAACTGAATAATCTAGGAGCACCATTGATTTGCTTACACTCTTGCACCAGAAGAACCCAACTCTCTATCTCTTCATGGCTTCCTTAAAATAATTGTTAGGGAAATCTACTTCCTGAAGCATATGCTTGCTTTGCATGATGCATTAATACAGTTACGATACCATCCATTGGCAAGATTGAAGTCATTAAGGACCCTGCATGGGAAGTTTGCTCTCTTGCTTTTGGAGATCTAGCCATCATGTATGACACTGAAAGTCTGAGGTTTGGACTTGCTCCTCATTGTAAATCTGGTTTTCATTCCACTGATGGCTTGGAGAAGGGACATGTTCATTTTGCTGCCTTTGCAAAGACCCCAGTCAGAAGGAAGAAGGAAGGATAATCAGTCTGAGACTGGATGAGGTGATATGCCCAGTGTCCTGTAAAATCCAGCATGTGTCTGCATTAGTTAGTTGTCTCTGAGTTTCAGAAGTTTTGTATGCTATGCCATGGTTAGAATTTGATTAGAATTAGGCAGTGTGATGGGCCAGACAATATAACAAAATTGAGCTTTCCAAGCTTTGAGTTTCCAAGCTCTACCTACAAAAATTGTAAAAGGTTTTGTACATTTCAGGATGCTGGTTTTTAGGTTGAAGCAGTAAAGTAAAAAAGTAACTGACAGGCATCAAAAGCTTTAAACTGATAGCAACAAAAAATTAAAATCCTATGATTAAAACTTCAAGTTTTACTGTTCAGTTAGCCTCTATATGACTTGTATGTAATCTGGCATTATTAAAGCAGATCTTACCCTACCTCAGAAAAGTGTCTAACACAGGAAACTCTCCTATTGCAGTGTTTTGGCTCTGATCTGTAGGACTGAGAAGTCCAAATACCATTAAGATCCTCCATTCAGGCATGTTTCTGATGTAATAATTAAGTTAGACTTTGCTGGTTTTGTTGTCTGCTAACAGGAAGAGATACCCTTCAGAGTTGTCTTAGGCTTTACAATTTCTAGAAAATTTTAGAATATATCACAGATACATATGCTTTAGCTAAAACAATCTGTGTATATCACAGAATCGTTTGGGTTGGAAAAGACCTCTAAGATCATTGAGTCCAACCATCAACCCAGTACCACCATGGCTATATACAAATATAGAAGAGACTTAATTAAAAAACAGAGGTTTGGGTCCTTTACAAAGGCAGCTTTAAGGTCATTCCTGGTCAATCACCATTGGTAACATTTATTTTGTGGTTGCATGAAGAAGAAAAGAAAATTTGGTGACTTCACTTTATGGTTAAGCAACCAAACTTTCTTTCCTCCTTTAATCACCTGGAGTACCATATCCAGCTCTGGAGCCCTCAGTTCTGGTGGTCCAGAGAAGGGCCACCAAAATGATCAGGGGGCTGGAACACCTCTGCTGTGAGGACAGGCTGGGGGAGCTGGGGTTGTTCAGCCCTGGAGAAGAGAAGGCTCCAGGAAGACCTAAGAGTGGCCTTCCAGTACCTGAAAGGGGCCTACAAGAAGGCTGCAGAGGGACTGGTTACAAAGGCCTGTAAGGATATGGAGAGGGGAGATGGTTTGAGATGAGAGGAGATGTAGATTGGACGTTAGGAACACGTTCTTTACCATGAGGGTGGTGGAAGACTGGAACAGGTTGCCCAAGGAGGTAGTTGTGGCCCCATCCCTGGGGATATTCAAGGTCAGGCTTGAGAAGGTTCTGAGCAGCCTGGTCTAGTGGAGGATGTCCCTGCTGACTGGGGGGGTTTGGCCTAGATGGCCCTTCTGCTCTGAACCATTCTATGAATCTACATTTCTTCAGGACTTGCAGTCAATGTCATTAAGTACCTTCACATCTACTTACTCTTAAACTGACTGTCCAGAGTGCTTTTGGCTGTGAAAGTGTCATTTATGTATGTAATGTGTCTTTTCCATACATGATGCCTAAGTGCTAGCTGTGAAAATCATGGTAGATCAAAACACCTTGAGTAACAAAACTTTTAAGTGAATTTAACCATTATTTCCCATGTCACAAAACAAAAGATTTCCATCATGAATCCTGCATAGAAAGCTGTGTTCTCTGTAGAAGCACTTGTAACAAATTCCAGGGCATCAGAAGTTTTGTGTTTATTTGACAGATCTTTTTATTATTTAGTATTACTTTGTAAATATTTCATGTTATTTGATAGTATTTGACAGATATTATTACTTGACAGATCTTCTATATGTATGAGACATGAACTAAATGTTGATTACAGCAGCCATAATTCTAGTAGTTTATTTGTTTACATCAGCAGGGCATGTATCTGTTGTTGATCACAAGCTTTCAATACAAATATTAAGTTACCCCCATTGTGTGTTTTTTTTTTTTGCTACTCGGGGTAAAACCCTGGTTTACTACATTGTATGTGGGTATCCTTCTGTTAGGAGAATCCTTACATGTATGCTTTGTAACTTTTAGTTCAAACCCTACTGTGTTCTATAGTTTCAGACTTTAGTAATCTCTAAAGGTCACTTCTAAGCCAAACTGTTCTATGATTCTATAAATTTTTTTGTACTGGCTCTATGCAATACACAATTCAACTAACTGTGCACCTCAGCAGGTTAGTTTGTATTTAATCTCTTCAGCTCTCTTCCAGAACTTCTGGAAAAGAAGAGGCTCATTGATCTTCATACAAATGTTGCAACAGCTGTTTTAGAGCATATAAAGGTATGATTGCTCTCCAACTTCAGTTCTCTATCTGTAGTGCTCCTTACCTGGAGAAATAAATCGAGCAGGTGAAGTAAAATAAGAAATTGAGCCTTCTGAGATGTGCTGCCTCTTACAGGAATCACTGTATGATCTCATGTAGTGTTGAAGGGTGAGAGGGAAGGAATTTTGAATGCCTCTACATGGAAAGCAAAGTAAACATAATTTTATTCTTATCAGAATTTTTCTTTTCTTATCAGAATTTATTAGTACACTCTTACATATTGCCACAGCATTTATTGTGGGTTAAAGTCTTTCTAAAAGCAGATTATGAAGGAAGTGTTTCATTTACTTTAGAGATGTGTCATGGCAAGTTATGACTTCAGGCTGATCAGATTTCTGTTCTGTTTATCAGAAAGCTACCGTTTACTGTTCACCAACAAAAATGATAAACAGAGGTGTGGCAGTAATGCTGCCTGTCCCTAACCTGATCTTTCTAGTGAGGTCAGTTAGATGTCTTGAGCATAATTTAAGCATTTCAGAATGATGCTTTTCCTCTTTTCAAGCCTGCTGCTCTTTTTTTATCAGAGAACTTGCAGGTTTAGTATCAAGAAGAGTAACTTGGAAGATGGATCTATTTTTGTAGTGAGAGCAGAAATTAGAGAGGAGCCTTTCAGAAGTACTGAAATTCTGATTTTGAAAGCGATTCAAGCACTAAGTATCACTGAAAATCAATAGTTAGAAAATGTTATCCTGTGCTTTTTATAACTTATGGAAGGCAATTGTTTTGAAGGTAATTTTAACATCTGTAAAGTGCATAACATCTGTCCTCAATTATTATTGCTCCTGATGTTTTGCTGAACTAAATACTATAAATGAACAAAAGGATTCATTCTGAATTTTAATGCTTCAATTATTTTTACATCTTTATAACATTGAGGAAGAGATAAAAGTGTGCCTCTGGCTCATTCCTGGAGGGGCTAGCTTTTGCACTGCTCAGCATGCCAGTTCTCATATCTGACAATTTGGAAGCAGTATATTAATGCCATTGGAGGTAAAAAAAAAAGTTGAGAATGTCAATATTTCATTGGATGCCTTGTCTGTGTATTTACTTGTCTAAGAAAGGTGCCGAGACAGGCTTGGCAGGCTGACACCAGTAGTATTTTAAATGCTGAATGGAAGGCAGGTTTCAGAGCAGGATGTAGAATGGCAGTAACATCTGTTTTGATCACCAGTGTCCTCTTGGCAGTGGGCTGCAGTCAGCTTCATTCTCCATTAGGTGATAGTGACACACTTTTCTGTTACCTAGACGTGGAGGGAATTACCATAGGGGCCCTCTGCTGTAGCACTCTACTAGTCCTCAGACTGTCTCCTCTGACAGAGAGCCTCTTATGAGAGCATTCCCAGGCAGTGGTGATCCATTTCTCCTTAATCCTGGTGTTGTGAAGTGCTCAGGCTCATTACCTTTTTATTCCACACCTGTCCAGAGACTGTCAGACCGAGGAATTAAATCAGATTATTATAAGAGAATTTTTTTGGCAAGTCATGAGTAGCTAGTGTGAATCATAGAATCATAGCATGGTTTAGGTTGGAAGGGACTTTAGAGATCACCTACTCCAACCTCCCTACCACGGGCAGGGATGCCTCTCAAATGGACTTGGCTGCTCAAGGCCTCATCCAATCTGGCTTTCAAGATGCCAATGGAGGACGCAGCCACAAGCTCCCTGGGCAGCCTCTTCCAGAGTCTCACCACTCTTGTCCTGAAGAACTTCTTCCTAAGATCCAGTCTAAACCTGCTCTCCCTCAGCTTCAAACCATTCCCCTTGTCCTACTGCTAGACACCCTTATGAAAAGTCTCTCTCCAGCCTTCCTGTAGGATCCCTTCAGGTATTGTAAGGCAGCTTTAGGGTCCCCTTGGAGTCTTCTCCAGGCCGAACCCCATCTATCCTCATAGCAGTTTTACAGCCCTTGGATCATCTTCATGGCCCCCTGCACTCACTCCAACAGCTCTGTGTCCTTCTTATGATGGGGACACCTGAACAGGATGCAGTATTTGAGGTGGGGTCTCCCAAGAGTAAAGGGGCAAAGTCCCCTCTCTTGCCCTGCTGCCCACATTCCTCAGAGTTTCTCCTCTTCTTGACATAAGCACTGTAATTGCCTGACCAAACTCAGTCATTCTGCAGGCTGCTAGTTCTGGTTGGTTTTTTGTCAGTATCTTTGACAAATTCTTCCCAATAATTTCTTAGAAATTGTTTTTTCTTCTGACACATTCTGTGCCTCTCTAAAAGGAAGAATATTTGTACTGCAAAGAGAACAGGAGAACCTCCTACAGTTCCTTACAAAAATGACCCTCTAAGAAATTTCAATGAGTCTTGCTTCCACTTGTCTCCTTAAAAGAATTCTGTGTTCATTTTGGAGTGCATTGCACAGGTTGAGATTCCCATGCACTTCAGTAATTTTTCCTAAAATAAGTTTTGGCTTACAAACAGACCATTTGTAAAGATGCTAAGCTGAAAGCTTTCACAAATAATTTTTTTTTTTAAAAAGCTGAATGAGCACTTTAAATGCAATATAAATCCTGTCCCTCGATTGACAGCCAAAAGGTCTCCTGAACAAGGCCAGTGTGGAACGAGATGTCATAGCAGGAAATCAAGAGCAGGAGGCAGAAAGGAAATAACTGTAATGTAAATATATCTTGATTTTTATTATTGTTTTTCTTCACCTCACTTGCCAGTTTGGCACCCATAAGAACCTCTTCTTTGCTTTGTTTTTTTTATTGAACCTCCAGGATTGTTTAGCTCCTCTTCCCCAGCTTTTCCTCTTGGCATGCCTGTGAGTTTGCCATTGAGTGAGCAAAATTGCACTTACTTAAATTAAGTGGGACATCTGCTCCTTATCAGCACTTCTTAGACAAGTTGGCTCCTCGGGAAGTAACTGTCTCATTGCTGTGGCATATCTGGGAAATCTGTCAAAAGGTAACTAGAAGTGTTTAAGGGTATTCAGTAATCCGTATGAAATTTGATTAGTGCCCATCTAATTCCTAGCAAAACAGTGTGAGATGCTGATGGGCATATTTGAAGGTAACCTTCATTTGTTACCTAGTGAAGAATCAGCTGAATAAACTCACCATATTGATCTCTCTCTTTATTTCATGCTTTTGTCACATCAGAAAGAGAGTCTTGAAGATTTTATATTGTTGCTTACCTCTGACGCCCTTATGTGGATAGAAATAAAGGGCCTGGAGTTTTAGGATTTTTCACTGTTTCTTTTTTTTTTTTTCCCCAAGAGTGCTAAGTTCACACTTTTTGAGGAGAGCAAGTGTGCATGTACCTGTAGTTGTTCATTTTAGACTCAAAGTATAGCATGCAAGCAGTGAGTTTTCTTTGCTGTGGTTAGGCTGGTTGGTTCAGCAGTCTTAGTCAAAAAGTCATCAAGTTGCACATGGTTGAAAAGAATTTTACCGAGTTTGTGCTCCAAGTAAGTTAACAACTGTAAATCTGTTCTTCAAATTGAAAGTGTCTCCTGTTTGGATTAGATAATTGCATTTAAAAGTTGTTCTGTAAGAAAGCACAGTGTATTAGTGAACCTTCTTTAAGTCTTGTACACTTCTAATTGCCATCTGAATAAATCTGTCTTAAACAGATCACCAAGTCAGGTAGCGTGGGCATTGCCATATTCAACAGCAATATATTTATCTTACTAAGTTTCCATATTGCAAGATACTTTCTTATTATTGTTGTTGGATGCTTTTTGTCTAGGGAAAAAAGAAATTAAGCTTAAAAATAGTGAATTTAGTTCCATGTAAGGAGATACAAATGTAGTTAAAATACAAAAAGCAAGTGAATGTAATGGAAGTCACCCTTCACATCTTTATAAACATGAATGAGGTCTCCCCTCAGTGTCCTCTTCTCCAAGCTAAGGTCTCCTCTTCTCCCAGCTGCCTCAGCATTTCCTCGTAAGGGAGATGTTCCACTCCCTTCAGAGTCTTTGTGGTTCTGTGCTGGACTCTTTGAAGCAGTCCCCTCAGGTCCTTCTTGACGTGAGGGTCCCACAACTGGACACAATATTCCTGATGTGGACTCACCAGTACTATTATACTTCAAACTCTTTTTTAACATCATCTTCTTGAGTAGAGTAGAGGGGGAGAAGAACCTCTCTTCACCTCCTAGCTACACCCCTTCTGATACACCCCAGGATGCCGTTGGACTTCTTGCCCACAAGGCAAGCCATTGCTGGCTCATAGGCATTCTTCTGTCCCCCAGGACTTCCAGGTCTCTTTTAGATCGGGTCAGTCCCCAACCAATACAGGTCCATGGGGTTATTCTTTCCCAGGTGTAAGGCTCTACATCTGGCCTTGTATTTCATTAAATTTCTCTCCACCTAACTCTGCGACCTGTCCAGGTCCCACTCAATGGCAGCACAGCCTTATGGAATGTGTCAGCCACTCCTCCCAGTTTTGTGGGAATGGAAATGGAGATCCTCTCTTCTGGTTTCCTCTTTGAGCCAAGAGAAAGCTGAATGCATCCAAACACCAAGATTTAGTTAGTTCCTGAATACTGAGATTTTTGTAAGCTGAGTAGTGGTAACATTTGTTGTAATGCTACATTTTGATGTTCAAACACTCAGAATGATCTGTGATGCAACAGAAGCTTTTACAAGAAGTTTGGGACTGCATTTTTCATCTCCAGATTGTATGGCAATGATACAGTGGTTGAGAAGCGCAAAGCTTGGCTGTTCGTGCAGATGCATTGCAATGCAGTCCTTCATGCATGGCCACACGATGCCTTTCCATAAAGCTTTTGCCTCATTAATTCTTTGTGCCATCCTCCCTAAAAAAAGGATTTTCACAGCTTGATCTTCATGTTTCATTGTAGAAGGAGAGAATTCTTTTGCAGTTTTGGCAAGATAATCTAATTGTGAAGTCCTCTGATGTGAATGTATTACAGCAGGCCTTTGACCTAAGGTAGATTGATACCAGCCCAAGTCAGCAATTGCCTTGTAGATCAAGACACTGGAGGTTCAGCATAAATAGGACACTGTATTCACTTGATCAGTAGTTTTTCCTGTTGCAGCATAAAGCTACATGTAGTTTTCAGCTATGGGAAGACCACAGTTCAAAACAAAGCTCCTCTTCCAGTTTATTTCCATGTCAGACATCCCTTTTTTGACTTAAATTTTCACTTTTTATATGAGAATTACAGAAGTGTCCAATTCCTGAGACTTAATACAAGCATATTATAATGTAAGCATTAGTTATTGCGACTGAAGTTTTTTTTTTTTAAGGTAAATTTATGTAAAGTCTTGATAACTAAAACTGGATAATTTTTTAAAGAGGAAATAAATATCCTTTCATAATGTTAAAGATGCTAACCCTAACACTTCCTATTAATCAGAGTCGAAAGCTGGATGTCTATTTTGAATATGAGGAAAAAATAATGAGCAAATCCACTCTGGATAAATCTCTTCTGGACATGATTTCTGACCCAGATGGTGAGTACTTTAAGTCTCAATTTGGTATAAAATTTGTCAAGATATACAATAAATCTGTGCCTACTGGGACCTCAGGGTTGTAAAGAGCTTATGTGCAGCCTTTGCAAGTCTTGAAAAGTAAACAGCTTTTTATTGCTTCTTAGTATCAGTCTAGAGAGTTTAGTATTTTGGTTGAGTAATATCCAAAATATTGGCAACCTCTGCAGCTCCACTAAAATGCATTCCTAACTCCTTGTTTCTGAAGGTCAAAGTATTTTCACTTTTGTGCTAGTTTTTATTAGTGTAGCATGGAACTTGTGGTCTGAACAATAGGATTCTTAAAACATGGAGTAGGGTTTTAATAACATTAAATTCAGACAGAATGAAAAAGGGCATTTCATAGAAGCAAGAGGTGGTAATGCAGGTAGCTCTTGCTTTTGTCTATGAGGAAAAAAATGGCTGGGAGAAGGTGGAGAGAAGGGAAGGCGTAAGTCAGCCAGTTCGCTGAGAGGCTGGCCTGGAATTTTGCATTTGTTGACCCAGCTGTGGCATGTCTGTTTTCATCATCGAAGAGCAATGCATCCCAGCTTCTATTTCCTGTGTGGTTCATACATAACAAAGCTTTGCACACTGGGTGATGCTCAGATTCTTTATTAGCGAGAGTCAGTAGGGGTCATTCTGTAAAAGGTTGAGGCCAGAATGGGCGTTCTCAGCTTTTCAAAGTATCATAGCATCAGCTCTCCTTCCAGCCTCTCACATCCTGAGGCTTTGCTTTAGCAGTTAATCAGTAGCCTTAAAGGATGCCTTCAGGGTTTTGATTGTAAAACAAATTGTTGTGTTCTAGGTTACCAAGTTAAGTTTTCTTTCTCTATGCTGTCACAGACCATAGCCTAGCAAAAAACAATGAAGATTTTACAGGCAACTGACCTGGGTGTCATAGCTGTTCAGCACAGCTATGCTCTACATCACTGCTATGTAAAGAGTTAAGTACTTTTGCCAAACAAAGTGGTTTTCCTAAGATTAATAAAGTGTACACAATACAACCACGGATTTTTTTAATTTTATTATCTTTTAGTAAAACAAAATACCACTTAAACTCTGTGAGACCACTTACACTCCTGTGAGTACAAACCTTCTAGCAGTTTGTGAATGTGGTACATAGGCCCAGGGAGGAAAATGCTAAGTGCTGGCACATTCTAGTGGAAGCAAAGGCAGTGATCAGGGAAGTACTGAAACAAACTGGAAGCCCAAATTTTCAAATCATTTAGAATCATTGAATGCTCTGGATTGGAAGGGACCTCCAAAGGTCATCCAGTCCAACCCCCTCTGCAGTCAGTAGGGCTATCCTCAACTAGATCAGGTTGCCCAGAGCCTTCTTGAGCCTCACCTTGAATATCTTCAGGGCTGGGGCTCCAACCACTTCCCTGGGCAACCTGTTACAGTGTTCACTACCCTTGTGGTACCCAAGTCAGTTACACTATGTAGTTAGAACATTTAAGTGCCTTGTTATACCTAAGTGAACTCCCAAGTGGATGTCTACCTTGAAAGCTGGGGTTTGGGTTACATAATAGAGTTTCTTCAGTTCTTGAACTTCTGGCTTGTTGGTATTTTGTAAAGGTTAATAAGACTTATGACTTGGTACAGCTTTTCAAGGGAAATAAATGTTCATTTTGACAGGGCCTACTCTTAACTTCTGTCAAACTAAATAGATGCTCATACATAAACAAAAGCTGCAGATTAGATTAGATGATCCCCTGCTGACATGATCCACATGCCATACTGGGGGAGGGAGATACCCAAACCAAGCAAACAAAATCCACCAAAAACCCCAAGCAAACAAAATCCACCAAAAAACCCAAACAAAAACTACAGAAAAGCCCAAACAAAAACCACGGAAAACCCAAACACACACAAAAAACCAGAACCAACCAAACAAAAACCCATCCTTTTTTCTCACAAGTACAAGACAGTGCACTTTTATCACGTGTTGTACTATATCTAAAGGTATTGAGCTTTTTAAATGACGTGTTGCAGTACAAATTGGAAATGTTTGCTTTGAGAAGTTATACTTCTGAAATCTTCATTTCAATCTATGGTCCTTCACCAGCAGAAATTCTCTTCTAGAGAAAAGTAGATGGTGCTCAGAAGGGTAGGTTATGGATTATGGCCACATCATTGTTACGATCTGAGAGAGATGAATTTTGATTGTCATTGATAATGCTTCCCAAGAATTTGTAGCAATATTTTTGTCCAGCGAGTGGCGTGACAAAAGATGATTCAGGAGGTGGAGTCCTTCCTGAAGGCAAGTTGGAAGCGTAGGATTTTTTTCCTGACCAGAAGTTCTCGTAAGTGCTTTTGCAGCCCTCGTGTTTCAGTACATTCAACCACAGAGCTGCATAAACAAATTGCAGAGCTAAAAAATAACTTGCTGTGGCTTTTACTTTGATGGTTTTTCTTTAGTCTCCTCTTTGATGCATCTACTCCCTGCTAATGCTTGCAGTTCTTGCATAAAATAAGACGTAAGGCCACTTCCTAACTTAATTACCAGTATGTCACTTAAAGGTTAACATAACTACAAGCAAAAGGGGGAAGTGCAAGTAAGCTCTCTCTCTTTCTACTGAACAAAGCCATGGTTATAGGTAACAACTGTTGTCATAACTAAAGGTCTGGATGTACCTACATTAGTACTGATGAGCAATTAACATAGCAGTATAGTTACAGTGGTAGTTTTCAAATTGTTTTTTTCCCCTGTCACTGCAGCAGGGACTCCAGAAGACAAAATGCGATTATTTCTCATCTATTACATAAGCTCAGCTCAGGCACCCTCAGAGGTATGTATTTATTATTTACAACTTCCAACACCAAATGCTACCACAAAGGACTTTTTTGTATGGTTTGGTATTTCTGCTTCTCTTGGAATCAAAGTATGAAATGCTCAGGAAATATTGAAACTTCAAATAAATGTTGAAGTATTATCAGCGCTCACAAGGCTTAATTAGCTACCATTTCAAAGAATTTGAATGACCAGCAAGAAGGAAACTTACCTGCAGAAAGATCTAGTTCACAGTTACTGCATATTTTCCATTATTCTGCTCTTGCTCAATAGAAGTAGAAAACCCAAAATGTTAATGTGACTCTTTTCACTTTGTCTGTTCAAGGATTGGCTTCTTATGCCAATATCTGAATAATTCAGGAAACAATTTCTTAATATTTCTTTTAAAGTTATGATGATTAGTTTCAAGGAAGATTGATATTGTACTGTAGAAATGTGATAGAAAAAATGTGTTGAGTTGGGCAAAAAGAATGTGCTGTGATGAATGTATATTGATTCCCCTTCATTTTTATCATTTTCTGTTGTGACATTTTACTGAAACCAATTTTCTGTCAGGTTTTCAGAAGGTGCTGATATAAAAGGCTCTTCCCACATCTGAAAGTACACATGATTTATTTCCACAACTACTGTTAGGTTCAATGAGAACTGCTCATAGCAAATTACATTTCAAATTCTCTTTTTGTACTTGGTAGAAAGTGGGATTAAGACTCACAATTACTTTTTAAATTTGCTTAATGCTGTAACTTTACATTGCTTATTTAATATTTAATTAAGGTTATCTTGTCTTTCCACATAGAGAGTTAAGAGTAGTTTCAACATTTTGTAATTCTCCACTTCATAATTTCAGATTGATTTGGAGCAGTACAAAAAAGCATTGACGGATGCAGGTTGTAACCTTGCTCCTTTGAACTACATAAAACAATGGAAGTAAGTAGTTTCTTTTTTCTCACAGAACTGTCAGAGTTGGAAGGGACCTCAAGGATCATTTAGTTTCAACCCCCCTGCCATGGGCAGGGATACTTTCCACTAGATTAGGTTGCCCAGAGCCACTTCCAGGGATGGGGCTTCCCCCACCTCCCTGGGCAACCTGTTCCAGTGTCTCACCACACTCATGGTGAAGAAGTTCTTCCTGATGTCTAATCTAAATCTCCTCTCCTCTAGCTTGGATCCATTCCCCCTAGTCCTATCGCTGACACCCTAAAAAGTCCCTCCCCAGCTTTCTTGTAGCCCCCTTCAGATACTGGAAGGGCACAATAAGGTCTCCTCGAAGCCTTCTCTTCTCCAAACTGAACAACCCCAACTCTCTCAGCCAGTCTTCATAGGAGAGGAGCTCCAGCCCTCTGATCATCCTCATGGCCCTTCTCTGGACACATTCTCCTACATGAGACTATATCTGGGTAACTTTGTAGAACTCAGCATTGTTATCAAATCCTATTTTAAAACTAACTCCAGTAATTCCAGAATGTTCCTGAACATGACACACAATAAGTTTCTTTAGTGATCCAAGACAGAACAACTTACTGGAAAGTTGTGCTTGTTCAGACTCCACTGTTTTTTTGGTTCATACCAGAGGGCCATGCTGCTTGTCACTCTAGTTGGTACCAAATCAAAGTCTTTGTCTTTGAAGTATAAATTCTAATTCTTTCAGTTCCTTAACTATTCTATTTCTACAAAAGAGGGATGCATGTAATAAATAGTTCCTTCCTGGGAGTATTTGAGAAGTTTTTTCACTTTCACTGATGACCAGAGTGGAATGTTCTGCAGCAGTATGTGCCATGAGATAAACATTTGATTTCTCTCCCTGCTTTCACAGAGCTTTCACAAAGATGGCTTCAGCTCCAACCAGCTATGGAAACACTAAACCTAAACCTTCAGGGTATGCTTTTGATTCGTTTTCTGTAAGCCTTTGGATTCTTTTAGCTTATTTTAGTAATACTGGAAGTGTGATTAGTGCTATACAAGGCCTAGAATAAAACACTTCCCTATTTGTAAAAGGTTTTAAATTAGAATTACGAGCACTCATCTCCTCTTAACATTGCGTAGGACTTACCCAAAAGACAATAAAAGTATCTGTGACTAAATCCAGAGAGTAACTTAATACAGGGATAATCTGCACCTGCACATTAAATGTACTCTCACAGAAGAATTTGGCACCAGCAAAGGATCTATGACTTGTCCCCATTCTGATCCTTTAGTCAAAGGCAGAAGATAAGGTCAGCCCTGTGTGATCAGAACTGGTTATCTCCAGGGCTTGGAGCCTGTCAGGAATGCATGAATACATTGCTTCTTCATTAGGATGTCCTGGCCTGGGTGTCTGGCTGCTTTTTGGAAAGATGTAGTTATTTCAAGAAGTGAAAAGGAAAGATACTGACTGTGCTAAGGGTACAGATATTCCATACAGGGTACAGGATGAGGGACTTGAGTCTTTCCATGCTTGAGAGGATTTGAATCCTCATTACTAACTTTACTTTCAGGAATGCACTGCCATGAGGAAACTCTGGTGCGGTATGGTTAGAGAGAATTCCAGTGCTGTCTCAGTTGGAAAAATTACTGTTTGGTTGGAGACACTGAGCACCTCTGTTAACTGGTGATTAGGACAGCCTCTTGAAAGGAGCAGTCAAGTCCTTGCATTACTGAAGTTGTAAAGTAAACTGTTCAATGGATAAGAGACTAGAACTCAAGACTCCTATTGCTAGGTGAGGATCTAGCTGCTAGATGATGGGTGTATTCCCATACACCTGGTTGTCATGTGATTTGAAGAACATGTTTCATGACAGACTGAAGGGCTTGGCAATTCATTCTCATCAACTTTAATGGAAACTCAATGTCACCATAAAGCTTAAGAATGCAAATTGAAAAAAGGAAGGTCTTACACATCATCTTTATTTTCTCTTTCAGTCTGTTTTCACTTGTTATGAATACAGGATCACAGTTTGTAATGGAAGGAGTGAAGAACTTAGTACTGAAGCAACAGGTAAGTGTGAAAAACAACAAAAAGTCTATCACATGAGCATTGTCAACATTTAGAAAACAACTAAATACCTCTGTCATAATAATAAAATTAATTGCACAGAAAAAAAAAACATCAAGCCTGCTGGTAGGTAGATCTATCACTTTGTAGCTTCTGGTTTTTAGACCAATTATGAATAGTGCTCAAATTTTCTTTTAATACCCCTGTAAGGAACTAGATTTCAGTGCATGCAGTTAAGACTGATTTCAGCATTACAGAAAGAGCAGCTGTGGCATACTCAAAATAGATGAGACCTTCATAAGCAATAAAACCCCCTCTGTGTCTTTACTTAGAACAGCATGCATTAAATGTATCTATTCCAGAGTGATTGAAAGACTCAAAGTGTTCTCTGCTCACTTGCAGTTCAAGCATTTCTAGTTTTCTCACATCTACAGCAACCAAAGTCTTGAGACGTGCTTGCAACTCAGAGTGTGTTTATAATGATGTGGCCATCTTCAAACATTCAATTCACTTTAGAAAATATTTTAAGCATAACTTGCCTACAAATTTCAATGTACACCCTCCAAAAGAAAACACACAACAAGAAGACACTGGTGGTCTGAGTCATGTTAGCTGAAATTTGGAACTGTGGTTCCCAGAAACCTGCTTATCTGTAGCAGACAGGTTTCCACCAATATGGACTTTGATCAGATAAACATTAAATAAATCCTTATTAGTAAAAATCTTCTGTAGTACTTTAACATCAAGATTTTAAAGCATAAGATCACTCTCTTCACATTGTAATTCTTAGTGGAAGAATCAGGATTTAACTTAGAAACACAGCATGTCAGAACTAAGTAAAATCTCACCCCTAATGTGCAACCTTCTGACATAGTTAAACTTAGGATAGTTGTGGTTCATTTAATCATCCAATTATGCACATAATTAATGCATGAAAAGATTCAGCTGTTACAGAAAAGGTTTTAAAAATTGTGGCTGCAGCTTTTGTAGAGTAGTCAAGGAAATCAAAAGATGATTCAAGGTCTGGAACACCTCTGCTATGGGTATACCTGAGGGAGCTGTTCTTCTTCAGCCTAGAGAAGACTCCAGGGGAACCTTAGAGCTGCCTTCCAATACCTGAAGGGATCCTACAAGAAGGCTGCAGAGGGACTTTTCATAAGGGTGTCTAGCAATAGGACAAGGAGGTTATGGTTTGAAGCTGCAGGAGAGTAGGTTTAGACTGAATCTTAGGAAGAAGTTCTTCAGTATGAGGGTGATGAGACTCTGAAATAGGCTGCCCAGGGAGGCTGTGGCTGCCTCCTCTTGGGGGGTGATCAAGGGCAGACTGAATGAGGCCTTGAGCAGGTGAGTCTAGTTGAGAGGCATCCCTGCCCATGGTGAGGTTGGAGTAGATGATCTCTGAGGTCCCTTCCAGCCAAAGCCATTCTGTGAAATCAGTTCTGCAGGACTTTTGCTGTAGCCAGATATTCTAAGTTGCAGTGGACAGTTACAGATCAGTGATATATCATGAAATATAGCAGAGGAAATTTAAATATGCGGCATACTTGTATGTTGTCTTTTATAGAGCTATCTTCAGGTAACTGTTCCTTGGAGCAGTAGATAATAATTGTAATCTAAATGAGACTTTCTTTTCCTCTTGTATTAAACATTGCTTATTTTAACATGTATGGCTTAAGAACATTAGTGTTATTCTTGACAAAAGGCTTGCATTGGTTTGGGTTGCAGGTAAGAAACCACATTGCTGATGTTTTCAGAATAATTTTTTTCTGGCTTTTAAATCCTTCTCCAGCTATTTTAGGGTAGCCAAATAAAATGCTGTTCTTTCTCATATTTCTAAGCCTGATGTAGGTCTGTGGTATTTCTATTAAAGCTAATTTTTTTATTCTTATTCAGTCCTCCAGGGATTTACATTGGCTTTTTACAAAGCATTTTTCAATGTTACTTGCAGATCATCCTTTGGAGTATTCTGTTTTGATGTATTCTGTCAACAAGATACATTTCCAGTTCTCTCCCTCAGTGGTTTGACTGTTTAATACTTCAGCTCTTTTGTCCAAGCTAACATTTCCCATCTTAAATAACCAAGAATCATCTTGAATCTCACCTCAGTGTATTCCTTTCCAGTTCATCCAAACATCTTTTGCCAGTATTGCTTGACAACATTAATTCTTTTTTTTAGAATCACACCTTAATTTTAATTTTCAGCTTTAAAATTCTTTTCTTAGAAAACTGCAAGGTATTTTTTTAATAAGAATTCATATGTCATCACATGTCTGCATGTATAGAGAGATATAGATAGGTAATACCCAAATACAGCTCTGTTCTTGTCTTCACACTTCTTTTCCACTTTGTCCTCTCGCTAGATGCTTTGCAGATGTTTGCCTTTTCCATACAGGTGATGATAAAAACGTTCAATTTCTACAAAAGATGAGCTTAGTATTTCAAATCCTCTGTAACTATTCCATAAGTAATTGTGGCCTGTGACTAATTCTCAGCAAGCATTTCAGCCTCATTAATTTCACATTATGTTTTACAGAACCTACCAGTCACACGTATATTGGACAACCTTATGGAGATGAAGTCAAACCCTGTGAGTATAACTGCAAGGAAAAGAGGTGCAACAAATGCAATCTTCAGGCTATAATATGTAATAGACCATGGCTATTTCTTTTCATGATAAATCTAACCACTCAGAATCTGTCCTTTTAAATTTTAAATTCTGTTTCCAACATCTTTAATGCTTTGCTGTTTAGAAGAAAATATTTTAGTATTCATGCTATCATTCTGTTTGCAAGCAGAGTTGGTTTTGTGTAAGAAAAGTCCTCTTTTTCCCCTTGTTTCTCTGGAAATTTACTCAGGGTCCCATAAATTGCCAACTTTTGAAATGTTTAAATGTTAGCTAAATAGTCAAGTTATTTGCTAGAATTTGCAGTTAAAAATAGCCCCAAGTCCTACTATACTCCTTCTGTAGTCAAAGCAGCCTTGCTGTGTATTTTGTTCCTTCAGACCACCCCCTGCATGCATGAACTTCTTCTGAAAAAGCCAGCAGTAACATTCCTTTAGGAAGCTTTAATATCTTTGCCACCTCCTGTCAGTCTTGCTGTCTCATGACATTAGCATCAGGCAGAGAGATACAGTTGTAATATCTCTTACTGGTTATGAGAAGGTTAAAAACCTTCTCCTTAGTCCACTTTCAATATCAGGCATTCATTGTGTGTAGAGATAAATAATGGTAAAACATGAAAGTTACCACCATGGAAGTAACCCTGGCTTTCCTTAAACTGTCCTTTGTAGACATTCAAGGTCAGGCTTGATGGGGCTCTGAGCAACCTGGTCCAGTTGGGGATGTCCCTGCTTACTGCAGGGCAGTTGTTTGACTAGATGGCCTTTAAAGGTCCCTTCCAACCCAGTGTGTTCTATGATTCTATGAATATATGTCATGATTACTAGCAGAAAATTTGCTTGCTTGTAACAAACAAGGAAACTGACATTGTTTTAATGCCAATGAATTTCAGTGGCAGTGAATTGTTGTCCCTATTTGCAAGCCCTGGAAAAGATGTACAGGGTTAATTTTATCTGGTCAGCCAGCAGAGGCCACTCAGCACACGTAATAGAGAAAGCCAAAGTTAAAAACTACCAAAAACCTATGTGTAGGTGGAAAATTAAACAGCTGGGGTGTTCAAATCAACACCAGCTGCCTCAGGGTACAAGTTTAGGAATTGATTTGGAAAAGTTTCCCAGTCATACATAGGATAATTTGTTGACTTGATACTGTCACATTTCACTTAGTAGAAATCAGCCACCATCACTTCAATAATTTGGAGAAAACAGTGAAATTCTTACTTGAAAAAGCAGAGATTGAGCCAGTCAGACAGTAGCTTCACATCTCAGTGCCTTGCCAGAGACTGGAATTCACTGCCCAAAATGGGGAGTCCTGCTATTGAAGTTGTACAAGACCAGGCAAGCCCTGAAGTGTGATGATTCTCCTACCCTGCAGGAAAATTGGCAGCAACTTTTTGAGTAGGTTCAGCTAACAGAAGCAAGCCAGAGACTAATTGTGGCATATTTTCAGACTTGCTGTGCCATTAACAGAAGTGAAATTGTATCTAGAAAAGGTCAATGTGTAGAAATATATCACTATGGCCTCTGTTCATCTTCTGATGTTTGAAGTCCTTTTCAGTTACCCAGAACAGAAGATTACTGCGTTGTAGGCAAAACAAAAAAAGGGAAAAAAAGCTTGAGATTTGGGATTTTTTACAACACAGAAAAAAATCTACTGTATAGTTTATTGACTCTTGCTACCACAGTGATTAATATATGAAATATACATACAGCTGAAAATCAGAACAGATTATTGAGAAGTCAAACAATTATTACAAGGAAATAATTAAAATTTAAATTATTTTCTAAATATAAAATGCAACAATAAATTAAATCTGGGAAACGTGCAACTTGTGCCACCAACAGCCACAAGGATTATTCTAAGTTGGAATTTTAAACCTAACCAGAATGTTACATGTGCAACACTCTGTAGGGCTGTCTTTAAATCACTTACTCCTGCTGCTTCTTTTGTCAGCTGCCAGAAAGGACAGATGAGTCTGCACCTGTGCTTTTCTACATTTTGCAGAAGCAGGAATAAACAGAACAGTTCTGGGCAATACCATCCTGTGATTTTGAAAATTTGACTGTTTAACTATAGTTAGACTTTAAATACTTATTCATAAACATTCATAGAATGGCTTAGATTAGAAAGGACCTTAGAGATCATCTACTCCAACCTCTGCTGCCATGGGCAGGGATGCCTCTCAACTAGACTCGGCTGTTCAAGGCCTCATCCAGCATGGCCCTGAACATCCCCAGGGAGGAGGCAGCCACAGCCTCCCTGGGCAGCCTACTCCAGAGTGTCATCACTCTTGTGCTGAAGAACTTCTTCCTAAGATCCAGTCTAAACCTGCTCTCCCTCAGCTTCAAACCATTCCCTCTTGTCCTGTTGCTAGACACCCTTATGAAAATCCCTCTCCAGCCTTCCTTGTAGGATCCCTTTCAGGTATTGGAAGGCATCTCTAAGGTCCCCCTGGAGTCTTCTCTTCTCCAGGCTGAACAACCCAAGCTTCCTCAGCCTATCCTCATAGCAGAGGGGCTCCAGCCCTTGGATCATCTTTGTGGTCTCCTTTGGACTCGCTCCAGTAGCTCTGTGTCCTACTTACGATGGGGATACAGTGTTCAAGGTGGGTCTCACAAAAGCAGAGTTAAGGGGCAGAATCCCCTCTCTTAATCTGCTGGCCATGCTTTTAGTCTAGAAATATTTGTCTGAGCATATTTTTGTTGGAGCATATTAAAGCATTTTACAGAGGTTCAGTGTGAATCAGATCTGTATTATTTTTTTTAAATAGCTGAACTTGAGGATTAGAGACTTACTGAATGTCACTGCATAAAAGCCCATAATACTGAGTAGATTTCTTTCCCATGTTTGTAATTACCACATGCATACTGAATATTTTGTAGTACTAGAGATATTTAGGCTTTATGAGCTCTCACAGACTTCCCAGGTAATCTGTCTTGCTACTCAAGAAGAATGACTTCTGCTCTACAGAATCATCAAAACACAGAGATCTTGCATGTAAGCACTCAGACGAAATCAACTGTAGTTCTGCAGGCAGTTTGTCCACAAACTAAACCTCACAATACCTGGATCGAAATGAAATGTAGAACAGAAGAAAACCAAGTAGTTGTCAGAAGGAGTTACTAAGAAGGTTTGTTTTTCATCCATAATAATTGGCAAAACCCTTGCTCATTGCCAGTAAAAATAGTGGAAGTGTCTCAATGGTTTGTGTGAAGAAAAATAATTTTTATACAGTTTAGACAGTCAAACTTTTCCAGTTCTTGTGGAACCAAGAGCTTAATTTTGGTTTAATAGTAGTCATAAATCATGAAATGAAAAGGGTAAGTTACGTAACAGTAGCAGATTTTGATCTATCTTATATTTAACGTTCATTGCCATGAAAGTGTTTTGTAATATTAAATCAACAGCAGATCTCTGTAGCATGGAAAATTTTAGCATTTACAACTAGCCACATAATGTTCCTTCTAAAGCTGCTAACACCTTAACTTTTCTCTCTGCATACTGCCTTGCTGTTGGGATTTATTAAGCAACCAATGTATTTTTTGTAATAGTTCATTTTAGATGAGCCAGAAGCAAAGGAGCTCAATAGCACCCTTCAGAGCAGTCTGTTTTTTGTTCTGTATTGGTTCAGTTATGTACAAATCCCATAAACATCAGTGGACAACACAATTAATTTTGAATGATGTGCATGCCAAGTGGGAAGCAGCATTGGTTTGAATGATGTTTAGTGTAATAGATACAAGCAGAAATTACCTTTTGAGATAAAAGCATCCTTTTTAACAGGAGACAGATGACTACCGGTATTTTGACCCCAAGATGCTACGAGGCAGTGACAGGTGAGTTTACTTTGAGTTTTGCTTCTCTCCTTGTACCCTGTGAAAAGGCTAAATTAAGAAAAAAAAAATTTTTACTTTGCTGACCACAATAATTCATTGTAATCACTAAGTCAAGACTCTTGATGTCAAAAGAAATTCACAAGGGGAGCTCAGATAAACCAGATCCATTTTTAGAACACTACAAAAATAATCTGTTGCAGGGACTGAAGATGCTGCTAACATTGTACATCAGTTAAGTCACAGCAATATCTACTAATACGTAGCAATAATCAAGGTTAGAATTCTTTATAGTAGCACTGCTTTGTTTCTTTGAAAATTGGAGATTTTCAACTGTTAAATTACAAAGTCATTGCATAGTGCACCAAAATTTCTTTTACCACTTTTTAAACAGTTGAAATATTAATCTGAAAACAACCCTTCTTTACTAGTTTGCTAGTAAGTTTGCAAAAAAGAAAAATTCATTAAAAATTGGCTGCATTTGCTTTTGCTTAAGCATTTGCACATTTTACAGGATTGTGCATATGAAGGGAGAGTTGGATTTAGTTTATTTTGCCAATCAAAGAGGGGAAGAGGAATTACACCAGAAGCTTGTAAATTTAAATCTTTTCCTTTATATCTGTGACCGATAACTGTGGCTGATAATCTCACCTCTAATATCCTAGAAATACTTAATTTTAGCATAACCTTCTAAAATAATTTTATTCAGACCTGTGGAAGAACAATAGGCAAAGGTTTATTACAGAATGTATATTGATCAAATAGGTCTAGACTAGGTCTTAGTTATTTCTCTTAAAATCTGTCCCTGCTTCCTCAGTTCTTGGAATGTGAAAGGTGTAGTTCTGACAACATAATCAGCAATTGGAGACAAATTTCAGGTAATATTCTACTGAAAGTATTATTTTAGACAGCTTCAAAGAGAAGCATATTTTGAAAGCATCAAAGAAGAAAATTCCCAGTGTTCTATGTTTCATTTTAATTGCAACGTTCATTATTTTACTACACCTTCATAGTGTTGGTGGAGAATTCTCTGCAGAAGTACAAAGATTTGGAGGTTTAAATGCAAAGGGTTTTTGTCAGGTCAGTGAGCACTTTTACCCACTCCATGGGGTTTTTATGTTGCTTTATCTGTTTTTTTATGTTGCTTTATCTGTTTTTTTATGTTGCTTTACACGTGGAGATACGTATTTGCAGCAGTTCAGAAATCTGTCATTCTGTATGGCTATAATAATCAGTACAAAAAAAAAATCTGATTTGAGGTTTGTTTGGATTGTGAACATATACTTAAGTTATATTTGTTAAGTCATATTGGAGCATGACAAGAAAACTAATACAGCAGTAGAGAGTTTTATCTAATTCTCTCTTCAAGTATTATTGTAGACGATAAAAACTCTTTAAGTATTATTGTAGACGATAAAAAAATAGCTTAGCTTTGTGGAAAATATTACTGGTTTTAAATAACAATATCAAATAGTAAAATTAAGGGAATGGTACTGAAAATTGATTGACTTTTTTTTTTCCTGAGGTACTTCAGTTTTAAGAACTATTGGCATTTCCACCTTTTCTTTTCCAAAAGAGTAGGAACTGCATCACTGTAATTCAGTCTTAGCAAAGCAGTCTCCTTATATCCTGAGTAAACCCTGTGTCAGGTATAAACAGGCCTTGCCCTCTGAAAGGATGGCATAAGAGCTCTGCAGTTGGAGCTTTCATGCTCTAAAACAAGAGCTGTCATAAAGCTTAGGATTCAAACAGCAACCTTAAAGCTGATGGCATAAACCCCCTAGCTACTTGTGTATTAAGTTCTGTAGAATGAATCACAGAATGGTTTGGGTTGGAAGGACCTCCAAAGGTTAGCAGGGACATCCTCACTTAGATCAGGTTGCCCAGAGCCCTATCTTGCCTGACCTTGAATATTTCCAAGGATGGGGCCTCAACTATCTCCCCGGGGCAACAGGTTCCAGTGTTCTACCACCCTCACAGTAAAGAGCTTGTTCCTAACATCCAGTCTAAACCTACTCTTCTCTAGTTTGATGCCATTGCCGCTTGTCCTATCACTCCAGGCCTTTGGGAATAGTCCCTCTGTAGGCCCCCTTCAGGTACTGGAAGGCCACTCTTAGGTCTCCTGGAGCCTTCTCCAGGCTGAACAACCCCAGCTCCCTCAGCCTGTCCTTGTAGGAGAGGTGTTCCAGTCCCCAGTCATCTTTGTGGCCCTCCTCTGGACCCACTCCATCAGGTACATGTCCTTCCTGTACTGAGGGCTCTGGAGCATCAGGCAAAGTCTTACCAGAGCAGAGTAAAGAATCACACCTCTCAGTCTTGATGCAGCCCAGGATGCCACTGGCCTTCTGGTCTGCAAGCTCACACTGTTGGCTCACATCCAGCTTCTCATCCACCAGCACCCCCAAGTCCTTTTCTGCAGAGCTGCTCTCGATTCCATCATCCTCCAGCCTTTTCCATACCTAACAGGTAAAATACTTGGAGAATGAACGCAGACAGGCAGTCACTGCTCTGTTTTGTATATTCATCTAATATTATATAGTATTCCATAACCATGATGTGTATGTGAGATTTACTTTTTTTGCATATTTATATCTAATAAAATATAAGTTGTAATTTGTTTGTGTTTCTTCTTATAGCTCAGTTCCAAGAAACAAAAATCCATTCCAGGAGGTAAGCCATAGAGAAATTCTCTTTTTTTTTTTTTCAGTGTTCATTTGTCTTGGAAAAAAAAAAAATTCTGAAGTGTCAGTCATTTTTATTATGATTAAGAAAATGAGAGGTCCTTTTAAACAAAAACCACTTAGACCAATTCCATCCAGTATTAATTACAATTAGCTGTTATTCTGAAGAAGTATTTTCAAAGAACTGTATCAGCATTAACTAAAACTGGAGGGGGAAAAAAAAAAAAAAAAACCAGACATTTCCTCTGGAGGTACATAAAAAATTTAAACTCTTCATTTTCATACCAGATCTTTAGAATGCTCTCTAGATTTAATCCTTTGTCTTAAGCAGCAGTGTTATTAAGTGACAGTACTTTTAAAAGTCTCTGCAATTAAAGAAAAAGGCAAACCAACAAATATTGTCATTTTATACAAATGCCAGTAACTTTCAGTATTTTTTCAAGATAAATATTTGCAAATAGGAAAAGTCTTGTTATCTGCTTTTACTACAAAGTTTCAT
Source organism: Indicator indicator (assembly GCF_027791375.1). Lineage (NCBI taxonomy): Eukaryota > Metazoa > Chordata > Aves > Piciformes > Indicatoridae > Indicator > Indicator indicator. The sequence continues at coordinate 42,477,146 of NC_072013.1, forward strand.
AAGCCTCTCAACTAGAGTCAGCTGCTCAAGGTCTTACCCAGCCTGGCCTTAAACACTCCCAGGGAGGAGGTATCCACAACCTCATACTGAAGAACTGCTTCCTAAGATCCAGTCTAAACCTGCTCTTCCTCAGCTTCAAACCATTCCCTCTTGTCCTGTTGCTACACCCAAGTAATGAAAAATACACCAAATAATGAAAAACTGTGTTCCTTTATAACTGATGTGTTTTATTTGTGCCCCAAATTAATTCTTAAGTGTCCATAGAAATATTGCAATTGTTCCTAGGAACACTGCAAACATCTCCTCAGAAAAAAGTTAACACCTCGCAACTGCATCTGTTTCAAACCTTTCTTTAGTGGAAGGCAATGATTTGTTAAAGGCTCTCAGCCTGCTCTTCTGCATCCTGCTAAAACACTCCTTTCAGGTGGGAACACAGGGCTTCTGTATGCAGTTGTTACTTGACTGCAGGGTGGGTAAGATGATTTTTGCTGCAGGGTTAACTGTTTTGCTAATATTTTACTGCTGAAACTAAGAATTTGCATACTCTGATGATGTGTGTGTTGCCTTTTAGGCGATAGTGTTTGTAGTTGGAGGAGGCAACTATATTGAATATCAAAATCTTATTGACTACATAAAGGTATGTGCATGGCTGTCATCCATAACTTACTGATAAGAGTAGGTTGTCTGGAAAGTGTAGCATTTAGAAGAGCAAGTTTATTAAATTAGCCTTAACCTTTTGTTATATACAGAGTCTGGGAAAAAGGTAGTAGTAGAAAACATGGAGTATTAATTCAGACCAACAAAGAGTTACTGTTTCTGATGGGTTTGCTTGTGTTGCACTTCCGAATTGAGTTAAATAAACAACATTCTGCTTTGTTTCCTCTTCATACAATCTAACATGGTTGAAAAGTGTCAGCAGCTGCAACTCAACCTCTCCTCTGTACTGATACATTCAAATGCTGTCTGGTTGTTATTCTGTTACTAAGAATGCTGATACTATTTTGTTGTTAAATAAAGCAGCTGTAGTCTATCATAGCCTTGAAAAATCAGGAACTGCTCAGAATTCTCTGGTTTCCCTAAATCTTACCAAAGGTACACTACAGTCCTTTATATACAATGTAGGAAGACCAAGTCTATTCAGAAGGAGGCTTGCAGATAACAGTACCTTATTTTACAAACAATCTTACTTGAGCACAAGTTCTGTTGTTTCAGAAGCCAACATCATCCAAATCCTATGCTCTGTGTCAAAGCAAAGATGAGCTTGGCATCATTATCTAAGCATTTATTATTTACTCACATTCAGAAGTTTTCTCAAATGAATTAATTGAAGCTTATTCTTGTTGTGCTGCAGAATTTGATTCTGTGTTGAAATCATAAGAGGTCATATGAACAAATAAATATGTACACACAAAAAGGATGCACAAGTAAATATGTAACATACAACAAAATACGTAACCATCTATGCCACAGATTTAAGGTTTCTAGTTCCACTTGGCCAGCCTAGCAGAACACAGGGATAGCAAAAGACTTAACTAGTGTGTCATTCAGTTCCTGGGGGGCAGAAGTGGTCTTCATTCAAGAACTTTCCAGAAATAAAAAAATACAAAAAGGAATCTTGATAAAATTCTGAAGTAGGTAATAAATTCTTTAAGAGCAGCAGCACACCATCATTCCTTCATGATCTTAACCTTGTTCATAGTACTGTTATCCTGTCCTGTGATGGACCAGACTGAGGCATTTCACCCAAAAGAATAAATATGGAGGAAAAAAAAACCACTTCTTCCCCAAAACAAGCACAGGAGAGGTTTATGTCCAGATAAATCTTGAAGACTATAAAGTCAGACTATGTGTGCTTATTAGAATCATTCATTCAGATTGGAAAAGGCCCCTGGGATCACCAAGTCCAACCTATAACTCTACTCTACAAGGTTCACCCCTAAACCATATCCCCAAGCACCACATCTAAAGGATCTTTAAACACATCCAAGGATGGTGACTCAACCACCTCCCTGGGCAGCCTATTCCAATGTCTTGGCTACCCAACACTGGGAATAAAGTCAGTTTGAAACTATGTATTACACCAATTTTCACTTCCAAAATGCTAACAGCACATTGGTAACCTTAGTGCCAAGCGAGTATTGGTAAACTGCAAACGTTGGTTATGCCTTCAATTGAAATGAACATCACATTTTGCTTCAGAATCCCTTTACCCAAAAAAGGTGCAGGTCTTAATGTCTCCAGCACATGGAAATGAATTAGAGGTTGAACTTCTCAGGCTCTCACACAACACAACACATGTTTCTATAATTCTTAGCACAGTGCCCTGTTATTTTAAGGGCCAGGGTTTGCTGAAGTAAGGGTATTAGCTTCCCCAAGCCATTCATAGATATGTCAGAGAATTTAGTATTCTAGTGAGTTTCAATGTGTAAAATGCCCCAATTTTTTCCATTTTCTACCTCTGGTCTCTCATTTTCCTCTTCATTTTAACTAATTTTTTTCCCCTTTGGTGGGACAGCTACTATTTTTTCAGCCAAAAGTATAAAACTTCAATATCATCAAGCTATTTTTATAATTTTTTTTCTTGGTATACAATGAGCTTAAAACACTTCTGCTATTCCATTAAACACCTTCTTCCTGTTGTTTTTTTTTTTTTAGGGTAAACAAGGCAAACATGTCTTGTATGGCTGCAGTGAACTTTTTAACGCTACACAGTTTATAAAACAGGTGAGTACTTTCCCAGGCTATTTTAGTGACTTTTACAAGTTAAAAACTGGCACTCAGCTGTAACTTTTAAACCTTTGTCCTAAATTTTGCTGTTTATAACTAACTGGCCTAAGTGGGAGGTTGATGTTGTCTGTGCCTATTATGAAAATCAGTCTCTTAGTGCTGTTAAAAACATTGGCATCCCCAGGATTTCTCTATTCCAATAAAAATGGGAAATAAAATTTAATCACAGTGGTCAGCAAACAGGGACCCCTTCAATAGCTGTCACCAGCTATGGTTTTGCTTCCTACTGAGATGTGAATAAATTATTATTAAAAACTATGCTTTAAAGAACTAAAGATGATTCTTGTTGCACTTGAAGGAGACGAATGGTACTCACCAGTTTAGAACACTTTTGTTGACTTGACTGGATACTGCACTTTGAGATTTGTTCACATCTTGAGGGTTGAAGCTCAGATCCACTCCTGTGGGGAAAATGCATGAAATATTCTATTGCCAGCATATTTTTGGTTGTAAGAGATAAACAGAGCTTATAGGACAGAAATCTTTATTGTATGAACTGCAGATGAGTTTGACCAAAAGAATAAGATTAGCAACCTGATGGTTTTCTGTCTCTTCATCTTTAGCTCTCCCAACTTGGCCAGAAATAAGGCTGAAACACCATTACCTGGATGGCATTGTGACAACAGAATTTTTCAAGCATTCAGATGTCATCTTATCTGTAATTTTTTCATTGTATTAAAACTTTAACCCATTTCTTATGCTAACCTCTCCAACAAGATCTGAAATTAATACAGTGTATATCAGCATTTCACAAATAAACCTTGAAACCTGCTGTGGTTTTGGTGGGGGTCAGTTTCACATCATTACATTGCAAATGCAGTATTAGCTGTGGTGTGTGACAGAGCTGGCTGAAATCAAGTTCTTGGATGTAGCTTCTGTTACAGTAAACAAAGCCATAGCTTGATGAAAAGGTCAAGCCTGTCTTTAGGAGATGTGTTCTTCTTGAAAGCCAGATTATCTTACTGAACAGAATTGAAAAAGACAAACCAGCCTTTCAGGACCACAGACAGCCTTAGTCCCAGAGAGCCACTCCTACTTCTTACCCTTTTATTTTACCCAAGTCATTGTACTTAGACTTGTGCACTCTTTGCTTGATGATCCAAAGATGTACCTGAAAATACCTTCAGTACAAGTTTCTGATAACCTTAAGAGGAAAGCTAAATCTAAGAGAAAATGCTTGCCTACACAGTTTTGAACTGAACAACGGGGAAATCTTTAATAAATTTCTCCTGCACTTTCTATTATACCTGCTTTGGTTGTTATATTTGGGAAGAAACCAAGTCATTCTCACAGAACAGCTATAACTGTTTTATAATCATGTCCTTAAGGTACAGTTTGTAAGAAAGAACTGCATTAGGTAGGGCTGGTTTAGCAGTTTAAAGAATCTCATGATATAATTACATGTTGCCAGTGATTATAGCTCTGTAGAGAACACACAGGAATTAAGAGAAGGTAAGAACGTTTCTTTATGTAGGTCTCTGCCTCTGGAACCATCCTCTCTGGAAACACTCTGGAACAGGTTGCCCAGGGAGGTAGCTGAGGCCCCATCCTTGGAGATATTCAAGGTAAGGTGAGGCTCAACAGGGTTCTGGGCAACCTGATCTAGCAGACAATGCCCCTGCTTACTGCAAAGAGGGTTGGACTAGGTGACCTTTGAAGGTCCCTTCCAACCCAGACCATTCCATGATTCTATGAAACAGCAGTGCTACTGGTGCAGCAGTATCAAGTCTTCAAAGTGAGGCCTAACACACTCCAACAAAAACACTCCTGTGGGCTTCTTAAACTGTGAGATCCTGAGATTGCCTAGCTCACCGATTTTTCAGCAGTGCTTTTTGCACTCTTCAATGCTGAATGTTAATTTTTCTCGAAGGGCAATACTTTTCCCCCAGCTAGATTTTTTTTTTTTTCTCAGAGCATCTATACAAGAAATGCAGCTGGTCTGTTCCTTAGGAATATAACAATGCATAATCTAGACTGTGTTATCAAAAAGTAATGATGTTATTTAATTAACTAGTGTTGTAAGCTGTGCCACACACTACTATAAACTTCCAACTTTGCCAAGTCAGTTTCAGTTGGTGTATGTTAGTGCTCTCCCATACCTCAGCCAGCAAGGACTCACTGTGTCAAATGCAGTTTGTTACTCTTATTCCCTATTGTATTTGTTAGGGAAAACAAGGTCAAAGTGCTTTTGGAAAAGAAAATGACATTTAAGGTATTTATTGCTTCCTATGGGAGTTTGGTCCAGGAGCTTGAACTGACCCATCCCCAAGAAAACTCACATTTTTTTCTGCAGCATTTTAACCTTGCAGCTGACAACCAACTCCTGAAAAACTGCTAAGTGCTTTTTGTCCAGATCTTGTGGCAGCCTGGACCCTGTCCATTTAAAGCAGAAGCACTCCTAAACCACAGCTTAGGAGATAACAACAGCAGATGAGGGATTCTGACACAAAATGTTTCACAGGCAGGTGCACACTTCTTGTGTAGAGCTTGGATTTGAGCTCAGCTTGTGCTGTAGTGCCAGTTTTGCTCACACTGAAATAGGCCCCTGATTTCTATATATGAAAGACAATGAAATACTGCTGGCACAACGTTTTCTTCAGATTCCTTAACCAGTATGTTCCAGTCCTCTAGGAGGATCTTTTGTTTCATTTTCCTGTGAGTGTTGACAGCTAAACTCTTGAGCTCCAGTTGGGATGTGAACTTGCCCTCAAACTAGAACATAGGATGGCTTAGGTTGGAAGGGACCTCAGAGATCATCTACTCCAACCCCAGTTGGGCAGAGATACCTCTCTACTACACTTGGTTGTCTAAGGCCTTCTCTGTCCTGGCCTTGAACACCTCCAGGGAATTTGTGGTTACTGGAACCATTAAGTGGGAGATATGTGGGAGTTTGAAGGAGAAGAGGGAAGAAACACAAACAACTGAAAATCTTCTAGGAGTATGAAAGACAAACACTTGGTGGACACTCAGTGTATGCTTGAGGATTGTTCTGAAGCTCTTATTGGGATATTGTACCAGTCTTTGCTAGCCACCTCTACAGCTTTTGATGGTTCTGCAGATCATGTTTTCACCCCAGGGAAGGAAATCTGTTAAGGTTGCCTTGAATAGAGCAAGGAAAAGTAGTGTTGTTATCAGCCCAGGGCTCTCAGTGAAAAGAGTGAGTGCTCACATCTTGAGCCACACTCACCCCTTACTGGAAAAGTTGAATTCAGCAGGCTCAGAGCACAAGCATGAGAACAGTGAACCAAAAAAGAAGTCAGCCTTCTGCAGAGAATTTTGGGGTTTCTTCGGTTTGAGGTTCTCTTGGTGGTAAAATCACTTAATTCTAACTACCAAGTGTCTATCTTCTTTTCCCTTGCCTCCCCCCCTTCAGTTCACTGCAATGCCAATGACCAAAAGCACACTCCTTGTACCGTAGGATAGAATCCTGCTTAGTCAACCATTCAGTGAAAACCTGATGAAAACTGATGTAGTTCTGTAATTGTGACAGCCCAACCATGAACACCAAATCCACAACGTTTTTCCAAATTCTTTTTCCTGCTTTAGGTGTCATTTGTAATTTGTTCTGCTATTCTCCTGGCCTGGCCTCCCTACGTGCAGTCTCTATCTGGTCAGGATCTGGGCTTCAAGTGCCAAGCTCATCACTATCCTAGCCAGGCCTTCCTCAGTGCCTGACAGGTTTTAAAGGGTTTTCATCAACACTGGCATGAGCCCTAAATTACATAAAAGGTCCTCAGAAACCTCTTCCAGTGTCCCAGCAGAGACAAGGATTTAGCCCCAAAATGCTCATGTTGATACCTCAAAGGAAACGGCTAGTTCCCTTCCCAAACCCACAGAAATATTTGTACATCCAAAGTTCCTGAAGCAAAAAACACATGAGATTTAGCAGAATCTTTCAGCACAGGATGACCTTGCTTTCCATCACCTATTCCTAATAAATGCTTGTTTGTGGAACAAAAACAGTGCTAAAAAAAAATAAATGCAACTTGGGCTGACTTGGATCCAGAATTCTTTGGAAATTATCACAGTAAGAAACCAATAGCAAATCTCTCCATAATTTAGGTAATTTCATGATATACAGATACTTTTCTTTTTCCCCCCACACTCAATAGAAAAGTTAAATGACCTCAAAAGGTATTCACCAAAAGACAATCTTACTCCAGTACTCCCCCATCCCTTTACTGGAAAAAGAAAAAAAAAAAAAAAAAAAAATCACTGCATTGAAGGGATTCCATTGTGTTCAAGTATTTCTACCAATTCTCTAAAACTTATCCCTTCTACACACAGTATTCCAATTTTTCTGATCATGCCTAGCACTCCTAAATGTAAGAAGACTTCCACTTCTGCACCTGCATCCTAAAGTCTCTAAGTGAGCAGTCACTGTGTCAAATGCCAACTTCTCAAACAGGCTTGTTGGGTTTGGGGTTTTTTTTGTCTCCTCACAATGAAAGTTAAACTGGAGAGGGATGACAGGACTGAGTGTGATTTGTAGCTGCATCCCCAATACCACCTTAGTTTGGCTGTGTCTGCAGCCCCATGACTGCCACAGCTGTAAGTTTCAGCACAGCCTAGATCTCAGCTCTGCAGCTCACAGATTGTCCATGACAAGGACTTTGCTGCTCAAACTCCAGTGCACCTGAAGCTTGAGGGGCAGTATTCTGTCAGGCCCAGTGCTGTGGTTTAAAAGCCAGACAGTGCAGAAAGCTTTGCTGGGTAGGGAACTTATGTGGCCTCAGTAAGGGCAGGTCAAGATAAGCCTCCTTCCTTCTCCCACCTGAAGGCCCAGATCAGAAGGTCTTGGGATGACACAATCAGAAGGAAATGTTCACATGGCCAGCAGGGCTTGGGACTAACTTTTCTGGTTCATTAAAAGCTTTGGAACAGTCAAATATTAAATGCTTATTGTTCAGTGTAACCACAGGTGAGAATTGGTAACTGAGGGGTTTCACCCTCTCTTACAACAGAGAATCAGGCCCTTCCTAAGGTGTCAAGGTATAGAGGTGGCTGAAGCAGCAGTGTGGGAAGGTGGAGGGATCATAAAAGGACTCCAGCACAAGTCCAGGAAAGAGATTCTGCCCTAAAATGAAAGGCAAAGACAGAAAGTTACGGTGCTACCAGTCAGCAAGACTACCAAGATACTACACAGGCTCCCATGCTCTTTGTACACTAGCCATGAGCAGAAAGCCCAGCAGCAACAGCAATAATACTGGGCCCCACCCCACAGGAGCCATCTGTCTCCCTTTCTCCTTTCTCCTCTGGCCAGAAGAAAAGAGCAGGGCACTGAGTCATGAACCTCTACTGAGCATGTATGGCTGGTAGCAGCTGTCACTAAACAGAGACAGGAGGGAGACTTCAGCACCGAAAATCACATCCTGCTGATCCAGGAATGAGACTGGGGACACACTGGCATCCTTCACTAGAGGAATCAGCTCCCAAGGAACTATCTAACAAAGTCACATATTTAGGCACAGCACTGAATACCAGGGAAAAAATGAATGCTGCCTATCCAAAGAGAACTTGCAGATCTGTTGTCAACAGAAGCTATCAGCACAAAGAAAACACAGCTCAAATGACTACAGGTGGCTCCAAGATGTTGCACCAAAGGGAAAAAAAAAATGGAAATTCAAAACATTAGGTTGGTTCTGCTGTTATTTTACTGTAAGACCTGTATTGGAAAGGAAACAAAATCTTAACTAGCTTCATGTATCAGGATGAAGTTGGCTATGAACATCTTTTGCTACAAATACTACTGCAGCTGTTTTGACACAGGAAAAATCACTTTATGCCAACAGTCTGCCTTGTGATGCATGCAATCACGTTCCCAAGTGGTGATTTGGAGAGACTGGTACTCCTACAGGAATACACAACTCTATGAGAATCAAATTCCTGAAATGTAATGAAGGACAATAGTGGAGGAATATCCACCTGCAATATCTTTGTGTGTTCTTTTGTTGACCTCCAAATTCATCAAAACTCATCAGAAATATCTGTATACAGAGACAGGCAATATCTATTTCCACACCAAAGGGCAAAAGCAAGTTTCATGATTAAACACAAAGCATGGTTTTAGGAATCTTAACATTTCCCATGTCACAGTTACATTAGATGAATATGTTGCCTTCCTTATGCAAGTACCTTTGTTGTATTTGAAAAGGTCTGAACACAGAATGGCTTGAGTTGGAAGGGACCTCCACAGGTCATCTAGACCAAGCCCCCTGCAGTGAGCAGGGACATCCTCCACCAGATCAGGTTGCTCAGAGCCTTGTCCAGCCTGACCCTGAATATCTCCAAGGATGGGGCCTCAACTACCTCCTTGGGCAACCTCTTCCAGTGTTCTGCCACCCTCATGGTAAAGAACTTGTTCCTAACATCCAATCTTAATCTACTTTTGTCTCGTTTCAAACCATTGCCCTTTGTCCTATCACTGCAGACCTTTGTAAAGAGTCCCTCTCCAGCCTTCTTGTAGGCCCCCTTCAGGTACCAGAAGGCCACAATTAGGTTTCCCCAGAGCTTTTTCTTTTCCAGGCTGGACAAGCCCAGCTCCCTCAACCTGTCCTTGTAGGAAAGGTGCTCCAGCCCCCGATCATTTTGACGGCCCTCCTCTGGACCTGCTCCATCAGGTCCATGTACACATCTAAACCTAAGAAGTCAGTAGGTCAATTGTTTAGAAATAGGAAAAGAGTTGTCGTGATGATGTGAATTAAAATAAAATTATTACCAATCCAATGTCATCAAGTTATTTGACTTTCCATTAAACCTGACTGGTTGGTGGGTATTCTGAGCCATACTTCAATGGAATGCAATCAACTTGAAATAGATTTTTTTTTTTTTGTAATTTAATAGAAGTGTTTTCTACAACTCAGTGTTCCTTTTTTCCTTTTCCCACTGCAGACAGTTAAATCAGAATTTAACTGTCTGCAAGTTCATCTGGCAGCAACAATGTTATTTCCAATTTGTCCACAAGTGTAGGCATTTCTCAGGGGCTGGCTCAGAGCAGATGCTTTTGTAGATAGTCTTTAAAGTTTACCATTTCAGAGGCAAACACTCCTGATCAAAGGATGAGTAAAACTAAAGGCCTCAGGAGATTCCTTCTCTGCTGACTACCTCCAAAGGGTCCCTCTTGGGTTACAAGCTAAGTTGCAAAGCTACTTTAATTTCTAATTTTATCTTCTATATTCTTAAACCTAGACCTAAAAGCAACTACAAAGCTTCCTTGTAGACTTGGCACACTTCAGTTTACTTCACACACTGCTCTTAAGGGCTGAAGGGGAGTTGTGGATGGAAGCCAGTGCCACAGTGTGAGTACCCAGTTGATCTGATCATCATGGGATGATGTTGTTGCCTCATGGAGTACAGAAGAGGGGATGTTTGTAGGAGAAATGCATGGTGCCAGCTCTGAGGGCTGTAGATGAAGAACAGAACCTAGAGAGCAGCAGGCATTTAGTGTGACAGGGCAAAGGGAAGATACAAAGAGACCACAGCCACAGTCATGAACATCATCTTTTGGTAGAAAGTGAGGCAGGAGCACTGGTGCAAGGGAAGGCATGGCAAAGAAGTAGGACATATGCACTGTAGGAAAGAAATAGTCAAGAGGGGTAAGCAGCCTCCATTTGAGTTGGATTAGCTCTTAATTGGAGTCTCTTAAAAGAAAAGAAGTAAAAGAAAGTAGAGGCATGCACGCACACAGAATTATCCTTGTAGAAGGAAAGTTTTTCCTACTGCAAAAGAAAAGGGCCCTATTCTACTGAAATGAAATACTGGCTAGTTAACAAGATTTAACAAAAAAGAAGAAACAGCATCTGAGAACAATGTATCTATTATAGCCTTGTTTTCCAGCAGATGTTTTGAGGTGACACAGAACAGCTTAGTGGCTGGGTGTTCTGTTTTAAAGACCATGCTGTGAGTCGTTCCGGAACAGAGCTATTTTGGCTATACAAGGCTTTTAAATTATCATTTTTAAAGTGTACTTAAGCTGGTATGCTATGTGTAGCTAAAGACTTTTGTTTGAGGAAGAAGGGTAGGAGGCCAAGAAAGGTACCTCCAAAAGGAAAATGGGCTTTATAAAAATCAAAGAGCACAAACGGCATTAATCTGGTTTTCATACATTGCTCTGCAGCCTTGGTAAAAGAAGGCATTTCTCTGGATTTCAAAACTAACACAGAAAAAGAGCTTTTACTTTTTGCAAAAATATTTTTGCAACAATCAGGTGTTGGAATGCACTTCCCAAAGAACCAGCACAAGAGGTGAATACCAATGCTATAAACTATATTTGACCTTCACAGGGCTTTAATTTTGAAACAGGCCTTTGCTGAAGCAGTGGCACTACTCATAACCAAAAAGTAAGCAAAGGTGTACAGCATGAACTTGGTTACCAGAAGTCTGAATAAATGAACCACTATTTAAGTAGCAAGATACTCAAGAATTTCATTAATTCTTCCTGTCTGACAAAAGACTTGGGAGTGGCCACACAGGGCTCAGGCTGTAGGTGGTCAGTGTCCTCCTTGCACCCACAGCTTATGCAGGTTTGTGGGCATCAAAAGGTATTATTTGCCTCATACCCCACCATAACGTATTGCTGCCAAGCCCCTCTACATGACCAGCACCTTTCACATAAATGCAATTGAACTACTGCAGTGCCTGGAAAACTCTTCTCCCAAAAAAATCTTGTCCTAATACTTTTACAGGCTGAAATTACAATACAATTTCAAATCTCCTTCAATAGAATGTTCAAATGCATACACTCCAAATCAAAATGTGTTGATGATGAGCAGTATTTGCTGTCACACTGTTGTTTCTGCCCACAGTAAATGCTTGGAAAAGAGTCCTTTAATTTTAAGGCTGAACTCACAAAGCAGTGTCATTTCCAAGCAGTGCCCTTCCCAAAAGAAGCTCATCCAGAAGCTCTGGAGCTGCCTCTGAAGATGCTTACTTTATCCAGAGTCCTGAATTAATACCACAAGTTTCTAGAATGCATTGTGCTTCTAGTAAAAAGTCCAAACAATTCAGAACAATCAGCTGAACTAATCTATTTAAAAATCCCACAGATTACAACCCCAAGACAAGTCTTAGAAGAAAGGCAACTCTCTATAGTTCCTGTCTGGAGGGGAAGCAGTCCTAGCACAAACTAATACTGCCCAGCTACATGTCACTGTGCTCCTGAGGAGACTCTACTTCTATCAGCCTCTCTGGGAAGCAACACACTGCAACTGCTCTGGCAGGGGGGGTGGACTTGATGATCTCTTGAGGTCCCTTCCAACCTCTGATATACTGTGAAGTTGTCACACAGGAAGCCACCATGTCCTGCTGCTTACTTGGCCAGAAACTGCACAGGGGCATCAATTGCTGCAGCTATTAAAACCTTTGATGATCAGTTTAATTCTTTCCATCAAAAATGAAGAAATCACAGACATCACTACTGCCCAAAAAGCTCCTCAAGCTGTTGGTATCTTTACAAATAGTTTATGAAGAAAATCTAACAAGCTTAAGACCTTAAGTGTTTAATAACACTAACACAGGGCACGTAAAACTGCTTTCACCCAAGTCTGTTACATGTTTGTATTTGCTGTCACCAGATATCTCGTGCTCCAAATGCTTGTATAGTGAGGTCAAAGACATTTGCAAACTACTTTGATAGTTCTAAAACATATACATGCTTTCTATAAAAGCAGATTTTTCAGCAGTGCTCACAATTATCTCAACTCTGCTGCAACTGAAGTCAGCAAAGCACAGGAAACAGCAAGTCCTGTTAGCAAGAGCAGGCAAGCCATCCAGCCCAGCACCTCCAGCATGGGCAGTACCAGCAGCTTTAGAGACAAAACATTTCTGCAGCCCACAGCTTGGTTCTAATGCAGATTTCCAACCACCACTGACTGGTAGCAACAAATTAGTCCAAGCTCTCAATATTTCATAAGCCATAATCAAAACCCTTGTCCTTACAATTGCTACATTCAAGCATTTGCTCTCACAGAGAGTCTGCAGATATGACATCTGTGTCCTAGCTTGCCTTTTTTTTCTGTTGTTGTTTTAATTACAACTATAATGGTAACAGCCCAACTTGAGCCCTTCTTGAAAATTCCTAATATATGCACAAAACACACAAACATTTTCTCCAAGTAAAACAACAATGCCAACCGACAGCTCAGTTACATATTTGCAAACACTGAGGACAATACAATATATATCTCTGCCCATGAGACAAGGCAGTGGGAGATCAACACCAAAAAAAAAAATCCTAGTCACCTCTCCCACTTGCTCACAGTTGAATAGAAAAGCAGCAATAATCTGAGTCTTCTGAAATCAAATGCTTCGACAGCTGTGAGAAACCAATCCAAAATTTACAAGGGTGGCTGCCACTGCTAATAGATCCTTGAAGCATTAAGGACCTATTCACCACTATGACAGACAGAAAAGATGCAATTTAAATACCAGTAAATATTTAGTGTCCTTTTCTTTTCTTGAAAGCATAAATTGCAAATGTTTTTTAATCCCAGCTGTGGCTTTTATCGTTTCAGCATTTATTACACTACTTCTAGGAAACTAAAGGAGACATACTAAAATGATTTCACTACTGATGCTAATGGTATTGCCCATTGCTGACTTGCTAATTTTCTCCAGACAAATGATTCTACCAAGTTCTCCACTCCACTCTAATTTCTTTTTGCTGCTTTCGACCCAGACATTTTTCACATGCAGATTTTCTTTCTCACTTACAAAACTCCACTTGGCATTCACTAAAATACTACAGGGCATAGTTAAAAGCCAGAGGATTAAAATCCATTTAAACCAACATAAAAGAAAAACACGAACCTTGAGCAGTGGGGAAGGACCACTGAACTGACCTAATGGCAAGTGAGAACTCCTGAGAAGTCCTACAGATTTCAGGTAGAAAAATCTTTCTTTCACCCTCCAAAAATCAGCATCCATCTATGGAAATGTTTTTATTTATATAGATACTAGTATCTTAAAGTATTCAATCATATGAAATGGGAATCCCTAGACATGACAATCTGCCTTTAAACACATTCCTCAGTCAAGCAGAGACAATGATGCATTTTTCCACATCTATTCTTTGCACACTCTGCCTGCTGCCAGACAACGGGATTCTTTTTGCAAAAAGAATTTGCTTTAATGAAATTTTCATCAAGGTTAAAGCACAACTGGTTTGAGACCACTTATGTTTGGAGAGTGTCAAGTGCCAGAAGCACAAGGATTTTTTGCAATTTGTGAATCCTGAAAATCAGTAATGTAATGAAGCCATAAAGGGAGACAGGAGAAGGGAATTTGTTTGGGTTTGTTTTTTTTTCCTCCTGAAACCATTTAAATAATGAAAAGGCCGAGTAATTCACTTTGAAGCTATATTTTAAAACCTCACATGTAAGAAAGCAGTCACAGGTAAAATTCTAGTGGTAAAACCTGTTTCATGTCTTCCTACCCTGGTGTAATCCTGCTCCTTGCACTCAGTCAATTACACCCTCTGAACTTTACAAGCTTCATCCCTGGCACTGCAGAGCTGGGGTGTTGCCACAAAATTCACTTTATCCAAGATGTCAGTTGCCCTGCCTCTTTGCCTGCTTTGTGTGCACAAGCTTGCAACACATCCAGAAAACTTTAAGCAAGGGTAACACTCACAAATTCAGAATTGAAGGACAAAAGGCTCACAGTATACATTGAAAACTAGTAATTAAAAAAACACACTGAAACAAAGTTATTTGACTTTTCAGCAGAATTTCCAGAATTTCTACATAGTGCCACAAAACTGTGACTCAGATTACTCTTACTACCCATGGCTTTATTTTTCAGCCTTTCAGAGCCTATTACATATGTGAAAACTGTTCTGACAACAAAGTAATTGCAACCACAACTGCTTCACCATTATCAGCAAGAAGACAGTCTATTTGACACTGCTGGTAGCTGCCAAAGCTAACAGATGAAGTCAAAAGTACCCATCTGGAAGTTCTATACCAAGGTATTTTGCAGATCTGAGCCAAGAGAGTTCGGAAAGTGTTCAAGTTGTGAGTTAATCTTATTTTTCTGAAGCAGGAATATTTCTCAAATGCCTTTTCTAATTCCTCTCAATTTTGCTAAAATAAATTAAAAGAAAAGAAAATGGGACCCTAGTGAAAGATTACAGAGGTATCAGCTTCATTGTTTTTGGTTATGGTGAGGTCAGTATACATGAAAAGCCAATTTTAAACTTGGAGGTAAGGTGAGTATGGAAGAAAACCAAAACCAAAATTATTTGGAAGCCTGAAATAGTGTTCTACAGAATTTTTTTTATACCTACTACCCCAAATGACAGGGGAGAGAACAGAAGATTAATTTCCTAGCAGATAAGCTAGTAGAAATACTACAGGAATCAGGTACTCTCTCACACACCTGCAAAAGACTGGGCTTACAGGAAACTGAAGCAAGAAAAAAAAAAAGGGGAGAAATTAAAGAACTCCAGGTTTCTTGGTGAAGAAATCCATGTCCTAATATTCCAGAAGCATACAGCCCCAAACTTATTTAGCCAGTCCTGTGGCAAGGAAGATTAAGCCCAGAGTAAGTATAGATCAAATAATCCTGAAGCTAACAAAAAGGGAAAGGCAGAATAAATCTGAGAAACATGCTTTCAGCTGAGTTGCACAGAACATCAACACCATTAAAAAAAAAAAAAAAGTCTTTGTAATGATTTAGTTTTTCTTTCATTATAATAATTTTCAAATAGCAATCCCTTTGGAAGTGTGTGGCTCAAGAGCATTTTGACTGACAGCATGAAATCTGGTGACAAAGATGATACTAACTGAAAAGCAGATGGTAGATCTCAGGTAAAGCTGGGTCTTGCATTTGCCATATGATGTATCTACCTCACCTTTCTAAACAGTGAAGACTTATCCCTATGCCTCTTTCCCTCCTCCTTATCATTTAAGCAAACTCTGGTATGCCAGCTGTTCTGACACCTAGGTAGCTCCTGGCAGACCTCTTCTTGCAAGTAGATGTAATCAGAGGTAAGTCTGGGTATGATGCAGTTTGTGGAGCAATCGTTCCTAGAAAGTTCAGTAGTGTGGTTTTCATGGGCTTATAGCAGCATTTTCACAAGGATCTGAAGAGTAATGAACCTGTTGTAACTCTAGAACATATAGTATGCATTGTTCACTTGGCCTCCTTCATGATGAGACACCCAGGCACAGAAAATGCCTTTACTTGCCTTTGCTTTACCACGGCTCATTCCTTTGCACAGTCAGCAACTGGTTAAAAGAAGACCTCACAACACATCTCCTACTGCTTATTTTTCACTAGCACCTCCCTCACACCTGCAAACACACTGTTGAAATTCTGCATTTACCTTACCAGCCAGGGAAATGTAATAAAAAGAGTTGAACATTGTGTGCTAGGTAGCTTTCTCAAAATTGGTGCAGTTCTAATAAAATCCTCTAAAACAACCCAAGCATCTTTGGATTGGATGCCAGAAAAAAAAAAATCATCTTTCTAACTATTAGACATTGGAATAAATTCCTACGGGAGGTGGTGGATTCCCCTACATTAGACAGCTTCAGGGCCCAGCTTGACAGGGTTCTGGGCCATCTTGTAGGAAAATAGCAAACCTTTGAACAACTTTTGAGAAGGCTGTGTTTTGTCTTTGAGTTGGAAAGAATGTAAACACCTTGTAACTGAAGAGAAAGGCTAGGCAGAAGTTGACTGGATATGTTGAGAAGCTTGTTTGTCAGTATTAACCTATTGTATGCTTTGCTTGGACCCATGTCAGTGAAAGGATAGCCAGTTGGGATGTGGCAGCTCTGTATTAGAAAAGTATATAGGTTGACTATGTAACAGAGTAGGAGGCTTTGGCTTATGCTTCAGCTTTTGCTTATGCTTAGTGCTGTGCTTAGTTGCTTAGGCAATAAATGCTTTTGCCTTTCACAATGAGAGTCTTCTCATCTTGTCTTCACCTGGAAGCACCATAACACGCAGCTGATGAGAAGAACACTACTGCTACACTTATACCATCTCATTTAAACTATATTCTAAATCTGAAAGGTTGGACTAGATGATCCTTGAAGTCCCTTCCAACCTGGTATTCTATGAATGTTTCTTGGATCCCTCCCCAGCTTCTCCACAAAAAGCCTAACAACTCCATTTACATCCTCCTCTTATTTGCAAACACTTATTTCTCTGCAGCATTATTTATTTCTGCCTTCCCAGGTGTCACACCCCCGACCTTTTTCTTACATAAAACACAGTAGTCAGTAATTCTAGCTCCTACTTAGCCCAAGTCCTAAACCATCAGTAGAAGCAAGGTTTTCTACAATAGAACGTTTCTCAAAAAACTACAAGTGACTGAAACAGTGCTAAACTTAGAGCTCATAACTTTCCTCACTGCTCTTTTCCTCCACTACACCTTAATATCCTGCCTCCTGTTGTGTTATTTCTTCTCAACCCATTCTCTAAAATACTAAAATGTACTTTATCTACACATTTGATTTCTAGGCTACACAGACTGAGCATTTTGGGGAAATCAGACATTTTGGACACAATACTCCAGGTGCACCCTCACCAGAGCACAGTGGAGGGGAATGAGAAACTCACTTGACCTGCTGGGCACACTCTCCTTAATGCACCCCAGAATACCATTGGCCTTCTTGGCAACAAAGACACATTGCTGGCTCATGGCAAACTTGTCCACCATGACTCTCATATCCTTCTCCACAGAGCTGTTTTCCAGCAGGCCAGCCCCTAATCAGTATTGATGCTTGGGGTTATTCCTCCTCAGGTGCAGGACTCTACACTTGCCCTTGTTGAACTTCATGAGGTTTCCCCCTGCCCAGCTCTCCTGCCTGTCCAGGTCTTGCTGAATGGCAGCACAGCCTTCTGGTGTGCCAGCCACTCCTCCCAGTTTTGTGTCATCAGCAAACCTGCTGAGGATATACTCTGTCTCTTCATCAAGGTAGCTGTGGAAGACATTGAACAACACTGCACCCTGTACTAATCCCTGGGGTACACCACTAGCCACAAGGCCTCCAACTAGACCCTGCACCATCGATCACAACACCATGTTCTCAGTTATCCAGCCAGACCTGCTGGTCCCAAATTCACAAATAGCAGCAGTGTGCACAAGCACAGACGTCTCACAGCAACCTCACCAAACAGTTTTATTTTTCCTATTCTAGATATGAAGAAACTAGCTGATTTTTTTCCAAAACTAGCAAAACTAGTAACACAGCCCCAGTCTCCCAGGAGCAAGCTATGTGGTTCAGCAGAGAGGGCTGATGCAAGTGACTAAGGCTAACAAGACAAGAAGCCTCTATACTGCTGACAAGGATCTATGCTGCCAGTCCAGACCGCAGCTTCATCTAGCCCTGTCAGAAACCATCATTTGTCCTGATGATCAGAAACCACAGAAACAAATAATTTTCAGTATTCTTGCAAGCAAACTCTTTCACCTCTTACTTTGTACCTCTCACCAATGCCTGAGAAAAGTAACTGTTGACCTATCATGCTCTGGTGTTCTGTGAACGATTTCTAATTTCTGTGGTAGAATGTGTCCAATGTTGCAACTCAAGAGTTTCTTAGTAACATTTCATAAACTTTCAAGCACTGCTTTTTTCCAGACCACAGGAAAACATGATGGCAGAGCGTTCTGTAAACCTAGATACATATGTGTGTGTGTCTGCGTGACTTGCTCTGCCAAGCCTTGTAGTGGTTGGGTGAAATTCTGACAGCTTGGCAGGCACAAGGCTCTAGGATTAGTTGTAAGAGGACATTTGCATATAAATCTGTCCCTATTTATGAAGGCTAAGAAGGGAAGTGTCATTGGATTTTGATACTTCTGAGAACAAAGTATGAAAATCTCCATATAAACTGAGAAAGTTAAACCTTTCCTCTTAAATTAAAACTCAGGTTTGAATTAGATTTCTAGACTATATCCATATTTTTAATGGCCCATGGTCACATAAGTGTTCAGACAGGAACACAATCACATCTGTCTACACAGTGAAGTTTGGATTTGAACTAGAACCATTCTGCTCCCCTTTTCCTCTGACAGATTTTAAGCTCTTACTAATCCAGCTGGCTTGCTTCAGGCTGCAAGTCAGCTTGCATATAGTTTGGATTTGACTGCAAGTATCTAGATACACTTATAACCACCACACTTAGCCACCTCTTTCCAGGAAGAAAACTGGGGCAAGAGAAACAGATACAACTATGGAAGGTGGGCCACAGGTTTTAGCAAAGTGAGGTAGAGTGTGATGAAAAAAATGCCTCTTTAGCTTGGAGGAGAGGAAACTCAGCAGTGACCTCATTAATGTTTATAAATATATGAAGGGAGAGTGTCAGAGGGACAGAGCCAGGCTTTTCTCAGTGATGTCCAATGATAGGACAAGGGGTAATGGATGCAAGCTGGAACATAGGAGGTTCCATGTGAACACAAGGAAAAGCCTTTTCAATGTGAGGGTGACAGAGCACTGGAACAGGCTGTCCAGATAGTCTCCTTCTCTGGAGACATTCAACACCTGTCTGGATGCCTTTCTGCCTGCCCTAGGTGAACCTTCTGTTGGGAGGGAGGTAGGACTATATGATCTTTTGAGGTCTCTTCCAACCCCTAACATTCTGTGATTCTGTGAAATTCAAAGTATAGTTAATCATGACACTGATCATACCTGAGCTGCTGAAGTCAGTTTGCCTTATGTGATCAGAAACTCCACACCTCTGCTGAATCAATCCTACATTACCGCAGTGCTTCCTTCTGACATGCTCTTGGGAATCAGGATTGTCTTTTATTATTAAAAAAGCCCAACAACACAACAATAGCCTGGAGAAGAGGAGGCTCAGGGGTGACCTTATTGCTCTCTACAACTACCTGAAGGGAGGTTGTAGCCAGGAGGGGGTTGGTCTCTTTTCTCAGGCAACCAGCACCAGAACAAGAGGACACAGTCTCAAGTTGTGCCAGGGGAAGTTTAGGCTTGAGGTGAAGAGAAAGTTCTTCACAGAGAGAGTGATCTGCCATTGGAATGAGCTGCCCAGGGAGGTGGTGGAGTCACCATCCCTGAAAGTGTTCAGAAAAGGATTGGATGTGGCACTTGAAGCCAAGGTTTAGTTAGTCATGAGGTGCTGGGTGATAGGTTGGACTTGATGATCTCTGAGGTCTTTTCCAACCTTGTTGATTCTATGAATATTTCAAGCTGATATTCAGTATCATCTCCTACCATCTCAGTAATAATCTCAGAACCTAAAAGCCATTCATGATCCCTGAAACTCCTTTGGTTTCTTCCCTTAATTTTAAAAGCCAAATTCAAAGTTTCTTCAAAGTACTTCTCAATATCAGAATCAATCTCAGATGAGTTTAGCCCCTGCTGCTATTACAAATGTTTCAGTGTTAAAAATGTATTTTTAGAAGCAGTATTTTGTAACTGATTATTGGTTTCTTCCTATTTATTTTTGTGAGTGCCTGTAAACAGATTAGTATTGCAGAGATTACTGGTACTGAAGTGGCCTCATCAAAATGGCAAAACCATAGACCTCTTTCTTCAACTGTACTTGCAATATGCTTAACATTCCAACTTCAGCTCATTGTCCTCCTTAAAAAAACAACAAAACAAAACACAAAAAAACCCCAAACATGATCCTTCAATTAACATACACTCAAAAGTCTATGGAAATATAACGTCGTCTGTACAGACCAATGGCATCCCAGGCTACATCAAAAGAAGCATTTCCAGCAGATCCAGAGAGGTGATTCTGCCACTTTGCTCTGGTGAGACCTCACCTGGAGTACTGCATCCAGCTCTGGAGCCCTCAACACAGGAAGGACATGGACCTGATGGAGCAGGTCAAGAGAAGAGCCACCAAAATGATCAGGGAGCTGGAGAACCTCTGCTACGAGGACAGGCTGAGGGAGCTGGGGCTGTTCAGCCTGGAGAAGAGAAGGCTCCAGGGAGACCTAATAGCAGCCTTTAAGCACCTGAAGGAGACCTACAAAAAGGCTGGAGAGGGACTGTTAACAAAGACCTGTAGGGATAGGATGAGGGGCAATAGTTTGAAATGAGACGAGAGTAGATTTAGATTGGATGTTAAGAAAAGTTTTTTTACCATGTGGCAGTGGTAATGACAAACTGGAACATGTTGCCCATGGAGGCAGTTGAGGCCCCATCCCTGGAGATATTGAAATCCAGGCTCAACAAGGCTCTGAGCAACCTGATCTAGTAGATGATGTCCATTCTCACTGCAGGCAGGTTGGACTAGACAACCTTTGGAGGTCCCTTCCAACCCAAACCATTCTATGATTCTTTATCTGTTCCCTCTGTGAATTAGCATCTGCACTAAGAAAAGCAGCAAAGTCTCCCACAGCTGCAGCTGTATGTATCCTAGTACCAATAATGACAAAACAGTAAAATGAACTCCATTTTTACTGGATTGGCAGTCTACATTTTTCCAAGTATAATAAAAATGTCAACTGCAACTTTAATAATATAACCAGCGGGGATTTTTTTTTTTTTAATTTACCTTTAGCATAGTTTTAGAATAATTTTCTGATTAAATACTGCTGAAATGCAACAGAAGCACTGTAGAAAATCTTTTGATAGCAACACTGGTAGTGTGGTTTTGCAGCGTAAGGATCAAGTTTTCTACCAGCATCACAACCTTTCTGTGTGTGGTGTTGCAGATAGGTAACAGTTTGCATGGGGAACTTCACATCTGACATTCCATTTTACAAATGGCTCCTGTTACTCCAGGGCTAAATCTTGTAAGGTTTGTTAACTCCCACAGCACTTAATGGGAGTGACAGGTGCTCAGAGGGTTGGAAATTCATCCCTGTGTAGGTTGGAACTTATTAAACACAAGATCTACTGTTTTCTAACCCCTAGGATCACATTCTGCAGGCTCTATTCATGTCATCAGGAAGATACAGCTGTTGCCGAGCTGACAGAGCAGACGTGAGCAATCTGATGCCAATGTGGGGAGAGAAGGGAATTTTTTGGTCCATGGAGAGGAGGTTGCTGTACACAAAATGTGAAAGTCAACATGGAGGAGACAGATGATGCAGTCAGAAGGAAATGTCATCTTCTTGGATTGAAGTGCTGGATGTGCCTGTGAATGACCACTCTTCAACACCACAGAGTAGATGAAGGGGTTTGATACTATCAAAATGTTTCAGGAGGCTTTTATGAAATGAAGCTCAAGAGTGAATACAGTTGAGGACCAGAAGACAAAGTGTAACCAGACCTTACAACCACAAGATTAGACTATGAGACAGGGAAGAATTGGAAGTTATGGCAGTTCCTAATCTATCACAAGATTAATACTAGTAGATTTTTCATATTAAACAACTGAGCAGAGAAAAACTAAAAAGATACATATTTTCTAGTATCCATAATGAAATGAGATACATCTCCCTTTGCTTCTTTTTCTTTGGGCCTTTCTTTGATTTGTAGAGTGGTTTCTAAATCTGTCCAGCTGGTCAGGTTGGAGGGCCCAGTCAAACTGGGTGAATTCATGTTATCTGTTCTTACACACCTTCACAAGCTTTCTATTCCCAGCCAGGTGGACCATACACAAATATTTCCAATTTTAATATTATAAAATCCCTCTGTCATGACTATTAATTAGGAGAGACATAGCAGAGTGTTCTCAGAAACAAACAAAAACCAAACAGCAAATGACCTTTGCAGCTGAAGTGAGGAGACCACCTCCTTCATCCCCTTGGTTAGCAACAGTTGAAAGAAGCCTGTTGTTTTCATTGTGAATGGGATCAAACCCATAGCTGCAAACGTGTTAATGGCAGCAGAATCCATCCTGCATTTGGGACTGCTGGTGCCAGGCCACAAGACATTGGCATCAGCTGCTTCTTCCCACCTCCATTTGCGTGGTCCTGCTCTTCCGCTGCAGCTTGCACCTTCCAGTTATGCCACAACAACTGCTTGTGGGAGCACAGGGTAAACAGGACTGCTGAAAATAACCCTTTTGGAGAGTTATTTTTAACCCCTTCAGATAATGTCAGGGCAGCCTCACAAGACCTAATAGGGGCCTTCTGATACCTGAAGGAGACCTACAAGAAGGCTGGAGAGGGCAATGGTTTACAAAAGCCTGCAGTGCTAGGATGAGGGGCAATGGTTTGAAATGAGACAACAGTAGATTTCGGTTGGATGTTAGGAGGAAGTTCTTTACCATGAGGGTGGTGGAACACTGGAACAGGTTGCCCAGGGAGCTAGCTGAGGCCCTATGCCTGGAAATATTCAAGGTGAGGCTCGACAGGGTTTTAGGCAACCTGATCTAGTTGAGGAAGCCCCTGCTCAATACAGAGGTAGTTGGACTAGATGACCTTTGAAGGTCCCTTCCAACCCTGACCATTCTATGAGTCCATGATTTTCCTTTCTTTTTGTGAGCCTGTAGTTACACATACACCCAAGAAGATTTCTTGCTATATTAAGAAACCATTTCTCCCACTTACTTCTCCTCTCATTGAAATCCAGTGCCTCTTCTAAAGCACTCCATCAAAGCCAGGTCATGGGGTGTCAGATATTCACAAGAGGAAAACCCTGCTGATAAACTGCATGGCTGCTGTCCACAGCAGAAGCACTTCATTCCAGCACTAGCAACATGGCACCTCCTAGACCACTTATCTAATGATGGTGTCACAGTGAGGAACTGGCTGAGTGAGAGAGCACAGAGGTGTAGTTGGGGGCTTGTGGCTAGTGGTGTTCTCCAGGGGTCATATGGGGCCCAATCTTGTTCAACAGCTTCCACAACTACCTGGATGAAGGGACAGAGTGTTACCCTGAGGAAGTTTGGGGTGATACAAAACTGGGAGGAGTGGCTGGCACACCAGAAGGCTGTGCTGCCATTCAGCAAGACCTGGACAGGCAGGAGAGCTGGGCAGAGGGAAACCTCATGAAGTTCAACAAGGGCAAGTGTAGAGTCCTGCACTTGGGGAGGAATAACCCCAAGCATCAATACTGATTAGGGGCTGGCCTGCTGGAAAACAGCTCTGTGGAAAAAAGATCTGAGAGCAAGTTTGCTATGAGCCAGCAATGTGTCTTTGTGGCCAAGAAGGCAAATGGTATTCTGGGGTGCATTAATGAGAGCGTGGCCAGCAGGACAAGTGAGGTTCTCATCCCCCTCCACTCTGCTCTGGTGAGGCCACACTTGAAGTTCTAGACTCCCCAGTTCATGAGGAACAGGGAACTAGTGGAGAAAGTTCAGCATAGTGCCATGGGGATTATTAGAGGACTGGAGCATATCTCTTACAAGGAGAGGTTGAGAGACCTGGGGCTCTTCAGCCTGGAGAAGAGTGAGAGGGGATCTTACAAATGCATATAAATAACTAAGGGGTGAAGGTCATGAGAATGGGGAAGAAGCTTCTTTTCTTTAAGGGTGTTGGAGCACTGGAAGAGGCTGCCCAGAGAGGTGGTGGAGTCTCCTTTACTGGAGACTTTCAAAATCCACATGGTCACATTCCTGTGTAACCTGATCTAGATGAACCTGACTTAGCAGAGGATTCGATCTAGGTGATCTCCAGAGGTCTCTTCCAACTCCTACCATTCCATGAAACAGTAGTACCTTTCAGATAAAAGCAAAGACAAATGCACACCACAAAAAGAAGCCATTTTCCACCAGGAACAAAGAGGGGCACCACTCTGAAAAATGGGAGAGTCGAGCTGGACTTGACACTTGTCAGAGCACTCCCATCCACAGAGACCAAAGAAGTGTCTATGCACTTGCACAATAAACACTGAATAAACCCTGGAAGCAGGAGGATAAAACCTTTTTCCTAAGCAGCTCTCTGTTTTATTTGTTGATTAGATGAGTCTCATCCTCCCTCCTCAGAACCAACTCTTTTACAAGTTTCTGGAAACTAGCTGCTATGAGGAATTTTTTTTTCTTTTTTTGTTAAATAAAGAGAACATTTCCTAGCCCAGAGAGCAGCAGTGAAGGAAAAGCCAACATCCTCAGACTGGCTTTTCTTTCAGCTATTGCATGCATTTTTCAATAGTCATTTGGCCCCTGGCTGCCTTCTTGAAGGACTGGCTGCAAAAACAAGCAGTTAAGTTGGTAGTTCTGTACCTAAACAAGACATCAGTATTAGCTATTTGACTCTTTAGTTCTAGATAATTTTTAATGCTTTCACAACTCTCACTCTTTGAGGCAGACCTGGGATTGATATTGAAGCCAGAGAGGATTTGGTGTTTTATTTAATCCTGATTCTTTGCCATGTAGCTGAAAGGCTTTTCCCTTGTTAACAATACAATACTCCAGTTAAGTCAATAAATATTCACCATGTCTGTCTACTCCCTCTTATAACTCCTGGTTGGACAAAAGCCTCAAAATATTTGAGAGTAGAATAATGCTTCAAAGCAGGCAAAAGAAACAACAAATAGAGCCCAGCCAGCCAGCTCTCTTTTTCATGCCTTTTCTCACTTTCTGTATACCACTTGTCATCTTTCTTCAACACCTCATTCTCTGCCTTTTCCTGTGCTTTCTTTGCTTGGTCTCACCCTCCTTGCCAACAGTTCTCTGCTTCTCTTTCCAAACTCCAGGTGACATCTCCTTGCCATAGCAGTATCAGACATAAAAAAAATTACACCTGTAACCAACTGCTGTTCCAGCAAGTTTGTAGCAATGGGCCTCAGCTACAATGTAATAGTTTTGAATTTGCCCCTAAAATTTCCAGCGCTAGAACTTTCCACTGCATGCTACCTGGTCCTTCACCCTTATCACGCTGAAGCCCTCCTGATAACTTACTCTGTTTACCCTTCTAGGTTCCAGACTTTATAAATACATGCCTATATACAATGGGTAGATACAGATATTTAAGTAAGTACATAGATAAGGTTTTAAACTGCTCCACAAAAAAGCCAGTGCATATGTTTACACTAACACATAGGGACTACTTCCTCTAATCTGCTGTTACATGTATAGTATCTATAGATTTACCTCTACTTTTCCTGACTGCTCCTTACCCACTGTCACCTGATCTATCCCGAGTATATGAAAACTGTCATCCGGCTGATGCTATACCACCACCCTAATTTCAGATTTCCATACAAAATCATCTCACACACTCAACTGCCTTTTCCATAACCCACATCCACAATGGTGTGTAGAATTCAGCTTTGCACACACACTGGGCTTCCTACCAGCTGTGGAGATGGGATATTCGTTGCTGGTCAGAAACCTTGGGCCACCTAGGCATGGCAGGAAACAGCAAATGGAGTCACAGGAACAAGATCAGTGAAGACAGGTACTTACAAAAGATTGGACTGTCATCTCCTAAATCATTTTCTTCCCTCTGTCAGGTATCAGCCACATTAGCAAAGGATTCCTGAGTTAAAAGAAAGCTGAGCTTCCTTGGTTCTCTCTGTTTTCAGTGAAGCACATCTGAGTGAGTGAGACCACTCCTTTAAATTCTGTATCACCTGCAGGTGATTAATTTCTGAATTATCACATAGGCTTGCAGTTCAAGATAAGGTGGTAATGAATATTCCCCAGAGAATAACAACCAACATCCATATTTAATTATTGCAATTTCTGCCTGTTGATGGCGTGCATGTGGCTTGGGATCCTTAGGGGATCAACTTGTATTAGAAGCATATGGCAAAGTTTAAGGGATTAAATACTAGACAGATAGATAGATAGATAGATAGATAGATAGATAGATAGATAGATAGATAGATAGATAGGTTGATTCTATTTCCTTCCCAAAACTGCAGAATTATGTCTTACCACTGTGTTTCCCAATGAGAAAATTAACTCAGCTAACTCCATATTACTTCTGCCCCCACAAAATGACCCAATCTGGATTCTGAATGTCAAAGTTACAAATTAAAAACTTAAATGTCATTAAACTTGAACAGAGAGATTCAAATAAACTAATAGTTGGGCATGATTAAAATAAAAAATGCTTAAAATACTTAACTAATAATTACTCAAAATTAAAGAAAGAATTATCTGCAACAACAAAGGACTGAACAGGGAAACTCGGCAAGGGAGGGACTGCCTCAGCACAATATATTTTTTGTAGCTGGGCTTGTGAGGGAAGGTTGTTTCTTTGGGTTTTTTTGCATTTGGGCTTTTTTTTCTCCTGGAAGCAAGGAAAAAAACAGTTAGATGTGGCTTTGCATATGCCAGATGCGACAATGAGATCAAATGCCTTTCTGGGGAAAGAACTGCTTCACAGAGTGTTTGATTTTAAAAGAGCAAGGACTCATTGTCTCTAAATTTTGCTGGATACCAATAAATGCTGGCATTAGTGTGACATTTCCCTTTGAAAGCTGGAGTACAGAATTAATCCTAATAAACAGTGCAAATCTGCAACCCTTGCTAAGGCAGAACAGCGCTCACTGTCACAGACTTCAGAAGGACTCACATGAACATGACTAGGGGTTAACAGCCCTGGTCTTTTACAGACACTTCCATTTCCCACCTACCAGATTATTAAAATCTTCTGATGAAATACAGCATTTGTAGTGGGAGCTTATATATATTTAATCAGTTCATCTTAGCAAATATTTACAGCATTTGCTAAATGATTAAACATTTCTTCAGAGATGTAACATCATAAATTCAGAGATATACAAAATAACTTCATAAATTTAGACATATACAAAGTAACATCAGAAATTCAGAGATATACTCCCTGCATTCTAACACCTGATTCACTTAGAAAAGCTTTAGAAAATTATCACATTTCTCTCCATGTGCCATAATAGGGTAATTTTTACGCCTTTCAGATTAGATGTGGCTGTAAAACAGTTTTCTCTCCTACTGCATAGTAAATTACAACCTACAAATAAAACTGTCTAAGCATCTCTGCAATGCTTCTCTTTCAGGCACATGAAAGAAATGTTAATATGTGATCTATTTGTTGGTGGTCTTCAAACTGTTTGCCCTAGATTTTTCATGGACACACATTTCATAGATGCATTTATATTGGCCTTAAGTTCTGCACATGTATCAGCCAACTTGTTTTTGGTCTACATTGGCCTTATCCCAGGTCTTGTGGGCCTTAGTGAGGAAAAAAAATGTTTATAAAACTGAAGAATGGACCTCCTACTAATGTTCTTTTAAGAAAATTATCGGCATTTGGATCAGAAACATTGAAAAAAAAGAAATATATTTAAGTATTCCTTCAGCATAATTACCTGGAAGATATTCTTAATTTTAATGTAGAAAATTAATGTCTATTAAATGGCTGCAGTGAAAACAAACAAACAAAAAAAAATTGAGAATGTAATCTTCCCTTATAAACAGTAAAAAAAGATGCATATTTACAAAAAAATAAAAACAATCTTTCTCAGCAAGAAGCACTTGCAATAAATCAACTTCTGAGGCCTGTAACAGCTCTTTGTGCAGTATTGTGTGACATAAACAGAAAATCTGAACATCAAGTACCATTCTTGAGAAGAAATTTGACAAAGCCATAATGTGGTCACCTCATTACAGAGAGATCAACTGCTGCTAATAAAAGCAGACGTCCTGGAGAGTCAAATCCATGGAAAAAAATGTGAGACTGCCACGCCTGACACTGGCAGCTGAAAAACAAAAAGTATTTGGCTTAGTGTACGCTTGGGTCCCACAAATATTAACTACAGATTAACCTGTTTGAATTGGTTGTTGATTCGCCTGCTAAGTAAAGATCTGACCTTACTTTGGTTTCAGGTCTGGCATCACAAGTGTAACAAGTGTCACAGGGAAATGTTATAGAATCATAGAATGCATAGGATTGAAAGGGACCCTTGAAAATCATCTTGTCCAACCCCTGTGCAGCGAGCAGGGCCACCATTAACTAGCTTGACTTTGAACGCCTCTAGGGATGGGGCCTCCATCACCTCTATGGGCAACCTGTATTTCACCACCCTCATTGTAAAGAAATTAATTATTAACCTAATACCTGCTTAGAAGATGATATTCTCTCTTTACCTTTTCAAACATGGTTAAACCTTTTTTTTTTCTTTCCAGACCCACTTTCCAGTGGAGAAGCAAAGTGGTTTCTCTAACACAGGTGTAGCAAAAGCCTCCTTGACAGATCAAGAACACTCCCAAAAGTCCTCATCCCCTTCCCTGCAGCCTGAGCTGCCCATTGGGGTAGAGAACTCAGGTGTTTGGGAATGGGAAACCCTCCACAGGATGCACAGCTAACCCATGTCCACCTCTTGCATGGGGCTTGAGATTGCTTGGAAAGGAAAAGTGAAAGGGCACCCACTCAGGGAACCTCAAGGCTTCCTCAAGTGACAGGCACTTCCCATTTATTGATTGATCCCTAAGTCTTTCATATTTTATCCATGTTTTCATGTCTATCACATGCTTTTTCTGCCTTTACCTTCATAGTTATGAAACCTTTAAGAAACAAACAAAGCTTTTGGCAATTTTTATGTTCCCATTAATTACTTCTCCACAGCTGTTAAAAACAAAATTTTCCTTACTAAGTTTCCCATCCTGACAGAATTACTGCTTCACACACACTGAGTTTAGAAAGTCAGCATGCTTGTTGTACTTTGTGCATTACAGCCACTTACTATATTAACCAATAATCTTTAAAGCTTTCTTACTGCACTTATTTCACAGATAAGCAAATGCATCAAACTGCAAAAACTGAGGAACTTTATTATTTTATGAACGGTGCCTTATCCAGAAAACAGAATTGCAGGGATATGTTCTACAGAGTAAACCTAGTAAATTTTAATTAGAATTTTGATGTGAAAAACAAACAAACCGACAAAAGAATTTGGGATCAAATTGAAATAAAATGCTTCAACTTTTAGAACAGATATAAGTCCAAAATCTACTATTTAGTCTGCTATCAATAACGTTTGTTGTAATTGTTGCTGCAAAGAGAAATTGCATACATCACAGTTACAATACATACAAAATAAATGTGTAATTCAGGGACAATGAATGCTGATAATATTTGAGGTAACTTCACATCCCAAGCCACACTCACACTTTAAGAATTAACTGATCCGCCTGCCAAGCTGGAAGATACACGAAAATACTTCCTCTCTTTTGATATCATGATCTGAGTGAGATTTTATGAGCCAACATAGACAACAGTGTCAAAAGAAGGGAAATAAATATCAGTAAAACCAGAAGGAATTAAAACAAAAATCTGAGAACAAAGCACAGGAGTTGAAGGCCTTTAAATCCTTTACAGGATGTGAGTCTCAGAGACATCAAGGTAAACACTGTCGTCCTAAATAGTTCCAGCAATCCTATCATAAGCCATCTTACTTGTAATATTTTTCCAAACAGTTCTGAACTTAGCAATTCAGAGGCATTGTAGCCTTAAAAAACCCTCCATCTATATGTGAATAAAGCATCTTAATTTTTTATTGTAAAGGATTATAGCAACACCTGTTTTCAAAAACTCGCTCTAATTTCTACACTGTTAGTAATTTCTGCACTGCTTCTTATTTCAAAATATATTTCTTCTAGCTGATAGGAAAAAAAGTTTTCACCAAAGTAAAAATTGGTATTCATCATTCAGCATGACTTTTTAAATAAAAGAAGCATTGTTTTTTCTATCTTTTAGTCTCTGCTGTTTTGGAGGGAAAAATATTTCCTCTGTTTTGATTGCATGATCTGAATAAGTTTTTAAGACCCATTTACCAAGACAGAATACAATGTTAAAAGAAGGAAATAAAATAAATAAATAAAACCAGAAGAGACTAACCCAGAAATCTCTGGTGGCTCAAACCTACGATTCACTCAAACAAATTTTAAAGAAATTTAACTTCAACACAGTGCTGAATATTCTCCATATAATAAATCATCTCTCTTAACTGACTGGATCTGACAGATCTAGAGGATGATATGCTCTTTGCTTTCTCCACTCAAACTTTTGCTGTTTCAGAAGAAACCAGGCTCATCTCCCCTTATACCAATGCATGTTGCTCAAACAGCTCAGAAAAGAGCAGCCTCACAAATGGCAAAATTAACATGCTGTTGATACGGCCCAAGAAGGACTGATCATAGAGCATATTAAAAGCCTGCAATAGATCCTTAGAGGACCTTAAAAACATCCACCTTAGCATTAAGCATCCCTCTGAAAAGCAATGTTTCACCACAAAAGATGACCACATATTTTACCAGCAAAAATGTTCAGTGGCTGTACACAGCTATCCAGACTATGACCACTACACTACAAGAAAACCATCATTTTACACATCCATGTGCAGGTGGTTTCTCTGCATTTGCTATCTTATGCATGGCTGCCCTCCAGTCATAGAATCATACAAGGCACTGGCTAGGAAAGGACCTCTGGATGCCAACTAGTCCAACCTCTCACAAAGGAAGGCCATACCCAACTAATTCAAGCTGCTCAGAGCCCCACCACATCACCTGTCCAAGCAGAGCTGAGTGACAAATCCAACTAAGGATGAGTTTCTGAGTAATTGTAATTTTAAATGATCCTTTTTGTTGCAAAGGATGTGCACATGGTAAGGTCTTACTTTTGTCTGACTCAAGCAGAGTTAGGCAGTCTTACCAAGCACTCCTTCACACTCAAAACTAGACACCAGGCAAAACCAGATATCCTCAGGCTTTGTTCCATGATGCCACAAAGTGTCCATGGCTCTTTTCCTCTGCAGGAAGAATTAAGGCTGGTATTTGCCATTGCCTTCAGAGGAGGAAAAACATAATCACTTTACTTTCACCTCTGCCCCTTGCTCATCCTTTCCATATCTGAGATGCACTTACTGAAGTGGTTGTTGTTTTTGTAGTGCATAGCTCAGAGTTATGGTAAATCAGTGTTGTAGCAGGTACTTTCCACAGTAAGAAAATATATTCAAATAACTATTGAAGGGGAAAAAATGCAAAAAAATGAAAGGCTAGACAAAAGGGAGAAAAATACTTACAGCCCAGATTTTTACTGGAGATGAGTAGTAATTCAACTATAAAAAAGGCAGAGGCCAAGTCTACCACCAACTGATGTAAGTTTTGGCTGAGACCACAAAGGAGATGAGTTTTGGAGTATAAATCAAATTCCAAATGTAAAAACAAACGATTCAACAACATAAATGGTTAGATTTCTTTTTTTAATCAGTAAAATTTAAACATATATATATGTATAAAATATTTTTTAAACCACACAAATGTGTATAATAAATGTTAAAGTGAAAACCGAAATGGAATTTTATTACTGCAACTGATAGACAATAGTGTCCTTGACTGAAAGAAAAACAAAACAAAACACAACAACAACAACCACAACCAAAAGCTTCCCTGGATCAGTTATGATTCTTCTGCAAGTCCATATTGGACTGAACATAATAGGAACCCAGTTCTTTCTGACACCTGGATTTGATGGGTGGACTGTTCAGTGGATAAGGAATTGGCTGGATGGTCACATCCAGAGGGTAGTGGTCAATGCTCAAAGTCCAGATGGAGATGGGTAACAAATGGTGTCCCTCAGGGGTCTGTACTGGGACCTGTACTGTTTAATATTTTTATCAATGCTATAGACAGTGGGATGGAGTGTACCAAACTGAGTGGTGCTGTGAGGGTTGGGATGTCATCCAGAAGAACCTGAACAAGCTGGAGAGGTGGGCCCAGGTGAACCTCATGAGTCCTGCACCTTGGTCAGAACAATCCTCGTTATCAATACATGCTGGGGGATGAGGTGATAGAAAGCAGCCCTGTGAAAAAAGGACTTGGGAGTTCTGGTGGATCAGAGGCTGGACATGAGCCACCAGTGTGCACTTGCAGCTCAGAAGACCAATGGCATCCCAGGCTACATCAAAAGAAGTGTGGCCAGCAGACTGAGAGAGCTGATTCTGCTACTTTGCTCTGGTAAGACTTCACTTGGAATACTGCATCCAGCTCTGGAGCCCTCGTTGCAGGAAGGACATGGACCTGATGGAGCAGGTCCAGAGGAGGGCCACAAGAATGATCAGGGGATTGGAAGACCTCTGCTACAAGGACAGGCTGAGGGAGCTAGGGTTTTTCAGCCTGAAGAAGAGAAGGCTCCAGGGAGACCTAATAACAACCTTCCAGTACCTGAAGACCTACATGAAGGCTGGAGAAGGACTGTTAACAAAGACCTGTAGGGATAGGATGAGGGGCAATGGTTTGAAATGAGAGAAGACTTAGATTGGATGTTAGGAGGAAGTTGTTTACCATGAGGGTGGTGGAACACTGGAACAGGTTGCCCAGGGAGGTAGGTGAGGCCTGCCGGAGAGGCAACCCCAAAGCAGACAGAAACAACCACCTGAAAACTGTGCATTTATTGCAATTAATCTGCTCTCCTTCCCAACACACCCAAATTCCAGATGTTGGGAATATGCTGTTGTGCACCTAGTTAAACTTTTTGGGAGAGATGAACCAAAATGTGCACACACTCATCTAGAAAATCTCCCCATGGATACCCAAAGATACATACATCCACCAAGAGGCAGGGAGTGAGGTCCCCTGCTAAGGAGAGAAGATCTGACTGCCACAAACCCTCTCCACAGCAGAACTCCATTTATACCCTTGTCCAGTGCGTACTGCTCATCTATTTCTTAAGCACTGGAGGGCTGAGTTCTCCAAATAAACAAAGGAACTTCTGGGCCCGGAGGTGCCAGCTATTGTCTGGGGGCATCTGGCTGATCTTTATCAGCTTCTAGCAAGTCTTGGCCTTGGGTGCTTGTGAGGGGGCAGTCAGAGCTGCCACAAGGGCCCATCCCTGGAGATATTCAAGGTCAGGCTCAACAAGGCTCTGAGCAACCTGATCTAGTGGAGGATGTCCCTGCTCACTGCAGGGGGGTTGGACTAGATGACGTTTGGAGGTCACTTCCAAACCAAACGATTCTATGATTATCAGAATCTCAGTACTAAATAAAGATATGATGGTGCATGGATATCATAAATCTGTTTACTTAGCTGCTATTAAAATGCTGCTAAAAATATTATAAGCAAAACATTCTAATAAAAGGTGATTCAACAGCTGTTCTTTCTAGAAATTGGTGTCTCTCTTTAACCAGCCTTCTAGATGATTAAATTATACTTAGTAAAACCATGTTTTGTTTGTGTTTTAAAATGAACAAATTATACGTAGGTGAGACTTTTACTAGTTAATGACATCCAAAGACCCCAATGAAATGTAAAAGACTTACAAAAGCTTTAGCACGATTTTGATTTTGGGCAGTCCATCAGTGTTGCGTCTCTGCTTGTCAAAATAGCCAGAGACTGGTTAGATTTAGCAACATGTACTTCTCTGGAATAACAATAAATGTTTGTCACAGAGGGTCTTTGCACATTGTGCATCTTTACAATTTTTTTTCCTTCACCACAGTCAAGAGAAAAGACATCAATTCAAATTCTAACCCCGAGATACTGTTTGTTCCGTTCTGCTCTGAAAATAAGGGTTTAAAGTGGACAAACTGAATTCACTGTACCTTCACTTTATAAAGTTAATCAGAAAACGTCTTTTCCATTTATGAAGCCTTGCAAATATTGTGTGCAAATGTAAGTGTGCATGAAGGAAAGATGGAGAATTCATGTTTTTTAAGAATGGTTGCAGTGTGCGGTGCCCTGGATTACCCTCAAAATGTGCAGATGACCATTACCAAAGGAAGTGGAAGGAACAGCATGTTCACCCACTGCAGAGCCAGGAATAACAGAAGCCACACGTTCAATAACAGCCATATGACTACAGGAAGGCTTTGAGCAGGCACTTCCCATTCAGGATTAACATAATGTTTATAAGAAGCAGAAAAATGCACCACACTTACCCAAAGCTACATATTTCTCTGAAAAGTGCAGGAAGCACTACCTCTGGCCTCTTTACTGAACAGATGGGTGAGCCCTCAAACTGGAAGTGCTAGCTGCAGCAACAGGATTTAAAATTATTTGAAGTTATTATCTGTTTCCAGAAACCACACCTTGGGTCTCATCCCAAAGACAGTGTAAGAAAAAAGATGCTCTAACTGGCAGTTTGCTCCTGCACACAATGTCATTGCTGCCCAAAGTGAAACAGAAGCACAAATGGTCAGCAGATAGAAGTATGGCACCATTCTTGTCTTTATTAATCACTTAAGTGCTTGCACACAGGGAAATGTTAATAGAAATACACTTCTGGGCTAGCCAAGGTTTTCACAAGATCCCAAGCTAAGCATTCAAGGATTAATCTAGAGTCATTATCTATTTTGCAAATAATCATTTCAGTTTCATATGTCTTTTTAAAATTCATATATGGCCTAAATTTAATCTGTTTGCCTTTATCGTTATTATTTTGTCCCCAAGTTTCATTTTTATCTTCATGTCAGTGAAGCATGTAGGATAATAATTTAAATTGACACAGTAATAGAATTCACAGTAACAAACATGCATGAAAATTTATTTAAAAAAATATTTTCTCTTCAGAGGTCATCCTAAGAACAGCCTTCAGGTTAATCTGGAAAGTGTGTGCCAGGACACAGCAGAGGTGAGCTCAGCACTAAACACGAGTGGCTGGTGTTCTGCCCCTTCATGGGGAAAGCTCTGATAGGAAAGGAGGCAGACTCAAGTCCAGTCCCTCTTCGTGGAACTCTGCAGTTACTGTATAAAATAAATTGCTAATCTACAATGTATAAACTGCAGGTAGATGAGGAGGGTCCGTTCCATCAAGAACTGTTTGCTAGCAGTGATGCTTGAACTCTTGAAAGAAGAGAACTGCATGAAGCTCCTGGAATACCTCAGTGCTTGAGCTACTAGGCTAGTGCATTAGAGGATGTTTTTGCACTGCTTCTGGCTGTGGTTAAAAACCTGCTGCAGAAAAGCCTTCCTGGAGAGGGCTCCAGGGTGTGCAATGCCAAGCGAGGTGCCTGCTGCCTTTGCAGTCCCTGCTGAGGCACCTCAGTGGGCCTTGGCCAACTGCCATGGTTTGGTACATGTCCACGTGTGAGAACTCTTTGCCTCCAAAAAGATGATGATGCAGTTTCTGGGCTGGTGTAACCCCTGTGCTGAGCCCTGGCTGGGGGCCTGGTGGGTGATGAGGGCCAAAGAGCTGCCAAGGAATATTTCAAGAGTGAAACAGGAATGGTGACAGAGCTCCAGTGCTCCAGCCTGCACTCTGATGCTGCTTAATACCATATATATGTATATATGGATGGACATGTTATTACACAAGCATTTCTCCTGCCAGACACTGTGGCAGGGCTGTAGCCACTCAGCTCAAGGAGTACCAAAAAGTCTGGTGTTATTCAGTCTTTGCTTTAGGTACTGCTTCCACCATTCATTTGCTTCCTTTTGCCCATTCTGTGCATTTTTCCGGAGTATGTTGCTGTTTGACTTATTAACAAGCTGGTAATTTGGGAACAAAACAAAAACTGTGTTTCATAAAGAAGCCTAACTAAGGTGACAGTGTGATTAACAAATCAAGCCCAGCGATGTCTGAAAAAGGGCTGTGTTCACAAGCACTGTGATGTTTGCCACATCCCCACTAAGGTTCCTTCAAATGGGCTATCTCTACTAAGGCACCAAACAGCCTTGCTACAGGTGTCTGCCCAGAGCCAGGCACGCACGCTTGCTCCACCAGCCTCACATCAGTTTGCCTGTCTCATACTGGTATTCCTAACAACACCTTAATGCCCTTCCCAAGGCATTTTAGTTTCAAACCAAAAAATTGAAGCACAGCTCAGTACCTCTTAAACATAAAGTCAATGAAAACAATTTTGGAGGATGAATTAAGTAGCCTTTGGGAAGAAAGTGTATAGAAAAGCATTATAGGTCTGAAAGGAATGCAGGGATAAGCAGAAACACAAAGCCCTAGAAGATTAAAGGAACCAGAGAAAAGCAAAATGTCAAGAGGAAGGAAAGGAGGACTGCAATGAGGATGGGTATATTTTCCCAGTGAGTGAACTGCAAGGAGAGGGGCATTTATCCAGTGGTATGTAGGGCTGGAAGTTTAATTAGTACCTTCTTGTGTCCTTTTTGATCTTCACACAAAGGACAGAGAGGTTTCTGTGGGGCAGTATGGTATGGCAGCCAGTGTCCCTCGGTTCAGGCATTTCCCGTATTTCTCAGGATAAATGGGATGTTTCTCCCTGATCCTCCTGACTTGCCCTCAATCTGCGGAAGAAGACGTTCCCGGGACATTTGACTGCGGCAAACCACATTAGCCTGTGTAAAAGCAGCTTCTGTGGCACGCAGCTTGCAGCACGCACCTGATAAGATAAACCTAGGAGAAGTCAATGCATTCCCACCTTGTCGGGCTGGCCTTGAGCTCCGCCTTGCTGCCGGCCTCCTAGAGCTCGGCTGTCAGGGCAGCGACCAGCGGCCAGCGGCCAGCAACGAGAAAGGAGCGGAGCAGACACCG
Organism: Indicator indicator; assembly: GCF_027791375.1. Taxonomy (NCBI): domain Eukaryota; kingdom Metazoa; phylum Chordata; class Aves; order Piciformes; family Indicatoridae; genus Indicator; species Indicator indicator. The sequence continues at coordinate 42,514,176 of NC_072013.1, forward strand.
CTTTACTGCCATTGACCGGAAGATAACGGGGCCGTCGGCGCTGCTGGCCAGGGAGCGGGCATCTTCTCTAACGCGCCGTTTGGCTTCCCAGAATTTTTAATTTAAAAAATAAAAATTAAGCAATCCCTGTTCTCTCTCTATTGGGGAGCAAGCTCTATGCTCTAGGAGAGCAAGCTCTAAGCAAGCTCTAAACTCTCAGAGCAAGTTTTAAGAAAGCCGTGAAGAGAGGACTGCCCAGAAAGTGTGAACCATTTCTGAAAAATACCCAGTAGCTCTGCATCGGTGAGAGAAACCTCAGGGAAAGGAGAGCTCAGGGGCCATTTGCAACCACTGATCACCGAAGGCGAAAGATGATTGATCCCCTCGGGTGAACTCCTACTTAAAAAGGGAGTCTGCTTGCCATCAGTAATTCATTGAAAAGCTCCCGGGATGCGGAGAAGCCGAGAGAAACGCCAGCAGAAATTCTGACATCTACACCAACTGCCTTAAATAATTTTGCATTTGAGACGCTCCCAGAAAAGAAGACCATGTCAGGAAGGAAGCATCGCTAGCTTTACTCTGTGTGGGATGCATAAAAATCTGGGACGATCAAAGCTGGAGGGGTGGGGTGGGATCGTGTTCTCATCGCTTCTGCGCTGTGCTTGAATTAAACTCCGAAAAAAAAAACCATTACGAAGAATTTATCCGGTCGTGCTTCCTATTCTGCATTCTGGGTGGCATAATCTCTGAACGGATCGCATATTTCTCAGATATATTTATGTTCAATTATAAGAAGATATATTTCACAATGCACATTTTTATGCGTCTGGTTATTAAAAACCACAAAAAGGCCCTAAAGCGAATTGCACTGATCAGCTGCCTCTCAAAAGCCGGCAGCTTTTGCTCACACCCGCTCGCTCCCGGAGCTGTCTGCACTTCATTTTCTGTCCCGGGAAATCCGCTAACAGGCTAATTCCCATGCATTTTGAAAGTTTGTATTTCAAAGTTTATTTCTGTTTCAGAAGAAGTTAAATAGCGGATGTCGGCAGCCAGCAAAGAACACGATCTTAAGGCATTTGTTCAAATAAATGCACTCCTGCCTCTCCTCCCACCCATTCGTGAGCTGAGCATCTCACACCCGTGCCATCCACTACTTAACGCACTAAACACACGTATGCATTGAACTGTGAAAAAGAAGCAGGCTCCAAAGTGGAGTTTTTTTCTTTGATTGGCTTTTCGTTTGGGTTGGTTTTGGTGGGTTTTTTTGTGTGCTTTGAGTTTTTTTGGTGTTTTTTTTTTTTGGTTGGTTGGGGGTTTTGTTGTTTCAGGTTTTTAGTTTTGTCTGGGTTTGGGGTTTGGGTTTGCCTCGGTTTTGGTTTGTTGTTTTGGTTGGATTTTGTTTGTTTTGTTTTTTTTGGGAATGTCTTTTGGGGGTTTTGTTTGCGGGTGTTTGGGGTTCGATTTTTGTTTGAGTTTTGTTTGGTTTTTTGCGGGGTTTCTTAATCTAAGCGAAGTTTTGTTTAAACGAGGTAGCTACCTGTCATATTTATATTAACATTTTAGACCAAACCCAAAAGATACAATCATGCTCGTTAGGGTATTTTTATCTCTTCGAAAGACTGTATTAGGTTTAAATCCCCCAGCTCTTCTGGGCAGTTCCGAGCGGGACGAGTTAAGGCCACAGCACCGCTGCGGTTTCTCCAGGCGGGCATGGGGCCGGTGGGCGAGGGGTGGCGGCCCCGGGGGACCGGCCGCCCTGCCCTCGGCAGTGCTGTCCGCCCTGGAGTGGGGCCGGGGGCGAGAACAGAGTGAGCTGCTTTAGTACTCGTGAAAGATCTGTCTTTTCAGACACTTTCGAATAAAGACCGGCCAGGTGCTGTGGCGAAGTAACTGACGGCTCACTGGCACTTTTTAAGATATCTGGAATAAAGATACCTGAAATAAGGTATTCGATAACAACAATAATAAAGATACCTGAAACAATGTATTGAAAAGCTGCAGGTGGAGGGGAAATAGAGGAGCATAGATCTGGCTGGACAAACGACAGAGACATCCCTACGACTCCGCTGCCTGTTTGCAGTCGGTGAGGTACCGGGAAGAGGAGTGAATTGCTTGAACCCATTGCTTAAATGAGCTTTCGGGCGCCGTTCGCTGAGGATCTGGGCTGCGCCCGGTGGAAGAAGCAGGCGGGGGGCGGCGGGGGAGGGACGGCAGCACCTGCCGGCTCTCACCGAGCGATGGGGCCGCCCAGCCCCGTGTCCGCTCCCTCCTTCCCTCCCACCCCGGCCACCCTCGCCCGTTCGAGTGCTCATGCGCCCCGGGAGAGGTTTAAAGAGGGCGCGGCGGCTGGTGCTGTGGCAGTGCGGAGAGGACGGCAGCCGGCGGTAGGGTTGCCTTGTGCTGTGCGCTTAGGCTCTCGACTCCCGCAGGGTGCGGGCCCCGCAGCCATGTGGCTCACGCCCCTTCTCCTCGGTGGGTACCACGGGGAGCGGCTCGGGGCCAGCGGGGCGGGCGCAGAGCATCGCCCCGACCCGCTCCCTGTCTGTTCGCAGGCGCTTTCCTGCTCTCCAGCCCCGTGCGCGGGAGCGACGGCTCGGGTGAGTTGGCAGCCCTCCTTTCTTCACATTCTCACGGGGAGTTTTCCCCTTGCACTGTGTCTGTCTGTCCCCTCCCACCTGGGGCCGCCGGTGTGCGGGTACCGGCTTGGTGTTACCTCGGCGCGTCCAGCTGCGCTGGGAATCCCCGACGGACGCCCCGTGGCGTGCAGGCACTGCCGCGGGCGGGCCGCCCTCGGAAGCGGTGCGAGCTGCAGGGCTGCCGAGGAGGACTCCCATGTCGGGGAACCTCGAGAGGTGGCCCCGCAGTCAGCTGCAGAAGGGCACAGAGAACGTCCGGGAACACTTCTGAAAGGGGGTTAAACTCCCTTCTGGCACAGGTTGAAGAGGCAGACAAGCATTCATTTCGAAGGGAGTGCTGATAGCAAGAGTGAGTCCGAGTGTGTGTGTGTGTGTGTGTTGTAAAGGCACTCACGCAGTGCTTGGTAATTGGAGGATCTTCAGCATACTTTCGACTACGGAACTGATTAAAAACTTATTCAACCTGGTGTGCCATAATTTTGACCTGGCAAGGAAAAGAACATACTTAAGATTTGTAGCAAGGCAGGGCACCGTGCCCTATTGGACTGCATCCCCGCTGCTAGAGAGTGGGCTCTCCAGGAGCCAGAGTCAACCCATGAGAACCAGAAGCCATAGGAAGCAGTTGAAGAAAGAAAGGGCCAGAAGGATGCAAGCAGTTAGTCTGCCCTTTCCAGCGAAGCCTTTCACCAAGGGAAGGCAGGAACCTCCAGAAGAATGTGCTTCTAGACACAGCCTGACTTGCAGAAGGTGAGTGATTTCAAGTTTTTTCTGAATGGTTGTTCAGGATTTCATAGTCACTAGGAAGCAGAATTTGCTCCTTGCTTTGTATTCAAGCATTTGGAACATTCTTTTGTGCTAAACTGATAATAGCTACTATGCCACAATAGTGCTGTGGCTAAAAATGGAGAAAAAAGGCACAGCAATGGAAAACCTCCACTTTATGTTTTATTTTACAGGTGCATTATGGATGAAGTGCCAACAATCTGTCAGGAAATAAGTGAAAATTTTTTTTGTCCTGCTTTTCCCCACGGTTGGAGAAGAAGCCATTGTAATTTGAAGGTATCTAGAAACAGGTGAAATAACATTAAGGGAATAATGTCAAAATGGAGTACTGGTACTAGGATGTGACAGAAAATGTGAACAGTCACTGTAAGACAGTGTCTCTGAACCATTATTGTGAGCCTAAATTTGGTAGCGTCTGCTTATTGAACTAGAAGCTAGAAGAAACTTTTCCAAGAAAAGTGCTTGAATTCTGTTGCTCAAAGTAATGAAAGAACATTAGTTTCCTCAAATCTACTGCATTTAGGCTCATAAATATTAGGGGAGATCTAAAAGGGCTTATACCTTTCCTTATACTCCTGTGAAATGAGGAATAGCTACTCAAATACTGCTGAGTTTAACAGTTTTAGTTACCACACATGAGACTGTATGGGTGAATGAACAGTGGCATGTGATGGTAAGTGACCTTAAATTGATCAGAAAAGGGCAATTTTCAATTGAAATTAATGATTTATCCATGACCAGATTTATTTTTTTACATTTAAAATCCTATTGCTCTTGTCTAGGATGCATGTTTATGATTACATTAATTAGTCTGCAGTCTGTGAATGTGCTTTCCAAAACAAGTAGGCACAGTTCTACCAGGATGTCTGTCTTTTTTTTTTTTTTCTAGTATGAATAAGGTTTGTGGGGACATTCTTTGTGTAAGATACAAAGAGCAGGCTTGTTTAAATATCCAAGATAAAGACCTCAAATCTTCGTGTTTTATGAAGAAATAATACTCAATACCAAGAGGAATAAGAAGCATAATAAGAATGTACTTCTCTATGACTCAAAACATCTCACTGTTGGGAATCTTCAAAATTTTTTTTGTAATGTACATAGGATTTTACTTTTTGTCCTACACAAACTCTGCTTTCCCAAAGCAATGCATGGAAACTTCAGGAATAGAAAAGCTCAGATTTTGGCTGTGGATTTAATTTTTCTAGAGTCTTTTAAATTCATGACTCTGTCAAAAATGGGTAACTCCTATAAGTGGGCATAAGAAATGGTTATTCAGGGCAAATCAGAGTACATGGCATGAGACACCAAAGGGATGGAAACTGATGAAATGACTGAAAGTATGGTTATCAGATGGTTATTTTGAGAGAAGTGAGCCGCTGCTTCTTTTTTCTTTTTTAGGTCAACAGTGATAGAAGACGTTCATCCCTACCTTTAAATATGGCTTAAATGAGGAAGAAATACAGTTTGTCTTTGTTTTTATGGTGTACCCTGATGTAGTGTGTTTCTAGGAGGGTTAAAGAGCATGTGTCTTGGGAGAATGGGATGATGGTCGTTTTATTACAGTTCTGAAGGCCTAATTTTATGTTCTGTAACTTGGGTCTCTAGTCTTCATCAGAGTACAGACTGCATAGCAGTCTAGGACTGAGTCCCTTCCTGTCAGTTACAAGCTTATCTTTCCTCCTTCCAAAGATACACAGATTTAAAGTACTGTATCACAGAGAAATGCTTCCATTGCCACTGTTTACATTCTTAAATTAGTGATTAAAACACGAGTTTTGTCTCACACCATCTATCTATATATCTCTTTAGTGGTTTCTGCTATAATGAAGTATCTTGGTCAGACTAAAAACACCTTCTTCAGTTTTAGTAGTAACATCTTACACACCAATCATTTTCCAACACTTCATGTAAGCTAGTAAAGACCTATTCTACATTCTCCAGTACTCAGACCAGATTAATATGGACTACATGTAGTTATGAATTGGACAGCTGATTATTCTTCCTTGTTAGTTAATGTATTAATGTATCAAATCCACTGTAGGGCTGATATCCCACATCTTAATTTTGGTATCATGTACTTATTTTGAAGCTGTACCAACCACTCCTACTGTTAGTCTCAGTTATAGAATTATAGCTTAGAGTACTGCATCTACCTACACAGAAAACCAAAATGAAGTTGTGGCTTTTTAATTAACATAATTTACCTCAAAGGGAGTGTTTTAGCTCTGTGCTGATCCAAATCAACAACAAAGGACTAAGGCTTCTGTCTATAGTACCTGAGTGCTTCAGCTGACATAGCAGCAGCTTACTTCCTTCCCTTGGAAGCCTCTCTCACAGTATAGACAAGGATCACGACAGCCTCTAGCCTGTTTTACTTTGCTACCAGAAGAGTTGAATGTGCAGTCCTATGTAGTACAAGAATGGTAGCAAGTAACCAAGATAACGACCTCTAAGTTTGCAAAAGAAAAAGTACCAGTTTGCCTATCAGAATTGTATACTAGTAGAGAGCTGTGGCTGCACACCTTCAGTGCACACATGCAAGCATAATGAAAGCTTGATGATCATTTCAGAAGCTACTCTTAAAAGAAAAAAAAAACAACCAAAGCCAGAGTTCTATGTGGAAGAAGTCTTGTGCCTCAGCTGACCAAATAGCTTGTCTCACTGGGTGAATCTGACAGTCCTTTGCACAATGATGATGAAGTAAACTTTGTTACAGTGAGTTGACATGAATGTTCCAGATGTTGCTATATTACTGGAACAAGGAGATGTTTGGGTTTTTTTACATTGGCTTCAGCATGATTTATTGCAGCAACTGAGCAAAATGCTGCTGTCAACCTGCTTCATGAATGCCACTGGAGAGAAGATTCAGTTTCCCAAATGATTAATAGATGTCATATGGCAGGACGTTTCTGTAGGGATGCCACAATAATTTAATTTCTCTTGTAGAGTGGTGACCACTCTTGTGTTCCACCAGCACTCAAAGGTCTTCCCCTAACTCTTCTGTCTCAGCAGTAAAATCACAGATGTAAATGGCTTTTCCTCCAGTAATATTCCTTGGATATTATTTTGATGTTCTTTCTTTAACCCTTTCCACCCTTTCCTTCCACAATTCCTCATAATTAATTTTAAAATGTGTTCTTCCTTGTTGTAACAGTACATTTGTGAGCTTCAACAATATCTTTACAGATGTACTGAAGCAGAAGATGAAGCACTGTACCTAATTTCAAAATAAAACTTTGCTTTAAGCTTGAAAATAGTAGATAAAAAAAAAAACCAACAGCAAGCCCTCAGTTTTTTTCAGGTCATATGTTCTTCTTTTTCCTTTAGCTTCCACTGCTATCACATGCTTTACAAGAGGACTTGACCTTAGAAAGGAGACAGCAGATGTCCTCTGCCCAGCCAACTGTCCTTTGTGGCAATTTTATGTTTTTGGGGATGGAGTTTATGCCTCTCTTTCCAGCGTCTGTGGAGCTGCCATACACAGGTAAGTCATATATCTGACTCCTAATCAATGTTAAGCAAGTTTATATAGTTTTGCCACTGTTAACCTTTTGATGTCATCACAATAAAGAGATTTCTGGACATTGGGAGTCAATATATTAACTCAATGGAATGTCATTAGGAGAAGTGAGAATAAGGAAGAAAAGGTTGGCCAAGTGGCTTGCGATTTATCTGAGTTTTTCCCAAAAAACACTATTAACTTTCTCTGAAGTATCACAGCAGTAGAGGACAGTTACTGTAAGATTATTTGTGTTACTGGTAGACATAGAAGAATGCAGTGTAAATAGTAACTACTTGGAGAGTAAAGTCAGATTCACTTTCTGACTTGAAGAAAAAATACCATGTAAATTAAATTGTTAAAGTTTAAGCTCCAATGTGAACAGACCTGCCTGTGATGTGACTGAATGTGGTTTATAGACTATTACTTTTAATCAGTGTTGTGCTTTTATTGCAGCATTTCTCCTACAGTTGTTTGCTCGGCATTAGTCTATAGAATGGTCTCTTAATTAGGCCAATATATAGCTGAATTCACTTCTGTATCAAACAGAAAAATAAAGACCAAGAAAAACATGCAAAGAAGCCATGATAAATAGAGGTCACTAGAAAAGCAATAATAATTCCACAGGGAAAGAAAAACAGGCTGGCAGATAGCTTATTGAAGTGATGTGAGGTTGTTTTTTAGGTTGAGTTTTTTGAGGAAGGATAAAGATCTAATTACTTCCTTGCAAGGTAAATTCTCAGATCAATTTTTAGTAAGGAAATGTTGGACAAAACCAGTTCTGATTCCTGGCAGTCTACAGGGAGTTTCACGCTTTAATACTTTAAGAAAGCTTTTGGTTACTAAAGGAAGACTTTGAACTTCATCTATGAACTGGCTGTACAATATGGTACTTGTTCACTTACACCTCTCACAGTATGCTTCCTACCACAAAGTAGATTGAGGATGTTGTAATGTGTTATGACTTACAATAGGACTGATATTTTAGGAGCAGAAATTTGGATTAGACATGAAGATAAGTCTCACAGTAAGGACAGAGACTAGATAGCTTTGCATGTTACAGGAACTGCAACACAGTGCAGCTTCCAAAACCAGACATCCATTTGTCTAGAACAGATAACTATAATTGATCCTATCTTGAAGCAAAAGTACAGACTAGATTATCCTGCCCATTTTTTTTTCCCAATTGAGAATTTTATAGTTAAGTATTCTGAATATATTCAAAAGGAAGAATTCATCATGCATTTAATCTAAATTGAGTTGGTTTCAAGAGTTATTCTTGCTGCAAATCACTATGTTGAGGTATACTATATTACAGAGACCTTTTTAAATGTCCTATTCCCATGAGGATTTCATTAGCATTTGTGGATTGCGCAAGAAGTTATCCAGGATTTCTCTAAGTGTCACTGAACTTAGAGCTAATTTCATTGAGCTCCTAGGTACATTTATGCTAATGTATACATAAACTACAGTTAAACAAACAAAAAAGTCATACCATCTTATTCATGTATTCTGGATAAGAATACTGCTGCCTTTGCAGAAAAGCTGCAGAAAGTTGTTATATATCACAGTTTTTGACAAGACTTTCAAAATTCAGGCTATTTTTTATAATAACCTCTGAAATAAACTAAACCAAACTATTTTTTTTATTTGATTTAAAGAAGGAATTTGAACCGAAACTGGAATGTCTCAAATGCTATAGACTAATAGCGACAGTACTATGAGGGGCAGCTAGAAAGAACTTGAAGGTATTGTGGTGGTTTCTGTATATTTGTTTTTAAAGCTTAAGAGTTAGTTTCAAAGACAATTACACATCTCTGTGTTTTATATCAATCTTGAACAGGCTTCCTTTTGATCATTCTGTAAAATGAAATAATGCTGCCATTCTGGGCATTTTAAGGGCCTTCATGAGTGTTTAAAAAAATTAAATTTCAGTTCTTTGTATTTCCTAGTTTAGGAATATATAAAATGATTGTGGAAGAATGTCTGTACAAATGGTATTTTTTTGAAAAGGTTATAGAGGAAAAGAGTCTTCTTTCCATTGTGTCTTTTTTCTAAGACAATATCTGGATTTAGTAATGCAGTCATTTATTTTAACATTCTGTTTCTTTGCTGGTTGCCAAAGATGTCTTTACTTAGAGGTATAAAAGCTCTCACTATAAAGACCTTTTTCAGAGACTGAAGACTTGAGCATTTTGATTAGGAACTTTTGCAACTTTCCAGTTCAATTAGGTGGTGGTCTTGAACCTCCCATGCCAGTGGCCACTGTGACTCTTGGAGAAGTCACACCAAGAAAGCTCATGGGACTTGGTTCTGTTACAACTGGGGAACAATTTTACAAAAGCAGGAGGTACAAGAAATGGAAGATGCAGGTTTCAAGATTTGTACAGTCTTCCTTGAGGTAATAAAGCTGTTCATTGAAGTCTGTACCTCATAAACTGTGGTTTGTTGTTCTCCAGCTCAGCATAGGAATATGGAAAAAAAATCCATGCTTTTCAATAGTGAGTGTCAATATACATTATATTGTTTGTGAAATGTGCACCTGTTACTAAAACCTGCATCTAACTGTCTGTCTCCACAGGGATTGTGGGAACAATGAGGGCTCTAACAAGGACTAAAATATACTCATCCTTTTAATCAGTGTCTTCCACTAGGGAGGTAAATTAACAGTGTTCAAGTCTTCTGAAATATGATAAACTGTAGCAAAGCATTTTGAAAAAGCAGAATATAGGTGAAAAATCTTCACCTATACTCAGGTGAAGATTTCAGGAGAACTGTTGTTCTCTGAAGACTACCTTTCTGTTGGGGGCTATTAGTCCTGTTGGTTTCATGTGTTCAGAACAGTATTCACTGCTTAATATTTAGTTGGTTTTACTGCAACTATTCGCAACTTCAAATGTTAGTCCTGGTAGAAAAGAATTGATGAATGAAGGAGAGGTGGTAGCTCTTTAGTTCTCATCTAATTTCTGTGCATGCTGCAAAATCCAATAGAAATATATGAAGTACCTGCTCCTTCTTGCTCTGTATTGCAATGGTTAAACTCTACACTGGTGTCAAAGTAGCTCCAAGAAGATATTGCCAATGGGTAATCAACGTAATTTGCTGTTACTGTGCTGTAACTAGGTATGCGCTTTGAGAATTTAAACACTGTCTTCCAAATAACTGAAACGACCACATCTAGTTTAAAACTAGGTCTACCCTCAAATGCACTGCAAGGTGAGTGCAGTATAGCTCCATATGGTAAGTACTGCGAAGTACCAGGCCAGTGCCGCTACAATGACTGCTGCTATAGAGAACAGCCAGCCAGACTCTTTCAAGAAGCTCCAGGCTGGGGAACAGCTCTTGTTTACTCTTTAAAGTGAAAATAATCGTGTGAGCATGGATCAGTTCCCCTTTTCACATACACTCCAGTTTGTGCAGTAGATCCAAATTGAGACTTAAGTTTATATAAACCACATAATGTTTATTCCTATGAGTAGTTCCATTACTGTGAGGCAATTAACAGGAAAAACCACAATGTAATGAATGTAACGAATTAAGCAGGTAGGGATAATTCCATATACTACAGATGAATAAGCTTTCTGCTTGTTTTAGTTTGTTATACTTGGCTTTTGTCTCCTTATTTTGTCTGTAATTACTCTCAGGGAATAGAGTATTTATTTAATATTTTTCTTTTTCTGGGCAGAAGAATAAAAGATTCATTTGTTGGGGAAAGAACGGAGAACCAGGCTGACACTATGTAGGCATAAGCATGGAGTTAAATCTACCACTGAGTGATTAATTGGATTAATAATCAGAAGGTCAAATGAAGGACTAGGTTCTCAGCTTGTGCAGTTCTGTTCTAGTGCCAATTCCACTAAATAGAAACCTAGCCCAGTGTGCTAGTTTTAAGATGCTAAATAAGCATGTAAACTTTTCCACAACCTTCCTAACTTAGTCACAGGGTAGAACTATTTCTAATTAAGCATTAGGGTTCCAGAACTCAAGCATAACAAAAGCATATCATGGTATTACCAAGCCAGCCACAAAGTGACCACAAACTCAAATGGCCTCCAAGATGTCCTAGTATTTGCTACCAGAATATTGACAGAAGCTGTCTGGGCAGAAGGATTTCTGAGCAGCTGTAGATCCCCACGGAAACTTTGGTTTAGTGCCTGCTTCAGCTGCAGAGGCTTCCTTCCTGCCAAAGTCAATAGTGGTGAAGAGGAGACAGAAGAAGGACAGCCTAGGGTGCCAGAGGGTGCTGGCATGAAACCATGCACAGCTCTATATTGGTGACTGGCTTGACAGGCTGGAGAGGTGGGCACAAGCCAACCTCAGGAGGTTCAACAAGACCAAGTACAGGGTCCTGCAGCTGGGTCGAGGCAATCCCAAGCACAAATACAGGCTGGGCAGTGACTGGCCCTGAGGAGAGGGACTTGGGGGTCCTGGTGGACAAGCTCAACATGAGCTGTCAATGTGCACTTGCAGCCCAGAAAGTCAACCAGAGCCTGGGCTGCAGCAAGAGCAGTGTGGCCAGCAGGTCAAGGGAGGTGATTCTCCCCCTCTGCTCAGCTCTGGTGAGACCCCACCTGGAGTACTGCATCCAGTTCTGGAGCCTCTATTACAAGAGGGATATGGACATGCTGGAAGGTGTCCAGAGAAGGGCCACCAGGATGAGCAGAGGGCTGGAGCTCCTCTCCTATATGAGGACAGACTGAAAGAGTTGGGGGCTGTTCAGTCTGGAGAAAAGAAGGCTTCAAGGTGACCTTATTGTGGCTTTCCAGTATCTGAAGGGGGCTACAAGAAAGCTGGGGAGGGACTTTTTAGGCTATCAGGTAGTGATAGGATTAGGGGGAATGGAATAAAGCTGGAAGTGGGGAGATTCAGACTGGACGTGAGGAAGAAGTTCTTTCCCATGAGAGTGGTGAGAGCCTGGAATGGGCTGTCCAGGGAGGTGGCTGGGGCCCCATCCCTGGAGGTGTTTAAGGCCAGGCTGGATGAGGCTCTGGCCAGCCTGCTCTAGTGTGAGGTGTCCCTGCCCATGGCAGGAAGGTTGGAACTGGCTGAGCCTTGTGGTCCCTTCCAACCCTGACTGATTCTGTGATTCTATGATTGCAAGTAACTGGGCAGCAGTAGGAGACCAAACTTTAGAAAAGGAGGAGGATGCTTCTTGGATTGATGGAGAAAAGCAGTTCATGTGGAAGGAGTTGGCAGCTGCTGGTAGTAGGAAGGAAAGATGGGAATTCAGGTAATTTAGCTATCTTAACGTGCCAGAGGACAATTGTTATCATCCAATAGGAAATGCCAGCTGCTCTAACACCCAGCACTCTTGGCCACAGGAAGAGGAATTTTGGGGTTAAAAGCATTTTCTTGCATCGTATGGCAGGCCTTCATCTTTCTGCTCTCTCCCTTGTGCTGAAAAAGCAGATATCCTAGCTAAAGCTATGTATGAGGAGCATAATGATTAGCATAAAAATATACCATGTGAGTTTCTGAGCAAATATTTTGGACTGCAAACCATATCAGCTCAGTACCTACTTCTTTGAACATCCAAGCAGCAGTGGTGCTTTCTTTGGGCTTGGGATCTCTCCTTGGCATAGGACATTTAGTCTATGTTCAAACCTATGTTCTCTTTGCTCTTTAACACTATTATACAAGAAGAGGAAAAACAGTCTTTGTGTATTTCTCTGACAACGTTTTTTTATCTTTAGATGATTTTACCTAGCTGATCCTTATTGATCTCACTTAGAACTAAGCCCATTTAAGTGAAGAGCCACTTGGCTTCACCTCCAACATTTAAAAATAAGTCAACATCTTACCAGCATGCTGCTAAAAGTGCTCTCTTCATCAGTCAAATCTCTCACTACTCTTACACATTCTAAGAAACAATGGAACATTTACCAAAAAGAAAAAATTTCATCTGGTGCTTCCTCTTTCTTTTAACAGGAGCTGGTATCCAGCTTTCTACTGCGTTACCTAAGATGACTGACTGCAGTTATCTATAACATAAGGCTCATTTTCTGTGTATGGAAGAGTCTCTTTGTGGATTAGCCATCAGTTCTGCTGTGCAGGCTTCTTGAAAAGCATTTAAAAAATAAGATGAACAGTTCTTGAAGTTTACTTTGAGGAGATACATGAGGGTCTAAAATGCTTCTACCTACTCATTACCTCAATTCAGATTAAGTATGTTTTACATGAAATTCGTGTATGTCGTAAGACTTCCTGTATCCTCTGCTGCCCTTGGACAGTACACTTTTTTTCCATAAGCTACTGTGCAGTGAGATACTGAATTGCTTCTTTACCTGTCTGCTTTTCTGTTTAATTTGTGTGCGTTTTGAGTGAAAATACCACTTAGGTATAAATTATGATTTATTAATAGTGAAGGTAGGCAAGAGAAGACACTGCCAGTTCTTCTATAAAGTTGCTGTCAAGCACTGCTGGCAGGAGTATGAAACACAGTGAGTAAGGAAAGTGAAAACTGTTCCTGGAAAATCTGCAGGAGTAAAGAACAGCAGTGAAAACTAAAGCAGATTTTAATGACAAATCATTCTGAGGCACTTATTCACTGTTTACCAAATACATTTTTCTGGAGCTCTTTCCTTTAGGAATTGATATGTCCTTGAAAGACCACTCCTCTGTGCCAGTCTGAACACTGCCAGAATTCTAAAATTTCCTGACTTCTTTTTCTAAGCCCATGTGGTGCTCTGCAGAATAGTTTCATTAAAAAGTCTTTTCATGTATTTATATCTTGTAGCCTGAACAGAACTATTTGCCTCTTCTTACGGAGGCTAGCACCCAGTATACTAACGATAATATAACTGTATTGCATTTTTTGGTGACTGATTTATAACAACTCTTTTTGTATTTCAGTGGGGTGATCACCAGTGCAGGAGGAGCTGTAAGGGTGCAGACTCTTCCAGGACAGGAAAACTACCCTGCTGTAAATGCTAATGGGATCCAGTCTCAGGTGCTTGCTAGATGGGCTTCATCTTTCTCTGTGACTGGTAGGTGGATCACACTTATTTGTTAAACTATATTTGGCATATTAACAGAACTCAAGGAAACTTCTTTAGTGTTCCTCTATCCATAAACAAAGTGATTGTATCTGAGGTGTAGTAGCAAAAGCTTTCACTTTGAACTTTTAATTTTATTTTCATTTTTCACAACTTAATACTATTCCAGCTAGACTAGCTAGTCTGTAGCAGAAGCCAAGATGTACAAGTGGATCACAGTTACTTAGAACACAATGACATGATAGCAGGCAGTTAAGAATGCTGTTCCATGACAGTTTAAGCTGATCTAAGGCAGCAAACCAGTTATCATCCTCTGCCACCTGAAAAGGTTAAACCACCCTCATGAACATAGGTAAAGAGCTTACTGGTTATGTATGTTGCTGTGTCTTCAAAAATACGAAAACATATGTTTTCTGTCATTTTATTTTAAAATTTAGGAAACAAATGTTTCTCAAATGTATTCTAATTGTTCACACAACTAAAATTGACCTTAATATCTTTAAAACTAGCAATTCTTGTATAGTGTCCATTGCAACCTGAAGCTAAGAGCTTGGAGTTGCAGCTGCTTTTGATGAGGTTACAGGTGAAATATAACTCTCCAGATCAACTCCTGAATGTATCTGCTACAAATAACATCTGCCATAGTTCAAAACTCTCATCAGTTAGATATGCTGCAATTACTCAGCTGCTCAAAGGGGAGGCTTTTTACTTGCAAAGCAAGGAGCGTAATACTGGATGGCACCAAAGATCAATCTAGACCCTTCTCCTACTCCAAGAGTAGCTAATGACAGATGATGAAGAAAGATTATTAGAAATACAGCACTATTCAAGCACTTGTAATTCCATCGAAATACAGGAAATTTACCTTCCAATATTTTAACAGGTACCAAGAACACAGCCCTTGAAGCAGTTGGGCGATCTGTATCAACAGCACGTCCTTCTACAGGTATAAGACCTCTGGAACAAGGGAAGCTTCTGTGAAAAGATGTGCCACAGTGCATGGATCTGACTAAAATGCCATGTTTTGTAGGATTTGATTATTTGTAAAGAAACAGATATATACAATGCAAACCTATGTTATATATATCTATCTTTCATCAGCAAAAAAGAAGGAATAATTTGTAATGGAGGAGCCTGATTCTAATTTCAATACTGTTCATGCAGATTAAGAAAGACTTCAGTGAATTTTAAAAAGTAATACGAATAACAGAAAGGAAGAAGTTCATGAGCTCATATAACATTCCTATTATGCAACCAAGTAGAAAGGCAAGGCATTCCTTCTTATAGAACTACTCAACAGCAAAGTACTGTCAAGACTTACACAGCCAAAATGTAGGTACTAAGTGAATTTCTCCACAGACAATGCTGCCAGTAAAAGGCTAGATCAGTTTTTGTGAAGGTTAGTGCTGTATAAATACTAGACTTGGATCTTGTCTGTGAATTGACTGTTTGCTTTACAGTCACAGTTAGCTGTTTCATTTGGAAAAGAATATTCTCTACAGAGCAAAGCAGTAGTAGTGCAACTCTGAGAAGCTCACCATGAGCTGGCAATGCACTCATGCAGCCAAAAAGGCAAATTGTGCCCTAGGCTGCAACAAGAGGAACGTGGCCAGTAGGGCAAGAGAGGAGATTCTGCCCCTTTACTCTGCTCTTGTGAGACCCCATCTGGAATACTGTGTCCAGTTCTGGTGCCCCCATCATAAGAAGGATACAGAGCTGTTAGAGCGAGTCCTGAGGAGGGCCACAAAAATGATCCAAGGGCTGCAACTCCTCTCCTATGATGATAGGCTGAGGGAGATGGTGCCATTTAGCCTGAAGAAGACTCTGGGGGGACCTTAGAGCTGCCTTTCAATACCTGAAGGGATCCTACAGAAAGGCTGGAGAGGGACTTTTCATAAGGGTGTGTAGCAATAGGACCAGGGGGAATGGTTTAAAGCTGAGGGAGATGGGATTTAAGGAAGTAGTTCTTCAGTGCAAAGGTGGTGGAACTCTGGAAATAGGTTGCCCAGGGAGGTTGTGCATGCCTCCTTCCTGGGGGGTGATTGAGGCCAGGATGGATGAGGCTTTGTGGAGCTGAGTCTAGTTGAGGGGTGTTCCTGCTCCTGGTGGGGAGGTTGGAGATGATGATCTCTAAGATCCCTTTCAACCTAAGCCATTCTATGAGGTTTAATAGTTAAACCACTTAATAGTTCTTACTGCAGATAGATTGCAATGTAATTCTTGGAGTCTGAGTTTTTTCTGGCTCACTTTTGACTGTTCACTTGTAATTAAATGATCTATGCTGTTTTCTTCACTGAAGGTAAAAGACCTAAGAAGCTACTTGATAAAAAGGCTGGAAACAAAGGTAAGAACATACAGATTTAACTTCTGCAAAGCAAAATCCTGATGTTTGTTTGATGTTAAGTAAGTCTAGCTATTTTGGATGTTCACAGACTGTAAAGCTGACATTGCATTTCTCATTGATGGAAGTTACAATATTGGCCAACGCAGATTTAATTTGCAGAAAAATTTTGTTGGAAAAGTAGCCATGATGTTGGGGATTGGCACAGAAGGACCTCATGTTGGAGTTGTGCAAGCCAGGTAAGAACAGACCTATGTAAAACATATCTGATTAATAAGAGAAATCAATATATCACCCTTTATTTTGCAGAACAGTATTCACACAGTGCTGGCGGATGAATAGCAAGAGAAAGCAAACTCTTCCCAGCTGTAGCACTGTTTGCTCTGTGCTACACTGAGAAATCACTGTGTGGGAATGCATGGAAAAGTAGTCATCTTCTGTCTCTGTGATACTTGATATTTGGATAGAGAGAGCAGTCACATTTTTAACATCCCCTCTGCCACTGACAGTTCTGTAGCTTATCTTAGTAAGACAGCAAAAAGCACTCTACAAAGGAGAGATGGCTCCTCAAAAACTGTAGAGAGAATTGTCACAAATGGCTACATGCATATACAACACAACTGCTTTTGCCAACCTGTAAGTTACTACAGCTAATATTTTAACATTATAAATGGTCACTATGTATGTTGGTAGGCTGAAAAATAGTCTGAAAGTCACATGTTAGTAAAAGATCTTTTGGAGCTACAGCTTTGTTTGCTAGTTCTCAGCAGTAGCAGTTTTTCAAGGTTTAACTGCTTTGGCAATTGCTTCTGGAGTAGTGGAAGCACAAAGAAGTCTTTAAGATGAAACATCTGTTAGTCTAACATTGGGTTTTTCTATTCTATTCTAATCCTTAAAGTCTATTCCTCTGTCTTGCTTTTAGACAGCTGCAGAGTGCATGTCTGTGTCTGACTTAATGACCTAGGCTTGCTTTTGTAGTCACTAGAAAGACAGACCATGTTCACAGCACAAACCATCTCAACCACTTTGCATGCCTCTGTTTTATGTTTCCACAGTGAATATCCAAAAATTGAATTCAATCTGAAAAATTTCACTGCTGCAAAAGAAGTTTTGTTTGCCATAAAGGAACTAGGATTCAGGGGAGGCAATTCTAATACAGGTGAGTTTCTGTGTTTATGAAGTAGTCAGCTTTTCACTAGTAACAGTGATGTCTTGAGTTGCTGCTTAAAGAGTTAGAATAAGAGATGTGCCACATGGACATTCCAAATATGTTGCTTTTCACAAGATCAGTTAAAGCAGTTTGTCAGCTTTCTTCCTTCCAGTTCATTTGGCAAGCAATAATATCACAGCATAACAGAATGGTAGGGGTTGGAAGGGACCTCTGGAGATGAAGTCCAATCACCCTGCCAAAGCAGGATTACCCAGGGCAGGTCACACAGGAATGCATACAGATGGGTCTTGAAAAGTCTCCAGAGGAGATGCCACAACCATTCTGGACAGCCTGCCACTTTCACAGTGAAGAAGTTTCTCCTCATGCTGAGGTGGAACCTCCTGGGTTCCAGCTTATATCCATCTATTAGACTTGTAGATGAAAAAATGCCAGTTTTCTTTCTCAGCTTTATCTGAGGGGATGATTTTTTTTTTTTTTTTTTTTGGTGGGAGTAGTTTGGATTTGTTGGGGTGTGTGTGTTTAACTTCTAGGTTACTGAAGCTTTATTATTACATTTCCTGGGGCACTATTTTGCTTTTACCATAAATTACTATACCTGTCATCATAAGCAAAATCCAGCACAATTTCATGTAGGAAACTGGTATCAAATTGTAATTGCATTATTTCTTCATATTTCTTTTTCTGTTCAAAACCAGGGAAAGCTTTGAAGCACACAGCTCAGAAATTCTTCTCTTCAGAAAGTGGAGCACGCAAAGGAATTCCCAAGATCATTGTAGTGTTCTTAGATGGCTGGCCCTCAGATGATATAGAAGAAGCTGGCATAGTGGCCAGAGAATTTGGAGTCAATGTATTCATTGTATCTGTAGCAAAACCCACAACAGAGGAGCTGGGAATGGTACAAGACATAGGTTTTGTTGATAAAGTAAGAGAATATCAGTTGACATTTTTCAGTGATTCCAGAGAATTTACGTCATGCTAAAAACTTAAGGAACTAATTATTTTATATGTATTTGTGTATATATAAAATTAAAATAGTCTCTCAAAAGTGGCAGGGAAGCTATCACTTCTTATAAGTGATCTTTCTCAGTTACATTGTATTTTACACATAGAATCACAGAATCGGTCAGGGTTGGAAGGGACCACAAGGATCATCTTGTTCCAACCCCCCCCTATAGAAGTGCCAGGGAGAAAAAAAAAAAGAAATGTTACTTTAAATGACTTGAAGCTGTATTTCTACCAAACTGTATGCCTGCATTTGTAAGAAATTACAGATTTAAAAAAAAAAAATGCTTAGCAAGTTCAAAGGGAGAACACAGAAACCGAATTTTGAGTGTACAAGCAAAAACAGAGAACTTCCAATCCTCTGTATATTCAGCACCCAAGACTTTGTTCACGTCAAAAAAAAATATTTCCAGTTGTTAAAATTCTTAAAAATAAAGTGAAATTACTTGAGTTTTCCAGAGGTCAGGGGCAGGCTTGACTTTATTATGGGACAAAATAATCTGTATTACAACTTTCACCTACTTAAGCTGCAGATGTTTGTCCTCAATTTCTTTACAAGCAAAATCCCAGCCCCCCCCCCCCCAAACCTGGCCAGTCTGGCTCCATTTCTATTCTCCTTTTGAAAGCAAATCATCAATGTTTGATTATTGCCCACACAGCTGCTGTGTCAATATTCACTTCTTGGCTTTCTGTTTTCAAACAGGCTGTCTGTCGAAATAACGGCTTCTTCTCTTACCAAATGCCCACCTGGTTTGGTACCACCAAATACGTAAAGCCTCTTGTCCAAAAGCTGTGTTCACACGAGCAGATGTTGTGTAGCAAGACGTGCTACAACTCCGTCAACATCGGTTTCTTGATAGACGGTTCCAGCAGCATTGGAGACAGCAACTTCCGCCTTGTGCTGGAATTCGTCAGCAATGTTGCAAAGGCTTTTGAGATCTCGGACATCGGCTCCAAGATTGCAGCTGTGCAGTTCACATACGACCAGCGTACTGAGTTCAGCTTCACAGACTACGCCACGAAAGAAAAGGTCCTCTTGGCCATCCGGAACATTCGCTACATGAGTGGTGGCACTGCCACGGGCGACGCCATCTCCTTCACTACCAGAAATGTGTTTGGGCCGATGAAGGACAGCCCTAACAAACACTTCCTTGTGGTTTTGACTGATGGTCAGTCTTACGATGATGTTAGAGGACCTGCTGCCGCTGCACAGAAAGCAGGTAAATGACGTGTCTCTAAAAGAGGTGGAAGTTGATTCCTCCTATTTCTGTTGTGTAGTAAATGTTAAGATTTTAATGTGTGTAACTACATCCCAGTGTGTGAATCAAGTACCCTATCTGTTTTAAATTCAGTAAGATGGAACTGTTTTCCATTAGGATGAAAAATCCCCAGTGCTATGGGGCCAGGTATGAGGAGACTCACTCATGGTAGATCAGTAAAAAATATACACTCAGTCTTATTTCCATAAGCAGGAGAGAAAATAGTAGGTTCAAAATTAAAAGCCAAGTAGTGAAGCTCCAATCAGTGATGCCATCCAATGCTGTATGACTCCCGCTCTTCAACAGCAGTTTTGGCCAAAAGCTTTTTGGGCTGCCGATGCTTGAAAGCCCTAAGCACACACAAAGGATCTAAATGCATTTGCACAAATCATGGTACTCAGTGTTGTTTCAGGACTGACGTTGTAACTGCTACACTTTTTTGTGCCACTACAAAACCAGCTAAGGTATTGGCTCTTAATATACCCCAGATTTCCTTCAGGAATTTCACTTGAGACAGATCTTCTAATTCCTGCAGTGGCAAAATCTAATAATCCTTGACAGACTTCAGGTATTGAAACACCCTTTTCTGAAAAGGATTAATTAATGGATGTAGAACTGGCTGCTTTCCTTGTATTTGTATATGTCCTTAACTACCTTTTTTTTCCTCATTGCAGGAATAACAGTCTTCTCTGTTGGTGTTGCCTGGGCACCTCTGGATGATCTGAGAGATATGGCATCTGAACCAAAAGAATCTCATACTTTCTTCACTAGGGAGTTCACAGGATTGGAACAGATGGTCCCTGATATTATTAGAGGCATCTGTAAAGATTTTTTGGAATCTAGACAATAAAGAAAATCTGTTGTTAGATATTACTACATTGAAACTAAACACCATGAAACCGAAATGGTCCAAATACAAATGCTTTATCCTTGTATATGCTATCATAAGGAAAGAAGAAAGGCTACTTCTCGTTTCTGTAGTCAGTCAAGGATTCTTGTGACCTTGTTAGAAGTTGTACTGGAATGCAGAATTTGGCCAACAGCTACTCCTCTCAGTACATGTATAGTATCCCCACGTTTAAACTTACTCATATTGTGCACTTAAGGCTATCAGATATCAGCAGATGAAACAATACAGCTCTGACTTTTCTGCTGTCACTTGCTAGATGTCATCTTATGAGTTAAAGATAATATTTTTAATACATGGTACTACTCTCTTCCATAAGCCTTCTATAGCTTGCCGATGAGGTTCTGTATCTTCTGAAGAAGTTCTGCTGATAGCATGGAGCACTTTCAGTGCTCCTGTTGCACAACATCATTTTTGCAAGGCAGTTTAAGAAAAGACCTGCCAGATTGTAGCTGAACAGTCTGGTTTCACTAGTTGAGGTTTGGCTGTTGTGAACAATACTGCCATATGGTTGGCAAAGTTTATGATAAAAGACATTTAAGTTCTAACCACAGATTTCTGTTGTTTGGTTCTTTTGGCACAGATTTTTGAAAGGCAGGGTAGTTCTTTTTGTGGATCTGGATCCTCACCTATCAGCTGATACTACTGCTTCTTATACCACTGCAGTCAACAGTGATGTATCTGATAACCAGATTTTTTTTCCCTGTCTTTGCCTTACACTGTCTTGATTTTACAAAGTTGATAGTGGCTAGACAGCTAGAGACTGGAAGCTTGGGCACAGAGATCAAATTAGACCACACAGTGGGAACTGAAGCATTCAAATGTACCTCAGACATTGAAACCTAACTGATTTGTACTAGGTTACATGGTTAGAAAAGAGGAGAGTAGGCAGACACATAAGTGGGATTTAGTAGCAACCAGAAGAACAGCTTTCTAATGCTAGCCAAAACATCTTCAAAGAAGAAAGGTTTCCTTGAAAAAAGGCTTTAATTTGATTACATACCTAAGAATATGCTGATATATTTGTGCCTATATGCCTATGGTAAAAGGATACAGTATTCACCAACTTATTCCAGATTCCTAGTGTGAAAAACATACTTCAACTATTCATCAGAAAATAAAGGTTTTTGTAACTAAACTATAAGGCAGAAAACAAAACAGCACTTCCTATCAATCTAGGGTTTCCCTTTTTCCTTTTCCCCTGCTATTGATTGTAGAATTCATAGTAGTAATGGAGGACAGAAGGGATTGCATTCATTAGGCTTTTGTTGTGCATTTCTTAACTTATGACTGGCTCTGTATTACACTAAACATGAATGCCAAAGATGCCCTGTATTTTTCTATTAATTGTTATTCTTAATTTTGTTATGTGTTGATGGAAAAGAGTATTCAGCCTCTTGCTGTATAAATTCATATGCAGTATCAACCCTGTGCAAAAGCTGAATTCATCTAGTTTATAAACTTTTTGTAGAAATATATATTGCAAGAAAACTGGGACTGCTGTTTTAATACCCTATAATATAAAAACCTCTTATGGTGAACCTCATGGAGTAGAGCTTGAGTAAGTTGCATGTGATGCTTCCTGTTTATTACCTTAAATCTCAATTTACACAAAAAAAAAACCCTTAAGTAATTCTTAAATAGCAAAAATATTATTTGTTCACCTAATTTGAATGAGTCGCTATCAAAGTTGTAGTTATTGTTCATCCTAGGTATGATGCTAGTTGAACATTCTCAATACAAATGGCAGGCCTATTCCTACAATCACATTTTCTTTCCCACTTCGATTTTACAATTGCAAAGCAGGAGGCAGCTTTAGTTGTGTTGTTCATCAAGGAAAAAGCAGGTCTGGGTATATGGGACACTGCAACCCGCCAGACGTTTCCATTTCACAGGAAGGGTGATGCCACATTACTTGCATCCTTCATGCACTGAGGTAAGAAGTGGGTAGAGAAAGTAATATTTAAACACAGTTTGTGTCAGCAAGTATTTGTGAGCACAGTTTGGATCTGGCAAAAATACTGGTGAGATATGGATAAAGGGACTGAGACCTGATGAGATGCAGAGCCTGAGTAGAAAGGATGTGGACTGTAAGTAGAAGGTAAGTTTGGAGGCAGAACAGTGTGGTAGAGGGTAGCAGCCATGATCTGAAGCTCAGTTTTGGTTAAGAAGGTAGGTAAAGCCAGAGTACAAGGCTTCAGTTTTATGCTGCTGGATCAAGGCACATAAAGAACATGAAGAGGGCTGCAGCTCCCCTCTGTTGTGCAAGCTCCATTTGAGAACATTGACTGTCAATCAAGAACATGGCTGGCAGGGGATCACTTCTGTTTGTTAGTGAGACTGATGAAGACCCATGTGCCGAAAGCCTGGCCAGGGAGCTGGACTAGGTGATCTTTAAGAGGTGTTTCCAAATCAAACCATTCTGTGATTCTCTATGCCCTGTTCCCCAGCATACTACTCCTGAGACTCAGGGAACCTCAGATTTGCAACCCCCCAACTGACAACATACCATTGCACATTCAAAAAAAGAAAAAAAAAAGATTCCTTCCCTTGGAAAAGAAGATTGTGGATTGAATGCTTTAGGTATTTTGAAATTCCTGAATTTCACATTAAACAGTAGCTTACACAGTTCAGAATTCATTCTGCCCAGTGCACCTCCCAGAGCAACCTCCATTTACAAAGTTCCAGTAATTTGTTGTCTAGATAACTGAAATCATTTTTTGTACCATGTTAATTTCGAGTAAGGGCTGCAATCTCCAGCCAGGCATTAGTTAGGACATACCACCTGAGCACTGGAATTGTTCACTGCTAGGCAGACCAAAGATTTCTTGCATTTCCTGAGTGAATTCTTTACTCATAGGCTGAAAGAAGCACACAGCTTCCTCTGTCTCTTGAAGTATGCTACTTTTTTTTTTTTAACATCTCACATAATCTTAGGCATTTAGATCCTCTGTGACCATGAATCATTTTTGTATTTGTAGCTTTTGATAGCATGGCTCTAACTAGACACTTGTTTGACAAGTGCAGTATATAGAAAAAGCAAGTATACAATCCATGACTGAAAGTCAGAACACTGCAGAGAAGTCATATTGCCAGACCTGCAACCTGGTAGCATAAGTCTTTTATACCACAACCTTAAGCAAGAACAACAGGTCCCAGAAGCTGACTTTTATTACCATTTGTGAAACTATTACTATTAAATCAGTAAGGAACAAGATCGATCCAAAAGTAAGGCTGTCCTGGCATTTTTAAGAGAAACTAACTTTCAAAATATTTATTTTGCCTTTCAAAATCAATGGCAATAAAGAAGAGCTATGTAGTAACCATCTAAAAACAATTTGCATCAAAATCCAGTGACTAGACTTCTACAATTTAATGAAGCAGTTTTGAGGTGGGAAGAGACAAGGAAGGACTGGGATAAGTTTTGGACATATATGAAGCAGTATAGTTTCGTAAGAGCAATAGTTTCTCTCTTAAATATTCCTAATTTGGACTCCAGAAGAAAATGTTTCATCATGAGAACAGTCAAGACATTGGAATCAGCTTTATGGCTCAGCTTGACAGGGTGCTGGGTCATCTCATTTCAACACCACCATCACCTAGAAAGGGTGGACCAGATGATCCTTGAGGTCCCTTCTAAACTCTCATCCTATGATTTTATATTAGTGTTGTCACATAAACCTTCTCTTCTACAAAGTATGGCCTGATATAATATAGATATTACATTTTTCTCTCTCCTGTTCTGAAGAATGGTGGTGACAACTTCTTACGCCTTGCTTTTAAGCCATATTTGTAATGGGACAACTCTCAGTATCACCACCCAGCTCCACCAGTTTTGTCAGCACTTTCCTTCCTTTCATTAGGCTGAAGGGTAAATCAGCTCCACAGAAAGCATCAAAGCCACCAAAATCCCAGAAAATTTCTCCTCCACACAAGTGCCAAAGAAGGCCTGAACACACTGTCAAAGAAGATCAACTTGTATCTTAAACAAACTGCCTGGAAACTGGAAGCTTAGATCTCCAACCTAATAACAATAATTAAAAAAAATATTACTGGCTTTAGTTTGGACCTGGGACAGTAAACATACAAGGTTTTCTTGAGAAGCTGAAGCAGAACATGGTGCAATAGCTTCTGATCAACTGTCACTCAGACACTAAATACAAGGAAACTTCAACTGAACAGTTCATAATTTAAGTTAACTTTCCAATTTATACAGGTCTACTTACTGGAGCACACATTCTTTTGCCCTCTTTAGCTTCAAAAGCAACTTTGCCTCCGGCTTCAGCTGAAGGAAGAACAGGTCCTGAAAATTTGTTGTCTATGATTAAGTTCAAGGTCTTAATCTCTGCTTTGAAGCAAATGCCCACTTCAAATTTAATCTTGTTAGGATCAAAATTTCCCTTCCTTTCAAACAATCAAGTTTGATTAGTGAAATATCCTTGATCATAAGCCACCTTCATTACCTGAAGGGTATTTATTGTTTTATTACTCTAAAACCCATTTACATTCATCTGTATCTACAGAGAAATGAATATGGTGTCCTTACTACTTTTCTTTATGTTCCACAACCAGGGCAGTTGTCTGCCCACTATCAGGGTCAGCTGAACTCCAGCCACCCCAGGATAACGAAGGGCAACAGCACTCCTTTGTCCAGTTTGTTCACTACAGCTAAAAGGAGCAGGTAGCATCACTTCTTGCCTGCCAAGAAGCCTAACCACATGCTGAGGGCACTCTCCTGGAAGCCAGGTGCTGTCAGTTTGAATATACCCTCAGCCTCAGGGTATAACTGAACCTACAGCTGAACTTCATACTGGACCAGTTCCTAAGACACCCGCATGAGAATCCTGCATTGCTGTTTTTGCTAGCAAATACCAACTAAACTTTTGCAGCCTTCACTGAGGTCAGATATGGCCTTTGCTACTGAATAGCACTCAAGAGTACAGTAGAATGTAAGCAAAGGGATAAGAACTATTTTTTTGCCCTGGTGTATGTCATCAAATTACAAATATGACAAACAATTCCCTGCCAAAGAATACAAGTTAGAGACAACAACAAGCCAAAAGACTGAGGAAAAAGACTGGCAAGGTTTAGGAAAACAATTTGATGGGAAACCAAAAGCCACTAACTTACCTCTTTTAAGGTTTTTCAAAGTTTCAAATCAAATGATACCATTAAAATAGACTTTTTAAAATCAAAATCAAATTCACAATCATGTAGTTTCTGGAATCTTCTGACATCTACCCTTAGGTATTTTAATAATTCACTACTTGTTCAGAAAAGGAACATGGAGAGACGACAGCTTTATCCCATCCCATCTAAATATTCTAAACAAGGTGAGGTACACAACGCTGTTGTGATGAATCACTTCTAATGAGGACTAGGAGCCAGTTTAGAACCAAACTAGGTGCCAGTTCAGAACCAAAACAGAACTGTCCAGTACAGCATGCTAATAGCAAACACATCACAGACTGTACTTTCCAGGAGCATGAGTCACTCAAAAATATTTCTGGCCTCTAAGAAGTTATTGTGTGCAGCAACTGTTAGCTAAATCACCTCAACAGAAAACTACACTAAGACCAGCTGAATCAGTCACCTGCGTTGTCAAAGGCAAAAATAGAGCCAAAGCACTACTTCAGGAAGCCAAAATATGGTTTCTGTTTTGTGAACAAATACTCGACTAATGAAGTGGTATTGAGAAGCATCTGAAAGGACTTACTGTCGTGAAGATGCAATGGTATTTCTCAGTAACACACAAAACCTCTAGGTAAGGCAACTGTCCTGGTTTTGCTGTGACAGAACCATTGGTCAGCCAGGGGCTGAAGGCTGTTATCAGTTTTGAGTCAGCCAGGGCAGCTGACTCAAGTTGGCTTACAGCTGTAACCCAGACCATAAACATCACAAACAGTATCAAGGGAGAAGTTTGTTGAGGAGAAAAGATTCTTCCATTCAGGGCTTCCTGCTCCTGAGAATTGCTTTCCTGTTTATTGTGACTGCTGTACCTATGCTGGGCTGAGCATAACCATTAGACACTTCCTACTGTCATTTTTATCACTTTTGTTGTTTCATTAATCTGTTTTCATTTCAACCCACGTGTCTTTTCTCCTTCTCCAGATCCCCCTACTCTGTTGGGGAGGGAGCATAGAACAACTACTGTAATTTAGTCCCAGATATGGGCTAAAGGTAGACAGCAATCCAGGGGAAACCTCTGGCTACTGACCAGTCAGTGAAAAACACCAGACAGATAAAGCAGACGTATGACAGAGACTTCAATGTACTGCCACAGCATACAGTGTCTGCAGGGTCTTGCAAGAGCTTCTGCTCTTGAGCTCCTGCCAGTAGCCTGTGCGACTGCTCCTTCCAGAGGCCCAGCACTGCTCACCCCCTGAGCCACAGTAGTTTGCCTGTGCAGGGGGCAGCGGCAATGGCCTCGCACCCTCCTCCTCCATGCCTCTCCTTGGAAAGACACCCCCGCCCACATATTAATCAAAACAACAATTTGACAGCAAGAAACCCACCCTTTTCAAGGCACAAAAGAGCAAATGGAGAGAAAAGGCACCTCTAATAACAGGAAAAAAGTCTGCTACAAAAGCCAGTCAGACCAGCCCTCAGAAAATTGCCAATAGCATACAACTATGTTTCCTTTTGTGAAGAAAAACGTGTCCCCTTGGCCAGCTGTTCAAGAGCAAAAATCTAGGAGCTCGCTGACTCGACCTGGGAGCGCCCACATGCAATCCGTGCTTACCCTGCCCGGCCTCCAAACTCGCTGAGATGGCCTCAGGCCGGCGGCCTGAGGAGAAGCGACAGCTCCCGACAGTCACAGGTGGAGACAAGGGAGAAGGCTCAGGAAGCACCTCAGGGGCATGTGACAATGTCAGGGATTCCTGCTCTCCCCTGACAGCTAAATGGCTACAGGCAGGGAGGACAATTTCTCTCCTGCCCAGCCCACTCACGGTTTGCGGCTGGACTCCTGCGGCTCCGCTCCGTCCCCGCAGCCGCCACGACCGCCCCTCCAGGTGTCGCTCCCTGCAGCGCCGCCCTACCCACAGCAGGCAGGCCGCAGGCCTCTGCACCGCCCTTACAAAGCCACCCTCTTAATTCCAGCTGAAACGGGCACATTGCTGTAGAT
Organism: Indicator indicator; assembly: GCF_027791375.1. NCBI lineage: Eukaryota > Metazoa > Chordata > Aves > Piciformes > Indicatoridae > Indicator > Indicator indicator. The sequence goes on from NC_072013.1 coordinate 42,541,874, forward strand.
CACACAGGGATTCGTGACATACCATTTATATGACCTACTCTTTCCTCCTACAGGCTTCCCGAAGCTTCTGGAGCTTTCCAGAAGTGCTACAAGCTGAGAGGGGAAAGCAGACAGGTGAAGAAAATTAGTAAATCAGCTGGCGCTAATGAATGCTTAAGACTGAATGAAGCTTGAGAATGTTCAGTTGCAAAAAGCTCCCCTTTAAGTTACATCGAAAACTGCTTAAAAAAATAAAATGTGTCACAGAGCCAATACTGCTTACTTTCTGCCAAAAAGGAACCTGAGAACAGAACTGCAAATGATTCTCTTAGGGTGATATTCTCCCTTCTGTTTAAAGGGTCTCCAATGCATTCAAGTCAAAGACATCTCAAAAGCAAATAGCCTTTCATCACCAAGTGAAATATTTACTCTAAGGTACCCAATACTCTTGGAAGTAGAATGGAGCATTCCACCTTAAGAGGTTATAAATTTCACCTCTGATCTTTTCTGATAGGATTAAAATGTTCTACAAGCCATGTAATTAAAGCTAGTGTTACGTTTGTTTTTATTTGAAAACCCATCACTTTTCAAAGGATTATTGCCATTTGTAAAGAATGGGGCAATACCAATACTTTTGAACTTTACTAAAATAGATGTAGGTCCCAATAACAGCCAGTGTGAAAGAGGAAGGGTTTAGCACACATGGCTAGAATAAGGTCACTATTAAATTTTTACCTGTGTTTGTTTTATAAATATATGCACAGAACTGATCCTTTAGTTTATAAACTTTCTAAACCTTAGAATAATATATGTAATGTAATATATGTAATAAATCCATTAAGTTTAATAAATTTAGAGCATCAAAAGCTTCACAGTACTGGTAAGATTTAAGTAACAGAACACTGCAGATATTCTCCATGTAACTGAAGAGCATGGTGTACTTTGTGTGTGTGTGTGTGTGTATGAAGATATTAAATGGTTAAAGGTCAATAGCTTGGGTTCCCAAAACATGATTCTAGGAATCAGTTCCCCCTCCTTCAGTTAAGACAGCATTCTAGAGATTAGTGTTCTGACAATATCATGTCATAACATTAACATACAAGGCAGATTAGATGCCCTAGCACTGCTCCTAGGCACTGTCAGTGTGCTAGGATGGCTAAGGGTTGGCCTCCTGAGTTGTTTTGCATCAGGAAAATTAGACCAGCTCAGGTAAAACACTGGATATGACCTTCAAGGAAGAAATATTATTAATACCAAATTCAAGATGTATGAAAATAAAGAACTAGAAAATTAAGTATCTCCTAATATGATTCTAGACTACAAAACCCCTAGGTCTTCCTGACATCTGCTCAGTTTGATGTGAATCTAAAGAGATAAAACCATAGGTACTGTTAAAATACAAACCTGCCAATTTACTGTCTTCAGCAGACACTTTTTACAACACTGAGGTCAGAGGTTCAGGGATTCTTGAAATTTCAGGAACCTTGTAACTTAGGTTACCTCACATTGCCAACTTTTGACTACTAGGGATCTCATGAGAGTTAAATTAACTTCCTTAAACTCTGCAAGTACTAAAAAAATAGGGAGTATTTTGTTGCTATACCTGCACTTTCAGAAAGTTTAGATGACTTCTCTTATGGGGGAGTCATCAAGATATACAGGTAAGAAGGAGGACTAAAAAGCAAACATGTTGTTTTCCATTACCAGGTCAGTCAAAATTTGGTTCTATGTTAAAATTAGAAAACAAAGCAATGGATTTTAATGAGATTTATAATGCTTTGTACCTTCAACTATTTTGTAAATCTATTTATATAAACTATTTAGTTTGCAAAGGACTCAAGGATGTGCATTGTCCAAGTAGCAGCAGAGCAAATATTAAATATGGAACTTAAACCTTATTTCACACTCACCTTAGATGTTGCATTTAAAAACAATTCTGGAGCCTTCTGGTTTTGTTGATTTTTTTTTTTCTTTTAAAAAAGTTCTTTAAAAAAGAACACAAACATGTATACAGATCAAACACACGCTGTAGTAAACTCAAGCATACCTAAAAGGTAAAGGTCATATTTTCATACTATGTGCCTTATCTGGGAGAAAAAAGTTACACTCATTTTCACAGCAGGATTACTGTAGACCGCCATCTCTGTGTGTTTAGCCTCCCTGCAAAAATAGTAGTTGCTAGCTGGGGTGTATTTCTTGGAGACATCTTTTAGGAGGTGTGGTACCTAGAATAAACGAGTCAGCACTGTGTGACAAGGGTTTCCACTAATTTGAAATGGGAAGTGCCTGAGAAGCACATAACAGAGTATGTCAGGACAGAGAGCGCATTGTCTCTTGTAAAAATCTGTCTCCAAGATGGAGACATGGACTTGATGATGGACCACCCAATGGATAAGGAACTAGCTAAGTGGATGGACTTAAAGGGTTGTGATCAATGGCTCAATGCCCAGGTGGAGACCAGTGAGAAATTCCTCAGGGAGTTGTACTGGGTCCAGTACTGTTTAACATTGTCAGACACATGGACTTGAGTGCACTGTCAGCAAGTTTGCTGACAACACCAAGCTGTGTGGTGGACTCAATGGAGAGAAGGGATGCCATCCAGGAGGATCTTGATAGGCTTGAGAAGTTGACTGGTACCAACTGCATGAGGTTCAACAAGTCAAAGGACAAGGTCCTGCAGCTGGGTTGGGCCAATCTCAGGCACAAACAGGCTGGGTGCAGAGTGGGTTGAGAGTAGCTTTTGGTGTATTGAGAAGCTCATCATGAGCCAGCACTGTGCTCATGCAGCCCAGAAGGCAAATCATGTCCTAGGCTACGTCAAGAGGAGTTGGGGCGAGCAGGGCAAGAGAGGGGATTCTGCACCTTTACTCTGCTCATGAGACACCACCTCAAATACTGTATCCAGTTCTGCTGTCCCCATCATAAGAAGGCCACAGAGCTGTTGGAGAGAGTCCAGAGGAGAACCACAAAGACAAGCCAAAGGCTGGAACACCTCTGCTATGAGGACAGGCTGAGGGAGCTGGGAGTGTTCAGCCTAGAGAAGACCCTGGGGGGACCTTAGAGCTGCCAGCCAATACTGGAAATGGATCCCACAGGAAGGCTGGAGAGGGACTTCTCATAAGGATGTCTAGCAATAGGACAAGGGAAAATAGTTCAAAGGTGACAGAGAGTAGGTTTAGACTGGATCTTAGGAAGAAGTTCTTCTGTATAAGGGTGGTGAGACTCTGGAATAGGTTGCCCAGGGAGGGTGTGGATGCCTCCTCCTCCCTAGGGGTGTTCGAGGCCAGGCTGGATGAGGCCTTGAGGAGCTGAATCTAGTTGAGGGGTGTCCCTGCCCCTGGTGGGGAGGTTGGAGCCTCACACAGGAGAAATGGACAGCCTCTGATGCTTTCCTCAGCCTACAGTTTTTCCACTAGGAAATCTACCACTTATATACTGGTAAATAAATTCTTCCTTAGAATTTCTAAATTGAGGCTTTTTGTATCCTTTTTTTCAGATGTATTTAGTATTTATGCAGACAAGCTGCAGGACTTACAGTCATGACATCTACTTAAAACAGTTCCTACAATAAAGACAGGGAATAAGTCAGTCACACCCCAAATGCTACATGTAATACAAAACACATTTCAAGGCCTTTCTATTCAGGTTCTGAGTGCAAGTCCTGTGGGTCTTACTTTCAAAAGAAAAGTGAATCAGTCCACGAATAATTTAAAGTTTTTGCTAAATGAAAAAATTTATTTTGGCACTATCATTTTTTCCCCTCATCACTACAGTTCTTCTGTTGCAAAAAAATAAAACCCAATAAAGGCTTTAGGATGTTATACCCCACAATAAACTAAGGCTGTATTAGAGGTTACTGTCTACACTCAAAAAATGAAGCCTCACTACAGCATTTGATCTATTACACGTTAGTGAACTAAGATGCTAAGATCTCAATTAAAGAACATGAGCAAATTTTTTTGGTTTTACCATTTCAATTTTAATACAATTAAAAAAAAAGTAAATGTTATGCATGGCAATGTTTATTAAACAATCACATTTCATTTAAGCATTAAAATGCAGCAGTCTGGAAAATCTGCCAGAAACAATGTTTGGCTTCAGAAAAGGCGATTATGAAATTACTTCCAATAAAATTCAAATACTCTCTTGTCTGTTGATTAGTTGAATGCTTTAGACTGGAAGGAACAAAAAGTGCAAATCAGCTGAATGTTACTTTCAGAAGTAAAGTCTTAGTGTCCTCCAAGCAGTTACTGAAAGGCCTCACCCTCAATCTTCATGATTAAGGACAAAATTCCCCAATTTTTATACAATTATAAATTTACTGTAACATTATTACTAAACCAAAATTAATTTCAGAATAGAACTATAGAACTGCAGTATTCTTCCTGCCACAAGCACCTTTTTTTCCTTTCTTTCAAAATAAAAATCTAATTTGCTTGACATGAGATGGCATGAGATACATTCTCACTGCAAAACTGGAAACTTACATGGAACAACAGTTACAACCACTTATAGGAACATGTTCTAGCTTAAGGTAGTTTATACCTACACATATGACTTTTACATAAAAATCTAAAAGTCATACTGCAAGTGTTCTGTTTCTGATGATACAATCGCAGGGAAGTGACTCATTACAGGGTATCTAAATACTGATCTGGAGGCTGGCCTTTTGCAAAAAGCCTGCCCTTTGCAGCCCTTTTGCAGCTCTTTATTGGGGGACTCAGAAAAAAATGGACAAAGATTAATTGAAAATATTTGATATAAGGGCAAATTTTAGGCATTTAGAAATTAATTTTTGTTCTTGTTTGGTTTGGGTTTTTTTTTGTCGGTTTGGTTATTTTGTTAGTTTTCCAATTCAACACATTAAGTGACAGTTTGAAATAACAACAGAATATCTTCCTGGCTCCTAAATCTGGAGATATTCAAGGTGAGGCTCAACAGGGCTCTGGGCAATGTGATCTCTCTGAGGCTGTCCCTGCTTACTGCAGAGGGGGTTGGACTAGGTGACCTTTGGAGGCCCCTTCCAATCCAGACCATTCTATGATTCTGTGAAATCAGTTGAGAATCACTTCATATACAGAGATACTGAAAACCAGTGTGACTATAAGCTTATAAATGTTCCAGAGAATACACTAGCAATTTTCAATTTGCTCTTGTTAAAACAAACAAACAAACAAAATCTTTTAAAGTATTGTAGAAACATGTTCTTATATGTGGGTACTGCTGCTTGAAACTGAACAGTTGGTTGACATCCAGACAACTATTACAATTTTCCAAAAGCAAAGCAGCTTATAAGCATAATAAACAACTGATCATTTTGCTAAAATTTAGATCTAATTTAGTAATTTGTAAAATGACACTTTCAAACTGTGCAACACAAAATAATGTAGCCAACAGTAACATACAGGTACACCATTTAATATTTATTATATGCATTTTATATACATTATTTTTCAACAGCTGTACTTTTGCTATGTGGTACAATCTTAAAAATTTGCTGATTCATAGTTTGTAAAACAGAAACCTTACAAAACTCATCAAAACTCGCAAACTGATCAGAAAAGTTTTGTGGAAGACTAGAAAAAATACTTTATTGTATTAATCATGCATTACACAAACAAAATCTTTAGTTACACCATAAACTGAAGCACATCTGAAAATAAAAGAAAAGCAGGGAATAACTAGTCAAAACACAGCAGAGATTTATGAATCTTCGATCAACTACTTTTGTATTCTATTTGAAATGCAAATAAAAATAATTTTCACTCCAAAAGTTCTGAAACAAGGTTGGGATGGTTGGGTTTTTTTGGTTGTTGGTTTTTTTTTTTGTTTTTTTTTGGAATCGAGTCCACGCCAGGTACTTAACCAGAAGAAAAAGAAATTTCTTGGTTTGTAATTTCAGAATTATCAAATGTCCCACTTTCTCATCTGTTTTAGGCTGTTCAAAGAGTGCCATAATAGATATACAGGGCCCTTTAACACACTACATAAAAGGATATAAAGACCAACAAAAAGTGAAATAAATAACAATAGGCCATTAGCAAGATGGGTAATCCTTGATAAATAAACTCGTAAATACAGTAAGATGTACAAAATATCACATAGTGATAGGATGCCAAGATTAATTTTTTTTTAAAATTTTTTATTTTTTAAAGAGTTTATTTGGGGGTGTTAACCCCTCTGTGTTTCATCTGAACACTTTTTACAGTCCTTTATTTATAAAGACAGTTATGCAATGATGATGAATTAGCATCCTTATGCAAGGACTTAGCTGAGCTGTATTAGGCAAAAGAAGGGAAGAGTGTGGTTACACAGCAGCGGGTCAGTGAGATCTCTGTGTTTTAGGGTTCTATAATGCAGAAAAACATTATCAATACAATCTTGAGCACTGTTGTGACAGGCTAAATATATAAAAAGACTTATAAAAACTAGAATTTTATCCAAACATTTTGTGCAACTAATGCTAAAATATTTTAAGTTAAATTTCCTTTTCTTTAAAGCAAAATAAAAGTTTAAAAGGGGAATCTGTGGCATTCAACTGATAAACAGAAGATTACTAAGAGATGAAAAGAAAGCTACTCTTGGAGCTCACTTCCCCCCACAAGAGCACCACATTCCTAACCCTAAGGCAGCACACAGAGTCCAAAATAAAAGTCTTTCGTAAGATCAGACTCCACGTTTGCTTAAAGACACCTAAAGAACAGACATACGCTCAGTTCATATCCAGTCAAGGCTACAAATACTGGTTTTCTTTATTTGTATTTCTCCCCACCCCCCGGTACAGTAATTACAGTTAAATGAATGAGCCTGACATTGTTCAAAATGTGGCGACTTCTCACCAACTTACACCTGCCCCACATAAGAGCCTTCACCAAGGCAGATCAGATGTAGTGTCTTATTGGTAACCTTATCATTTGATGGCAGTGACGCATTCCCTCTTTTTTGTCCAAACAGACCTGCTGTTATGACACAGGTTTGCTCTGCTGTGTCACACAAATACTTTGGCAAGGGCATCAGCTCCTGCACTGGCAATATATGCTTTTGATGGATGAAATGCTACATCATAAATTGATTCATCCAGTTTTTTCCTATGAGCTGTTATTTCTTGCACACATGTCTTGCTGTCCAAATTCCATAATCTAATGGAACAGTCATGGCCTGTTTAGGTTAAAAAACAAAACAAAACAAAAACAACAAGAAACACAAAGAGTTAAGATTTGCCAGACACTTAAATGCAAGATTTATAAATCAGAGTATGAAAAGCTCCTTACTTCCAGACATTAAATAGATTCCATTGGGATCTACAGCTAGACTTGTAACAGCATCCAAGTGAGCAACCATAGAATGAATCATTTTACCTAAAAGCAAAACAAACAGTGAGTTGCCTGTAAAGTGTTGATTCTTTTAAAAATAACATTCCCATTAAATGGAATATGTAAGAACAAGCCTATTTAGATTCTAATATCTGAATTACACAACTAGATTAGAAATGATTAAATTTTAACTACAGCCTCTTGTATAAGCGTATGGATAAATGACACTGTAAGTACTCTCTTTATCCAGCTGTCATCTTTACTGATAGCAAAGTCAATGAAGACCAATCTTAAAATTATTCAGTGAGAACCTCAATGTTTACTCCTTTAAATGTCCTAATACTTACCCTCAGTCGGACAAATGTTGATGAAGCTTTCTAAAAACAGACTTACTAAGTCATACCAAAGGTTCATCTATCTCTCATTGCTAGGAAAGGGGCTACTGGTCATAAACCAGGGAAGAAAATAAAAATCAGCCGACTGCAGATGATGCTTGCCCAGAATACTCTCCAGCTTCCAATACTGAACTGTTCAGTTATGTTGTCAACTAGAGGTGTTATCTCTGCATGCAAATACTCATATTTCTTTTCACTAACCTGCCCTTTTGGACTCTTAGTAACACCTTTTAGAATCTCATGATGCTTTTCGAAAGGAGTTCCAAAATGTGTAACTGCACATAAGAACCACTACCTCTTTTTGTTTTGAATCTGTCACCTGTTGGGGGTTATCAACAGAACCTTAGTTCATGTACTGGAAAAGAGAACAGGGATGTAAGACCATAACTAACATGAAGAAAGTGCATCATTTTTTGCCCAGTTGTCTGTCTTCCTGTAGAGTTTCAGCTTAGTTTGTTAAGATTCTTCCTGAAAAAGCTAAAAGCTTCTAAAGTTCTCTGATCACCTTCATAACCACTCTCTGAAACATTTTAATCTGTCTACCTCCCTTCTGAGATAAGGGAGACTGGAGTAACGCAAAGCACACATGTAAACAGATCAAGAATTCATACAGAGATATTAACAATTGTTCTTTCTGGTTGTTCTTTCCTTTCTCATTCATTTTGCTGTTCTGACTGCTAAGCAATGAGTGGCATTTTCATCCAATCTCTGCTTACATGTTGTTTTACTTTGAGTAAGAACAGTCAGGCCACTGATAATTATTTTATATTATGAAGTTTTTCCTTATATGGATAATTTCTCATTTGTCCACATGGAATTTAGGTTCCCCGCTCTTAAGTCTATCAAGGTCATCAGCTCTTCCTGGTCAACCTTCATCTTTAATACCCTGAATTAATGAATGTTAACCAAATTGTTAACATACTGTCCACTGTCCAGAAGATTCATATTAGGTAGGGATATTGCTGATCCCTCCAGGACATGGTAATTTTCCATTTCTCAAAATGACCATTTACTTCTACCTTCTGTTTCCTGTCTTTCAACCAATTAGCAAGACTCTGGAATAGTTTGCCCCAGGAGGCTGCGAATGCCTCCTCCCTGTGAGTGTTCAAGGCCAAGCTGGGTAAGGCCTTGAGCAGCTGAGTCTAGTTGAGAGACATCCCTGCTCATGGTGGGGAGGTTGGAGTAGATGATCTCTAAGGTCCATTGAAACCTCAGCCATTCTATGATTCTTTGAATTTAAGGTTATTTCTTTCCCTAATAGGCACTAAGCAATGTTTTTCACTACTGAGAGTTGAAAAACATAACTGATACATGCTTAAAAGCATGCAAAGGAAGACAGGAAGAAAACGGCAGACATATTCTATAAAGTAGGAAAGCACTAACTTAAGATGACCTCCTTGTGCCTCACAACTACCTCCATCTCTTTTGAGAGAGTACTTCCTGACTGCTGAAGTCCAAATTGTAACAGATAAAACTGTTTTAGGGAAAAGGTACTGAAGAGGTTTAATCTTACAAACACCAAGTTTTCTTTTTTGTAAAACTGCATCACTAGTAAGTTTTCTACAAATGGATTCTCCCTAAATCCATCCAGATCAGACATATTTATACATGAAAATTCAGTTCTCTTTATCCTTACCCGTTTTGTTGTCAAAAAATTTGATGTGTCTATCTTCATGTGCTGTAATAGTTACAGGAAGTGTGGGATGACTTACTACCTTGTTAATATGATTATTTGATTGTACACCTGAAAAGGAAACATTCACTGTTTAAAGAAAGGGTTAAAGTTAAAATGAGAACATTTTAGCACGATGCTTCAGCTTTCTGTTTTAACTAATGTTACATAAATAACATTTTAAGAAAAGAATCAACCTCCTGAAAAACTAAAAAGAAAAAGCTTCTTGCTTTGCAGGATGGTGCTAAGCTAGGTGGATCGTAGCCAATGAACTGTAAAGAACAAGTGGTACAAGCTGTACAAGTGGTTTATACAATCAAAGTTTCTTGAGAGACAGCAAACAAATCAAGCAACTACTGCAGGGCAGCACTAACCAAGCAGAAACAAACTGTGACATCTGTAACATGTTCAGCACACAGCTCTTATACTTTCACATAAAAAAAAACATTTAGGTTGGGGAAATCAACTATGTAAAGCCACTTTCAGATTCTGTTAATTCACATATTTTACATTTGGTCTGTTCCAAGCATCCTTAAGCATCTAACCAACTTTCAAATTGCAAACTTTTTCATTTGCTTCCTCATATAAGAAAAACCTTTGATAAAGATGCTTCATCCAAGATGGATAGTCAAGACAAAAGAGCTTTTCTTACCAGATTCTATTTGTGATGAAAGCATTGCCACTGACTGGGATGTTTCTAAATCATAGATGACTGTGCTGCCAGTGTTAAAAGATGCCACCATATGAGCAGGATCACAACCTATAAAGTCAACTGATGTAGGTATTCCATGCTCTAAAAAGAAAGAAAAGTATCTTTGAATGAATGAAAGACTTCTAAAATTCTTGACAGTTGAAATGTTTTGTTTTATACTTTAAAGAAGAAATCCACTCTCTTCTTTAAAGTTACATTACAGCACCAGAGTTACTTCATTGAAAGATCTTTTCCCTTTTGGCCTGTTACCTAGTTTTGATAAATGGAGATAAGGAGTCTGGATGCATTATCAGCTGCCTCACAACAGATTTTCAAAACCATTGAGAAAAACCCTTACCTTTCTCTCCATTGTAAGTGCAAATACAGGGCATTTTTTCTGGTGGGTTCCATAGTCTAATAGTGCCATCTGCTGAACAAGACAGTAAGTGATTCTTTACACCACTGTAAGCAAGACCCCAGACTGCGTCTGTGTGACCAATTAGTGTGCCAGCTAGAACGTTTGGCTCTAGAAAAAAAAAAAAAAAGAGAGTTGAGAAATAAAACTTTCAGTTTAAAACTGTTAAGTAAGTGATACAGTGCTCTAAAACTCTCAAGCACTCAAAAAAATTCAAACAAGATTTTTTTCTCTTGTGGAACTGTGTAACGTTATTATTGTCTTCTCCCTGATACCTCAGAGTTGTGTTTCATAGAGAGACTTTTAATCTATTCTCTATCAGGCTTTGAGTAGAGAAGTGAGAGCAAAAGATAAATAGAAAGGAATAAAGCCAGATAAATCACTAAAATTCAATTTTGCAGAAAATTAAAAGCAACTTCTTATTGCAACCCAAAACCCTACTAACAAGCTCTAAGCAGGCAAAACATCCTATTGGATATCTCTCCTTTGAAGATAGCTTTGTCACTTGAGTAGAGACACTTCTATCAATATGAACATTATATCCACAATCCTGCCTGCATTTCTTGTGATTAGACTACACTGATGAAATTTTCAGCTGATGCACAATGTGAGCTATGTACTGGTTTTAAGGGACAGGGTCTAGCAGTCTCCTGAAATAAGAGCAAGACAGCACTACTTCCCATCTTTCTCCATCTCACTGCCACAGATTATGCAGCCTGACCTGTATTAGGTCACTCATCACATTGACACAGGAAGAGAGCAAAAGTTCTGCACACTTTCCCAACAGAATTTGGGTTAACCATGGAACTCAACCCTTAGAATTACATTAAGCACAAAATGCTGATCACCACCAATGGCATAAGAATGAGACACAGTTTTCCTAGAAGTTATCAGCTCTTTAATTTTAGGGACATCAGCTATGGGAGCAAATCAGAAACATGGGACACAGAATTTGAGTTTAAGATATTTAAAATTTTGGTTCAGAGTAGAAGGCATGTTTCTTAAAACTTAAGAGTTACAGCTAATTTTTTCTTTACTGTTTAAACCTCAGAAATTGCCAGACTTCCTATTACAGTTCTGTACAAATCATGTCACCAATGCAAGCAAGAATAAGAAATTAATGTTTACCCCATATGGGAAGCTGAAAACAGGCCATTTAGTCGATAAAGAGCAGTTACACTTCACAAAAGTTCTCAAATAATAGATGAACATCAGAAAATTAATTTTTGAAGACAATGGTCATAAGTTGTTTCTCTTTTAAAAGATACTTACCATAGGTATCATATGGATCCACGTTAGGGCTAGGCATATTCCACCACTGGATGGTTGCATCAATACCACCACTGAAACACTGTTCTCCATTGGAACTAATTGCCAATGACAACACAGGTCCACTGTTGGGAGACAGAGAAAAAAGAATGGTTATGGATACTGCCTAAAGGCCAAAAGTGAAAAATCTGGCCATTTCCTTCAAAAAACAATTAGATTCAATTAAGGCATTAGGAAAATAATTCTCTTAAAACCTGAAATTCTCAACGAGTAATAGGGGAGGTCTCTTCCAACCTGGTTGATTCTAATAACAACCTCTATTAAAATACTCGTAACAAATTAACTGTAAAAATTCCAGCAATTCCAAGACCACCACCTTATTTCTCAGAACCAACAGCAACTGCACCTAAAAACGGTGAGTTGAGAAAAACAATGATCCTAGAAATAGTACTTTCTGGCCAACATTAGACTTACTGGTTTAACTTTTTTCATCACTTGATCAGACAAACACAAGCTGCAGCTCAAACAAAGAGGCAGCTCTACTCCTTTAGAGACACTACTAAGTTAGGACTAACTGCATCATAAAACCATATCCCCAAAATTAGATGCATGGCTCATTTGATGGGCCAAGGTCAGGGCATAATGAGTTTATCATTGATCTGAGTGCAGATGAGCAAACTAGAATTACATATTTGAAGATGGTGAAATGGAAGATTATTGGTTGAATCCATCTACGAATTTGGCAAAGTGAAGAAGGAAGCTGGGCTGAAAGGATGTGTTACTTAAAGCTTGCCTGAGGGGAAAAAAAATACTAAAAATTACTTTATTACCAGTCTCACACTTACATGTGGGCCCTAAATGTGTAGATGGGTTCTACGTCTAAAGAGGCACTCCTGAAAGAGAAAGGAAGAGTTATTACACAAAATGAAAACTCTACTGAAAACCTGAAAACCTTTAAGAGTTGAATTGATTTCCAAGGCATTTACAACACGATGTTTTACAAAAACCCATATACTTGCTTTTTGGCAGGAACCGTTTTCTGTAAGTTCCAAAGTTTTAGAGTATGGTCCTCAGAGGCTGTAACCAGCACAGGCTCTACAGGATGAAAAGCTAATGCCCGCACTCCATCAAAATGACTGCGTAGTGTGTACTTAGGGTTCCATGTCTTGCGGAAGGCATCTTTATTAGCTGGCAGCTTAAATAAAAAGGAAAGAAAAGGATTAATTTCATCTCAAGTTTAAAAATACACATTTTATATATCTCCCTGCATTACTGGAAAAGCACCCTCTTTTTGATTCAGTTAATACTCATTTAATCTTCAGTTTGCTTTTTTTCTATCGATCTGTCTACATGCATCTGTAACTCCCTCTCCGGTATGCAAGGTAGTCTGCAAATTTTTCTGTTGCTGTAGTTTCTTTTGCTCCAGAGCAGAATGGAGTAAATAAATACCAAGCAGACATTCAAGAAGCCTTGATTTTCAAAAACGGCTGTTTATCCTTTTGTGCAATTACACTTTAATTCTTCCCTGAACAAAGACAAAGGTTTCATTGCTTATCATCTTGTCTGCCCCCAAAGAGAGATTACAGCTGCCAAAAGCTCATTTATCACCTAAACTGTGTTTAGGTGATAAAAGAGCTGCAGGTACCTAGTAAGTGATTGTCATCAGATGAGTAACTTGACTAAGAATGAGAAGAAACAAACATAATTACTTCTCTTTGTGAAGGTATGTACACAGAAATAGGTGTTTCAATACACATTTGCCATAATTTTAAATATAAGATTATAAATGAAGTCTTCATTGTGTTTTAAATATATTTGTGAGACAATAACTTGGTTGCTATGTGAAGCAATTAAGAACTTCACATTTATACATTGTGACCACCTAATTCAGCCTCTTAAACCTACAGACTTGTTAGGCTAAAACACAAAAACTGCAGCTGTTTAATATTAAGTAACTCAGAATAGCTACCAGAAAAATCCCAAAATCTTCTAGTGACTGCAAGAGACTAATTTAGACTTGTGAATACACTTTAGATTATGCAGAGAACAAGCTCTTAAGGCTACGGCCCGTTTGACCTAAGCCTCCAATCATAAGGAGAAATATGTTGCAGGTACTTGTTTTCCCCGCAAGGAATTATAAAGGGAGTTTAGGAAACTGAGTTAGATGACCAAAATCAGAAAACTAAGAATGAATGGAAATTAATCCTGTCCTCTGCCTTAGACACTACTCATCATGTAACAACATGTTTCTCAGCTCTAGGCCAAAATCACTCCACATCCCAAGATACTTTCAGCAACACTATTAAAAGATGAAAATCTCCCATAGCTAATAAAATCTTAGTACCTTATAGCTGTCTGGACTGAAAATAACATATACTGTAATAAGTATTTCTCGACCACATCTATATCCTGGACTAAGCAACCACTTCTCACTCAAAATAAACTTGATTCTATCTGATCAAAATAAATAGAAAATCTCAGAAAATAAAATTTAATGTTCTGAATTACAGAAGTGCAGACTTCCTCTATATTAATATAAATTTCTAACTTAAGTGCAAATGATGCCAAATTCAAATCAAGTAACAGAAACTTGCACATGGCATCTGGATTAATTTTTTTTTAAATGCCATCCAACAAATCCATTTCATAAGAAAGCGTATTGCTTCCAGTCTTCCTACTTCAGAGTATACTGAATATCGCAGTATTTTTATTGACATATAATTTTGCACTACACTGTATATTATATTCAAGCTTCATTAAAAAAAAACTGCACCCAAGCTAAAACCCAAATCCAATACCATCAGGGAAGGAAGTTTTTCCTTGCCCCTGCTTTCATCAGAATCTTTACAACATAGTAAGGAGATGTGCATTTCCCCATCTGAATCAACTACTCACCCACAGCAAACAAAGGAAGTAGAAAGCAATATTTATTAACTGTAGACAGTGTCTTTTAATGTTTTAATGTTGATGACTGTACTGTATTACAGATGACTAGCATTGTGTAGAACTTGTGCATTAAATCCTTCATGCATGGAAACATTTTCAGCTAGTCAAAATTCTTAATTTACAACTTAATCCCCATCCTGCCCACATATCCTCTTCTCTTTAAAATGCAAGACTCATTAAGGAGTAATGCATGAAAGCTAAAGGAACCCCACTGTGGTTATTTATTCATGTGCTACAATGGCTCATACAAGGTATTTGAAGAGTATGGATCTACTGGGAACAAAATGTAAGAAGTTACAACATTAAGGTTTTCGGATTTTTTTTGTTATTTTACTTAAAACATTAATTTATCTTAACATTATCTGCTTATCTGGAGATTTACTGGAAAAGGACATGGCTTCAGCTAAGCTCAGAGGGACATGTGGTTAAGATATCCTGCAAGTACTTCATTACAGACACATAGTAAGAAGTGATCTTACTGCACTACAGATCCATAGCTGCATGGAAGCTACTTCATAAAAATTTCTTTGTAGTTCTTAATTTAACCTGAAGATACACTGTGATGCAGCACTAATAGCATGTGAATTTCACTATGTAAAACATGCCCACAAATTATTCAACCCCATCATTCTCAGGGAAACACAAAGAGCTGAAATTGGACTGATACAAAGTTATCTGATTTCCCTGAAGCATTATGTAATTTGAACTGAAACAGACAACCTGGAAATTAACCTTTACTGTGAACAGGACAATAGAGTATACAAAATTAGGAAGTACTCAAAATATTTTAAGAAGTTCTATTACTGGACTGTATTAATGAAAGAAGAATGGATAACCAACATTTTTATTTGTCATTCAGGAATTAGAACTATGTAACATCACACCCTGCAATAAGAGAGAAATGTTAAGCACTAGCTCTCGCTTCATTACAGCAATTAATAACCCAACAGTTATTACATACTGAAAGACAAGTACAATTAACGAAAGGTGTATAGTAACACAAATATTTTCAGGCCCTGTATAAACATACTATGTCTTCACTTCGTGCATTCTGAGATTTAAATAAAAATCCCAAGTAATGGCTTCCAGTACAAACACCATGTATGCAACTTAAACAGTTATGGAAGCAGAGTTATCTTACCAATAACAATAATAAAAAACCCCAACCAACCAACAACCACCCAAAATCACTTTAAATACAATATATAAGACTTACCTGACACTTTCCTAACCAGTCAAACATTACTAGCCAATGAAACACTCCAGTTGCACTATTGTTAGCTTAATAGATATGGTGAAACAAATGTCAGAATACTCAGGATCAGAATACAAATACACTCAAAAAGCTTACATCTGAATTATACTACTACCTGTTGGCTATGCTGTTAGCACTACAAAACCACAAGGAGCAAAGTTAGTATCGATATTTTTGTTTTATACCATGTCTTCTCGTATCAGCTAACTGACTGCTGTCATAGCACACTCCCCTAGTGACAAAATCTGAATTAAATTATTTAAGTAGAAATCAAAATGAGTCATCTCACTTAATTTTGGTTACCCAAATTACTTAGCCCATTCACAAGGTGCTCCCTTCCCTGTCCCAAGTAATAGTTTTTGGTAATGAAATCTGTCCTCTGCATTTGTAATGTTCAGGATGGGGAAGAAGGGACCCAACTACTATTGATTAAACTGTATAAAGAATTTTAAAATAAAATTGCACTTACATCGTAACTATAGTCTGCATCATTTGTTACTGTCAAGTCTGCAAGGTCTCCAAGGCCCAGAACACTTAACAACACATCATCAGAACCCATAATAAATGACTTGCCTCCTCCAGGTGGAAACGTTATTGGCTCAGCTACAAAGAACAAAACAGTTTCTTTACATCTCAATGGAATAATTCAAGCTGATGAAAAATTACATTAGCCATCACTTAAAAAAGCAAAGCAGAGTTTAAAACTGAACTTGTAGGTACTACATACTGCCCCAACTAAAAGAGAAAAAACACAAGAGAGCATGAAGACAGGCACACATGTGCAAACACACACATATAAATACACAATTCTTACAGCATGCTTTGTCATTTCAAGGCATACTCAATAGTACAAACAAGCAACTTGAATCATGTTACTTTACACTGCAACATCAAGGGTACATCCCAAGTCTTCCAATTCTCAGCTAAGCATTTCATTCATTACACCATGCTAAATGCCTTCTATACATCTGCAAATATGTCTCTGTGCTTTATACTAGTCTAATATCTCTACTTGTAGGTGTAGATTTTATCTCTCAGGATAAAGACCTCCTGAAAGACATCCATTTTGCCTTTTTTCCCCAAATTACAAAAAATACCCCAAACCCCACCCTGTTATTCATGAATTCTCTCACTTTGTCAACATGATTTTTAGATTCTAATTTAAACCACCCAGCTGATAGCACTTAATTAGCTGTGCCTTCCTCAAATTAAATTCTAATATTTCTGTTGAAATATTCACCCATATGCTTAACACTCTTCAACTTCTGTGTAGCTCCTTCTAGCCACAAATATCAATTTAGCAGTAAGTAACAGGAATAAAGGCTTAAACTTTGTGATGCTTTAGCATATTCTAAAGGCTGCTTTTACTACCAGTACTCCTCAGTGCAAAAATTGGGACATTTGTTTGGTAGAGTATTTAAACCCTAGTGTGTGAACTTCAGCTAAGTACAAACACCTGCAAACTATGTTAAATAGTATTTGACATCTTCAAAAATTAAACTTCCTTGACTTTTGGATTTTACTGATTTGGCAGACAGGGTTATGGTCTCATTTTAACACCACCCCTCAGAGAAAAATAGGTTTCCAGATCTGAAAAACGCCAATATCCTGGTTCTCATTTCACAAAAATAGTTTCAAAGAGGACTAGTGATCAGCACATTCCTGTTTTTAACATGCAACTTCATTATCCTGTATTGCCACTATCTGAATGATTAATCTAGTTATGTTCCAGTTCAGCCGAAGGAAGGGCACTAAGACTAGGTGTAAAGTTATAGACATTGGCCATCATTGCAGTGTCTTTGCAATGAGAGGACAGCCCAGCGAGACCAAAAACTTCTCAAAAATAAAACAATTTCTAATGCTTGACATGTACTGTGTTACTAAAAAAGAGTAACCTTATTATCACAGGCAACACAACTCTATGCGGGATTCTAAAACCAACAACTAACAACTGTTATTCCTACACTTGCATAAAAAGAGGAAATAATACTGTAACTATGCACAATCACCTCTTCTTGTAACTTTCACATTCCATACAAAGGTCTTAAACTGTTAAGAGTACTGCATTAATTTAAAGAGCCCCAAATAACTTACCATGCCCTTACACTTAGTATTTTCAATTCTTTTAGTATTTTACTAAAACTCTCAATTTGACAACGTATTCCAAACCATTCTTATTTAAGAAAAAGCCATATTCCCAGAAAACCCCCAATTATTTTTTATATTCTTATCTATTTCCCTTAATATTGATCTTTGAATTTTGATTTTTTTTTCAGGGGGGTGTGAGAAGTTATCCAGTCATCCATGTTTATTAAGTGAGATCAGAGTTTCTAAGGATAGATTTCTTAGTGAAAGTGTCTGAGTTGAATATAGACACCTATAAACAATCCTTGAGGTCACTTCCAATGTGATATTTTATGATACAATTCTATGATTAAACAAAGCAAAGAAATAACATCACAAACATTCTCTGTGCAAATCCAAATTGTGAAATCCTCAAATGAGTAGCAATTAGTCCTCAATTACTTCAAAGACCAAAGTTTTCCTGGTTCTCTTCTGACAGAAAAAGAATAGAAGGAAAAAATTATAAAGGCTACAAAAGAAAGAAGAAGTTTTCAGGTTTCGTTGTTATCTTTTGATTTGCTTTATGTTTATTTCATTTTCTTTCTGACTCCCACAGGAAGATTACAATACTTTTATTTGGAATTTCCAAACCTGACTTGCCTCTGTTATCCTGACATAATCCCAGCCTCCCAATACAAGTATCCATTTACAGGCCAAACCTCCCAAGACATTATAGGAGAGTTGCTGATCACTGAGGGATGGAGGCAATATGCTAGTTTTAAACTTGAGGACACTTCCCATCCTTGCTGTGATGCTGTGACTCCTGTTCGATCCTTAGGGCAGGCCCACAAGGCTTAAGTAAGCTCCTGAATTTGTCATACTAATTCTTTGTGAAACTTCTGTCATCTATCCTTAACCAATCAACTTTTCTGTGTTTGACACTAACCATGAAGCACTACCACAGAAAACCACAACCACATTAAGAGTCAATACTAGAAATTTATAAAACTATTTGCATCAGAGGCTAGCATCCCTTTATTCAAAGCTTCAAAATTAATGCTATCTCAAATTTAGATGAGTATTTCTTCATACTAAAATAGCCAATATGTATAATATATTGTATAACTGTATTTCAATCTGCACACTATTTAAGTAAAAAGTAGTCAAAGTTAAAAAAATATAGTAAGCTGTTTTTATGAAGACAGAAAAGGTGCATGATGTTATAACTACTACAAATCAAGACCCACATCCCTGCATACTGAAAACAATGCATCAATAAATATGCAAAAAAATAAAGTTCAATAATTACTGAATGCTTTTCATCTTTAAAAATAAAGTATTTTTCTAACACAGTACATTATTATCCTCATAGCACAATATCTATCTGTTTAAATGAGTTTGCAATCAGTAGAGTAAAAACATTAAGTGATAGTACAAGTTTCTTGTAGCTGAACCTAGGTGAAAGAAAACGCAGTGATTAAATATTTGCTTGGCCAATCCTAACCAGCACTTCTTAACCTTGAGTTCTTGACATCATAAATTATTAAATCAGAATCAAGCTGTAATATTTATACAGCCTGAAACTGCTTTAATCTCTAATCAGGTATGTATGTTCATATATGCTGTTGTTATCTGGTATATGACAAGGCCATCTTGTTTTCTAGAATGTTAATATTGGTATATCCAAAGCAGCAGTTAATGCCAAAGCGATTAGCTGTTACTACTGGCTTTTTGTCAGTCTGCAGATTGGCACTCACCCAATCCACAGATATTTAAAAAAAAAAAATGACCTGTGAAAATAATTTTTGTGCAATACATTGGATAGAGTATTATGCTGCAGGTCATTCCAGTTCTGGAAGTCATGCAATACAGAAAAATGAAAACCTCAACTTCTTACAGCCGAAACTACGAAGTATGATTACAGCCTAACAATTTTCTTATCATATGGAACAAGGAACTTGAGAGTAAAAAAAACCCCTCAAAATCAAAGAAATCAAAACACATACCTCTAGAGGTGTAGAAGATATACTGCTAGCCAATTAGACTACAGTTCACTTTCCTCCCTGAATGCCTTCCTCTCTCTCTCTCAGAGTTGTAACACTTCAGAGTGTAGCTTAAACCTTACAGTGACAAGAACATTACGGCTTGGTAACACTTGACAGCATAAGCTAGAGCGTCTCAGCAAGAAACCCTGAAGTTATCTACAAAAAACTTAGCTTTTAAAACACAGCTGAATAAATGAGCAAACCCTGCATTTTATGATGGTGAAGTATTTGGCCTTGTTAAAAGACAGACCTAGAATGAATTCAAAGGCAACACTTGAATATTAAGTAAACAAGCTGAAGTTATGCAGAAACCACAATTAGCAGGTATTATGGCAGTGATATTCATATTACTACTCTTAAGTAAAGCCAAAACTATGCTGATAAGCTGAAAAGATGTGATCACATTAAATTATATGAAAATATTGCCCTGAAGCCAGTTTATTTGAAAATACTGTGGAGAATCTTTATTTGACATGCAGCACAGAGCTTGTGCTACAGGAATTGGGCAATAAAAGTTGGACCCTCTCAAATTCAAATTTAGCAACTGTTTCTTCAGAAAGATTGTTTTGCCCAAAACTATGTTAGATGGAAAGTCTCTAAAAAAACCCAACAGCTATATGGCATGTCATTAACAAAAGATACCTGTGTTCCTTTGTACAAAATGCATGGCCTATTAAGCCTAAGACAGACTGAGGGAACACCAACTGTATGACCTCAATACCTTAACAGGGCTAAGAGGCAACCTAAACCTAAACACAACCTAAAACGTACTCCCATAAGTTTTAGCAAGTGGAACTTCACCAGCAGGTTTCTCAATTGCACTCCACAGGTGAATTGGATACGTGATACATCTTTAAGTCCTAAATAAAAAAAAAGGATTAAAAGGAAGGCAGTAAAGCGAAGATGGGAAGACAAATGCTTTGTAAAATAACCATTTGGGACAATAAACTAACCCTAACCCAATCCCACTGTGAAAAATGTCTGTTTTCTACTTTGGCTGGTGACAGGCATTTGTTAGGGCAGGGATGAAGAAAGAACAGGAAAACCAACAGGTTATACAGCTCATTAATAATGCAAACTCTTGACACTTTTTCTATAGCTGATACCATATACCAGAGCTCAAACATGGATTCTGCTGAGTATTTTGAATTAGTATATTCTGAGGACAGAATTTTCATAATGTTATTCTAGTCTCACAGTTAATACGAGTAAAATCCTTTTAAACAAAAAACCAAAAACAATCTTTTAAGCTAAACACAACATTTTGAACTATTTAGATAGTAGTTTGCCACTAAATTTCATTGCCTAAGATAATCCTGAAACTGAGATCAACACTTTGTAAAGAAACAGTATCTTTGTACACCTGTCTATACAGACCAAGAGAATTTTAAAAGAGAACAATAAATTTGAGGATGAGACAAATTAGTCTCCTAATTTAAATAATCGCTTTTATATTTCACTTTAAAATGCAAGCTCTGTATTCAATGTTAATACTCACCTTTTTTCACCTCAATCAATAACACCCTATTTGTAAAAGGTTTTGCTAACAGGGGGGTCTGCAAAGAGGTATTTAATAGTGAATAGTTTAAGAATGCACTGCTGTACATAAAGTTGTTTTAACATGTTTTTGAAATGATGGTAAGTTACAATAGGCCACAAACTCAAACCATATTCTTATAAAAGCATTTGGGAAGAATTGCAAATAAAAATTATGTGGCAATACGCAATTGCATTAAGCTTTATAAAAGGGACAGTAAACTACAGCATGTGCTTTCTAAAAAGAAATCTCCTGAAATACAGTAAGTAGCTGAATTTTTTGTACCTTCCTCTGCTCTTGCACCTTCATGATCAGTCATTCTAGAAGAGGGTGACCTAGATTGATTAATGACTCCTGAAGGGATGTGGGGTATCTCATCATCGCCCAGATCAGCTATCATGTCGTGAAGTTTTGTCCTGTTGACTCCTGTAAATTAATGTCAGCAGCAAAGATTCATTTGATTGCTACCGCTTGACTTGACTGAAGTCTACAAATCCATTAAACTAATTAAACAAGAATAATTACTGATGGGATTTCCTTAAAATAAATACAAAGCTTTGCTTTTGTCTTTGCATATTAATAAAACTGATCTTTTGGAAATCAAAAGGAATTAATACATTAAATCTGAGAACTACAGGCGAACAGTTTTAATTCACTAAATGAAAGAAAAACTCCTTTGTGTTCTGTAGATGTATTCTACAATTCCCTGTAGGAGAGAGAAAAAAAATCATCTTACAGCCCTACTGAGAATTCAAGCCAAACATTAAAAGATTAGCTACTAAACAAAATACATACAAATCAAACATTTGTTAATAGTATTACACAGCTTTAACTATACTAAACAATTTAACACTGAAAAACAGAGTGCAAATAAAAAATAAGCTTAAAATGAGGGAAAAAGTACAGACAACTCATAATGGGGGTGCAACAAACAATTAACTTTCCCTGCTTTTGAATGGTATTTCAAGCATATTAAACACAAGAGCAAGATTGCCTCCACCACTGTATGAAAGTGCAGATGTATATTACTTTTCTTACACAAGCATGCCTCTAGAAACAAAGCATACTGATGTAGAAGTGCATTAAATTCATGATGTAGACACTAGCAAGCAAGAATGGCATATTACAA
Source organism: Indicator indicator (assembly GCF_027791375.1). Lineage (NCBI taxonomy): Eukaryota > Metazoa > Chordata > Aves > Piciformes > Indicatoridae > Indicator > Indicator indicator. The sequence goes on from NC_072013.1 coordinate 42,564,584, forward strand.
TTTAGTTTTTAAAAAATAAATTAAAACTCCTGGTTCCACCTTGCACATCAAAAAGCTAAAAGCTTCAATCATAAAGTGGAACTTCAGTGACAGAATCCCCTTAAAGACAATGATTCGAGACTTGCAACTGCTAAGAGTCTGTCCTGGGACTGTAGGCAATTATATTGAGAATATTTAAAATAAAAAACCCACCACCCTGCTACCAAAATCTCCGCTCTCAAAACTGCGAACACATGTTTACCATTTTTAAAAGGCATACTAGAATCTACTACAAAATAACATCTCAAAATTATTTCAAGTAAGCATTAGGAAACCACTTATCATCTGAGATGACATGTAACATTTTATTAAAAAGGACATCAAAACAAACCCTAAGCCTTTGTTCTCAAAGAAGTCAAAAGGTATACACTAATTACAGATGACTTAGCAAAAGCAGAACTGCTCTTTTCAACAATCAAAACATACTTTCCAACAACATCTGATCATTTCAAATTTTAAATCTTACTGCCAAGAAATGGTTACAATACATGTGTTCAAAAGTAAGCATCCATCAATAATTGAATTCTCTGGAGATAATGTAAAATTCTCCAGAGAAAGGGATTAACAATGAAAAATATTTATGGTAGTAGAATGATAGTAGAAGCACACCACACATACCCCAAGAGGGATGCTGTGTAACTCTTCTCATTATTTGCAAAACATGTTCATTTTGCCAAATAATATAGAACTCCCTACATTTTTCTGTGTGCTTTTGGTAATTTTTTCCCCCTTTCATTTATGGAGCACTTAGTAGTCCAATTATATCTACAAAGGCTGCTACCCAGAACTCGACTGATAATAAAAATGGCTTCCAAGAGCTTCCTTTTTTTTTTTTTAAACAGATTTCTTGAGTGGTTGAGTTTCATGTCACTTTCATGTGGAAGTATGTCTAAACAAACTGTGAACTCAGCTAAAGAAGTGACTGTACAATAATAATGAGAATGTTTCTCTTGCACAAACTCTTTCTCACAGCCACTAAACTAATAGGATTTAATTTCAAATATTTAATGACAGTCTGCAAGCGAGAACTCATAAAGAAGGCCGTTCTTAAAATGTCCAAGTCTCTTCCACACAGACCACAAAGCTTGCTTTTGTCTTTATTTCAGCTGGGCACCAGCCAGTGATCTACAGCAACCAGCAGCAGATACATTCTTGAAGATATTACACAGCAATCAATAAATGACATGATAGAAGTCCTGACTAGTAAGCTGATGGCTACTTTAATATACCTTTTGCTTTCCAGGTGAAAACCCATTTGTCTCCTCCACGTTGATATGCATAATCAACACAAGTTCAACACATGGATGAAAAATGCTAAAACTGGCTTATAAACTCTTACATCCAAACTGAACTTTCAGAGGTACTTTCACACCAAACAAAGGCATGAGAAGTTTGTCTCTGAATACAACCAAAAGTAACTAGAAGTAGACCGTGCTGCACTGCTGCCTTGAACCAGATCGTCACTTAATGTGTCACTGATTAGGGCACTGCCACCCTTGCCTCTTAATGTTTTGCAGCATGTTTAGTCACTTCTTGTCCTTCAGGCATAATCTCAGAACAGCCCTCAGTCCATCACAGAACAGAGAGAAAAACTTCTTTCTGGAGTTTACAGCAAAGCAGCAGCTGTTCCAAACAACCTCTCCGTATTTCATCCAGAAAAATGATGATGTAAGCCTGTGCCACTATCACCACAGAAGAGACTGTGCAGATCTCTGCTTTCAGGCAATTGCACCTTCATGTAACTGGTGAAGTATTCAAAACGTTAAAAGAGATTTCTAAGGATAAAAATGTGCTGTCCCTGCATAAGCAGCTATTTTCAAGGGACAAACTGGATGACTGTGTTTTATCCTCAAGACAAGCTCCATTTCAGTGGATCATCCTTGAGAGATCAAAAGCAAAAAAGGAAACTGAATATTCAGTGCTGAGAAGTTGCACTTTGAGGAGCCACAAGCAGATTTCTATTAGCTCCAAGATGTAATAGCACAAGTCTGAATGTAATACAGGGATCCTTGCATAACAACAGGTGATGGCAAAGAAAATGGTAAAATCCAAAACTGTTTTCATGCCTATCAACTACTGCACTGCCTCTCCAGAAATCAAGGCTAGTGAGGTGAAAGGGACAGACATTTTCATAAATCCAGAATGATTAGACTGAGGGAAAAGAGCAGGAAGGTTAAAAAAAAAATTATAGAACTTCCAGGCAAGTAAAATGAAGCTGCTTTTACTGTTCTTTCTTAACAGTGGTGTACACACAGAATTTAAGATGTGAAGTCTGTTTTTCAAATTGCTGAGAACACATTACACTGACTTGATGGTATGAAATGAGATATGCATCATCTCCACTGTTATGTTCTGAAAACGCGACAGGCTACATCTGCCAAAACAGATCTGGCCTTAAATTCAGCATATTACTGCAAAAGGTAAGCCTCAGTTTGTAGTAATCAAACCTAAATCCTTATGTATTTATCATAATGAAGTCTAGAACAGGTTGTGCTTGATTTGGGGGTTGTTAGGGTATTCTTAATAGAAGAACTCTTCAATAAGTAGCTTTTGGGTTATTTTACAGTCAATATTTATAAAGACAATTAAAACGTGGGGTGGGTTTGAGTTTCTTGTTTGTTTGGTTTTTTAAAGATCCTTTCACATGGAGGCAGTATTTCCACATAACAGTGACAAAGAAACAAGCCAGACTATGAACTGAATATATATTATGAATATAGACGTGCTGACAGAAGATGGCCCAAATTAAGGTGTTTCACCCAAAAGATTATATATGAACATAGACTACAGAAGTATCAAAATAGAATCAAACCTATTTCTGTTCACTGATTTTTCTCTACATTTGGCATAAAAGCTACCATATCTGGGCCAGGGATATGAAGACAGCAGTCTAAATGCTGATTACAGTGATTACATGACAAAACAGTCCGTTAGAAAGTCTGCCCTACTCTGCTGTCCACAAAGATCTGCAAAAGGTGACAGTCAGTGCATGTTTAAATGATCTTAAGGGGATTTATGTGCTGCCATACAGATAAATTCTGGTATTATTCAAAATAAACTCTGCTAAGTCTGCCAATACACTGAAAAGTAAAGAGATGGTCATTCAGAATGAAGTTCACAAATGATTAGACATGAGAAGCAGGAATAAAGAAGGCCTTCAACATTATTTTCAATCGCAGACTGTTGAAAAAGTTGAGGAAAAAGGTCTATGCATCAAATAATTTAAGTAAACCTGCCCAACCTTAAAATGCATACTTCTACTCTGTGTGGAGTTCTTCAGTTAGTTCAGTGATTTAGAGGTGGATTTTTTAATCAGAAGCTACTATCATGAACACGACACAAGTGGAGAATCTAACAAAACTATCTGTATGAGCTAAGGGTTTCCCAAAGAAGAACTGAAACTTAAAACTCAAGACACTAGCAGAGGAATACATGACCTCACAGCATTTTGACAGTTATCTCCTAAATATTCTCTTATGTACGGGAAGAAGTTTTGATAATGTTGCTAAGTTTTAAGGACTTAACAGATAAAATAATTACTGTTATTCATTTTAAATGCTGGTCACAATCAATTTAACTGGCATACAGACAGCTAAATTGTGTATTTTGGAGAGAATAGTTACTTTTAATGGGTAAGAATTATGCACCTCTTCTGGAGATTTTAAGATTCACAGATGGAACAAAAGGATGGTAGGCATTCTTGATTGCATAGCAGCCAAAGAAGCATCGAGTATAGTAAAGAGAAATTTTTGCTATACAATTCAAAATAACAACACTGAAACAAATCTGGAGTTGTGGGGAGAGTTTTTCAACCATTTCATAATGCTAGAACAATACTACTCACCCCTGGTTTACAGCTGCTTACCTTGCATAAGCCAGGAAGTAGAAGCTAACTGGTGTGGTGGATGACAAAAGATTAGAGTCGAAACAAAAGTATGGTTTCAAGAACTTTCTCTATGTGACAACCTAAAGGCACAACACCAGAATTCAAACCATTTGCTGCTACTTTGCAGCACTGTGCCTCCAGAACTAAAAATTGAGAACTTTCATAACAAAAAGAAAGGAAGTTTTTAACCCTACAAAAATACTTCCTGGGAATCTGATGTCAATTATTGACTTGTGACAAATGAGGATACTCATTAGCATCCAGTTTACTACTGGATGTTCTAATCAAGTTCTAATCTAACTAAGTTCTAATCAAACCACAGACTAGGTCAAAAATCTTTGCTTCAAAGATTTTCAAAGTGTGCGTGTACATGCAAGTCATGCAAAATTACTGTAAAACAACCACCATGCGATAACCCAATTTTATTTTGTTAGAGGGTACAAGGAAAACTCAAGTTTTAGTAATTACAGAATTCTTAGTGAAGTGTTATAGTTTAATAATCCCTTCATTTAGTTAGTACATATTCACTTAATTTTTCAAATTGAGGGAATTTTTTTTTGCTCAATATCACCAGAAACTGTCAGAATAATCTTTCAAAATAAAAACACTGCAGTCAAGGAAACCTCTCTAGAGTGACACTGATTGAGTAACACTGTCCACTAAGAGCTTTGTATAGCTAATGACATCAGTTACAGAATCACTTTTACCAGGTTCTTCAGTATTGAAGTTTGGATAAACTTACATAGTCCAATTAGGTCGACTGGTCTGAAAACTCTTAAAGAGCAAAGAAGCGTCAACCAAATTGTGTTAATTGCTCAGGAAAGGGAAGGGCACCATAAAATAAAGATAATGCCCTAAACAAGACACAAAAAGAGTTTGTATTTACATTACAGGAATTTTTTAATTCTCATTTCCTTAGACTGTAAAAATAATGACAAGTCTATAAATAGGAATTACAGTGTGATTCAAGGTCATATTAAAAAAAAAAACCACAATTAAAAACCCCCCAACAACCTCCCCTTAGTTGTACAGTATTTAAGAAGCTGATGAAATCATCTTGTAGAAAATTTCTCACAAGAGGAGTATCCTTTAAATCCAGTTGTTCAATGTTTTTAAACACACATTTAAAAGCATTTAGCTCTCTTTACCTTCTTAACCATAATTTTTTCTGTGTTTTCAACATTTCTCATCTAGGAAATGCTGTTGAAAGTTTTAACATGTTCATCACATTCAGCAGGTAGAAAGTTAAAGTTGGTTGCCCCCATTACAGAAAGTTATGCTTAACGAAAAAATAAACAAAAAACCACAAAACCAACAAAAAACACAACAGAACTTGTGGAAAAAGAAAAAAAATGTCTTCTATATAGATAGGCAAAAAAAGGTTGCATTACAAGATTCAGAATCTGCACTTACTCTTTACCCCTTTCTTCCCCTTTCGTTCCTTCTTGTACTGTTCCTTCAGTTTACTTATTAGTCCCTGGTCTACATCCCAAACCTCAGCAGTTGGGGACAGGTCATCTTTGTCTACATGCAGCATATTATTAAAAGAAAAAAAATCAGCAGTTGGCAATGCAAGCTGTTGGTGATTTACTATCATAGCTGTATAAGAGCATTAATAAAAAGTTCTTAAATCTTTACTTTAAAGGTGCAGTCTCAGTTTTAAGTTTACAGAATACTAAGTCTCATTTCATACAGTTTTCCAAGGTACTGTATAACACCAGTTACATAAAATTATATGTTAATTTGTTACTAAAGAGCAAACAAATTAAGCTTCATAAGTAACTTTGTTAGATACTTCAAAACACACAAAAATTCATTGGTGTTCAGAAATGATTACTGCATCTTTAGAAAAGACAGTGTTAAAAAAAATTATTCAGCCAGTGTTGAATAAGCAAATAAAAGTATTCATGCTGTATCTGTCATGAAAATGCAAGCTGAGAAAGTCAGTGCCAGTTTATTCATGAAGACCACCATGCATCCTCTCACACTCATTCTACATGCACAAGAAAGAAACTTTGGTCCTACACACAACCAGAGAAACAAGTCTATAAATTCAGCTTTTTACATAAAGATAAAGAGAGGTAATTTGCATAGGGGAATAAATTGAAATCTTGAATCTCTCATCCAGCAATTAAATTAGAATTCGCTGAAATACAACATTCCTCAGCAGTTTCAGAAGACAACTCTTTCTGTTTGACAAATAGTGCAGTTAATTATTCTCCAAGAGAAGTCAAGTCTCCACTTTTCTAAGCTATCCACCTCAAACATTTCTGGAAACAGAGAAATCAAAGGATAAACTTGTTTCTAAGACAAGGTAAATGTAATATTTGCAGAAACACTTTTGCTAAGAGACAACTAGGCAGCAACCAAACTTTGTGTGCCAGTTAGGCTCATGTTGGCAAATTCTTTAGACATAACAGAACTAACTTACTCAGTTCCCAACTTCCAGACATACCCACAAATCGATATTTGAATAAAACTGCAATTTTGAAAGTTTTCACCATTCCAATCATTTAAGTGCACGAGAGGAGCCATACACAGCCGAAACAAAGAAACATGCATTTAGGATGCAAACCAACAGGAGTAATTTCAAGTACACGTTTCATGACAAAACATGATGTGAGAAAATATCCTAGGATACTGATGCATCTACCATCATTCAAAGTAGGGCTGATCCATCACAAAGAGGAACAATCTTAATCAAAGAGGCGGAATACAGAAACAGCAAGGGTGGCAAAAGCAAGAAATGGGCAGTGTAACAGCTGAGTCCCCTGAGCTGTCCACAAAGGATGGTGGAAAGGAGAACAGAACAGTGATATCCTACAATAAACTGCAGCTACAACTACTAAACTGCAAACACAAAGACTTCCATCTTTATGATTGCAGGGCCAAAACACTGACAGACAAGAATAGTGAATATTCAGGAAACACAAGAGGCATAGAAAGATACATCAGAGGGCACACCTAACCAAAACAAGGAGGAACTTAGAAAAAAACAAACACATGAAACACCCCAAAACAAACACAAACTCACCCCACAACCTAAAAACAAAACCAACCTCCCCCCAAAATCTAAAAATCCCCCAAACAAACAACAAACTTAAACCAAACTAAAGGAAACTCAGTTAAACATGACCAAAAAAACCCCAAAAATCCAAGGCTCCATTAATCAAAGGAAAACAAGCAGCTAGGTTGCAGCATTGCAGAGGATTCAGTAATTAAACTGAACCAGAAGCTCACCAGATGTTACAGCAATGCTGTTGTGAAAAACCCCCAAACTACCAACAACCCAACAACTACAAACCTCACTCCCCACCCCCTGCAAAAGAATCCCCAAAACAAACACAAAAAACCCCTCTAAAAATAAGACAACTCAACCCCCCCAAAACCCCAACCAAAACAGAAACACACACACAAAAAAAACAAACAAAAAAGCAAACCAGCCCAACCAACAAAAAAAGAAAAAAAAGACTCCAAACCCAAACAAAGTTTAAAAAATGCCAACCAAATGAAAAATGAAAAATCAAACCAACCAACCCACCCAAAAAAAACCCACCCCAAATGAAAAGAACCAAACCCATAAGAAGTCACCACAACAAAACTGTCATTCTGGAACATTTGAAAAAAGTGTGGTACATTAATTCAGTGAAGGTGATGATAAAAGTAACACGTTCAGGCTGTGTTCTACCCTAGAAGTTTAGAAAATGTCTGTAAGATTGCTAACCAAACAGGGCATCACTAAATATCAAGACAAAGAATTTGAAGGAATTGGGCTCATTCAGTCAACAGAGAACAGGAAAAACAAACCTGCAGACATAAATATTCAAACCTAATGCTATCGGCTGCTGAAATGTAGGTCATAAATAGAAAACTGGATATATGCAAACTCACAGGTTGTGAAATTAATTTCAAGGAAGGTTTTAAAAAAAATCCAGCAGTGTTTCTCTCAGCTATGCCTAGATAATACTTAGCTATTTCAGGACAGAGACACCTAAGTAGAATCATAGAATCAGTCAGGGTTGGAAGGGACCTCAAGGATCATCTAGTTCCAACCCTCCTGCCATGGGCAGGGACACCTCACACTACATCAGGCTGGCCAGAGCCTCATCCAGCCTGGCCTTAAACACCTCCAGGGATGGGGCCTCAACCACCTCCCTGGACAACCCATTCCAGGCTCTCACCACTCTCATGAGGAAGAACTTTTTCCTCACATCCAGTCTGCATTTTGCCACTTCCAGCTTTATTCCATTCCCCCTAGTCCTGTCTCTACCTGATAGCCTAAAAAGTCCCTCCCCAGCTTTCTTGTAGCCCCCTTCAGATATTGGAAAGCCACAATAAGGTCACCTCAGAGTCTTCTCTTCTCCAGACTGAACAGCCCCAACTCTCTCAGTCTGTCCTCATAGGAGAGGAGCTCCAGCCCTCTGCTCATCCTGGTGGCCCTTCTCTGGACACGCTCCAGCATGTCCATATCCCTCTTGTAATAGGGGCTCCAGAACTGGATGCAGTACTCCAGGTAGGGTCTCACCAGAGCTGAGCAGAGGGGGAGAATCACCTCCCTTGACCTGCTGGCCACACTTCTCCTGATGCAGCCCAGGCTCTGGTTGGCTTTCCGGGCTGCAAGTGCACACTGACAGCTCCTGTTGAGCTTCTCGTCCACCAGCAGTGGAAGCAGTGAAGTTCCTCAGACTGCCTGCAGTGTTTACAGTCACCACTGAACTGACATCAGGACAGCACAGGCTGCCCAGTAGCCAATATAATTTAGTGGAGAAAATAAAAATTTCCCCCCACTTTTTAATTTATTAAGCAGACTCTGAACTCCAGTCACCTGGAATTTTGGGCACAGTTAGTAATTTTGTGACTCACAGCCCATCTGTAAACAGAAATTTTGTGTTTCATGGAGAGGAGAAATGCAGTGATGAGCAGTCATCAAAATCATGAGCAGAATATGAAGTCTCCATAATACGTAGCATCTGTAATGTGTTATGGAATATATAACAATATGCACTTATTCCTGTTTGCTTAAGCAAACAAAAGTCCTATATGAATCTTTTTGTTAATGATTCTGGATTACCACAAGACAGTTTTTATTCCAAAATGTACACTCTTTTTTTACTGTGCTTTCTTAAATTCTTTCTTCACCACTGAATTTGCTCATCATTCAGTATCTTGAAGGTGAAGGTAAGCTGTTCTTAAGTAAAACATGTCCCATGACAGGACATTTTAAATCACGTTTGAAAATAACTCAAAATATATTACATGAGGAATTTATAAAAAAAAAACGTGTTCATAAAAAGCTGCATCATGGGATGGGGAAAAAAAAGGCAATCCGAACTTCCACACTCTGTGGCTGGTTTGCAGCAGTATCCAATTGCAAAAATGTAACTATCAAATCTGCAACGAAATATTATAGAGCATCTGAAGTTGGACCTAAAGATAATACTTTGACTAACCATTGAAAGTAATAATAAAAGCCAGACTAGGCAATAGGTTTAGAGTCTAAATACCAGAAGTTGTGGGTTTTTTGTTTTTTGTTTTTTTTTAGATACTAACTAAAAGCATTCTAAGAAACACACATGGAAACATTTACATTTTTTCAGAAAATCTAAATCTTTGCAAGAGTAAGAAGTTTTGGAAGGATGCCAATGACAGGGAAATTAAAACAGGAAGAAAAAAGCTGACAGAACAGACAAATTTTAACTGAAAAACTTAAGTTGATGGTTGATGCAATTGTTTAAGAAATAATGGGCAAGTATTTAAATAACATAAGGACATAAGCAAATAAATGGATGGATCTGGAGATTCCAAGTAATAACAGTTTCACAGGGTCCAAAATATTGTGACAGGCTCAAGTAAATTGGTTTGAGCAATGTATTATTTTAGAAGGCATTTAAGTGGGACAATGTCTGAAATGTCATATTTGATAGGTAATAGAGAAGCATTGTCTTTAAACATTTGAAATGTACATACTGATCTTTAAAAGTGCTACTTAAGCCCACAACCTGATAGACTGTATCCTTAAACACCCACCGAAGGAAAGAATAGCTGTACTAAACTCTGTGACAGGCTATGAAAAAAGCATTGTTACTACAGTTGAAAGTTCGTCTCCTGACTCGTTTAAATAGTAACTCAGTACAAAATATATGCAACAAACAATGTTTTCACACAACAGAACTTAGAACACATACTTTCTGTGATGAAAGTCAGTTTACGTTTAGTTTCTCCTTGCTACTTCCTTGCCTCAGGTGTGAGTGTTTTGGTAACAATGGAATTGCTGCATTTAAACTAGCTGAAATTAAAAAAGTGTCACATGGTTGCAGAAACTCCTAAACTGCTGTGCCTCACTGAAACTAGTAAAAGACATTCCCCAGCTTCTCCCTGAAAAGTGCAGTGGGTCAATTTGGTGTTAAAAGTAGATGTTTAAGTCTTATTTTAAGTTTGAGACAGCAAATGAACCACTTGAAAACAAGTTGGGGAAAAAAAAAATCTGAATTCCAAAGTCAGTACTGCAAATGATTCAGAACCCCCCCCCCCCCCCATTCTGGGTATCTCTGTCATCTGAGAAGATGACAGAGACACAGCACACTGAAAAGTAATATTGGAAATTTGGAATTTCAGTGGACAAGCTAATTCAGTAAGTTCCAGCAGTTTGCACTGAAAAAAATGGATAAAACTTTGACTACATGAATTACAGAATCAAGTTGTCCTTCCTGCTATACACTAGAGTGGTAAGACTGATGATAGAAGCAGAACTTTCTGCATCGCTGTACATTTGAAGGCATGTTGCAAACAAAGTCAAAGCCTTGGCTTCAGGACCTATGAGAGCAAGACTAAAGGTAACAGTTTCTCCAGTTTCACCTTTCAACTGGAAATAAGACTCTGTTGTCAAAATAAACCAACCCTTTGATAGTATTTTCCAGGAAAAAATGCTTTTTTAATCCTTGGTGCCTTCAAAATCAAGACTGGATGATTTTCCTCAAAGATGTGTCAGCATTTTGATTTCTGTAGACCATTATGTTCTCTCTGCTCACTGAGGTGTAAAGTATAACAAATTCATTGTCTCAATGACATAAAATGGTCAAAACAGGATGATCTAGTGGCACTTTTTGGCCTTATAATGAAAGACTTACAATATGCAACTACAAAACTGCTTGTATCACAAGTTCAGAAAATTAAGACAGTAAATTTCCCATTTTAAGGCAGATGTGAATTACTTGGTGCATTATTATTCTTCTTCCCACCCAAATTCTCTCCCTCTTCCAATTTCTTCTTTTGAAACATGTGGGCTCCAGGAGCTTAAGCCATAACACTTAGCACATTTTGTTTAACACCAAATTAGTAACCTACTTAATCTTATGATCCACTCTAGAATTAAAAATCAATAAAAGGGTGGGCCACAACACATGTTCTATTGATTGTACTAATGCAAGTCACATTAGCAGTAACGTCTAAAAATCTCAGCCAGAAAACTGTTTTCTGAAAAACAAAACCTATAACAAATATAACTATAATTGTATTTGTGGCAACTACAACAGCATAAATGGACATCAAAATAAGTTTCAGCATCCAATACACTGTTTTCTAAACATCAGCCTTTGATCACCACAATCAGCCACACATCCACACCATCTCAGTAGGTTTTGCAGCTCCTAAGTAGCACTGTGAATAAGTATTCCTTATTTCTCAATGTTTTTGTTAGCATCTTACCCCACTCTGTTCCATCGCCTGAACTTCGTGCTTCTCCAGCTCCCTCACCATCTTCAGCTGTCACTAAAAAATCAAATTCCTTCAAAGCTTCTTCAGTATCAGGGTCATCCGTAAGGTCGGCAGCTAAACCTTCATTACCAATCTGCAAGCAGAGAGATATTTTTCTGCAGCTGAGTCATGTACAGATGTGCAAATAATTAGGCTAGAAATTATACCAATTACTCTGAATACTTGGCTGCAAGGGAAAAACCTTTTCAACATGAAATGCAGAAAAGGACACTTAGATATAGTCAGACCTGAGATGCTTACAAAAAAAACCAAGAGCAGTGCAGTCTAATGATCATTAGGAAGTGAACGGAATACTGGCACTAGGTTTAGCAACAAAACCCTTCATATACATCCCAGACTTTACTTTTTATTTACAACACAGCAACTGGAAAATTTCACTGGTTTTCTTGCAGTATCAATAGCTCTCTGAAGAAGATTTATAACTAAGCTTTGCACTCTACTAGTCCAGAAGTCTTGATTGCTTTTTGCTTCTCATTTCTCTTTCAGTGTTAGCATAAGCTTGGAAAAATCAGGTGTTTTCAGAAAAATGTCTTTTTACAGCTGCACCTTAGCAAAGGAAAAAACAACCTCCCTACCAAGGCACCAGTGAAAAGCTTGCTTTCATTCTGCAGGTGAAGAAAACTTCCACTTGGGGTTATATTTCAATGACTTGTATGCTTTTGCAGATCACCGAGCAAAAGGTAATAGAATTGTCTGTACAATTTTCATAATCAACCTCTTTAGACAAAGAAACTCTGCCCACAGGGAGACCTTTCCAGTACAGGAGAAAGGACTACAAAAAGACAGGTAGTACAGCCTATCCTACCTAGAAAGCTCCTCACAGAATGGAAAACTACGGAGGAAAATAGAACAAAACTTAACTAAACTGAACCTTAAACAGAGGATGACTAGAGACAAGTCTCTGCTAGGTTTTAAACATACATAGTAAAAAGCTGCATAACAGAAAGAACAAAACTTGTATTTGACACACTGAATTTTTTGATGCTACTTTCTTCTAAGAAATGATGCCCACGTTCTCCAAAATTCAGGAAGTATGCACATTTTAGTGTGCTAAATTTACCCCTTAAAAGGACTCAAGGTATACAGAGAAACCAAGATGGGCAAATGAGTTAGCAATTAACTCACATTTGCAAACAGGATGGCTGGTTGGATTTAAGTTTTAAAGGCAATAGAATAATGATACAATCACATTTCAAAAGAAATGCACCTCTGTACAATCTGTACAAATTCAGATAATGTACAAATTCAGATAAGTAAATTACAACAAGCATAGCATTACACATTCATAATTAATTGGGAAAAAATACTTCTCTTTTAAAGGGGGATTTCAGATAGATATTAAAAAGCTAATAATAATTAAAATTAATTAATAACTAAAGTTAATTAATTAGTAACTCAAATCTTTTTACTTTGTGTTTCTTATTTATCCGGTGCTTTTCTTTTCCTTCTGCAATATCTTCTATCATATCACTCTCCTCCTCTTCATCACTATCATCTGCGTTTTCCAAGAAGTTAAATGTTTCAAGAACATCACCAGAATTCCTAAAAACGTTAAGACAAAATCCTTTTTACTTCAAGAGATTTCAGAAGATCAGATTAAATGCAATTGCTACCTAACAGCTTGAGCTTTAAAACCAGCAAAGCAACAAAAAACAGGGCTATGAATTTTCTACAGTTCCTATTTATAAAAGCTCATTCAACAGAATCTTTCCTTAAAATAACAGTTCCAAAGTGGTTATATGACTTAAGTGCAACTACAATACATCACATATTTTCCTGTATATATGTGTAATATGCATATATGTACATAATAAGATACATCTGTTCCTAAATAAAATCAGTTTTGGTTAAGTTCATAATAACCTGTAGTCAGCTATACTCCCAGGCATTCAGAGATTCTGGAGATGAAAGTTCAATGTGAACTCACAGTTACTATCAATGACTAAGGAAAATATCTTTTATGCAGTTCTTATGTCTTCACTCACCTTTTGATTTCCTGTCCCTTCTGTTTTGATGAAGGGGATTCACCCCCATTGAGGATCTGCTCTAAGTTCTTCGTCTCTACTGAACCATTTGGTTCTGAATTGGAGAGCCCCAGCAAAGACCTTACCCGCTGGGAGCGTACATCCAATATCGTGTCTGTGTAACCTACTTCCTGAAGATACCTACATGCATTAAGAGGAGAAAGAAAGAGGAAAACATATTTGAGGGAAAAGGAAAGAAATTCGTATTGACTATTAAAAATGAATACCACTATTATATCATTTATGAAAAAATAAGCTGTGCTATTCACCTTATACACAAAACTTGACTCTAGACTCCTTAAAGCTCAATACTAAACAAGTCCAGTATTTGCCCAGCTCTATTACTGTACTTCATAGCGTAAGCATAAATACAGCTCCTCATACTGCAGAGAAAAGTTTGAAGATACCAATATTCAACAATATTACTTACTGTCTCAGTAACTGTCTGCCTTGCTTCCAGGTCAATTGGCTATTCTGAGGTACTGCAGGAACCTCCAGATCTTTGGTTTCTTCTGAAAGACACAGTGTCAGAGCTGAGTAGGGGTTTTTTATGTGTTTGGGGGGGTTTGTTTGCTTGCCTTAGGTTTGGGGGTTTTGTGTGTGGGGAGGTTGTTTCTTTGTTTTCAAAGACCAATTTCTTTTTTACAAGACACCAATGAAAAGAAAAGCAAATCTTTAACAAAAGCTTTACATAGGTTGCCATCTCATGCAGTGTTTATTTTTTTTTCCTAAAGCATCAAAAAATTTAACAAACCCAGACCTCTTAACATGTAGAAAAGGAACTGGAAAAATATTTAACTTGAACAAAAAAAGAAAACCTTGCCCTGATCAGCTGAAGTGTTAAGTCTAAGGAAACACGCCAGATCTCTTTCACAAAGCTTAGAAAGCAACATGGAAAAATTAGTTAAAGTAAGAGCAGCAGTGACATATCAGCATTTTGAGAATACCAACATGCCAAGTTTAACAAATTTCATCAATTTATATTAACAGTTGCAGACCCCCTATCACTTCTACTGTGGCAGAATCTATAAAGCATGGTACTAACTGAAACATTTTAAACACAGCTTTTAAACCCAAGAAAAATCTCATCAAGCAAGAAATAAGAATTGTACAGTCTAGTTTCAACTGAGTACAAAAGGACCCAAAATGTGGCACTTCTAAAGCAGAAGAAAATAAACAAAAAAATGGTGATAGAAGTTTGTGGACCCTAATTTTAAGGCATGTTACACAAATAAAAGTCCAATGGTGAGACTTCCCAAAGACCTATATTTCTCAAGAGAAGCAACATGTAATTCTGCTTATTAAATGGGTCAGTGTTGTTATGAAAAAGGTTTCTTCTGTCTACAATATTGTGAAGAGCGAAACTGTCGTGATTAACTTTTTATCTACACTGCAAAAATCAGACACAATCTAGGGTACCAATAGGTATAGTCTGTTCTTTCCCCTTGAGTTTTTCCCTTCATTTAAGATAAAAACAGGAGCTCAATGGCACTCTATTACAGTGGCCACTGTAGTACTGATTTCCCCCCTCATTCTTTAAAAAGTAACATCCTATAAAAGCACCAACAGTATTTATGTTCATTATGCACTTTCCTTCTGCATGGATAATGGCAAAAAAATATTAGATTCTTCAAGACGCATGAGAAAAGCAACAGCTAACTAGAAAACTGTCTACTATCATTTAAAGCTTTCTTTAACATTCAGAACTCTTCTAATAACAGGAAAGGTCAATTACTTTTGATTTCAGATTAAGTAATGCTTACTGACTACTACACATTTCCTAGACATCACCTCTGTAACACATGGGTGGGGAGACTGCAAGCTACAATAAATGAACAGAGCAGATCTAGAACAGTGTATAAATAAATTATACTAAAATAGGCTATTATATATAAATAAAATTTACCTGATTCAAAAGTTGGCATTTTCAAGTCCCCTTGGTTCAATTCTGTGCCATATTTTAATTTATGATATTTTGCCCTGAAAAATTATGCAAATATTTAGCAAACTGGCATACAATGCTTTTATCAACTCAAAATATTCCAATATTCCTATTTAAAACAATTGTACCAATACAATGCAATTTATCACAACAGTTTTATTTGGATAATTCTTGCACCATACAATTACTTCTAGCCTTTCAAGAACACAGTTTTTGAGATAAATTGTCAAATAACTCATAGATGAGAATTTAGTATTTTCACCAGGACTTGGGATTGTACCCCTGTACACAGCACTGGTTAGGCCACACCTTGAGTACTGTGTCCAGTTCTGGGCCCCTCAGTTTAGGAAAGATGTTGAATTGCTGGAGCATGTCCAGAGAAGGGCAACGAGGCTGGGGAGAGGCCTTGAGCACAAGCCCTATGAGGAGAGGATGAGGGAGCTGGGACTGTTTAGCCTGGAGAAGAGAAGGCTCAGGGGAGACCTCATTGCTGTCTACAACTACCTGAAGGGAGGTTGTAGCCAGGACGGGGTTGGTCTCTTCTCCCAGGCAACCAGCACCTGAACAAGAGGACACAGTCTCAAGCTGCACGAGGGGAGGTTTAGGCTGGAGGTGAGGAGAAAGTTCTTCACAGAGAGAGTGGTTGGCCATTGGAATGAGCTGCCCAGGGAGGTGGTGGAGTCACCATCCCTGGAGGTGTTCAAGAGGGAACTGGACGTGGCACTTGGTGCCATGGTTTAGATAGTCATGAGGTTTAGGGTGACAGGTTGGACTTGATGATCTTTGAGGTCTCTTCCAGCCTTCTTGATTGTACAATTCTATATGTCAGCTACTAAGAGAACCTTCCACAAACTAGAAGGTTCAACTATTTAGAAGACACTATCTTTTCAGTTGTGGCACTGTCATGGCTAACCAACTGCACTACAATGAACAAACCTCCTATTCAGAATTCCTGCCTGTTTGCCACCATTTAACTTCTGCCTCATTTGCTTTCCTGATCTGTCTCTGCTGATGACAGAGTTCCTTCCCTCTGAAGAGCCATGTAAGAGTGCTAGTTTCCCCATCACATGTATTTCTCTTACTGACTTTCTCCTTCATACTGACTGCTGGAGGCTTAGCTTCCAATTCCTGCACAGACCACCTACAACATGCCTCACTCTGTCGCATCTCCTAATCTCAGATCACCTAACCTCTGCTTCTCTGTCACTTTTAAAAGCAATTAGACTCGGTGGTACTATTTCCATGCACGTCTGCATGAGCTTCCCAAATCTTATCCTCTACCAAAGCTGCTTATCAAAATATCTTTGGCTTCCCTTACCTCCAGGAATATCACATGAGCTACCTACACCTATATCCTAGAATTTACTAACTTTTATCCTATACCTTGCACAATTTCACTTTTGCCTCATACACCTTTTGCAAAAATACTCAAAATCTCAGGGAAAAGAATCCTAGACCTTCTGCGGTGGACCCAAGGTGAAATCTCTCTGCAAAAATATTAGCAGCCACATTTTAAAGAAGTCTCTAAAAAAATACAGTCGTGTCCATAATTCTAAACTAAACACTTGACAGAAGTTTTAAGAATAATTGTAACATATCTAGCTCCTACCAATTTTAAGACTCCTCTCAAAGATGGAACCTCTCAAGAGGGGAAGCATAATGGAACATGTGTTACACAAATCTTCTCAAATGGCTGAGTCACTCTTCTAAGTTTTTTCAAACTGATAAATTTGATAGCGAAGACTTGCTTCCAAAGTACAGACATTTCTGCTTAAACTGCAATTAGTAACAGTCTCATTAACAAATTGTCAGTAGATGGCACTATTGACCTTTTACAATATGAAAAAATCCTGCATTTCATATAGATTGCATTCTATGTGAAAAACTGCAAGGCTCCTAAAGACTGGCTATTTGTGCGACCTCAAATCTGATTGCCAAATAGAGTATTTGGGAACATCTTCAGATTTCATCCATGTCAGAATGGATGTAAGAATGTACTAGTAAGGTGTAAGAATGAAGTAGTAAGAATGTCTACCCAAGGTGATCTCTTTAAACTGAGACACAAAGCTTTGCTCCACCAAGCTTTCCAGAAAAGTATATAAGGCATTTAAATCCTGTCTGAAGTACTCTACATTTAGGGTTAAAAACAAAACAAAAATGTACAAAATGAAAACAGTTAAGAAATTGTTAAGTCAAATTAAGCTTAAGAAATGTTTTTGCTTGATTTATAAGTGAAGCCAATAAAGCACTGGAAATGAAAATTTCAATGAATTTGTTCACTTGTTCAATGCACATGTGGCAAATACTATTTCACAGCACTTGTTCCATTTTTGAGCTAAAATTTCAAAGTATTCATTAAAATTCTGCTTTAACTGTTTGTTAGAGAAGATAATGATGTGTATCTAATATTATATCAATGACTAGCAATGACAAACATGCCAAATACTGCTGCGTGGAATGAGATCAGTTGTGTTTCACATCATACCTGATTCTCAACTCAATTTTGCAGTAAGAAATTCATGTTCTTAAATTCCAATAAGCTGTATGTTTGCACATGTATCCCTCTTTGCATTATCACACAAACAAGGGTCATCATTACATAGCTTAAAAAGCTACAGTGTAGTTGACAAGTCAGTGATGTTAGTGTCCCACACTACACAGTAATTGAATCCTACATGAAGCACCTTTTTAATCCTTCAAGTATTGACTTGCTATTCTTCAAAGGTTAGGTTTCCATGAGTGAAAACAAGAGAGCAGAAGAAACAATGCCCTAATTTGATTTAAATGCTTGCTGCTATTTAACTGTTGAATCCTACCACTCTGTTGCCAAGGAAATAAGCCAGCTCCAGTTCAAATTCTATGAAGTCAAAAATGTAAGCACGGTTTTACAATCTCAGCAAGTCTTATTAATTTAAGCACAGCACTCTGCTAATGAAGCTTGGAGAAGAGCGGCTTAGAGTACACAACACAAGTCTGGCTCGGTCTGCAAAGCATCATACAAGGATATACACTAGCTGCAAACAAAAAATTCCATACACTTAACTACTTCAGGCTTGATTTTATTACAAAAAATTGATAAAGAACTATTTAAAGGGCATTAAAATAATAAACATCATTTTACTCTTCTAAAGCATTATCACACCTGTTGCATACACACTTAAATACTAGAAATATCACACTATTTTGTAACTACTACTGCCTATCATTTAATGTTACACAACAATGTCCTGTTTCACAGCCTTTTTCTGAAAAAACTGACTCCCTGTAATCTGCTCTTTCACTGCACGAAACTTTTTCACAGCATCAGGGAGTTTGCAACGAGAAAAGGAGAAAGGGGTTGGGGTAGAAATCAGGTGCAACACTGAAAATTGCTATAGACGATTTTCATATCTGAAAGTCTCAATTTCTTTTGCTTTGAGGCTGGTTTCTTTCCTTTAGTTGTAATTCTTCACTCTGAGGAGCAATGGCAAAAAAAAATCCATTATCCTAAACCTTGCATTTAGTGCAACAATCATGCAACAACAGGCTATCTTTTTTGGATGATGCATGGACAAGTCACCACCAGCTTCCTTTCCTTACTCAATCCATCACAGATTTGCAATTCAATGCCCCCAAACTACTGGATGTTTGTATTTAAAAAACAAACAAACAAACAAACAGAAAGCCTCCTCATTGCCTCCCATACATTTACCAACCAACCCCAGAGTTTCAGTTCTTGTTTTCAGCAATCTTCATGAGGATTCTGTCTGGATCTTAAGCTAAGATTTTCCTCTTGAAAAGTGTGCAGTGTGGGCTTGTACCCACTAGCCACAAGAACTAAAGCAAGCAGTATGTTTATACTGTTCTGTTTCTGTTGTACACATGTTTACAAGTTTCTAGCTCATTGTATCAATTTTGGAATTTCATGAGAAGTCAGACTATAAGGGAAGCTACATTTCAGGAGAAAGCAGGAGTGAGGGTTCACCAATGCCATTCATCTTCAAATTCTGCATTCTGTTGTGTCTTCACCCTCCAGCTGTAATTATGTGCAAGCCTCACAGCCCTATGGTATGCATTTGCAAAAGGTTTGTGCAGTACAAAGTTTATTATTGCAAAAATAAGCAAAATGTTTTCCTTCAACTTCAGAAAGTTACTTATACTCAAGATACTTGAGTCTGCCATAACAACACATTATTCCTTTGATTTTTAAAGGAAGAGTACACACACCCCAACAGTCAGCATATTTTTCATCTGCCTTCAATCCAGACTTTCAAGGGACATGACATAACAATGTAACTTCCAATTTTATACTGGTTGAAAACTCTTGAGTTACTTTCCATTTCAAGGACAGGGATGAATGAAGAAGTAAGATTCCTCCTGCTCAATACTCGACCAAAAAACATATGATCTGCCAGCATGCCTAAACATATGCTGTTTATTGAAGCATCTTTCTACTGGACACTTCACACAGAGGTATGTAGCCATCCTTGCCAAAGCAACATTTCTTAAGATGGAACTGACCGATCAAAGCTATTTCTATACTAGTCCCTGACAGTACCAGTTCATAATAAATCTATTTAGGCATCTTGACTCTTGGACAACTAACTTCAAAATGTCCAGGTGAAGTCTCACTACATCTTGCTAAAAACTTTAAGTTTACTCTGGCAGGAATGTTCTCTTTAGATCAAAACAAACAAATAAAGGCTACCTATTTTCTTGCCTAATCCTCAAGATCTTTACACTGTTGGATTCAGTTACTTCAAATGGAAGATAAAATTAAATATACAACTTAAGTCCACTACTGAAAACATAGGCACATGACAAGATAATTTTTCTAGTGTTTTTGCAAATTAACCACTAATTTTTGGTCAAATTAAATAACCAGGCAACAGAAGAGCAAGTAGGTTTGAAGGACATGATCTGGAATTGGACTGAATGGAATTTTCATTTTTAAAGCATTAATGTTACAGAAAATGCACCTACTGAGACTAGAAATCCTAGCACCTACCACACAAAAAAAAGCAATACTTCAAAAGGTAGCACTAACTTCTAAAGGATTCTACTCTGCCACAAGATAGTTTTCATCACCCAATACATACAAAATAATTGTAGGGAATCAAAAGCACAATTTATTTCATCCTTTCAAGTTTAATACCACAGAAGAGTAAATAATAAAGGGTTTTGAAATGTTTATTCTCACTTTGTCTATCTCTACTCTAACTCAGAAGAAGGAAACTGTCCAATTTGAACTTTGTGTTTAAGACGAGTCCAACAACTTGAAAATCACGCAACTGTCTACAGCAGACAATAAGTTTATTGGAAAAGAGTGTTAAGATGACCAACCATAAAGGTAGTTCACATGAAGCAACATAAAATCATTCAGTAAAAATAGTTGACATAACATGATGAAACTTCTTTTAGTCTGTAAAGCCTTTCAGGTCAGATAAAAGGTGAAAAATTTGTATACCTACCTTTCTTGTTTTAATGCATATTCTAACATTTTTATTCTTCTCACTAAGTCTTTCTTCAAATTTTCTTGACCCTTTCTTTCTCCTTGTAAAAACGCAATCCGAGCCTGAAAATACAAGAAAAAGACAGAGATCATGGAAGTTTTTCCTTTCTCTTTCAGACCCAGAACTTTTCTTCCATCTTGAAAGAGAGTGGGGGAAAAAACCAAACCCCACCCACAACAAAACCAAACCAAACCCCAAACAAACCAACAAACATAAGTCATATTAAAATAGGTACACGTCATGCTTTAAAGCAACTTAGTTTTTAATGTCAGTATACGGAACAGATTAAGAAATGGATACATGAACTGAAATACAGAATTTACAAATCCATTATACAGGAAACAACTATATCTTATGGCTTCATTTTACTTAGTACTGAAGACAGCTGAAGCATAGAACATGAAGGAAGAATTGGTAAGTGTGCTGTTCTCAACAGAAAAAAAGAATGCCTTTTTTTTTTTTAAGTGTCAATCACATTACCCATGAAACTTACAAAGAAGCAATGAAGATTTATATGTCTGCTAACCAAGTAGGTAGCAACAATAGTAGAATACACAAGCTCTCAGCTAGTGCAAACAGTCTAGTATTTGAAAAAAAAAAGGTTAACACGTTTGAGCAACTTCAATTTCAATACTTATATTTTGTTCTTTGCAAGCCAAAATCCTAGGGAAGACAAGGGATTTGCACATATGAATACAACATTTAAATAGTTGACAACATCAATGGATTGGCCATCATTACAGGAAACCACAAACTCCTTTGTCCTCATTACAACTTCAAAATTGACTGAAGTAATTGTGTAACTAATAAAGACAAAATTC
Source organism: Indicator indicator (assembly GCF_027791375.1). Lineage (NCBI taxonomy): Eukaryota > Metazoa > Chordata > Aves > Piciformes > Indicatoridae > Indicator > Indicator indicator. The sequence continues at coordinate 42,586,561 of NC_072013.1, forward strand.
AATATACATTTTTTTTTGGATATGGATTAAAAGAAGTAGGAGAGTAAAATTGAGACCACATTGCTTTATAAAGCTTAAGATCAATAACATAATTTCATTATGAAAGGAGGCACAATGAAGAAAAAAACAACCCAGAGCTATAGTCAGCACCTAATCTATCCTTGAACATGTTTTAAAGGGAGTGGTTGTGCATTTTCATTACTCTCAATGTTTAGCATCTGAAACAGTCTGACCAGGAGAACAGCATTCTTCTCTCAAGACTAAGCAGTACCACCATATAAAAATTCACCCATCAGCACTGATTTCAGCCCTTCTGGCCTTACACTCAATGGCCAACCAAACTAAAACGTGTTTTTTCACCTTGCATTAGCCATCTACTTGTTCAATTAAAATTTAAAATCCTAGTGAGAACAATGCAATTAGAAGTATTTCGGTTAAAAGTTTGTCTTGAAAGCGCTCTCAATTAACCATCCACTTGGTGAGAAAGAGTAATACAGTCAACAGTGCACGTTAATACAGAAGAAAGAAACAAGCAGACTTGTAATGGCTGTACAGAACTTCAAGCCAAAAGATAGCTGATTCTGGATCTTGGTCTCTATTTAAAACACTGGGCTCCCAATGGAAGGGGATGAAGGGACCTGAGGAAGCCCAACAACTAAACTCCAAGTTACTTAGGTTCTAAAAAGTATTACAAAACTGACTAACTGAATAGAAAGTTGGGGGCTGTTCAGTCTGGAGAAGAGAAGGCTCCAAGGTGACCTTATTGTGGCTTTTCAGTATCTGAAGGGGGCCTACAAGAAAGCTGGGGAGGGACTTTTCAGGATATCAGGTAGTGGTAGGACCAGGGGGAATGGAACAAAGCTGGAAGTGTGGAGATTCAGGCTGGATGTGAGGAAGAAGTTCTTCCCCATGAGAGTGGCGAGAGCCTGGAATGGGTTGTCCAGGCAGGTGGTTGGGGCCCCATCCCTGGAGGTGTTTAAGGCCAGGCTGGATGAGGCTCTGGATGTAGTGAGGTGTCCCTGTCCAAGGCAGGGGGGTTGGAACTGGATGATCCTTGTGGTCCCTTCCAACCCTGACCGATTCTATAATGTTAACAGACTTCTGGAGAAAACTACAATTATACTTAATTTGCACTCCTCTAGTATCTGAAAAAAATGATCACACAATTTCACAAGCCCAACTTACTAAATTTTCACCAGTTGAGCATAAAACAAACAAATAGTAAACAGTCACACATAATACTAGGTACTGCCTGCATTTCCCTTCAACATGACAAGTTAATGAGCTAAGTGATCTTAAGAATCAGTATATTACTGAAATAATATTGTTATAGAAGCAACACCCCAAAGTATACCCTACAAAAAAAGAGTTAAAAAAATCTTTTATAAACAACAGTAATTACAACAATCTTCACAAGGTCCAAAAGGATGAAGAGAAAATTTGCCACACAAGAAGATACTTGCTACTGTCAAATGGTTAAAGTGTAACAGAAGTTATCTATGCAGAAGTTAAGATCCTGAGGTTAGAAATACGTGTAATTAAATACCCTCAACACAAAGCCAAGAATAAGATCATTGCAGATCTGCTTTATAATTTACATTAATCAACTTGCTTCCTTAAGTCTTGAAATGAGAGCTGTCAAAACTATTACTTGACACATTCAATGACTATGAGGCCCAGAAATTAACATACAATTTCCCAGTGTTGACTTCTTAGAAAAGCAGTAAAGCTGAAGTTCAATAAAAACAGATAAAGTAAACAGATCAGTGTCCCTCAGGGTTATTGTACTAACTTAGGCTCTATAGACAAAGACAAAAGCTTAAAAAACGCTCTCTACATAATACAACCTCCTCGATCCCTAAGATATTCCTCTCCTTTGAAACAATTCTTGGGAGAGATAGATGATTTACAATTATATTGATGATCAAAGACAGACTGGCACTAAAATTGGGAAACAAAAAGGCACAGAACGATTTGGTACTCACCTTTCCTCCCAGTTACAACGGAATTCCTTCCATTGTCTTAAACCAATTTGTAAGTCCCCAGGCTGATATGAAGAGGAGCAATCCTCCTCCTCATATTCCTGTTGCTTCTACTGTGCTGACTTAGCTGCTTCTGCTGACACACATTAGGTCTACTGAGGAAATCAGTCTATTTATTTTTCACTCAGTCACAAATTACATCAGTTTCCTGATCTCACTCTGTATAGGCATGGGAGTACTTAAACTGGCACAAGGGATGCAAACAGGATACTGAAGCAACTGCTCCTTTCAGCCTAAACTAACCATGACATCATAACCTGCATGTCTACAGCACAAGATTTGCAAAAAAACAAGAGTAGAGAGTAAGAAATGCAAGTACAGGACAAGTCTTAACTCTTGTGAACTACAAATTCAATCAAAATGTAGTTTTTAAAATGTATCAGCAATACCATTTTTAAGAGTGAGAAAATATGTTATTTTTACAGAATCTCTAAAACCCTAGTTGTTCTGAAAACAAAAATATGGCCTCTCACGGCTTTAAAAAAAAAAAAATCGAATTATTTTGGTTGCCTACCAATTCTGTTATTTTCCCTCCCAAATAGGGCTATGCTTCAGATTCTTCAGATGAGCTCAAACAGGGCCTCTTCTTTTCAGGGCACATTCCTCCTCTTGTATCATCTTATCCATTTTCATATTTGCAGTACTTTCATGGCACCACACTTTCTACAAAATTCAGTGGCACGTGGTAACTCTGGACTCCATCTACACCTTGGCCCTTAGACATAAATAGAAGTACCACCACATGAACTTGCCTAGTTTGATTGTGAAAGTGAATTCAGGGAGCTCTGAGAAGGAGAGTGACAGATACTTTGTATTTGTGCAAGGATGCATGAAATAATGCCTGAAACTAGGCAAGATAAAATACAAGGATAAAAGGAATTACTGAACAGCTACTTGAATAGCATGGATTCCACTGGAAAAAAAAAAAAACAAAAACAAAAACCAACAACAACCAAAACCACCCCACAAAACTTTCTGTGGTTAAATAACCACAGAATGTATATATTCTAACATTAATACTCTACACTCTGTAAACTTCCCATTGTTTCAGTGACACCCTGCATTTCAAACATACATGCACTACATTTTGTAGATGAAAAGATGTTGATCTTTTAAATAGAAAGTCTGACCATGTGCTAGCAGGAAAAGTCTTTCACCCAACAAGTGGAGATCAAGGAAGAAAGTGAAGTTTTCCTTCAATGTTAGGAATAAGTACATTCACTGATTACGCTGATGCTCCACATCCCTGGCACACAATCACACTGCTTGAACAAAGTCTAACAGAAGATTTAAAGTTGTGTGCTAGAGAACTTATACAAAACTTCAAATTATTACAAATAATACATTTCACAAAGTTCATTGAAAAAAATGTGAAGGAAAAAAATGGGGTTTGGGAAGTTCCCCCCCCCCTTTAAAGAAGCTGGAAATATCCTAAAACTTCAGAATTATTGCTCTACATTTCAGAGAGCACTACTCACAATAGCAGCATAATAATAAAAATGCATTTTATTGCCTCAACTGCCCAGATTAATCTGACTTAAGGCAATCCTTATGATGATCAAACATTTCTCTTAGCCATTCAGGACAAAGGAGGGAAATTTTTAGAGCCTTTTGAGCAGGTAAAATTGACTGTGGAACCTCAAGGTTATATAATAACCGCAGACAGAATTTCCAACCTTAGTAATAAATCCTGACATGCAGCATTTGAAATATTCACCTAGTATCTCAAATGTGGCAAAATATGTAAATAGGAAAAAGCAGCACAAAACCTGAATGGGTTAATCATATAAGATTATTAAAGGACTTAAGCTATTGAAACACTAACACTTTCCTATACAATTCAACCAACCAAATTCTAATAGATTTACCAACACAGGAACGTGATCTATGAGTGAGCTTACTTTCCTTCCATTTCAGCTGAAACACTGTGAAAAGATTGAGCTGCAATGCTTGTAATTTGTTTTTCTAAAGTTCATTCAGAAGGAAGGACAGAAAGGCCTGCAGAATTTTTGAAAGAAGTGCAATATGTCACAGCAGCTTGAGCATACATACCCAGTGCATACATCAGTGTATGCTTATCCTCCTAGGGCATGTCACAAAACTCAAACAATAGTAAGATTAGTTTTAAAAAGTTCGGGTTTATCACAAGATTATTATCACACACAAAGACTAACTAATTTTCACTTTTAGATGTTTATTATGCTGAAGTAGAACACTGTGCTGAAAACTACAATACTACTAAGAAGCTGCAAGATTTAACTCAATTTGAGAGTGGATATAGCAATTTAACTACTGATGTTCTAGTTCCCATTCACAAAAGGAAAGCTGAATGTAAGAGGAGAAGCCCTCCCCTTCGGTTTCCAACAGTCGGAAACTTCATCTCACTGAGAACAGCTAAACCACCACCTATATAAAAGCAGGAAGCATTTAGAAGAGTTTTAGTGTATCCTTACAGACCTGATTATGTCTACACATTTATTACAACTAATCCTTAAACTGTCAACTGAGGACTAAAAGAAGATACCTGAACTACTTTAAATAAAAAAAAAATAAAATCCAAAATCAATTTTTATTTTGTAAATTGAAGTCTCAAGCAAGATTCTCTCTAGTGAGCTGCACAGTGAGATGGGTGCCACCAGTCATATCAGGATGATATGTGTTCCAAAGATTCACCACTTTTAAAGATCCTAGATAATAAAAAAAAAATAATTGGAAGACTTAGAGACATCAGCTCTTGTATGTTAACAGAAAACCTTTATTTCATACACCAACTCTAAGTTAAAGACGTAGAAAATTTATTTCAGCAAGTAATTAATCCTAGTGTACATTTGAACAACGTTATTATCAGTTAAACAACAGGTCAGTAACTATTGCACCTGAAGTAGCAATGGTATTATCAAGCTGTTGCCTGAAGGTTCTCTGTTTTACAGATCTTTTCAGTCTGAGCTGATGTTCACTTCCTGCTCCCCAACTGAGATGTTTCTTCAAAGCCTCATCTGATCACTGCCTGATTGCTTTGGAATTTTAACCACTACAGAAGTGACATCTTTGAGCAACTGTTCCACAAAAGTGGCAGACACTAGAAACACAGCTAGCTCTAAGGAGCAATCTAGCAGGTTCATGACACAAATGACAGATACAAGAGAATTACTCATCCATAAGTCCACTTTATTCAGCAATGCATATGGAAAAGACCAGGCTTGCAAAACTCCTTCCCCAAATCTGTCCTTCCTCTTTCCCACTAACACCATATCACCTCTAGTCATCCAGATTCTAAAGTTCACTTCTTTACATTACAGGGCCAAGCACTGTCGAGTTTTATCGGCTTCTTTCAACAACTTACACAAAATCCAGCTTCAATTACCTCCTCTTCTATGCTAGGGTGAAACTTCTAAGACAGCTCAAACTCAGTATCAGATTGTTTTCATTGTCACTATTTCTTGCTAGAATTTTTTTCACTGCACCTTTTTTTCTTGTGCTAAGATTTTTATAGTCACTTTCCTAACCAATTCTAGAGTGACAAAATTTATACAATTCATGTATGTGTTTTTAAAGACTAACACTCTCTAAAATTCATGGTCTGGAAGGTAAGTAAACTAACTGTAGACTTCTATCCAGTACAGAAGCCAGCAGCAAAGAAAGGGGAAAAAGATACAAAGTCAGTTAAGACTACAAGTAAGTAAAAAATAAAATTAGAACCCACTAAAAGCAATGGATTCAAACTCCTACAAAGAGCACTCTCAAAGACTACTACGTAGATGTCTAAGAATCTGAAACTAAACAAATATAAGTGCCTCACAACTGTATTATTCACCGAAGATTCTAGTACTCAAGTGTTCTTTGTGCAACACTAGCCTTCTGAAATTTTGTTTCAATTAAAAACTTACAAAATACTGAGCACAGCTTAATTTGTAAGCAAGTTGTTCTTTTCTATTTCAGTCCCAAAGGCAATTCTTCAGAAAAGAGAGGTCCTGCGTAGGAATTTTTAGAACTGTCTTCTTCCTGGAAGAAGATTCTATTCTATAAGGCTGCAAATCTGCATTTTCCTTTGACCTCACACAGAAATCATGAAGAACATCACCAACTGAAGCAGACCCAAGATCCAGAAAACTTGACCTGAAAGCTGTTTAACAGCCGTAATTACTTCTTTAATCAACTGACAGTTAATAGAAATGCTTGGAGATACTAGAACTCATCCAAATTATTCTGTCTTCACCAATATCAATGTACTTCTGAGAAACTACAGTCTTTCAAAAACATCAAACTGCATGCCATCACTCAAGGTAATTAAACAGCCAAGTAAAACAAACAGCAAATTAATTTCTTACTACTTATAAATATTTACTGTTCAACACTTATTATTCCTTTGGTAGGTTGAATAATCTATGAAACAAGTCTAAGCGCAAGCTCCTAAGACTCTGAGGCAATCATGTTTCTAATAAAAATGTAAGAAAGTTTAACATTTGTTTGCAGACCTAAGTTCTCTTTACAATTTAGACTGTTTGAAAACACAAGTATCCTTCCTCAAGAAAGTATGTACTTCCTGAAGACTGAGCCAAAACCCCCCAACCTAAGAATACTACATCTGTTTTCTTGACTGACTATGGGGTTTTAATTTGTTTCACACCAGTTTTTCCAACAAATAATGGAAGAATATTAGTGTCCATATGCCTTTTACACACAAAAAAAGTTAATGCAGATGTTTAAGAAATATTACACATCACCATATGGTCATTTTCAATAGGTCCACAGAAAACTGCAAGAACCCACATTAGGCAGTTGACTTGGCGAATCCAGTTTGGACAGTGCCAAAATTTAACACAGTGATTTTTAATCAAACCACCCAGCAGATCTCTGCCACAGTATATTCACAACAGCACAAACATCGAGGTCAGCTTTTGTTAATGTTCAAAGTGGACTGCTACTCAAAAACTCCAAAATTTCTTTATTATTTAATGTAGCAGAGCTTGAAAGCATCTACCTGAACAAACCAGTTTCCTTAACATGTTTTCATGGGCCTAGTACTTTCATGGTCTCAAGAGGTTTTATAAAGTTACACAATCTTTGACAAAATCTTGGGAACAGAGGGCATCGTAAGCGTCCTGCGATTTCACAGATTCAATGATACATTCTTTCTTTGCCACACACAGCGCAGCAAGAAAATAATATTCTTTTCACAGATGAAAATAAATTCATATTAGACCACCATTTCTTGAGAAATGGTTCAAAACTTGCATTTTTAAAATTAAGTCATGGTATTTTCTAAATATCCACAATACAACTGCAACACCAATGTCAAAAGCTGGACTCTTGCAAAAAAAATCAGCTACCAAATTATAAGTGCTCCCTCCCTCAATTAACAAGACTGTATATAGTCTACCCTATGTAATCTTTGTATTTTGGAAGATTTTGTACATTATTCCAGTATGAAATGCTTAAAGGAAGCAAAGCTCATGAGCAGTGTCTTCTCTTTGGACAAAATAATGTTTGTGGACAAGTCAAATTTTGCTCATCAGGTTCAACAGTGAACAGCAAAATACGCCGTAAACATAAATTAGATTGTGTTTTCACCACTTGAGAAATACTTTTGACCTCCACAGTACAACAATTTTGAAAACATTTAGCATTATCAGAGATACCAGTTTATCCATGAAATGTTCTACATAAAGTAGTACAAAAAGAATCCCTAAAAAAATTTTTCACTGCACTGTGAAGTCTCTGAAGTGTTTTTAAGCCCAAATTCTGATAGGTATTTAACCATACCATAATAGCAGAGATTCAAAATAAACTGTTGAACATGCCAGTATCTTCTTTCTATATTACTGAAACACAGATATGAGAGTGTTTTAAGACAGGTCTGCAATTTGCACACAATGCCATGTAATAGTTATAACTTACAGCACAAACTGATTGCAAAACACAAACTAAAGTGCAATGCAACCAGAGCAACTATAAGAGACCTTCTAAGAGAAAGGCCAGGATTATTTTGCAATTTCGAGTCTCAGAATTTATTCTGCAAAGATTCTTGTCCATTCTCTTCTATTTCTTATAATTTTCGTATTTCAAGAGCAGCTTCTAGCCCCAGACAGAAATTTAACAACCAAACAAAAAAATACTGAACTACTGTACTTCAACACTGGTTACCGGTAATCTGATTAGGCCTCTATTTTAGTTAATAAAGGAAAATATCATTGCCTTTCTTAGCAGAAACTAGCTATGTTGAATATATTTCATTGTTACAGTACAGATAACACTGGCTTCATTTTCATCGAAGACAGCCATTCAATACTGTGAATATGCAAGATTAATGTACAGTACTCTCATGATCAAATTCCTGCTTACTACTGCAGTTTTCTCTGTAACTGGATTACAAAACACAAAGCCAAAGAAGTGATACTGAAAACAAGCAAACTATGCCTTTCTGTGGCTCTATGTACTTATATTCATATACATATTCTACTGGAATTTAACTTGGAGAATATGCTTTTACTGTCCAAAGCAGGAAATTCATATAATTTTTATTTTCAATCATATAATTAAGAGATTCATGTGACTCAAAATCAAGGTGCTGGAGACTTCATTTTATGAAAGAGCAGCGCAGTCAACTGAAAACATCTATAATTCTCTATCTTCCAGGAGGGAAACAAGAGTCTTCTAGCTTCTCTAATAACATAATTGAAGTAGGGGAATCTCGGAAAGCATGTTTACAAAATAACAATTCCATAAATAAAATGGAGTTAAACAACAATAAGATCAATTAAAGTAAGCTTATATTTAGATAGACCACATTTAATTCAGTTACCTTTGTATTGAACCAAATGTTTTACTTAAGATTTTAAAAAACAAACAAACCCCAACATAATTAAACAAAGAAAAGCATGGAAAAAATAAACCTAACAGCAGTAGATTACACTATAGAGTAATAGATGGCTTATTTTGAATTAATTTATACTTCATGTCTTCACATAGAAAGGATTCCTAATTTTTCATTGGATATAAATTATTTCAGTGTGTTTTATACTTGTTTCCCAATTATTTCTTTGGCTGTTCTACAAAAATCCAAACCATAGAAAAAAAAAAACCATCCAAACAAAACCCAAAACAACCAGTTACCCAACTTCACATATGCATCTGTCACAATACCTACACCCCCTCATTGGGATAATCTTTTTTCATAGTGAAGATCCAGTCTGCTGAACTAAGCAATTTTCAACTTTAAATTAAAAAGCAGCTGAATAAATCTGAAGCCCAGAAAGCCACCTAAAGGCTCTCTCTTACACATTCTTGATTAGCTAAAAAGTCCGAATTCTAAAGGGATCACTCTTTAAGATGTTATTTCCAGCCGTCAAATTGGTTTTATGTCAAATTTCCAGCATTCTTTTCAAAATCACTATTAAAGAATGGGACATTATATTACAATGTTGACCTTGCCAGTCCTGCACAGATCACAAGACAGAGAGAAATCACTTCCCTATTTCTATATTTATAGCTCCCACTTAAAAAGCCACAGATCATTCAGGGGGTTTATGAATTTCTCTTAGCAAGAAACCCACAGCAATCCTGCAGGAAAGCAACTCAGCAAGTTTATTTCAGCATAAGGTCTTCCTGGGATGCAGTTTTTCATACTGTCACTATCATCTATATTTTCTACATCTAAATGCATGAACCTTGCAAGTTACATCTCTAAGAAACCAAAAAACAGCTACATACCTCAGCCCATTTCTATCAAAAGAGATTCATGTACAGACTTTTAAAACAGCTGGGCATTTTTTGGAACATATCTAAGCCAGGAAAAAAAAAAAAAAATCCCACAACTGTTCCAAGAAGGTCACCACTACAAACAGTAAGACTAATTATATACTGATGGTAACACCAAAACACAGTATTTGAATTTGGTAAGATTAAAAATATCTTTACTGTCAACATCAATCTACTGGTGCATTATTCTATTAAATTGAAATTACATTGTTAGGTTATACAGCTAATAATCTAGTGCCTTGGTTAAAGCTTCATTAAAAGCTTAATACTAAACAGAAACAAGAACATTAAGCTCATTGACTTGATTATTACCAGTAGCTGTAGTACAAGAGCACAGAAAATAGAGTGAAGTTGCACACTTTGTAGTGTGGCAGGTCTTTACAATCACTACAGAGTGGAACGGGAAGGACCAGTGGCAGCACGGCAACCATCTCCAAGAATGTATATTTCCTTTCCAAACCCAGGAATATCTATTTATTATTTAGGAATACAGAGGGGGAAAGTGTAATCTGCAGCAGGCTCTGAACACCGACCTGAAGCAACTGAGGCTGTTCTAGTGATGAACACTCATGTCAATGTTCATCAGCTGCGGGTCAGTAGCACACACTACCAAGGAAGAGACAGAAGAAAGTGAAAACTACTCAAGCGTTACAACTAGAATATAAGAAGCCGTCTATACATACACAAAAGAGGAGAGTTTTACAGAGCTTTAAGAGCTTTACATCATTAAGGTGATGCTGACATGGAATACAATCGAGTTCATGGAAATAAAAGTTATGAAAACCAAAAGAGTAAGACAGTTCAAATACAAGTATGTAACAAAGTGTTTTAAAGGAGGCATCACAGGAAGTTGACAGGGAATAGTTACTTTGCACATCCTAAATGCTAATTTAGCCTCCTGGATCAGAATAGTGCCAGTGCCCTCTAATTTACACCACTTTTTCACAGTTAAAATAGCCAGCGGTCCTGCCTTCCACAAACTCAACTGCACAAATCTTGCTGAAGCTATGAAACAGAATAGGTCATAAAATTTGCATACACATTTACATGTTCTTAACTACTTCTGAGAATTCTGTCTGTCCAAGCAGGATCCTTTCCTTTCCCAGCATCCCAGGGTATATCCTAGGATTCCTGTTCCTGCACCTCAGGGTCCAGGAGCTAAAGCACCTTATCCTCAAAGAAAGAAAGCAAACAATTCTAGTTTCACAACTCTTGAATCATCAAGTGTTTTTATTGAAGGAGTTAAACTCATCTGGCTTGTTACTACTTCTTATTCTCTAGTTTGATATGCTGTGATATCTGAAATACTAGCTGAATGCTAGGCAACTTTGTATCAAGCAAAATATTGTAGTATCTACCCAGAAAACTATATTTTGAGATGAAAATTAATTTACATACATAAACTGCAGTTATTAGTTACAATATCAGAATCAAGTGTTCTCCAGCTTCCTATAGTGGTCACTGGTTTTATTTGGTTAGATGGCTTTTTTGTTGGTTTGATGGGGTTTTGGGGGTTTTTTTTGCTTTCAGTTTTTTGTTTGCTTGTTTGTTTTTAAAGGAATATTATAGGAACATCAGTTATAAATCTGGTAGCAGCTAAGAAGTAACCATATTTTGGGTGAGGAGAAACCAAGGTGAACAAATGGAACAAACTTTATGGCAAGAGAGCCATTAACAGCAACAAAGATAAAGAACTTCAGGGATCTAGAATTTCTGATGCTCATTCCCTATTTCACAAATGCTTTAAGCAGCATTCTGAGAAGCAGTTTCTTTAGAATGCTACTGCCAATATTCAGGGTTTTTCAACAAGAATACAAACATAAACACGCACAAGATATTCCAAAAGGCTAAGAATGTGCTTCATCTCTCAGTAACATTAAGTGGAATTTATTCTAAACCTATAGAAAGTATTCTTTTGCCCTTAATCACTAACAGCAGGTTACCTCTGATCATGCATTTTTATAAAAATCCCATAGTGACAAAAAAGAAACACCTACAGACTGCTTGAATTCATGATGTAGGTTCAGGACTGGTCCCAAAGAACAACCAACTTCATAATTAGCTCTTAGCATCTGCTGAAATTGCACAGACAAGGCAGAGGATACCATTAAACTCACGTGTCCTGCTGAGCTGTTGCTCAGGATAATTCCAGAGCAATCTGAGTGACAAAGTAACAATCAGATGTGCAAACAAAGCTCCTACAGGTCATACATTTGTCCTGAAGATTTGTTAAATCAGTGAAGGATCCAACTCCTTCAAACAGGAAAAAGACATTACCACTTTCTCCTAACTTCTTAAATGACAAAAGGATGAAGAACACCCACCTCTATCTTAAAACCTACTTCGTGTTAAAGAAATTACTATACCACAGATTCTTCAGTCCCCTCCAAAAAATTACCCAAAAGCAAGATTTTTTCAAAAAGCCATTAAACATGCATAGGCTTGATGGCAGTGAAACTAATAAAATATATGTTCAGTGGTTTTTCACTAAGAAGCGTTATATAACTTATGCCACAATTTTCGGCTGTCTCTAAAAGAAAACCTCCCCGAAGTAACTGCTAGAAAGTAACAGTTCTGTGCACTGCTTCCAAGAAAGAGTGACTTTATCCCAAGTAATTATTTATGAAAGGATGTATTTAGTACACACTAACTACACTTTTATCCCAAGTGTTGATAGAAGGGAGTTATTTAGGAATGATATACCAGAAAAAAAATTGACAAAACTATTAATCCACACCTTTCCACATACCAAGTATTTCCAGTGCAATTTCTACATGGATCTACATTCAATTCTCTCGTCAAGAAGCCTATGAGGAAGGCAGGATTTCCCCATACACAGAAGAACAGACTTTCAGGCTTCAGTATACAGGCACTTAAAAGTTCCACCACAGGCTATCTGCCTGTAACAGTTGGCTAAACAGCTTATGGAAAGCCACAGTAGGAAAACCCTTGATTATGTATAATTGTCTTCTACCCAAAATAGACAGAACTCTCAATTCAGTCCTCTATATTGCAAAAGGAACTTAACTTTACAAAACTTGCAGCTGTTTTGAGCTTAGGAAGATGCTAAAACCCAGAAACTTCTGTTGATTAATCTTCTAAACATAAGCTATTTTATGCTAAAAAGTTTTATTATAAATGTACTAAACACTCAAATATTTTATATTTGTACAAAAAGATACTTCTGCACCCCTGATACAGCAACCTCCTTAACAGCTTGCATGCACAAAAGTTAGCAATTTCAGATGCCCAGGTTACCTGTGCACCCTGTGGCATTTACAGGTATCACAAATAGGAATGTTGAGCAAGTTTTTATAAAAATTAAGCAATTTTATTTTTTGTTACTTTTGATCAAGAATCCCTTAGGTTTTTAGCAATATTATTCAGTGTTATATTAATATAATATATATATAATCAGTGTTATATTAATTTTATAACACTGACACATCTGTAAGACCCAACAAAATAATACTTTACCAATCATGCAGGTTTTCCAACTTCTACCATCTCGGATGCAACCAATAAACAATGCACGTGGTTAAAATATATTGTGTATTTCACAAGTACAGCATCTGCATTTCCTACCTGGTAACATGCCCCTCATAACAATCAGGTTTTGTTATTTAAGCAAAACAGTATTAAAATAACACGGTGTCTTTTCAACCCATCAAATCGTTTCAAAGCTACCTCATTCGTCACAAGAATGTAAGAATAGCTATGTTTGGTCAGACAAACCAATCTCAGGAACCACTTATAACCACATGGAAACAGGCAGCACCATGGGAATAGCATCAAATCAGAAGAAAAAAAAACACGCTAAATCTCCAAAAACTTGTAAATTCAAAGTACTCTGAGCCAGAGCTAATATCTTTGAATTTAGGGATGTTTCTTCCATTCACTCATCCAAACACTTTTTGACCCAAGAACATTTTACCATCTGTAACAGCCCCCTGCACAAAATTCCAGTAATTCCTGAAAAGCCAGTGTTTTTTTGAAAATATTTTACTTCATGTTTGCTAGCTGCTGAGACACTGATTCTTTCCTTAAGCTAACGAGCATTCTGTTTTCACTTAACATGAAAATGAATTATTTGCTTGTCAAAACCAAGGTGAAACCTATGCCATCATATCAACTGTTTCTTCAACTTAGAAACATCTCTAAAATTATTCCCCCCGCTTCGAACCTGCGAGTAAAACAAGCTACACTTAGTCAAATATTTCAGCAGTTTGTTTTTGCTACTTTTTAAATGCTAAAGCACACTGCAAGAGTGCATCTATGCTTCAAACGTGGTCTCATCTAGTTCAGATTAACACATTCACATGTTTGCATATTAACAACTACATGTAAAGTACCTTAGATAATCACCTTAAAGATAATAATCTGAAAGATTCCCTGGAAGATAGAAATTTTCAATTTTTTTAAAGAACATTCTATTGCAACTCTGCAGCATTTATGAGGTTCCCAAAGTTCATAAAAATCTTTTAATGAACTGCTCTTCACCTCCCAGAAGAAACAAAACCAAACCAAAAAGAAACAAGTGTGGCGTTTTTTTTTTTTAAAAAACACTTACATGAAGCACACGAAATAGTACATAAGAAAATGTTACCATGTCACTGAATAATAGTTGGGGGCAGGGAGGGGAAGCATTTGTAAAACTAGGAACTTCAGCTGTGCTACTAAAGCAGTCATTTTATAAGATAGAAAATACATTAATAGCCACATTAATCTCTATCCACGTTTGAGTTAAAAGGATGCATACTGTTTATACTGAACTTTTAAGTACTTTGTTCTGAGTGTTTAATTATTCTTCCTATTCATTACAACATTTGGAAGCAATATCCACTGTTGATTCTCTCTCAACACATTGTGTGCTTTTGAAGTATCCAAGTACTCAATCTCATTTCTGCCTCATTCAGAAAACGCGTAGAAACTGCACAATTGAGACCTTTATTCCGTCCAAGCGCTATCTGCCTGTAAACCCCAAAAGAAAACAGAACTGTTGATAGTCCCCCCAAAATTTAATGTTGTACTGACACTCCTTTATCTTCCTGTGAGAGTTTCAGTAGTGAATCTCCAAAGTGTTTTCCCACCTGTATTTTTTTCTGAGACTACTGAGATACCAACTAAAGGAAAACATTTTCTAACAAATACATATTATCCAACAATATGAGCTTGCAATAATTCCTCTACAGTGCATAAACATCTTAGAAAACACAGTCTGAACTTATTTCAGTAAAACACCTAGCGACAGCAAGGTCATTACAACAACAGATCAAAGTTACAGTATGAATTACCCACACTGTTACAGTGAAAAATATTCTTCTATATACAATCAATTCCCCCCCCTCAGAACTGAGGATAGATCCAGCCTGTTACTTCAAGCAAACCACACTATGCAAGGCCAGACTATCTCAATGCAGCAGACAGTAAATGCTAAACAAGTTACTGTGGCAGCCAGTAACACAAGTGAAAGGAAAAAAAAAATGTACTGTGGTTCAAATAGTGCACTCCTTATACCTGATGTTTCTGTAATAAGCTGATAGTGATTTGAACACACCGATTTGGCAAATTATGCTGCTTGCCTTGTGCACACAGAACAGCTGGAAGAGGTAGTGTGGAATTACTAATAGTTCAGATTCCAAGTCTGATGTGGATGAAGACTTGAGTCTACAAGACTTCAAATACAAAGAGTTGAGACTCTGTCAGTCGTATGTGATGTAATCCCCAAAACAATGAAGCAATGTGTACTTAAATTATAAAAATGTGTCCCATGCAGGTAGAACAAAAGAACAAGAAGTTCATTACAAGATCCAAGAAAGAAACTCTTACTGCAGATCATCTCTCCCCGCACCATCACCCCTGCATGCAAAGAGCACTCTTACTAGGGGTGGGCAACTCTTCCAGTCGCTTGAATTCTACTGGGAAATAAAGGGGAGTGGGTGGGGAAATGACTCAGGAACGTCATTAATTTCATACCATACATACGGAAGTATATTATGTGATAAACTCAAAACAAGTAAATAAAATCACATATTGCTAAATCATTTAGTTTTCTGTCTACTTTTTATAAAGCAGAATTTGCTAAATTGCTGGATTAACTTAGAACTTGTAATTACCAGCACTAGGAATTATGTTGAGAGCTTCCTGTCACGTTAAAAGAAAGAAGAAATTACCTGTGTGTGGAAAGCTGCATCTAAAACCATCCAACTCTCGTATTTCCATATTAACTAGCTACTATCACTCTACTGAAGTTGTGTTTTTGTCTCTTTAAACTCAGGAGGCCTCAATTACCAACAGTCTCACAGTATCACACAGATGAACACTCTCAACAGTTTAAATGGACAATACTGCTTTTGGGGGACCCAACTACTAAGGCTTGATTAGTTACAAAATATACTAGGACTTTACAACTTCTTGTAAACAGCAAAAAAACACAGGCCCGGTGAGCACATCTCTTGAAAAAAATATTCTCAACACATTCCTGCTGGATAGGCTGGCACTGTACAGGCAGGCATTAAAAATCGAAAGGTGATGCCCTCCCCCACTTCTATCATGGGCTTACAAAGTTATAAAAAACCCCTACCCTCATGCATACTCACCGTGCAGTGACTGCTGTCCCTTCCCAGGACCTGATACACACGAGGTAGAATGAATCAACACATACAGATTCAGGGTCAGAATTACTACAGCACATAAGCAACTGACGCAGTGTGACCACGGGTGACAAACGGAGATTACAAACAGAAGCTACAGATTTGGCAAGAACACACCAAGGTGTCTAGAGGCCACATGAGTCCACAACAGCACTTTTTCAGTCAGACAGAGCTTTTACAGACTTAGACCTAACTGAGCTTTAGAGTACAGAATGCAGTACTTATTTTTGAAGTAATAAACCCTTATTTAAAAGTTATTTTAAGATGATTTTGTTTGCTAATAAACAGCACTAAGCAACTTATTCATAAACATAGCACTATACTACTAAGACGCTAGAGAAAACAAAAAAAAACAGTTAATTGTTCCCTGCTAAAAATGCCTATCAATGTCCACCAAACTGATTTGACAAACTGCCATTCCACAAGGCCTTAAATGGTAAAATGGGCAGTAAGTAAAGGAAATGGTGAAACACCTCCATTTGTTTCCCATGGTGGTTTAAAAAAAACCAATCTCTTCTTAATTATAGCTGCAACAAAATCTGTGCAGATTACTGGCTTGTTATAGTCCTGAGAAGTCCTGAAAGAACTGCCCAGGCTCAGGTATAGTTCCTGGTTCTGAAATCTAAACGCTGGATCTTGCAGCATGCTATTAAGAATTCCAATTACAGTGCAATTTGATGAAATGCCACTTCAAGACAGTAAATAGTCACTCAATACAAAAAACACCAAAAATTCTTCAGAAGCAATTAAGTCTTTTGACTGCTACTGTTAACATTTCTGCCTCATAAAATAATGACTCCTACAAAGATACCTCACATTCACTGGATTTCATAATCTGTACATAAACTTCCTGTAGACCACACATACCTTTATTTTTAAGTACCAAAGTAATTATTAGAGGCATCCTTTCTACTACTAAACCCAAATATTAATGGCAAGAGATCTCTACTGGAACTTCAACACTTGCTCTCTGTCCTGAAGAATTATTGCATCTTTGTTCCTGACACAAAGTTCGTACTTTTATGTATGTTAAAATGACCACGCTGTAGGCCCACCAATTCACCATTCTTATGCGGTTCTCCCATAAGAAACCTCCAAAGAAAAGAGACTTTCTAGGAAGTGAGCACACGCTTGGCCTCTCTCAAAGCAGAGTGCCTGGACAAGTCTCCTACTTGAAATTTACCTGAACACCCTTTCCTCGTCCTCTCCAACAGGCACTCATGCCTCTTCGTGACTCCCTCTTTTAACCCCAAAGCAACTGCTCGCTGGGCTTCGGGGAGGCGCCAGCCCTCTTAGTCCCGAAGGCTCTTGCTCCCCATAACCCGCACGCAGGGCTGTGGAGGCCGCCGGCCCGGAGAGCCCCGGAGTCATTGTGCTACGGGAGATGATTGCAGCTGTCAAGGCGCAGCTCGCCCTGCCGCGGGCGGGCGGGCGGGAGAAGGGTCACCAGTCCCGCGCCGCAGCAGCGCCCGCCCGCCCTTCCCCAAACGTCCTCGGGCCCCGCAGCGCCAGTACGGGGAGAGGCCTGCGGAACAGGGGCTTCCTCCGGAGCCAGGAGCCCAGGCGGGCGCCATGCTAAAAACCAAAATGGCTGCCCCAGGGAAAGGAGCCCTCCTCGGGCCGTGAGGGGCTGCGCCTCCGCCGGCGGGCGACGCCGCTTCGCCCGCCGGACCTCGCCCAGGTCCTCGTTATCGTTCCCAAGCCACAGCGACCGGCTGGGCCTTAAAGGCCAAATGAGCTTTGCTCTCCCGTGCAGTTCTGCTCTCGCACCCCGTGCGCGGCCCGGTCACCGGAACCCACCGACCTCGTCCCAGCCTGCGCCTGGCTCCACACGGAGCCTGCTCTCGCCACCCGTACCTGAAGTTCGGCCCGCTCCACCTCCCAGTGCGCTCTCTCCATCTCGAAGCGTGCCCACTCGTGCTGGATGTAGTGCAGGATCCCCGGGATGGTGTAGTGCTGGGGCCGGGACAGCTCGGCAGGGCCCGCCGCCTCCTGACCAGCCGGAGCCGAAGGGCCCTGGGGCTGCTGCTGTTGCCCTGCTCCTCCAGCTCCAACCCCCACGCAGCCCCCACTCGACTGCAGGTTCATGTTCCCACCCGCCTGCGGCGGTGGCTGCTGCGGTCTCGGGGCGGCCGCCATCCCACCGCCTCCTCCGGCGCCGGGGTGCTCGTCCATTGTCTGCGGGGAGTCCTCCTCCTCGTCCCGCGGCGGGGGCCTGGAGCAGGGGCCAGGGAGGGGGTGAGCGGAGCTGGCTGGGGCGGGGAGGAGGGGGGCGGGCCGGGCGCGGGGAGTAGGAGGGGGAGCTACGCTAAGCAGTATCCGGGTGTCAGAGCAGCGCCGAGCCGCCGCCAGCCGCCATTACAGCCGCCGAGCCGTCGGCCCACCCACCCGCGGCCGGGCAGGGAGGGGAGCGGCGCGGCGCACGCCGGGAAATCGCTGCGCTCTCGCTCCGGCTTCCTCCACCCGGACGGGCAAGGCGTCGGAGTACGCATGTGCCTGAGGGGAGGTGAGCGCTTTGCTCCGGCGGCAGGGGAGTGGGTCGGAGCCGTCCCCCGGGGTTAATGTGGCGGTGCGCCGCCCAGGGAACGGCTGGGGGGCCGTCGCTGTTGTTGCTGTCTATCTCTTGTCTTTGTCGTGCTGCTCTCGCCCGCCCCGGGGCATCCCGCCGCCGTCTTGAGGAGGGGAAAGGCCCTGCCCCGCCTGCGACCCGGCTCCTGATGGGTCGGTGTCGGGGCTGGCGGCCCCTGTCCGGGGGCGGTGTGCGTCCGCTGTGGACTGCAAAGCGGAAGCGGTGGCGTTTCACTAAGGCGGCGGAGATCGGGTTTGGCGGCGCCGCGGCAGCTTCGCGCCTTAGGAGTGTCCAAATGCGCTGGAAGAGTCTGCGGGCGTACCGCTGGGCCGGGCCTGGTCCCGCTTCCTGGAGCGGCGTGCAAGCAGAACGCGGGGAGTTAAATCGCCCAAGTCCCTACAACTCAGCGCAGTTTAAAGGTCTTTAAAATAGATCGCTTAAATTTATGGCCTGTCTCTGGAAGTTGGCTAATCCCTTTTTTAAAGGAATCGTCATCTTCATGGTAGCTCAGTGGCAAGGCACGTGTATAACATACACCCTTCTCGATCAGAAAGGAAAGAGCCAATGTTTGCAGTTCAAAAGTCTCTTCCATGTGAGGCAGGTTTGGTAAGACATTACTGGCTTATTCTGTCTGGTTCAGTTTTATCTATGTTAGCAATGCGGTGTTTGATGCTGCTGTCCGGATAGGGTACCTCTGTTGCAAAACACTGCTCTGAAATGCAATATTTACAGATCATCATCACGTGCTATGTGAAATGATCTGTAGGTCACCCATTGCAAGTAAGGAAGTAAGGTAGGAGTTTGGGTTTACCTCTCCAAAATAGACTCATTCAGAAAAAAAAAAAAAACAACAAGAAGGTAGTTCCTTACACAGAGCTTATTCTTGACAGCTGGAATTGTGTTAGTTACTTAAAAAATAAATACCATTTGTCTCATTACTGGTGTTTCCTATCCAGTCCTTCCTTTCTTCTCCATTAAATAATTTCTCACTAAAATTTCCCTCCTTCAGTTTTCTTGATTACATACAGATTAGCCAATCGAAATATAACTTTCCGTCACAGCTGGCAAATTTTTTCTGGTCTACTGACACTATCAAATCATTACTAAAAATGAAGACTTACCTCATAAGCAGTTTAGCCTTTTATTTAGCTCCAGTCTTACAGGACATTCCTTATTCCTGAGCATATGAGAGTCACTGCAGTTTAATTCTGTTACTATATTCAGCCAGCATTTTGACAACTCAACAGCAAAGGAAAACTCTTTTTTTACTCTTTCCTTCCTCCCTGACTTCCCTAGATTAATAAGGCTGCATTTTAAAAATTCCTGATTCTGAAGCTGAACACAGTATTTTATTTAAAGTGTTTTATCTTTGGATTCATTATAATGTGCACAATAATAAGATCTAGACTACAAAAATTACTTATAAATATTATCAACACTGCACCTCATTTTTGTTAAGGCCTTGTCTGTGGTCAGAACAGACTAGGAAGAGGAAAGGTGTCAATTATGGGAGCAGTCTTCATTTGCTGCATACTTCTGTACAATAAATTCATAGCAAGGAAGCTTAGTAAAGGAATATGAATCTCAAAACTATTTCTTCCTGTGTTGTCACCTGCTAATTCCTCTACTGTTTGGCCATTTAAAAAAAATTATTAATGTTTTAATTCCAGTTTAACCCATTTTGTTCAATGTCAAATGCCATTAGACCTGTCCATCCAGCAAACCAACTTTAGAGTTGTAAATTAGTTGCTTATAGTTCTATCTAACATTTAATTCTTCCTGAAACAGTTCTGTAAAAAAACATAGTTGTGTATTTCTTGTTTGCTAAGTCTGTTATTTACTTCTTAGAGCCCTAGAATGTTGCAAAACATTGTTAAAGTGCAGTAACTAAAATGCTGCTAAATCTGTGGACATTGACTACAGTGATTTTAGCTTGAGAGACACATCTAATTTGAACAATAACTACTGCAAGAAGTCTCAAACTCAGGCTGGTTTTTTTTATCATTTATGTGTGGAGTCTTTTTAAATATTAGTGAAATCTTTGACAAAATAAATTGTCAAGTGCTTGTATCTACTGGAGGAGTAATTAAAATTATGTTTAGATTATGTTTTATATTGCTGCATGTAGAATCTGTGTTGGGTTGGTCTCACTGAAGGCTTGAGACCTTTTTATTGCAGAACAGGTAGTGCAGGCTTTGCCTCTCTAAGAGGTCTTAACCAGTATCTGAAAAGACAGCACTTAGAGGTGTGACTCACTAACAGGGACAACTTCCTTTAAGGTGTTTCATGTGGTTATGCAGCCTACAGAGCTGGTATGTCCTGGAAGCAGTACCTGGTTTATGTTTCAGCATTTTGAAGCAAATTAGGTGGGTCTCAATTTGTCTTGAAGTACAAGGCTGGAGTTAGTTGTACAGGCAGGGGTATGAGCCTGCTTGGGGGCAGTAAAATCAGGAAGCCTCTCTTCATGAGCCAGGGTGCTTAGTCTTCTGCATATGTACTGGTTTAGAAGGAGTTAAAGTCATCCTATTGCAAGTCATCATCGACTACATACTCCAGCAGTCTACCAGTGAGTCACACAAACCAATCATGCTACTAGTTCTCTTCTCATAGATGCTTATCTGTGAGAGATACTTAAATGAGGGTGAGATCTAACACAGTGTAACAGCTCATACTTAAATCACAGTAGTTAAATTCCCCGTCGTTTGTGTGCATGCCAAATTATCCTCACAGAAGAAACATTCTGTAAAGTCACTCTGGAAGGTGTTTTGAAGGGAAGTTTACAATTTTAACATGTTTTACATCTTCCCCAAGCAATACCTTCTTGAGGGTTTTGTTTCTAGGGATTCTTCATTTGTCATCAGGTTTCGAAGGTGTATTGTGGATTGTGTGTGCACAAAGCATACACCATAGACTATCTGGACTGAATTTCTAATGCATGGTTGACTGTAATGGGGAGAGATGGTCTTGACAATCCACCAGGATCTTCATAGTCCCTTCCAGTCTGCTGTTCCTAAGCACATTTGTGATGCAGATAGTTGTCCAGTGACCTGGAATGAGACAGCCTATTCATTTCTGACAAACAGCCTTCAGATAATAATGTCTTTTCATTACTAAAATGAGCAAAATAATGGCAGGGATATGAAAGGCTTGCATCTTGCCACCAATTCCCTTGAACTATTGGATTCTGTATGCATAAAAGCATACAGATACACATAGATACTCCATGTGTATGTGCATGGATACACACAGGCTTGCGTGTGAGAACGCTCAGAGGAGCATGTAAGAGTTATGTCAGAAAAAATGGAGCTGTCTTTGTAAGCAGAGTACCAATTACTGATCATAAAAGGTAGCTCCTCAAATACATAGGACTTGACAAAGGAATGGGAGTTTCTCCACCTACCAACATGCACAGATATGCTTTTTTTTAATTTCACTTCACAGGTCTCTTTCCATCTTATATGCAAAACTGCTTTTAACATAGAATCTGTATCTGAAAGCCAAGATAAAATGAAAAGAAATAAACTTTGTTGTTAGAAATAAAACTCAGTAATTTCCCTTTTTTAGCCTAAATTGTACAAGCATTTTCATTTCTACAAGAGATTTTTTAATGATTATTTTAAAAAGAAATCAAAAAAACCCAAGAAAACCCAAACCCTTAAGATATTTTTAACACTGCTGTTATTCTTCAAGTCAGATTCCACAGCTGTGCTTGCATTCATATTTTAAATTTTAAAAATATATTATTTGCTCATGTAAATTTATTCCAGTATTTCAGCACAAAACTGCGTGCTTGTGCTGCTGTTCATATGAACAAAACTTTTGGCTAAAATGTTAGAAGCTATCTTTGGGACTGGTGGGAAAATACAGGAACAGTGGTTGATACTTCTTTCCTACAGATGTTAATCACCTGTTCTAATACTGTTAATAATGATTGTCTTATAAATTACAGGTGATACATTCGAGTACTACTATGGTTCTATCTCTGTTACAACATGTTTGGTTATTCTGGAGAAGAGTATTTGTGAGGATTTTAAAAAAAATCTGGTCTAAAGAATTTTCATGTGTAAAACAATTCATAAGAATAGATGCAGATACGATAATCATGACATCAGAGAAGGGTTGTAGAAAGATTATGTTAATAATGTAGAAAGATATGTTAATAAAGGAATAATTTGGGTCAGGACCAATCCTGTAATAGGATGCATATATCTCAATACTTCATACATATTTTTCTGTTATGTATGGCTTAATAGTAAGTGACACCAGGTCTGTCAGTGCTTCTGGGGTAGTTTTATTGTCTTCCCATTCTCAGGTCCCACTTGAACATCTGCAGCCTCTACTCTCCCACTTAGTCACAAACAAGAGCCTGAGCTGCCATCCAGTTGTCACGATCCATCTATACATTTCCTTCTGGGCTCTTTTGTTCTCTTAATTACCTGGTTCATTCTCTCTTAGAGACCCACTGGTGTCAGTTCAGAACCCTGAGGTGCAGTGCACAGGCTGCAGCAGCACTGACCAGCCTCCCTGACTCTTCTGTTGGAGCAGTTCAGCAAAAGCACTCTCCTGTTCTGGAAGTGAAGAGACTTCACTGTGCCTGGTGGAGGTGAGAAAATTCAGAGACTTTGTCACAATTCCAAACATTCTCTTGTCCTGAGGACTGAGCCTCGCCTCCTGTTCCTTAGAGGTGTGAGTTAAGGAATGAATTCTCACTACCTCACTCTTAATTAGTGAAGATTGGTACAGAAGTCTCAACTTCTTTATATATGGAGTAAACCACAATACACTAAGGAAAATGGGGTCACTTTCTTGAGGTCTGAGTGAAGGTAACAGAGGTGGTTTTTCTTTCAGAAAATCATTTGGTGACCAGTATGAATCAGAAGTAAGCAATGACTTATGGCAGAAAAATATATTGAGATTTCTTGTATCACTGTCATGAAAGATTTAGATGTTACCACCCATGAATGGTATATAGCCAATTTGTTCAAGTTGCTAGCAATAGGAGGCAACATCTGTGTAGCTTGGCTGGTTATAAAAACCCTGTTTAAATGTGCATGGTGTTGCTGCCCCAGACACCTATTTTGATTTTTGTATTTTCCATTTTTGCTTTTCTGCATTAAGATATACTGGTTTTACACAAAGAGCTACACTGTATTGTTACATGGATTCCTCATATGTGGTTTTTTTCAGCTTAGAAGAGGATATTTCAACAGGCATGGGGCAACTCTTCAGAACTGGAACACAGAAATATTGTCTGTGGTAGTTGCTGTATTTCCAGCGTGTAAACCTCAAGTGCATTTGGGCCAATAAATCTGTGATCCAAACAGTCAGATGGAAAACATTACAATGACTGTTTCCTGGCATTGAAGAAAATAACCAGAACTTCTGTTTAAAAAAAAAACCACAGCTGCAGCTACCTTTTTTTGCATACTTTTTGAAGAGTGAAAGATTCCAGTTATTTAGCAAGCAAAGACTCCGGGAGGACCTTAGAACTGCCTTCCAATACCTGAAAGGATCTTACCAGAAGGCTGCAGAGGGACTTTTCATAAAGGTATCTAGCAATAGGATAAGGGGGGATGGTTTTAAGGTGATGGGGAGTAGGTTTAGACTGGATCTTAGAAAGAAATTCTTCAGTATGAGGGTGGAGAGACTCTGGAATAGGCTGCCCAGGGAGGCCATGGATGCTTCCTCCCTGGGGGTGTTGAAGGCCAGGCTGGATGAGTCTAGTTGAGAGTCATCCCTGCCCATGCCAGGAAGGTTGTAGATGATCTCTTAAGGTCCCTTCCAACCTAAGCCATTCTACAATTCTACGATTCTTTTTAATAGTTCTTTTCCTTGCACGTTGCATATGGCATAGTTGTAATCCATAAATATATTTCAGTAGTGTTGTGTGGGTTAATATTTACTTAGATTGGGATTAAGCTGTTTTGCATATTTAAGATGAAGAGGCTTCTCCTTAGCTATTAAAGACTTAGTTTTCATTAAGTGCAGAATTTACCTTTCGCATCAATGTGGGAAATTAGATGGGAAAGACAAATTTCAGCAGCTCCTGGTCCAGCTCAAAACGTGTTCTGATACCCATCTATTTCAGAGGCTGTCATTCTGTATTAAAGAAATGGTCATGTGTTGTAGCCCATGTGCTTCCCTCTGCCTTCTCTCCCTTCAATCTGTTGTCAGGATGGTATGAATTAAATAGTCAAATATGAGTCAGAAAAATAAAAGCAGAAAAACAAGCAAATGTTGCTCTTGTGAGCTGTGTTTATCTTATGTTTTGGTATTAGGCACGTTTCTGATAATGTTTTCAAATCAATTAGCATGTAGGAAGAAAATGGCCTGATAATGTGAAAGCCATTACTGAGTAGATAGTTTTATGATTATCTGGGGTGTTGGTGGTGAAAATGAAGCTTTCCTCATGGGATGTATGCAGAAGTTTTCAGAGCTTTTTTACCTCTATTCTGTGTTTTAGCAATAAAATTAGTCTTAAATATATGGGGATCTGGGCCTGCTGGCTTTTAGAAAGTCTTTTTTAACTCCTCCTTTTTTTTCTCCCTCACAGAAATACTCTTCTTGATTTGTGCACTCCATAAGCAAATCTCCCACTGATATCAACCAAAAAAAAAAAAAAAGAAATGATAAAATTTTTTCTTATGGTAAACAAACAAGGTCAAACAAGGCTCTCTAGGTATTATGAGCATGTAGAAATTAATAAAAGGACAATACTGGAAGCTGAAGTAATCAAAAACTGTCTCTCCCGTTCAAAGGATCAGGTAGGTTTTGTAGATTTTTTTAGTTTAAATAAAAGACTTGTGAAAAGTTTATAAGTAAAGATACTCTCTAAAACACAGGAGTTCTTAGAAACACACATTTTTAGGCCTCTGCATTAGGTTTTTTTTTCCCCAAAAGAAGTCTTCACAAGTTGGAGAATGTCTTACATGAAAATTGAGATTTTCATGGCTTGTTTAACTGGTTCTATAAGAAAAGTACCAAACTTGGCAAAACATTTTTTGAACACATCGACTTGCATTAGAGGAGAAATTTGTGATGTGGACTGTGAGCAGCGTTTTCTGGTTTGTGTTCTGAAGTCAGCTTCTTTATTTTTCACTAATGATGTGTCCTTGAACAGTAGTTTCCTCACATGCTTCATTCTAGAAAACCTCTGAAAAAATCAGTAGTTCCTATAAAGTGCCTTAGTTCACAGACTTGACAGTGGCTAAAGAAATTAACCTTCTCTGTGCTGCTCTTGCAAGAGCATGCCCAAATAGAAATTGCACCAGAAGTACCAATGGTATCCTCCCGTTTCAAGGACTGAGCAAAATGCTTTTAAAAAAAGAAGGAGGCATCTCAGTATCTTGTAAAGCAGTATATAACAGCACCATCTGCTGGCTCCTTATTATGAAAGGTGGATTTCCCCCCTGGGTCTGGAAGTCTTAATACTCTTGATTTTTATAGAAAAATACAGATAACTTTTTAAATATGAAGGAGAACTTCAGGTTGTCTCTTTGGGAAGTGCTTCTAAAAGAAAATTATGGGGAGGTATTGATTGCCATTTAAAAGTGTTAATGTGTTTTCTGCCAGTAGATGAAATGCTGTGTGCAACAGTTAGAGAATCACACAATCACAGAATGTATCTGGTTGGAAGAGACCTCCAAGATCACCCAGTCCAACCCTCATCCCAGCTCGGAAGGGTCAACACTAAACCATGTGCCTAAGTGCCAGGTCCACATGCCAATTAAATGCTTACGGGGATGGTGACTCCACCACTGTCCCAGGCAGACCATTCCAATATTTGAGAACCCTTTCAGTGAAGAAGTATTTCCAAATATCCTTCTTAAACTTCCCCTGGCACAGCTTGAAACCAAGCAGAAGAGGCTGAGCCCTCCTCACTCCAACCTCCTCTACTAAATTTCTTTCAAGTCAAAATTATTTGGTGGATTTTGGCAAATCCATTGTTCTTTGTGGGCCTTATGCTCTTTGAGCACTCTTTACATTTGACATTGACAAAGTTACATTTGACTTGTTTTGCTTCTGCCTAGTGCTCTTTCATTGAGTACAAGGACTTCAGGCTGGTGTACCGACAGTATGCAGCCCTTTTTGTAGTTGTTGGAATCAATGAGACAGAGGTAAGAAATTGTATTGCCTCTTGAAATGAAGGCTTGTAGTGACTGTCATGGGCAAGAGCTCTAGTCTTCTTCCAGTATGGAATCTTGCAATAGCAATTAAAGACTTTCTAGGAGTCATTGCAATAAAGCCCCATTTTTATTTCAGTGAAACAAAAAGATACAAAAGAAAATGTGGTATGTTTGACTTCAGACTATAGCAGTAGATTGAACTGTTGTCATGAGGCATTCAGCCTTAGCCTTGAAATGATGCTGCTTTTGAAACTGGAGCTTGATTAAACATAAATTTATGTGGATGAGGTTTCCTCAACTGAAGTAGCATTACAGCCAGATCATCTCTCTCATCAGTGGGGACTTCCCAACTGCTTTTACTGTTTTTAACCTCCTTGGACAAATTTAAAAAATCCCATACTGTCAGCTAGAAATATGCCACTACATTCTACTTTTTTAATAAAAAAGGGTATCTGAAAATTGCTAAGTACTGCTTTTACATGCATTCAGGGTGAGCCTGCATGGCTTCAGCATTTACATTGATTCCCACTTCTCAGAAAATAATTAAAAGCTTGCTACTAGGGACTTTGGCATGTGGTGTGGAATAGCTGCTGACCACCAGAGTGTCTTCAAGATAGGGTTATAATGGTATGCAATTTGGGGCAAATGCTTCTGGCTATGTTACAAAAATCACCAATCTATACTGCTGCAGCATAGCCTGGCTCTGTGCTGCAGCTGGACTGTGTGACTGCAGCATGGGTAGGCATAGCCTTGTTAGCTCTATCTATCTGTATGTGCCTAACCTGAGTGGTGGTGGAACAAAGGATGTGATGGGATGGGAGCAGCCCAGACGAGACAAACCCACTGGGTACAGCAGTGCTTACTTGCATGGTGGCCTGAAGCTTCTGCTGCTGAACACTCTTGGTACCTCTGCTGGGTAACTGCACCTCCTCTTGTTGTGGTGGTCAGAGCTTGTGCACTTTAGGTCTTATTGTATTTTCTGCTTGCTTTTCATGCACCACAAACTGAAATAAAGAACAGTTACATTTTTTAGCTATTAATTTCATATTCACTTGGTTTTAATTTCAGAATGAGATGGCAGTATATGAACTAATACATAATTTTGTGGAAGTTTTGGACAAATACTTCAGCAGAGTGGTGAGTCAGACATTGAATCTATTATATTTCTTTCAAGGCTTTAGTGAATATGTCATTTCAGGGAATATTTTTTTTTTCATATTGATTTAAAACTTTGAATACTTCAACAGCAGTATTAGTTGATTTTGTAGAAAAGTAAGGGTATACATGGGGTCTAAATCATCAAACAAAACACCAGAAATACTTCTGTTAGAAAAGTGTGGCTTTATATGCTTGTACTCGGAGGTTTCTTTGGGTCATTTACTCTTAAATTAGCCATTGGCATTTTATACGTTTTAAAGAAATAAAGAGGATTTTCTTTACAGATTTGTTGGGGTTTTTTTGCAGTTCTTAGCATTACATTCTTCAAATGAATTTCATTCATGATAAAGATGGTGTAAGCATTAAGCAGGGAGCTGACATCACTCTTACTAAACAAGATCAGAGGGATGGAACAAATGAAACCTCAAAAACCAGTCTGTACTTGTGTGCCTTGTAGTGTTGTCATGCAGCAGTGGCTATCTGATATAGGTAGCCAACATCAGACATGGCTCCAGTTAAAATGACACTGCTGCTTTTTGTGAGAGATTTTTTTTTTATTTGCTTATTTTTACAAAGTTTGAAAATGCAGCATTATAATCCTGCTTAGAATATGTGCCATTTAATACAGGGTTTGTAACCATCTTGTTAAAAAACAATTTGCCTGAAATCATACTTTGGCATAATTTCAGTTTATCTGTGCTGATACGTTTGATATCCCTCTCAGAAAAAAAAAAAAAAAGGACTGGGTAGGGTTTCCTCTGTAGTCCATGTGCTTGAGGGTATAACCTTGGTAATTATACATGCAAGAGATTATTATGCAGGGCCTGTAACTAGTTTCACAGTCCTAGTACCATAGTAGAGCTCCCTCTGTGAATTCAAGGACATGCCTGAAAAAGTCATCAGCACCTTTCACTGCTTAGATAACTGGCAAATGTTTTAGGCTATTATCTCAACTAGCATAGCACCAGCCTGTTGACACTGCTGGTACTAAGTATATCACTTTCTGACTGTACTAAGCTCAGAATTTGTCTCTTAAAATTGTTATGATTGCTTTCCCAGCCTAAGCAGTGATAACTAGGAATGGCATTTGATCCTGGCAGCACAGGAATGCATAATCAAATTTAGTCACATCTTATCTAATTGAGCTAATAGTTGCCAATCACTTCTCTATTTTATTTCCTTCACTTGAGGCAGAGCAAAAATAGATGCAGTTCTCATACATATAAATGTAGTCTATCTTAATTCCTTGCCCATGTATATAATTGTTAGAAATTCGCTGAATTCATCCTACCAAAGATGTTTGTACTTTCCATAGCATTTCAAGCTTGAAATTAGGGGAACCAAAAGGGGAGCCGGTGGGGTGTGTTAGAGAAATCTCATGCCATTCCATGGCTTTATTTTTAATAGCATATAACATGATAAATAGCTGAGCACTGAAGAAGAAGGCTATAATTCTAGCTGGGGTTTCTGGCTGAAACCACAGAACAAGAAAGTCTTAAGTCTGTGCTATCATGGATTAATGTTTAGGATTTGCAGAATTTTAGCAGAATCCGTTATTACAATGATAACACAGGCAGAGCTCTGGGAAATGAAAGAACATCTGTTCTGCTCCAGTAGGACATTTTATCATCTATTATTATTTTTAGGCTTGTGAGCTTTAAACATTCTCCCATACTCTATTTTTATCTAATGGAGTTTACAGAACTTGAATTTAGATATCAGAAAAAAATATTAATAGAATTAGGGGGTAAGTTTTCAAAGCTGCTTGTGAGATGCAATTCTGAGTCCTCTTCACTTTTATGTGGCTACCCAGGGAAAATTCTGCATACTGTTCAGAATACACATTCCAACCTTTTCAACTACTTTTTAATGCTGAGGAAACTTGAACAGAGCAGGCTTTTAAAATACAAATTTTGTGATGGATAAAAGATTTCTAATTGAAGAATGACAGTAACTCAACAGAGCCTATGGACTGGAGCTACTCCAGTTTAGAACATCTTTAGAGACCACAGAAGTAGCAGTGGTACTTACCAGTGGGAACTCTACCTAAGCCCAGAGCTACACTGTGAATGGAAACCGTGTTAGGAAACTAAATTCCCTTGCTAGCTGATAAAGATTCCCTCTTTGAGCAGAGATTGGGAAAGCTCCACCCCAACCGTGCAAGATCTTAACTGCTGAGGCTGTGATTAATTGTTTCTAAATTTAGACTTTAAGCTGAGGCACCCAAGTTAGAAGTTTGATCATCCTAAGCTCCCATTACTGGCAGAGACAGATGAGTATCTGGAGAAAGTGAGTCATGCCTCAAGTGTGCTGAGTCAGCTGTTGAAGATACCCCTCTCTTCTGTTGACTGTCAAAAGACCACAAGGACTTCTAACTCAGACATTTTGGTTAAATTAATGAAAATATTTGGGGTAAATCCAGGGCAAGACTACAAGGGAAATGATAACTGCATGAAGAATTGTGTTGCTGGGGCTGGAGAACAGTTAGAAGTGCTAAGGGTCAAAAGGTTGGAGTAGCCTTGCTCCTCCTAATATATTCAGCCATGGCTACCACAGCCATAGGTATATTGATGTCTAGGTTTTTCTGTTGAAATGATCTGCAGCAACATTTTAAACAGTGTTTTTATAAAAATGTAACCTTGTCATTGCCATCTTGTTTTTGCAGGAGGAGGAAGGGAGAATACAGGGCTAGGGTTGCCATGATCAGTGATGCTGCTTTTCAAACTGTTACAGTGGGGTTTTCTAAGTAAAAAATTCAGAGGCAGGAAACACATCAAAGGCAAAGGAGTGTTGCAGGAAAGAGCATGTAATTGCACAGCCCACAGCAGAAATCTGAATTGCCTTATAATTTTGTATCATTATTTCTATCATTATTTTCTTTCTAAGGAGATGTGTAATGTTTAATGACTATGAGATGAGAAGTCAGACTCTAACTAATGGTTGTCTGTCTCCTTTTCTTGCAGAGTGAATTGGATGTATCCTTTTCAGTATCAGAAATGCACTCGTCTGTCTCTTTTTGGTGCATGTACCAGTTCATATTATGTAGATAGCACTGTCAAACAGTCAAGGCAATGCAGAGGTGTCACAAATTTCATACCTACAGTAAGTAGCACCACTCTGTCACCTTTCTAAAAGGTGATATTCGTGAGCGTCACCTATTTAAATCCTTAGTGATTAAGATAAGCCTGGTATCGTTTCAAGACAGGGAGGGCATTAACACCTAAGCAAAGAAGCTGTATCCATGGGGGAACATTCAGGCTTAACAAATTATTACATCAGGGGTTTACTTTTTTACAATATGCAATAAAATAGATGTTTAATAGATGTTTGATCTTGTTGAACCTCATGAGGTTCACCTGCCTGCCTGCCCTTGCAGCTTGTCCAGGTCCTTCTGGATGACATCCCATCCCTCTGGCATATTGACAGCACCACTTATGCCTATGTCTGGTTTTGGTTAAATGCAGGTCTACTGGTACAGATAGTTTCAGTTATACACCTGAAATACAGCTGCAGTATTTGATTCCAGGGTGGCAAAGTAATTTAGTTTATTTACCTTAAGAATTAGTACATATGAACATTATAGAAAAAATTACAGAATTTTTCTTGTAACTTTTCTTATTTCTTTACTGAAAAAAAAAGCAGGAAGAAATAATTAATTTCACTTTTAATGCTTGCCACATGCTGGAGCTCTGTTTCATTTACTGAATTTATATATTTATGTAAGCATATATTTCTTTCCTGACATTCACAAAATTCTGTGGTATTAATATAAAACTCCAAAATTAAAGGAGCAATAATGAAATTTCAGCATGAAGGGATTCTTAATGTTTCTAAGCAAATGTGTAACTACATTTTTTGATTCAGTTACTATTGTTAAGGATTAGAAGTACACATACCTGCATGCAAACTTACCTGAGTTAGAGTCTAACCTGACCTATTCACTATTTATACTTAAAAATAGTTTCCCCCCAACTATCTTTCCCTATGGTGTACTTTGAGTCTGCAATTACTTGATTCTTTTTATCTTATTTGGATTACTCATGACTCTAAATTCTGCCTGCCTCTGGTCATCATTTTCATACTGAGAGGCATTTCCTGTAGCTGCACACACAGTTCCCACCAGTAGCCCATTTAACAGCTGAGAAAGGCTGCTGCCTATCCAGTAAGTTTCTGCATGCAGTGCTAAGTTGTTGCATTATCTGCCAGCAGCAATGTTTGCAGCTGCTGCAATATGGTGCCTGAATGAGTCCTGTAGGAATGGATCTCATGTAGAATATAAATACTTGGGACACGAGTGTGCATTGCTCTTAGTTGCTAATACTGGAAAAGCTCATGTCTCACATGTTCCTCCTCGACATGTATGGCAGATGAATGATGTATAGAAGTTTTTCATTCAGAAATGCACCTTTTCTACATGATAAATTTCAGGAAGGATTTTACAATATAACATTTTACTCCTATATATGCACAAGGACAATTCTCCCATTTAGGAAGAAGAGCTTTTCATAAATTGAGAGGATGCCTAAAAGAGTTGAAATGCAGTGAGATGCCCTCCACAATAAATGCAAAGCAGAGGCGTAACAATGAAGAAGTGAGTTGTTCAGGACTGTGTTTATTTTTGACAAGAGCTTTAGTAGCAGGCCAGGAAAAACAATCTAAGATCTGGACTACAAGTGTCTTAGATGTTAGCCCAATGCAAGCAATAACCCATCAATATGCCTTTCATAGTACAAGATAATATCCTTGCTTGGGATTAAACCATTTCTTTTGCCAAATACTCTTCTGCCAACACTGTATTCAGTACAGTTAGCTTGGATGCAAAATATCTGATGGAGGAAGTACTATCTGAAGGTTTGTAACAGCAAACACCAAATAGTATTTACAGAATCTTTGTATATAGAGTACCTGGCAAGAGGCTGTCACAATTTCCTGTCTCTGCACTCTTATTTTTGTGTACAGATCCATAGGAAGTTTATTTCAGAAGTGCTAGTGGCTATTCTGTATAGAAAGTAGTGTTTACTAACATGAAGAAAATAGTAGGAAATTACATGAAATTAAACCCCATGAAAAACAGATAATTATCATTAAAGGCTATTCACCCCAGCTAAATCTAAAGGCTGAGGCCATCAGGCATTTGGAAGGTTCCTGGAGCCCATGCTAAGCCTGCAGCACGTGCACCGATGCTCAGAGCTTCCCCAGCCACACCTCATGTCCTGCTCCTGCCAGTCATAGAGTAGCTTAGGTTGGAAGAGACCTTAGAGATCATCTACTCCAACCTTCCTGCTGTGGTCATGGATGCCTCTGAACTAGACTTGGCTGCTCAAGGCTTCATCCAACCTGGCCTTGAACACCCCCAGGAGGCATTCATGCGACTCTGGCTTTCCTTTGTGTCCAGAGACCCAAATTCATCCCAGGGCACCTGCATTGTAGTTTGCATCATGGCCTGAGTCTGGAGTCAGCTGTCAGGAAGGGCACCTTGGGCAACAGGCAGACACAGGGTCCATTCTGAATCCTGCCCAACAGGATTTGTATATAACATTTATATGTGTGACACAGGTGTGCCTGTGTGATGCTAAGCAATTGCAAAGTTATCTCATGCATATTACACTGATTAGCTACTAGCCAATGAAGTAACTACTTCAGAGGAGCCATAGCTTTTATAGAAGCTTTTATGTGTGTATTGTAAAGCATGTAGCCATTATGTGATGTCCACTTTGAGAGTCAGTCACATACTTCAGGATACCTATGATAGGATGACATTTCTAAAGGTTTTGAAATATTTGTGAGAGCTGGTGTTTGGCCACTCCAGTGAGCAAGTACTGAAACTGTCCTAGTGGTGTTGCTTCCTAATGTGTTAGTAGCACTAAATGAGCTTCATTTCTATGTACCAAGTGAGTAGGATTCTGTACAGCTCTAAAAGCCCAGCTTGGATGGTGGAGGAGCTACCTTCTTGGTATGATGATAACAAAGATACTATCAAAATGCAAATGTTACCCACAGCAGCTTGGTGGGGAATGATATGCTGTTGAGCATGAGAATTTCTAAAAATAGGAAAAGTTGAGTTTTGTATTGCTTGAACAGGTGAGGCAAAGCTTAATTGAAAAGACATGATTAATTTACAGAAGAAACAAATACTTTCCCTTTGTGGGAGGGAAGGGAGAAGACAGAGTGCTCTAGGACCAAGCATTTGAAGAATGTTGTTTTGATCCAAAACCAACATGGCATTCCATTGCAGCTAGCTGCTGCTACTCCTAGGACAGATTAAAAAGCTTTGATACAGGGAATGTTTCACATGAATCAACTCTATTCTTCAGTTCCCCTGTGGAATAACACTTCCAGAATGTGTGCTTAAGTAGTAAGGAAATGGAATGATGAATTTATTCAGTGAATTTATAAGGGTACACTTCAGTTTGTGCTGCAAAGTAAGTGTCTGAAATGGAAACCTATAATGATTAGCTTAAAACTGTTGTTCTAGAATAATCACAGGACTTGAAGGTACCATTTCTCTCCTAGTTAATGTCAGCATAGTCATTTGAGGAAGAAAGCATCAAATGGATTTCAGTGCCTAAAACTTGCTTGCCATTAGATTGACTAAAAGCTACTTATGGCTAATGTTAGCAAAGACGAAGCTGGAATGTGTGACTCTAGATTACAAAAAGAAGCAATCTGAACAAATCTTCAGTTAAAGATGAACGTCCAGGATGGAAATCAAAGTTTTGCAATGCTGCGTATTCAGTAGGAAACCATCTACCCCAGAAGTACCACAGGAGCTTTTGTTAGTGCTCCTGTGTGTGTTACCTGATCACAAGGTGTTGGCTGCACTCTTAAGACACACCCTTAATTACTTGCCTGGAAAATCCTGAGGTATCTTAGAAAGTCTCTATATGAAGAAAATTATTTGTCACATGCAATGTATAAATGTGCCTTTTCCTCTTTGTCCCTCTCCTCCACTTCAGTATCTGCCTATATAATGTTTTGGGGATGGAGACAAAAAACTATGTTGCAATTTTTCTCCTCTTAGTGTGTGTGCCATAAAAACTCCTCGTGGTAGCAGAAAGTACTATTAATGCCTTTAATAAAAGGGCAGCTCTTGAAGTTACCAAAAGCCAGGGTGCCATTTAAATACCAGCTGCAGTAGCTGCCATAAAAACTCCTTGTGATAGTAGAAAGTAACATTAATGCCTTTAATAAAAGGGCAGCTCTTGAAGTTACCAAAAGCCAGTGTGCCATTTAAATACCAGTTGCAGTAGCTGCCATTTATGTCTACTGCTGAGTACGCACCCGCAGCAGTACTGACTAAAATCTGTAAACCAAAGACAGCAAGGGCTCACTCTGCCCTCACCTGACAAGAGTGCTTCCTGTCTGGGTGCTCTGAAAACTTCTGTTACAGACTTTTATCTACAGATGTAGAGATTTAGACATCTTTTCTTCTGTGTACTTACAATCGTAGAATGGTTTGGGTTGGAAGGGACCTCCAAAGGTCATCTAGTCCAACCCCCCTGCAGTAAGCAGGGACATCCTCAACTAGATCAGGTTGCCCAGAGCCCTGTTGAGCCTTGCTTTCAATACCTCCAAGGATGGGGCCTCAGCTACATCCTTGGGCAACCTGTTCCAGTGCTCCACTACCTTCATGGCAAAGAACTTGTTTCTAACATCCAATCTAAATCTACTCTTCCTTAATTCCAAGCTATTGCCCCTTGTCCAATCTCTACAGGCCTTTGGGAACAGTCCCTCTCCAGCCTTCTTGTAGGGATCTTCACGTACTGGAAGGCCACTATTAGGTCTCCCCAGAGTCTTCTCCAGGCTGAACACCCCCAGCTCTCTCAGCCCATCCACGTAGGAGAGGTGTTCCCTTGCACAGATCTAGTTAAAGTCCCTTAGTCCTCTTCTGTGGGTAGCCAGTATTCTTCCTGGAAACAGGACCTTAAACGACAGTTGTGGGTGGAGCACATGGCAGTGCACACATTGCATATAGCTTCTTCGTGTTGCCAGTTGTTGAGACTGGTTTGCTTTGCTGTTTTTCAACTGAGTGTGGATCTATGACTTCAGGGCATTAAGCCCTGAAATTTGGGGTCAGTTGCCAAACAAGTGACAGGTGGGGAGGATGAGCCTTGCTGAGAACCAGAGATACATATCTTTGACTGGGCAGGGCATTGAGATGTGAATGACTACTCAATGTGTGCATGATGAGATGTAACCATATAGTCATGAGACTTACAGGAAAGGGAAAGAAGCCAAAGTTGCTCCCTGTGCAATCTGACTGTGTGCCAAGAACAGCACTGTAAAAGGAGGTGGGAAGGGAACTGAAGAAGGAAGACAAGTTGTTAGGGTGATGAGGGTAAAGGACACTTTGGGACCTTACAAATTCAAGATAGATGTTTCAAGAAGGCTATTAGTGTCCCCATTCAAACTGCAGGTGAAGTTCCCTGGTTCTGGAATGATGCCTGTGAGATCAACAGAAATCCTACACTGTTCTCTGCAATGGAGAAATAACCTGGAATGGCCCTGCAGGGGAACTGCTGCCTCATCTACCCATACTGGGTTTGAGCGAAACAGTGACGTGTTTTAAATGTTTTCATAAACATGGTGACGCAGAAAAGTAAGGTGGGAACAGCAAGTTGCTGCATCATCACTGAACCTAGCTGATTCAGCCTTGTGGGTTTCATATCCTTGGGACTCTCAAAAGGAAAGGAGGGCCTGGAGAGACTGTGCTCTTGCTCCGCTGTGGGAACTGGAGCATTGTGAATCAATGGTAGAATGTAAATATTAAAAAGCCATGAGGATTCGGCTTTAGCACTTGTTGAAACCTGAATGGAATGTTATCTGCCTTTGTTAACAAGTCCTCTTGGCCTGGGTAGAAGAGTGCTAGAGGTGAAGTAACAGCAATAGAAAATCTGTCTTCTTAAAAGTTCTCACATTACTGGAATAAAAAAATGCTAACTTCTCAGATTAAAATGTTTGTGTAAATCTGATTTACTTGAGAAGTGTACCATAAGAAGAAGTTTGTCTCAAGTCTTTAACCAGTCAGGCAAAGTAAAAAACTGCTTTTGTCTCTGGAACCACAGAAACAGACTGTTGAGGTTTTAAGAGTAGCCCTGCTCCTCACAAGTCTTGTTTTTAGGAGCAATTTATGCCTTCAGGCAGACTTAAGAAGAAATCTGGTATTTAAAATAAAACTTGGAGTTAAATTAGGTGGTTAAATTTCGGCCAGCAAATTAGAAACTCTCTGATGAACCATGGATATATCCAAGAGCCTGTTCATGGTTTTTCTTCCTCTCCTAACAGTAACTAGTAGTAAAGTTGTCTGGAGGCCTGAATTCTGCTACTGCATGTACACTTACACTTTGTTCAGCCTGGAACTGAGAAGGCTTCACAGAGACCTTATTGTGACTTTTCATTACTTAAAAGGGACCTATAAGAAAGATGGGGACAACGTTTTTAGCAGGGCCTGTTACAATAGGTCGAGGGTTTACAGTTTTAAACTAAAAGCAGACAGATTTAGACTAGATGTAAGGAAGAAATTTTTTACAGTGAGGGTGGTGGAACACTGGAATAGCTTTGCCCAGAGAGAGGGTAGATGCCCCATCTGTGGAAATATTCATCGTCAGGTTGAATGGAACTCAGAGCAACCTGATCTAGTAGAAGATGTCCCTTGTCACTGCAGGGGGTTAGACTAGATAACCTTGAAAAGTCTTTCCCAAGCCAAAACATTGTATGATTCTAGACCTGGACAATGCTGTGCTCTTGGTGCAGCAGAATGCATTTGTTGGAGCAGTACAATTGCTTACCCTTCTGCAGAAATGGCACCAAATTCAGCCCAGAGCACAGCAATTTGAAACTGCAGAGGAAGGTGACAGCCTGCTAGCTGTATTCTCATCAACTTGATCATACAGGTTCATCCTGCAGGTCGTTCTGAACAAGTTCAGGCTTCTACTTTTCACCTCATAGAAGGGTGGTCACACACGAAGCTAATTCAAGATACTCTGGGCCCCTCTTCTTGCTTTAATGTATGCAGCA
The DNA here is from genome assembly GCF_027791375.1 of Indicator indicator. Lineage (NCBI taxonomy): Eukaryota > Metazoa > Chordata > Aves > Piciformes > Indicatoridae > Indicator > Indicator indicator. The sequence goes on from NC_072013.1 coordinate 42,624,884, forward strand.
GAAGCAATCACTAAACCAGGGACAAAAACTTCAGCTGCTCTCATTGCTGGGCCAGACCATCATGCTCAAGAATTTTTGTGGACAGCAGGAGAACCTTAAGTAGAAGGCAGCAGGTGCAGCTGCTACCATCTGAGCTAAGCTTGTCCACTGAGAAAGGTGAGTTTGGAATTCCCTAGGCTGAGGACAGTCTCAGCATCCCTCCTCTGCAGGTTTCAGGCAGGCAGCATCTCTTATGATGTTTTAAAAGAGACTGAGCCAGTTGTCATTACATGAAGTAATCACTTGGGCTTCTGAATCAGAAGGGATCACAGAAAAATCCCTCTGTACAGTCCCAAGTATTCCTTCAGCCCTGGTTCTCTAGAACCTCAGGCTCATTTGATGCGTCTGGCTTTCACCACTCCTTTCACCACCCTAAGGTACCAAACTCAGATTGAGGAACTCCCTTCTCAAAATCAGGTGCTAAAAACCTAGGCATGGGGATGTTCAGTGTTAGTTAACTGAAGTCCAGTTCCTGACAGAAGACCTTTCACATTCATGAGCTCAGGAGGTTGCACCACTGGTGGCTTAAGGTTTTGTCTCCCCACCAACTTCATTGTGCTGAAGACAAGAAAACATTGATGACCTAAAAACAGGCTCTTGCAACTCCACTGCTTAGAATGGAAGTCCTCTAACATCAATATAAGGACTAGAGTAAAACCAGGTTGGCTTCCTGAGCTCCAGCCATGGCATCGATATCCTAACAGACAGAGAAAGCACTTAAGAGACTCGTATCCAAGTTGGAAAAAAGCTTTGAAAGATTTATTTAGAAGTTACTCTAAAGTATCTTGCTAGTTCCACTGCAGTGGTCCTGAATACCCAGCCGAGAACTAGAGGCAGAGTTGAGCAGAGTTGAGAACACTTGTGAAGAGCAGCAACAGGTGGAGAGCAAGGCAGAAGAAGGGTTATTCACATCTCTCTGTATATGCACGTCAGCTAGGCCTAACAGATGGACCCAGCAGGCTCTTTTGCTATGCCTGTTTTCATTTCAGATTCTGGGGATAGATGGCAACAGAAAGAGGCTTTCTTCATGAAGTAACTCTTTGCAGTTGTTCGGTGGATGCACAGAACATGAATATGTGTATAAGATTGCCTGTCCCTTCATGCCAGAGTAAGGCCTGGGTTGGGGTTTTTCTGTTGTTTTTTTTTTTTTTTTTTTGAGACAGATGGTATTGGAAAATGTTAAGGAAATAAAGACATGGTTATGGATACATTTCCTACAAATACTGCTTTACATTTCCTATATCACAATAGTACAAATACTGCTTCAGATTATTTTCAGATTAGAAGTAGCTTTTAGAAAGTACTTAGAATAGGAACCCATTTTCCTTTTGCTCTTCTTTATGAGGTTTATTACTAGAGCAATGACTCAACTTTACATATCAGCATATTACTGCTGTTTTCAAGCAGTTTATTTTCAGATAGTTTAAGGAAAAGTTGAGAGTTGGATTCTAAGAATTTGACTGACAATTGCTTTTCTAAGAAGAAAAGTAGAGTATTTGCATCTTCACATTCAAGGCTGTTATCTCTTGATAACATTTTATATTCCACTTTTATTTCAATATATCAATTATATTATAATTAACCACCTACATCCAAGTTGAAGTTTACCTTGCTTTTACTACTATGTGGCAATCTTCCAGGATAGGACACTGCTGGGGGCTTCAACTTCTCTGCTACAATCTTCTGACATCTCTATGGTCAGGAAAAAAGGTGTCAGTTGAACGTTTTTCCTACATCTATTAAAATAAACAGCAAAGAAATTAGAATAAATAAAGAGCCATTTTTGTAAACTGTGATTAAAGACTAAGGTGCCTAAGGTTTTCTCTGAATTATCTTCATGTTGTTCAAAATATCCTTAACTCAGAGTGTCCCCAGATCATGTTCAATTTGGACAGAGTGCACATCATTTTGGATGAAATGGTGCTAAATGGTTGTATCGTGGAAACAAACGTGAACAGAATTCTTGCCCCCCTGCTTGTGCTTGACAAAGTAGCAGAAAGCTAGGAAGGTGCAAGACTGACTAAAGCATTTTACGGAAGATGGTGAAACTATCAAAAGCGTTTTTCCTATGCCACAGGACTAACTCATCCAATACTCAAATTAGCTGGAAAACATTCCCTGTTTCTCCTGTACCCTTTGTACAGAAAGGTAACAGCTAAACATGAAGTGGAACCTTAAATTTCAGCTGCAGCTTTACTGACCCAGCAGAAATCTTTCTAAAACAGTCAACATGTAAAAAAACTGATTGAGGATAAAGTCATGGAAACCTACACATGACTGTCTAGGGATTACTCTGAATGATGTAGCATTCTGCCAGACCTATGAGAAGACAAAACATGGAAATACAAATTCAGTGCTTCCTTAAAGCACCAACTCAATTGTTTACTTTTCATACAAATGTAAATTGAAGTTCTGCAACTTTTATGGCCACTTCATCCTTCATCAAAACCCCACTTTCACTCCCTTTTCCATGGAAGTTATGGTGACAAAAGAAATGTAAATAACAGAAGTACAGATGTATTTAGTATTCCTGTATCCCATATAAGTTGTAACTACAAGTATTTGCCACTTAATACTATAACTGTAATAAAAAAATCATGAAAATAAAGCTTGATCATCTTTTATCGTGTTGGCTTCATAAACCACACAAAGACTTCCCTACTTTGGTGCAGCAGTGTATTTTTTTTCTCCTCCAGTGTATTTTATTCATGCATCATGATTTAAATGTTGACAGAAGATATGCAAGTTTCACAGTACCAGCTTAGGTACCAAATAAAAATCTGCCTTCTCAAGGGGGAGGAGGCGAAGGTATCAGATGGAGGTTTATAAAGAAGCTTGGACCCCCTCCCCTCCTGCCACCAGCCAATAGGAGGATACCTAAAAGACAGGGGAGAGGGGAAGCAGGTGCCCCCTCAGGGAGGCAGGCGAATGCCCTCCTGGCCATTACAGCTGTGATGGTAAGGTTGAGTGCCTATGCTAAGGATTAGGGGAAAGGCCAACCAGGTAGATAGCCTGTTGGGAATCTGCTACAGACCACCAAACCAGGCTGAGGAGGGATGCTACAGGAGATTGCAGAAGTGTCATGGGAGACTTTAATTTACCAGACGTCTGCTGGAAATACAACACAGCAGAGGAAAAAATACTCGAAGAAGTTCCTGAAGTGTGTGGAAGAGAACTTCCTGAGCCTAACAGGGAACTAACTGTTTACAAATGGGGATGGACTGGTGAGTGATGTAGTGGTCGGAGGCCACTTTGAGCTTAGTGATCATGAAATGACAGAATTCTCAATTCTTGGTGCAGTAAGGATGGGGGGATGTCAGTAAAACTGCTACCATGGACTTCTGGAGGGCAGATTTCGGACCGTTCAGGACACTGGTTAAAAGTGTCCCTTGGGAGACAGTCCTGAAGGGCAAGGCAAAGGCAGCCAGATGGGATTCACTCAAGATGCTGAGGGAGTTGGCAGACACGCTTGCCAAGCCACTCTCCATCATCTCTCAGCAGTCCCACTCAACAGGGCAGGTGCCAGATGATTGGAGGCTTGCCAGCATGACACCCATCTACAAAAAAGGCCAAAAGGAGGATCTGGGAAACTCCAGGCCCGTCAGCCTGACCTCAGTATCAGGGAAGACTATGGAATTGTTCATCTTGGGTGTGCTCGCACAGCAAGAGCAGGGTAATGGTGAGATCAGGCCCAGCCAGCATGGGTTCATGAAAGGGAGGTCCTGCTTGACCAGCCTCATCTCCTTCTGTGACCAGGCGACCCATCTAGAGGATGAGGGAAAGGCTACCTGAAGTTTAGTATAGCCTTTGACACCATCTCCCATAGCATTCTCCTCAAGAAACTTGCGGCTCACGGCATAGACAGGTGGACTCTTTGCTGGATCAAGGGCACCATCAGCAAGTTTGCAGATGACACTACACTGAGCAGGAGTGTTGATCTGCTAGAGGGTAGGAAGGCTCTGCAGAGAGATCTGGACAGGTTAAATCAATGGGCAAAGGTCAACAAAATGAGGTTTAACAAGACCAGGTTCCAGGTCCTGCACTTTGGTCACAACAACCCCAGGCAATGCTATGGGCTTGGGGAAGAGTGGCTAGAAAGCAGCCTGGTGAAGAAGGATCTGGGGGTACTGGTAGACTATGGCAGTTGAGTTACAGTTGGACTGGATACAACTGTTTGTTGAAGTACAGTAGACATGGGTGGGAGGTGGGTAGAGATTCCCCTTCAGTTTTGCATTGGGGAATGTTTCAAAGGCATGGCATTATTCACAGGGCTTTACAGGCAATGTAATCTGGCATCAGCCGGATTTGTGTGTGTGAGGCAGAATCTCTTGGCAAGCCATCCCTCAGCAACAGTCCAAGACAAGACTGTACCAAAGAACTGGCACAACAAAACTTACCACACAGAATCAACTAAACAGTAATTTTTCTGCTCTGGTATCACTGCAGCATCTCACTTTATCTTACTGCAAGCCACTCTTTACAAGTAAACACCTCACCAAATGCTGAAATCAAGGCAGGCACTCCATCCCAAGTAAAGCTGACTCAGCTCCATCATCTGACCTGGCTTTTATTCCAATGTAATGAAGAACCTCAAGTCACATTGGCCCACTGAAGAGCACCAAAAACTGCTACATGCAGCATTAGTGCTGCCAGACTGGTTCTTCAAAAGCTGCACTGTGTAATTTTGAAAGGATGTGAGCACAGAGATGTGTTTGTGAGCTGAATTATTGCCATGTGCTTCTTTTAAACCTTGAAAAATGGCTGGCATTGTCCAGAACCTGTACAGAGATTTAATAGCATTAATTAATTATTCAGAGGAGATAGTTTTATATGTTGCAAACATTTTAATGATTACTTTTGAGCTTATACATTGGGTGTTGTTTGTTTGTCTGTGTTTTAAACTTCAAACTGCAACAAGTTAAATAAATGTTTATAATATACAAAGAAAATACAACCAAAAGTAAAACTTGCTTTAAGTGTGCCTTGCACTAGGGACCAGTGTTTTTTAATAGCTTTATTGTTGAGCTGCACAAACACACTTAAGGATTTGATCTTTATAGCAAGGGCATTTAAGAAATCAAAATATATTCCCCACTTGGAAAAAGAAAAAAAAAAACAAAACCACAAAAACCAAACCAAACCAAAATAAAACCCCAAAAGGTTGTGCATGATTATATGCAAAAACCCACTAAAATACTCCAATAGTGCAGGCACCATTAAAAAAGAAAAAGCTGGAGATGCCCATTAACTCTAAGTTTTAAGGAAGCAAGTTTTTTTTTTTTTGACCAGTTAGCTTAAAGCCAGCAAAACAGGTATCAGTGATGGCAACTGTAGTGTACAAGGTATTAAATGACAAACTTTACACAAATACACTGTTAGAAATTTGTGTCAGTGAACACTGAAAATCTGATGATCTGTTCTTTGGAACAGTCAAACAGAACCACCTTAATTTCCAGTTGTGCAAGCCCTTGAAGCATCACACAGTGTTCTGTGCCAATTTCTTGCTGGCTGTGTAGGTACAAGGATTTATTTTGTCATTAGCAGCTAACAAACTTATTCCACATGTTCCTAAAGCCTCACAGGTGAAAAAAAAGGCAAGTCTCATCAGAGCACAGCGTGGAGATCTTTTTTTTTTTTTTGCACACAAACACAAGAGGCTTCGCTAGTATCAAAAAACACTTTCTCATGTCCCATACTGCAGTCAGCAGCTCAGTTGAGGTGGAAGCCTTTCTCCATTGTAGCAGCTAGCAGACGCTCTCTCATTATCTCCTCAGAAGAATACTCAGGCAACTTGAGGTAATGCACACATGTATTCACAGATGGGTAACTTGCATCTGTAGCATCAACCTGAGGGAAACAAAACTTTTTATTACTGTGGTTGTTTCACAGCACTCAATTTGGAAGCTAAATGTTGTGTAAGGGCCTCTCTAACTTGTGGCATTGACTGCAGAAATAACACCAGCTGCCATAGAAGCAGTAGCATCAGGAAAGCTACAGATCCACTTATATTTACTTCGTACATAAATTACGACCATGAGCCAGCAATGTGCCTTTGTGGCCAAGAAGGCCAATGGCAACCTGGGGCGTATTGGAAGGGGAGTGGTTAGTAGGTCGACAGAGGTTCTCCTCCCCCTCTACTCTGCTCTGGTGAGGCCACATCTGGAATACTGTGCCCAGTTCTGGGCTTCTCAGGTCAAGAAGGACCGCAGGGAACTGCTTCAAAGAGTCCATCGCAGAGTCACAAAGATGATGGAGTTAGAACATCTCCCTTCTGAAGAAAGGCTGAGGGAGCTGAGGCTCTTCAGCTTGGAGGAAAGGGAGGGGTGACCTCATTCATGTTTATAAACATGAAAGGTGAGTGCCAGGAGGACAGAACCAGGCTCTTCTCAGTGATGCCCAATGACAGAACAAGGGGCAGTGGGTGCAAGCTGGAGCATAGGAGGTTCCATGTGAACAGAAGGAAAAACCTTTTCCCTGTGAGGGTGAAAGAGCCCTGAAACAGGCTGCCCATAGAGGTTGTGGTCTCCTTCTCTGGAAACATTCAAAACCTGCCTGGACACATTCCTGTGTGACCTCCTCTAGGTGATCCTGCTCTGGCAGGGGGGGTCAGATTGGATGATCTTTCGAGGTACCTTCCAACCCCTAACGTTCTGTGATTAATTTTTCTCTATTAAAATATGAATTCAGAGAACAGACCTGAAACAGAGGTTGGTACTAGTTTAGCATAGTGTCATAGATCAAAACCAACCAACCAAACTTATCAGTGATTAGATTTAAAAGGCAAAAGAGGTGCTTTGAAAGGCAACCTGCAGAAGCCGTACCTTGCGTACAACAGTGAGCCGGGGATGTAGATTTGCCAGTCCTCCTGGGGGAAGTGTTGAACAACCAGTGGTGAACTGGAGAAAAGCCTTCCTTTCATCTGAAGACATACCACACAACACTCTCACGAATCGAAGGAATCCAGGGCTGAAAATACATTAAAATAATCAGTTATGGTAACAACACCAAAGTGAATTTTTGATTTCCCGATTTCCCAGTACAATTATCATCTTTAGCCATGTCTAAGCAGCAAAGGTAAGAATCTAGTACCTGTCTAAGAGTAAAATATCATACCTCTCATAAAAATATTTCTTTTATGTCCTTTCTGAGTTTTACACAGAAAAACATAGGTAAGAAACAACTTTTCTCCATACTTGGAGGGTTATTTGCCTATTTTGCATGTGAATGGGTAGAGAAGGAAACAGATCTCAAACCTATTCTATAAGAAGAATCCAACTGACTATAATCTTAAGATCTTTTCTGTACCACTTCTGCACTACAAAGCCACTTCAATTTAATTTAGAAGTGAAATTTGTATCTCATTAAAGATCTTCATGTGAAGAAAAAAAAAAAAAAAAAAAAAAAAGAAAAGGATAAAAAAAGGTAACAGACTACTCAGATCTTCAACGAATCCTGCAGGTGCCACCATCCATACCAGCCCAGAGAATGAGGGGGAGTAAAAAGCATGAGGAAAGCACAGCCTGCTGAAGCACACTCTGATTATCAGGTGCTGTAATCTCAGCTGCACATTCACATGCAGGGTAGGGTCAACAGAAGAACCACTCCACACAGTAGACTAGACTGATGAAGATCCTTCAGCAGGCCTTATGCTAACACAGTTCCAGAAGTCATTTGTACAGTTGTGCTACCAAACAAGACATGCAGCAAGAAAATCCAAACCCAACAAACCCCAAAACATGGAGACCACTGCCTAACAGCAAGCCACCAGTATATTTGTTCCCTGCAGAGTACATTCTTTTTAGCTACAGCTGAAGAGAAACAAATAATAAGGGACAATATCAACTACACTCAAGTGAGCAGAAATTGTAACCACCACCAGATTTAAGTAAAAACTCTAAAATACTGTTTAGTAGCTTGTATTTTGCACTGTCATTACATTTCTGATAGTTATTCATGTTTTAATATTTTAATGTTTTTTTATCCACCTTCTAACATGCCTGTTGTACCATACATGGTTATTTCATGTAGTTTTAGACAATCATTTGCTCTTCAATGACCACTAATCCCATGCAATTTGGTGTCTTCATCTAACATTTTGTTGCTTAATGTATCTTTTAGCTACTAGTTTAAAATTACTCAGAATGTAAGTACCTATCTCGTGTGTATCCTAGTTTGGGTTCAGTGTAATTGATGATGTCCTCAGCTGCCCAAGAAGGTGACTGATTTCCACAAAGAATCATCTGAACTTCTTCATGGCTGAAGGAACTCAGCTTCTCCATTGGAAAGACTCTATTGAAGCCATCTTTAATTTACACAAGACACAGTTATAAATCCAAAGAATATTTATAAAATGACAGCATTTCAATTCTATTTTAAAACAAACCAAAATCATAGAATGGCTTAGGTTAGAAGGGACCTTAGAGTTCATCTACTCCAACTTCCCTGCCTTGGGCAGGGACCACTCTCAACTAGACTTGGCTGCTCAAGGCCTCACCCAACCTGGCCCTGAACATTCCCAGGGAGGAGGCATCCAAAATCTCCCTGGAAAACCTATTCCAGAGTCTCTCCACCCACGTACTGAAAAACTTCTTCCTAAGATCCAGTCTAAACCCACTCTTAGCTTAAACCCATTCCCCCTTGTCCTACTGCCAGACACCCTTATGAAAAGTCCCTTTCCAGCCTTCCAGTAGGATTCCTTCAGGTATTGGAAGGCAGCTCTAAGGTCTTAAATAAGGTAAACAGAACCTTTTCAAGATTAAAAATGACATAACTAATGCCAAAGTGCTATGACATTACTATCTAAATTGCATTCTTAATGTAAAAGCTTGGTTTTGAAAGCCATTCCATGCCACCACCTTAACAACCTGAACACCAGTTGGCCCACCTAACTGCATACACATTCTGCCCTAGTTCACATTACCTCTGAATGCCTCCATCTGTTTCTGTATACCAGTATGCATGCAGAAGTCAAACATGAGATCTACATACTCCTCTGCATTATCCATTGTGACGGTCTGCAAAACAAGAGATACGGTAAGAATTCACTCTGCACTGGAGTCACTACTGAGACTGTAAAATTGTAACTACTCTTTAAACTCTAAAGGTAGATAGCTTCCTTACCTCATCTTCACCACCTGGTTTGAGATCCACAGCTGTAAACCCATAGACTTTGGATGAGGGGCAGAACTGAAAATTCAGACTGCAAAATACAAAGATAATTACTAATTGCAAACACACCAGATTTTAAACTGCTCCCGACACCCAAAAGCATCTTACTACATTTCAAAACCCTGGTGGATATACAAAGTGATCCACAAACATCAGTGCTACTACACTATAAGAAACACAGTTAATAATGGACTACACAGACAATACATGTTTCAAATCTATGGTATGCACATGTCTCTGCTCACCTGCCACTATCTGGATTTTCTAACCATTGAAAATCTCATAGTCTTTGATATGTTTAAGTTATCAGCTTCAAAATTTCTCAAACTGTTAAATTCAGTGCACAAACTCAAAAAACCCTTTACATTCTCTAACAGCATCAACAGTTACAGAGCCACTTACTTTATTTAGGCTACTTGCTTTCTCTAAGCCATGCTAAAATCTGCAAGGCCTTCAGTAATTACTGAACTTTGAGTAAGCGATCCTGGTAGCACAAGATGATTTTAACAGTAACTCATAATATTCATGGTAGAAAACCTACTGTTGTTTGAAATGAAATAAAACCACAAAAGATGATCTCCTAACACAAGTTTACAGGTGTGAGCAGTTACATCTTTAACATTTGTTACAATTTAGCACATGTTCTGTGGTACATGGATTCAAACATTGCAGTGTGTCTTGAACACAATCTGACATTTCAATCTGTTCTCTTTAAAAGCTCTCAAAAAAACTTGATAAATTCCAAGTTACCATAGCAAAGAAATTACTAATTTACACTACTACAACTAAAGGTCTTTGCAAGTGTTTGTGTGTTTCTAGAGTAAAACAGCATTGCAGTGCAGCCACGTTTAAGTTTAAAGGCTAGGAAACTGAGCAAGTGAAAAGAGAAAAATCCTCAAACTAAGAAAAAAATAATACAGCTACAGATGGCAAGTTGGATCGTGCTGCATCTCTAATGATTCCCCCTCGCAATGATACTACTTAAAATGAAGAAATCACCATTCTTCATTCTATATGTTGATGTGTCTCTAACATAACACTGTTCATATATTTATAAATAGATGATAACTCTTACCCCAGATCCTCTATGCTAAGTGGAGGCCCCGAACCTGATGGATTCTTCAGCATTAACTCCTGTAGCTTTGTGTTCTTTTCATCTTCTGACAGACTTTTGTTGCTTAAAATTTGACGCCTTTTAATTGCAAGGTCCTTAATTTCTTTTAGAAACCTAGCTCTGTGTGGATTTACTAATTCAAAGTCTTCCCACGTTAAAATTCCATTAAACCAGGCAGGAGGTTTAGGTTTTGGTGGGTCAAGAATAAATTCTGATTTGGAGTCTTCTTCCAGACTTCCTACTGACAAGGAATCATGCCCTTCTTCTGTAGAAGCCTCTGACTGACTTTCAGTACAGTGCAAGTCTCTGTCACCCCGTGACTCGTATATCAACTTACTCATGTTACTTTTTATGTCCCCCATGCACATGAGTTTAAAAAAAGGCTTAGAAATGGGTAAATCCACAAGTCTATTGTCCTGAATGCATTTAGCCAAGAAAATTCCAAGGAAATGAAAGAGTTTCGTTATTCTTTCAAGTTCATCGCTATCCTGTGGGAATGGTGCTGTGAAGAGTCCACATGATCTCTGTACATAGTAGCCAGGGGGTTTCAATCCACCACCAATATCAACCTGATTTAAGAGACAGACAAAAAAAAAAAACAACTGACATTATTAAAGGTGATTTTATGTGACCTGTGCTGTTTCCCTTATATTATATTAACGTAACTTCTCTGTTAGAAGAGGTAAGAAAGCAAGCTGTGGAGCTGAGTGATTAATTAGCCTTGACCATGGTAAGCAGCTCTCACTGATCATGTGCTCTTCCCTTTCTAACTTGCTGATTTTCCTTTTACAAGCACTCAATTGAAAATGCAAACTGAAATATACCTGACGAGACTCATCATCTGGAAAATCGTCATCACAAAGCCAAGCTCCCAAATCTGTCCTCTGAAATTCTGCTGCCACCAATGCATAAAATTCCAAGGTAGGTCCCAGGCCTGTTCCTTCTTCCCCTAAGAACTCAACCTAGAAAAAGAAGGAATGTTAATAATAAATGAAAATCCCATTGAAATGTTCAGTGTTGGTTACAGAACAGGATATTCAGTTAGGAACAGCTATCTAACCTCGCTCTGTTAGGTATGCTTTACCTCTAGAACAGATTTTCTGTCTGCATGAATCTGCATGACATTTTCTGCCCACTCCATCAAGGATTCACCTCGCGGAACTTTCACTCTCTCATGTTTGAGTCGTCCAACTCTGAATTCTCCTGGATCATCACGGCGCACCGTGCTTGTGGTCCTTGTCCGTTCAACGGTGGCTTCACGTCTGTTCTGTAGCCATACAATTGCTCTGGAGACACAAACCAGGTTAATGCTTCTGTGTCTACCAGCATGAAAACTTAAAAGTAACCACTATGAAAACACAATCACCTTATTAAACACTAATTGCCGCCTTACAGTTTTTCAATTGTTATATAACCAAATATTTTTTAGAAATACCTGCAATGCCCAATATGGGTCGCTTCCTATTTGATGAGTTTTGAGAACTGGTGTAATACACAGCACCAACGAAAACTTACTGTTCTGGATGTGAATTACTGCAGTTTTCAAATGACAGTGGAATGGGCAGCGGGCAGCATTTACTGCAGTACTTCTTAATCCTCCAGGAAGGCCCAATAGCAGCCTGCCAGTACCTGAAGGGGGCCTTCAAGAAGGCTGCAGAGGGACTGCCTTCAAAGGCCCCCAGTGATAGGACGAGGGGCAATGATTTGAAACTAGAGAAGAGTAGATTTAGATTGGATGTTAGGAACAAGTTCTCTACTCATGAGGGTGGTGGAACAGTGTAACAGATTGCCCAGGGAGCTAGTTGAGGCCCCATCCCTGGAAACATTCAAGGTCAAGCGTGACAAGGCCCTGAACAAGCTGATCTAGGGGAGAATGTCCCAGCTCACTGCAGGGCGGTTGAACTAGATGACCTTTGGAGGTCCCTTCTAAACCGTTCTATGACAGCTGAAGTGCAATCATACACATATAGACCCAGACCAGGGAAGGAAGAACAGCTGCCTCTAACAGCACTGCTTACATGAAGTCAGAGTTGAAGATTCTTGTATGTGTAGCTATGTATGCAGCAGAAACGATCTACAACACTACCATCTGCTGGCTGTTTTGCCTGTACAGCCAGGTGTTGTGACATACACAGGGTACATACCTGTATGCACACACAGGGCTCACATACAGTATGTGAGTTTTAAGAACTACTTCCAGCACTTGGAGAGCTTAAGGAAGCTCTCCTTACCCAGTAAATACCATGCAATGTTTCCTGAGGGATCACCCTAGAACAATTTATCTAAACCACAATTTTTCCAAAGAAGGTCCAATTATTTCCATATTAGGAAGATTTAAACTGTTATTTTGCAAGACACTGTACTTTCTTCTCTTCTTTCTTTTTAAACACCACATTTTACACTCCCTATGAGACATTTCAACTGTGTATTAGACACAACAGTAATTTTTTGCAACTCCCTCTGTAAATTTTTCTTCTTTTTTTTGGAAAACAGACATATAAACCAGCCAGTAAAACCCACACAAAAATTCCTGTAAGTAAGATGGCAAAAAGATTTACACTGTCTACATATTCTCAAGGTAAATCACTGCTGCAATCAAAACATTAAATGTTCCTAAATAACGAAGCACAAGTGAAGATACTCTTAAATATTTTAGTGTGGCTGGTTTTGCTGTAGTTTCATTATGCAGCTAACACAACTTAAAACAGCACCTTGTGGTTAGGTTTTTTCTACATTAAGATTCTAGTGAATTAAAAAAAAAAAACAACCCAAACCAAGCCAAATAATCACCAAACAATCAGTTGTAAAAACTACAAAAAATATATGTGCTTTGGTATATGTTTTCAAAAAACCAGTTAATTCACATTTATTTTCAGAATATTTTCTCTTTTGTTCATTAGTCTTTTATGCAATGAGCTGCAAACTCATCGAATTACTACCTGATAGACTAAACCAGCTAGAAGGTACACAGGCAAAGCTTCAGCTCATGTCGAAAAATGAAATTTCTTCAAATAATTTCCTGAAGAATATCAAACAGAACGTATGCTACTCATCAGAAACCTCTAACACAATGAGCAAGAAATACTAAAAATGTTTCAAGAGTCTAAAAGTCTTTTTGGAAGTTTTCTTTTCTTCCCCCCCTACCCCCCACTGTCCAAAATGCTTTACATTTGGCAAGCAAAATCTGTCTCCTTAGGACCTTCTGTGAATTAGCAATAAAAAAAAACTTATTACATTACCTTGATGCTCCAAAAGCTGTGCAAGTGAAGTACAACTGTCTTGTTTCAAATGGAATTAAGAAAGGACACTTGCTTGTTAGCTGCTCACACCAGTCTGGCAAAGCTCCACTTGCTAGCGCTAACGGTTCCTGCAGTTCATTGCAAGGGAAGGAAAAAGAAAAACACAACCAAAAATAAACACAAAAAACTTAGTTGCAAACTAAGTACATAAACACCCTATACACCCAAGTTCAAAGTTTCATCTGTGTTTGAGCGAATTTCTTTCTTTCCAGCAGCTTCCTTTATTTCTTTTTTTTCCCCCTTCCTTTTTTGCTTTTCTCTCTTTTCTTCCTTCCTTTTAAACGCTATGAACGAGGAATTCAGAGTTTCTAAGACTCAAGAGTGGACACGGTGCTCTGGCACAAAGACAATAAAAGCTGTAGTAAATCTCTGGATTATGTACTACTGAATCCTTGGTGGTAGTAAAGACGATCCCTACTGAAATATTACTATAGTACTATATAGTCCCTTTTATTTTAATAAAAGTTAAATAAAAAAGGAACTGCAGAAATAACTACTACAAAGAGACTCAGTGTGCTTGAACAATCTTTAAAATAACATGAAAAACTGAAAGCTTTTTGTTTTAAATTAATAATTAGGGCAACCACTTAATTGGAATTTAAGAAAACAAACAACTAAAAACAACTCTAAGAGCACATGAGGGCCAAGCAAGTCAAGAATCTTCAGTTTCTTTAAATGTTTGTTAGAGAAAATGTAGTTCTACTGAAGAACTACATAAAGTTTTCCTACTAAAGCCTCAAACTGAACTGGTATCAATAATATCTTTTCTAAATGTTATTTTGGAAAACTTTATGTCATGTGTATAAATAAAATATTTGTTACAATATCATCAGGCATACTTACATACACTACATTGCAACACTGATGTTTGGTTTGGGAAAAAGCCAACTTCTTCTTTATAGCCAAAAACCACAATTCTATTACAATTTTTTTCTTTATATGTTTTTATTCAAACTAGTTGGCTCTTAGAGAATTTGCTCATCCAAGAAATAAGAAAGGGAATGGAACAATCAAAAGTCAGAATGGCAAGAAAGCTAGTAATTCCAAACAATCAAAATAGACAACACTGCATATCTACGTTGTGCATAACACATTAATGCGATACCTCAATCTGTTGCAGAATCTTTGTTGTAATTTTTTTGCTTGTGAACTCATCAGGTGGAAAGTTAAACTGAGGATGCTCATCGCCTTCTGAAAATAATCAAAAGAAAGCATTTCCTTTATTTTGTTTTCATTAAGACATTTAAGAAGCTGTGCTAGATAGTTAACTTACCTTCTTGAGTAGTCCGTACTGCGTAAGGGTCACTAGCAACTATGTACAAAATGCGAAGTAACTGCAGAACATCTTCTACTCCACAGGAGTTCTGCCCACTGCCAGCTTTGGCCTGAGGTTGTTCCTTAGCCAAACTAAGGATATCAGAATTTTGAAAAGTAGAAATGGCCCCCTGACTTAATCCAGATTTTGATCCATGTTCACAAAAATCCTGTAAAATAAGAATTGTTCAGAATGAAACCTGCATGTGTTTCATCTGTAGGACTGCACGCTCCAAGTTAATGATATGAAAAATCAGAATGGTTACGGTGCTTATTAACCTCAACAGTTAAATTGTGGATGGCTTGAATCGTGACTCAAATGCCTTTTAACACAACTGTATTTAACAAAAGATAGCAAAAATAAATAAATAAAAAATAGAGGTGAGCAGCAAGAACAAAACTTGGTACCAGCATGTGAACATTCAACTCTCCTATCCGTGTCATATCCCTCCTCCACAAGAATCTTTAAAAGCTGCAGAACAAAGCATACAGCCATTCATAATAAAAACAAAAAAGAAGTTTGGATGCAGACATATACCTTGTATGCAGCTATGAGCTGGGAACAATTTCTGTTTTTCCTAATACTTTTATTAGTGCCGGTTAATTTCCAATGGCGCAGGAAAGCCGAGTCTGCATTCTTCTGCAGGTAGGTTATCAAGTCATTCTTTGGTAATTCGTCAGTGCCAAGGTACTGCTCCACATGCTCTACAGACCAGCAACCCTACAACAGGAACCACCAAGTGTTGGTTTTTCCTGATTGTAAAGTTTTGAAGATTTCACATGCATTACATGTCGTCTTTTTTAAAAGGAGCATGCATTTACAAATCCACCCACTCACATCCTTCCAGTAACTGAAAACTGTTAGTTTTTTTTAATGGAGCATTTAAAATACTGCCATGAGATTTGGCTTGCTTTTGTTTAAACAGCCACAAGAACATACACAAAAGCACAGACATAAGTCTTACCATTTTTCCACTTTCCTTCTCTTTATCAGAATCCTTCATTTCTCTGTACATGATTCTAGGCAAGACAACAATGAATTAATATTTCATACTCATAGCACATCCTCTACATTCTAAATTACAACTTGACAAAGTTAAGAAGCCTTCAAGTCCCTTATTAGAATTCTTCCTTTCCCATTGGTTACTCTCCTAGTATGACACAAGTTCCTTGGGTGTAGTCACTGGAAAATACACACCATCATACCGTATTGCACATTCTGTCTGTTACTATAAAGCCAGTAAGGTAGAATGAGAGTAGAAAGAATAGCTGAGGTTGGAAGGGACCTCTGGAGACCTAGTCCAATACCCCTGCTCAAATGTCATCTTTAAATGACATTTCCTGTATTTCCGTTGGAACTGCTGTCTTCTTGTCCCTTCACTTGTCACAACAAAGTAGAGTCTAGGCTTATTTTCCCTACTTCCTCCTATCTGCCATTCACAGAATTGTTTAGGCTGGAAAAGATCTTTAAGATCATAGAGTCCTACCACTAATCTAACACTACCAGGCCCATTGCTAAACCACGTCCCTCGTCACCACACCTACATGTCTTTTAAATACCTCCAGTGACAACAATTCAATCACCTCCTTATGCAGCTTGTTCAGGATTTGACAAACCCTTTCAGTAAAGAAATTTTTCCTAATGTGCAGCCTAAACCTCCTCTAGTGCAAACTGAGACTATTTCCTCCTATCACTTGCTGCTTGAGCAAATAGAACACCCACCTTGCTACAACATTCTTTCAGGTAGTTGTAACGAGCTATCAATAAAGCCTCTTCTGTTCTCTCAAGACTCTCTTTGAATGACAAATGTTCCAAGCCCTTTAATCATCCCAAAAGCCCATCCTAAGCCCTAAGAAGCACCAGACTCACTCTAGTATCCATTTCCCTTGTACTGTGGAACACTCTGAATGAATGTGTCTCACCAGTGCTGAGCAGAGGGGAAAAAAATCACCTGCCTGAATCTTCCTAATGCAGGCCAGGATGCTGCTGACCATGTCTGCTGCCAGGCTCCATAGCTGGCCCTTGTTCAACACTATGTCCACCAGGACTAACACTCAGGGCCTTTTCTGCCAAGCTGTTTTCCAGCTACTGGCCCCTAGCCTATACTGACTCACACAGTTACTTTATCCCAGCTGCTAGACTTGGCATTTCCCTATGTGGAACTTCATGAAGCTCCATTTCTCCAGCCTGATGAGGTCTCTCAGAATGGCAGCACCATCATCTGGTGCAACAAGGACTCTTCCTACTTTTGTTTGCGTACTTGGTGAGGGTCTCTATTCCAACACACAGTTAATTATTGTAGATGTTAAACATGACTGGACCCATTCTCATCCTTTGTAATGCACCAGCTGGCCTCCATACCAATTATCACAACCACGTGAGCCTGGCATTTCAGGCGGTCTTCAGACACTAAATTCATACTTCACTAGTTTGTCAGTGAGGGAGAAAGCATTGAAAGCTTTGCTGAAATGGAGGAAAAATAACACTGCTGCTTTCTCCTCATCCACTGAACTAGTCATCACAGAAGTCTTTCAAGTTGATTAAGCATGATTTTGGCTTCATAAATCTATACCATCTGCTTTCAATCACCTTGTCCTTCACTGTTTGAAACCAGTTTCCAGGACTACTTCCATCACCTTTTCAGGGATGGAGGGGGTGACCAGTCTGTAGTTCCCTACTTAGATATTTGATGTCCCTCTAGAGAATAGGAGTGACACTTGCTTTCCTCCTCAGAAAGTCTCAGGAATATCTCCCAATCAACATGACATTTCAAAGATAATCAAGAGCAGCCAGCTCCTGTGGGTGCATTCAGCTGGCTCCCATAGACATGTATGTCCTGCTTCTTTAAGTGTTCCCTAACCTTTTACCCTTCACATCCTTCACCAGATTCAACTCCAGATGGTCTTTGGCTTTCCTAACTCCCTACCTTCTGAATCACTTCACCCTTCTTCCACCTCTCACACACTTCCTTTTTATATTCTGAATTATATTCTGAGTTTCTTGTTCATCCCATGCAGGTCTCCTACTGCCTCTGCCTGACTGCCCACACACTGGGATGAATTTTTCTTGAATATGGAGGAAACGGTGCTTGAAAAACCATCTCTCCTGGACTTCTCTCCTTTCTAGAACTATATCCCCATGGGATTCTTGCAAGCAAATTCCCAAGCAGACCAAATTCTGCTCTCTTGGTCAATTGCTTGACTTTTTCAAGTACTATTAACAAGTGACAGTTGAGCATTAGAGATTATAACTTTTTTGTTCTGTAATCACAGCACTAGCATTAAAATCATTAAGAATATTGTGACAAACACAAAATCCCCTAGTTCTAGCAATCCTTCCTGCAGGGAAGGAAGCAAAAAACATTGTTTCACACTCTTTTCCTAATTAGCCAGCATCATTCTCTACAGAGGATAACACACTTGTGAGCTTACGTGTATGTTGGTTCCCAAATACGTCTGAGTTTGTCTGATTTCACATTGCCACTACAGGAAAGCTGCAACAGTTTCTGTACATAGTAAAAGATGGTAGATCTGAAGTTTGTCAGGGGCAGTTCTACTTCTCGAGTTGTTCCAAGACCTGAAACTTTCAAGGTGAGGGCTAAACGTGGTGAAGGCATGCACTCAACCTCTTCCAAGAGCTCTGAATGAGGTGTACCTGCACAGGAAAAATAATTTCAGAAGCCATTTAATACAAAATACATACCATGTGACAAGTTGCCTTAAACATGGAAACGGCTCAGTAAGGCAACGTGGAGGCACGCTGCACACATGCCGAAGAGATGATACTGAGTTGTAACTATGAACTATATCTAAGCATACAACTACAGCACTTCATCTGAGTAAAGCTAACAGGAGTTTCTGAAATCCCTGATGATTCTTACTCCTTGATAACTTCTCCTTGAACATCAGCACAGTACATGCATTTTTCTTTTCACACACAGTACCTTCCTGCTGTATGGACTCCTTTCACCGCACCAGAATTAACAGTGGCTCATTTCCACACCAGCTAAATCTACCTATGCCTTTCTGTAATGAACACTGACTATATCCACACTGCTAGGAACTAAGAAGGAACTAAAGAAAACATCAGGTGCTCTGCTGCTGATCATGCAGACTGCTCAATTATTGTATTAGCTTTCCTCCTGCCTCTGCTTTGGACTGTTTCAACAAGCCCTCTCCAATTAAAGCTGTTCTGGGTAGCTGAACACATGGATTCTTCCCTGCAAGTAAAATCAGACATAGCAAAGAGGTTTATCACTAATCAAAGTTAAATTCATGAGTATGTTGATTTTACACAGCACTTATTTTACTTTCCTGCAATAACCCTTGGATCTGCAGCAGCAGAGGAAGCTCTTATTCAGAGAAGAGACACACATTCACAAAACCACATTGTACTGGTGAATAGGAACCCCAGAAGCCAGTGGGCCGTTCCAAGCAAGTCTCCACCAAGTACCACAAATGGCTTGTCAGTATACCTGGTGGAGGAATTTCCAGGTCAGTTGTCTGCTGAACATTAGTACGACCAGGTCTTGGGTCAAATGCAGGAACCAGAGCAGAAAACTGCCGTTTCAATACATAATCATCATCCCATGTTCTTCTACGGCCTCCTTTGGTTTCATACTCCTCTTCTTCCTAGAAAATAAGCAGTTAGGGGATTTTTTTTTAGATTCTGCTAGGAAAAAAAATCAGTTGATCAAAATTTTCGAAGTTGATTATGGAATACTGCAGTTACGTAAACTAACATTGACACTAAAGACATCAAAGCTGGTACTTAGTATTGGATCCATTGAACTGGTCAAGCAGGAATCAAGAAAATTATCAAAAAATACAGAAACCAATAAAATGGACTAACCTTTCAATAGCTGTATTTACAATTTCCGGAAAAAAAAACCCAACTTCCCATTAAGCACTAGAAACTAGGGAAATACAGGGTATTGAAAACCAGCAAACTTGGTGTAGATGTTTTGTGTATTCCAAACTTTGGAATACCAAAAGATTTGGGGGGGTAGGGGCAATCAATGATGTCTAAAAAGACACATTAATTTTTCTGAAAATAAGAAGGATTTTCTTGAGAGTATATACATATTGATACATAATGTCACACATTTTATCCAAATATTAAATCAAATACCAAAATATTAGAACTATTATAGTGGGAAGAAACCTGATTTTCAATAAGTATTAATTTGTGATGACTCTACCAAGTTTTCCTACAACAATCTATTTAGCTCCTCATTGAGAATAATTAGGTCATGTATCAGAGGAAACAGACTGGAACGCAAGAAAGAAAAATTTTATGTTCCAGACTTGATTCTTGCTGTGTAATCTTAAACAAAGACTAACTTAGCTATTTCTTCTTTTTCCCCCATGAATTACAATAGCAACTGCATTTAATCATTTCTGAAAAGTGGTAACAGTCTACAAACTAAGGTTGTTTGCATTGTAGATACACTGAAGTAGTAATGGCTTTTCCATTCCTAACTTTATATGTTTGTGCAGAAGGTGAAACAAGTATTTAATAATGCAATGAAGTTTCTATTAAAAGTACAATCATAGTAAGTTAAGATGCTATTTTGGTTCAAATGACTAAAAGTTTGCATATTAATTGCAAGAGGAAGTGTCTATAATTCTGTAAAATATCCACATTTAAGTACTAAACATTAAATTATCATTTGTGAAGTCTTTCATTTCACCTCTTAGACCTTACAATCTCCATTCACTTCAACAGTGGTAGAAGACCAAGCATTATTGATACCACTGAAGGAGAACCAAACGAAGAGCCAGGACTCACAATCATGTAGGCAAGACCCAAGTGGACTAAACCTGCTGGGTTTTTGTCTTGGTTTTTTTTGTTTGCCTGTTTTTTAAATAAGAAGAGGTATTTCCTCTGGCATACTTAAATAATTAGTTTGTTTCACACAGGCCTGCAGTTAAACATATCCCAGAACTGTATCATAACATTCAGAGCATTTTATCAGCCAGTGACCTACTGATGTATCATTTCTACTGTCTGTCAACCTGTTCCCAGGCTGCTTTTAAGATGTGAATTCTGATCTGTAAGGTCTCAGGGCGTGCTGCTGTTCAAGAACACTTTTCTCTGGAATAAATATTGAAGGTGCCATCCAATTTGTACAGAAAGGGGACTGCCCTGTTAGCTGTCCTATCTGGTGAGGCCTTGCAATTTTATCACAACCATCTGTAGGGGAAAGCAGCTTTCTTAATCCTCAGAATATAAACAAGAATGTGGAAAATGGACAGTGAGCCGTCTTCATAAAGCAGTATTCAGTTTGCAGCCCCCAAAAGTACAATATGATTTTATCTCTGGCATTTCATATAGAATCTTAATGGATAGGTTACCGCAAACTAGTTATCTGAAATCTCAATAACTTAATTTTATTAACGGAAAGATTATAGCTAGGACCCCATATTGCCAAAACAAAAAAGAACCTGTGGATTTTTATGAGTCTGTTAGTCCAGATATCATCTGTACTAACTATACTGTACCATAACTTCTTCATATTCTTGATCTTCTTGGTTGTCATCTTCATTTTCATCATCTTCTTCATCTGGCTCAGGCAGATCCTCATCATCATCTAACTCTGCCAACAGAGTACTCGCTCGGCAGCTATCAAGAAAATCTATAATATACATATATATATATTTACATAGAGAACAGAAGCCAGAAATAACTTTTAAAACAAAATTTTGAAAATTAAAGAATAGGAGCACTGAGGACAGTAAAAAATAAAAATAATCTCACTTAAGCAGGAGAAAACAAAAATACTGTTTATGGTATAAGAAGAAGAAAAGCTCTGATAAAAGCATATATCTGACAAAGGCCAGGGGTCTAGTTAATTGCATAATTAACAAAAGAAGCACTTAATAGTTGTATAATTAAGACCGATCAGTTTCTCATTTGCTTATATCAAACTTTTTATAATTACATATAATTACATGAATTTATACTGTCTGTTCATATGTCTAATTATTTTTTAAAACAGCTTAGTGATTTAATTTTCACTAAGAATGTGTGGCTCAATCCTCAAATTGCAATGCAAAGAACATACAAATATTTAAGAGTGATACTTTTAAAGATTTGATTGATAATTAATTTTCATAACAAGGAACTGAAGACAAAGACAAAGCTCAGATTCACCCACCTAGTACTAAGACTTAAAAATCAAGCCTCCAAATCCACAAAATAAGTTCACAGCAGTCAAAGGTGAACTGGCATGAATCCTTACACTTTTACTCTCTACCTATACCACCCAAATATCCTTTGAATTGTTGCCAACACACCAACAGAAACTTTAATTCAACAATATTGGTCCAGTTGTTTATACTTAAAAATTTGTCACCCATGCAAGCTTTTAAGTGAGACTTAACAGACTAAAGGTGGATGGATCGTAATCATCTGCCTCCAAGCAGCTCAATTCCAATATCCATTGAAGCTACCAGGTATTTTCCAAGCTATTTCAATAGGCAACAAACCAGAACTCAACCTTAATTTAATCAAATTTAAAACGAGTATCTATTCCATCAAAAAATTCTCACAATCCAATAAACTGAACACAAGGAAGTATTTTCTCATATCTAGACAAGGTTTTTCTCAACTTCATTTAATCAACTTGACTTTCAGCTGTTATCAACCTAGTTAACTAAATCTTCTTTCACAGGATTCACATCCTGCAAATAACTTCTATCCTAATGTCTGTTTCTAGCACACAGTGCCCCGGTAAGCCTGGTTTTGTTCCTCAAATCATGTAACTCCATGCTCTGGGTCATATTCATTTCTGCACTCTTTCCAATTTTTTGCTACTACTATTGTGGTATTGAGAAACCTACAACCTCATACACTATTTTAAGTCTATAGTGTGCCTCATAGCTGATAGTTTCCAATAACTGAGTAATATGAGGTAGCTCATGACTAAGCATAACACAACAAAAAAAAAAAAATTTTAGTTAGAAGTTCATATTCAAACTGCATTACATACTAAAGTGATTTGATTGAGGAAAAGATTAAGTGCCTACACAAACTAAACCACAAATAGTAAGAACATGGGATAGAAACTGCTGAAAGAAAACCAGCAAATGCTATGTTAACGCTACTTATTGTCTTAACAGAACTAGCAACACATGAACAGCTCAGCTTTCAAATACTTTTCAATAAACACTACATGAAAAACTCGTAACAAAGGAAGAAAAGGAAAAAAGCATTCATTAGAAGACTGCTTATGTTCATTTAAAAATGAAACTTACCATATAAAGAATATTCTGCCTCCTGACCTGTATCGCTTTCACTAGATGTTGATGTTAGGCTAGTAGTTAGAGTATTACTAAGTGACTGACCGACAGATAAAACTGTAGTTGCTGTAGCTACATTGCTGCTGCTAGTAACACTGGATGTAGACATGGTCACTGTTGATGTGGTACCAGTTGTAGTCAGGTTAGGAAAACTTTGTGCACCCATAAGAGGGGAAGCTAGAGATAAAGATATGGTAAGACAAAATAAATGATTTGATGACTTGAAGAGTACAAAATTACATGCATTACTCCTGTGTTCAAAAATATATTTGGGGTTCAAAAATTATCAGGTGCAGTATTTTACAATAAAGAATAATAGACTAAAAGGGAGGAGTTTCCCAATGCAAAAATGCACCCTACCATGCAGATAGTCACTTCTGAGCTTATTTAACGTTGGGGGGAAATTTTCAACCCACCACACCTTGCATACATTTAAAACAAACAATTTCATTATACAAATCCCCAAACCCCACTATGAAGCTGAACTTTTTTCACATTCAACATATAAAAAGTCTTTCCGAAATTGGTTCATCCAATACTGTGTCTGTCTAAGACTAAAATGTAATTTGACCTCTAAAGAGCAATACAATTTAAATCACATGGGGAAAACAGTTAAACATTATATACAAACTGAGAACAGGACATATTAAGACAAACGTAAAACTTTTCCGCATTTCTCTAAAGTTATTAAAGCAACTCTGATTTGCCATTTTGCACATACCTTTCAGCACAAATGTTCATAATGGGCATCAAGCCTGACTTGGCAGTATGGAAAATGCATCACTTAATACTTTACTTATGTCAGATAATCACATCCATAATTTTCAGAGTAAGCAAGCAACAGCTAAGTTCCCAGACTGCATACTCAAAACACCCACAGTACATCCATTAGTTACCAATTGAAACAACAGTGAACTCACTGTAAAAACCCAGTTGAAAGAGGTTCCTAGTAGTCTACACAACCAAGTTATATCTATATGCAACTACACATCTACAGCCTGATCTTCAAAAAGTTTTCTTGCATGCTTCTCTTCAAGCACAGAAGACTAATGACATTTGCATGTGCAAATCTGGGGGGTCACCTATATTTAAATCTAAACCTTAAGTTTTACAATCTACCTTTTTTTTTTTAAATTTAATAACTGCAAGTTTTGCAGCTTTAAAGTAAACATTTTCATGACTGCATCTTATGTAAACTGAGGCACTGTTTTCTTAAAAGAAAAAAAAAAATCCAAATTAATCTGAATTCTGTATTTCAGACTATTATTATTAAGGTTTGCAAAGGTTACTACCCTTGAAGGAGGATACAATACAACAAAGATTTTTCCCCTAAGTGTATTTGGTAGATTTTTATAACAAGCAATTTTAATGGTTTAAATTTTTTTATTTTTATGTTTGGTAGTGGTTGGCTGAGTTGGTTGGTTTGGTTTTTTTGTGGTGGTGTTCTAGTTTTGGGTTTGGGAGGGTTGGTTGTTTGAGGTTTTCAGGATTTGTTGTTTGCTTGGGGTTGTTTTGTTTTGTTTTTCTTTTCCTTAGGAACTTAACTAACAGATTAAAAAAAAAAAATCAAATAAAATACCAACAAAGTGACCCAAACAGATATAGTGCTTGAAACTGTGTGTGGGTAGGGAGAAAGTGAAAATTAAATTCAGGGGTGTTATAAAGCCATGCTGACCTTTATGAAAGCACTGAAATTTTCCAACCCAAAGGGTTTTTCGTTGTTATTGTTTAAGAACTTGAAAATAATTTGTTCTGTATTCTTATCTTCCAAACAATTCTAATTGATGACAGTAAACTTTGATGTTATAATAAACAGAAAAAGCCTTGCAAGTGTCAGCATTTGCTCTGAAATCAAGGACAAGTGAACTGGCTAACCTCGACACCACTTAACTCCTGCTCAATACTGCTGTTTTTTAATGCAACCACTACAGCAAGACCAGAAAGACTTAACACCACTAATCATGATTTCAGACCTGACTTGGAGTTTTGCTGTTGTTTGGGATGGGGATTTTTTGTTGGTTGGTTTTGTTGGTTGGTTTTTTTTGGAGTTGGTTTGTTTGCTGTTTGTTTTGTTTTGGGTTCTTTTGTTTGTTTGTTTTTCAAACGTGGACAGGCAAAAAAAAAAAAAATCCAAGCTTTTTATACTGCTTTAATAGAACTTTAGTAAGATTACTTCAAGTGAGTCTCTGATCTCTTTTGGGGGGCACAAGCTCTCATTTAGCAATTTCTATTTGTATAAAATGTATAAAACAAAACAATTCCTACAGAAGGAATAATTTAGAAGTATGTATGTATTTTAATCTTAAATTCAAATTTGCCACTTTCTTATTTCCAACTGCAGCACTGTATGATATCAAACATCCACAAAACCTGTTATATATGCTAAAATATCTTACTGAATTTTTCAAAGGTGCCCTCTCTCCAACACAAAACTACTTCAGAACCAGAAGTGCTCACTATCTGCCTTGAGTATCTTATTCACATTTTTAATGCAGACCGAAAATGTTCCTCCCATTTCAGTATCACAATATCAGTGAATGAATACATATAAAAAAAAATCTCCCTGGCAAAAAAACCCAAAACACTATTTAAAGAAATAAATTAATAATTAGTAATTAATTTTAAAATGCTGAAAGTAAGCACAACATTTTTAAATAAATAGGCACAGAACTCCTGGCTTGGATAATTTTACTTTTTCTAACTTGCCTACCTCATGAACTGCAGCATTCTGGTTAAAATGCTATTAACATCACTGAACAAAACACCTAAGAAGGCTGGTTTAGTAATAATTCTGATGGGAGCTGAAAGTTCAGAAGAGGGAACTTACAGCAGGTTTGCAATTTACATGCCGATACATTGATCCTACATAGAATTTGAGAATCTGTATATATACATATGTATAATTTGAGAATTGGCCCCTCTACTCTGCTCTCATAAGACCCCACCAGGAGCACTGTGTCCAGTTCTGGTGCCCCCAACATTACGTTAAGAGTTGGAAGGAACCTCCAGAGATGAGAGTCCAAACCCCCTGCCAAAGCAGAATCATCTAGGGCAGGCTGCACAGGAATGCATCCAGGGTTCTGAGTTTTGAACGTCCCCAGAGAAGGAGACTCCTCAACCTCTCTGGGCAGGCTGTTTCAGTGCTCCATCACCCTCACTGTAAAGAAATGTCTTCTCATGCATTCCATTTGGTGCCCACTACCCCTCATTCTATCACTGGGCACCACTGAAACAAGATTGACACCTTCATCTTGATAAAAACCACTCAGGTATTTATAGATGTTGGTAAGATCCCCTCTCAGCTTTCTTTTCTCCAGACTAAACAGCCCCACGTGTCTCAGTCTTTCTTCAAAAGAAAGATGTTCAAATCCTGTAATCATACTTATAGATCTTTGATGGACTCTCCAGCAGATCCCTGGATCCCTGTCTCTCTTGAATAGGGGATCCCATCACTGGACACAATATTCCAGGTGTGATCTCACCAGGAATAAGGAGAGCATTGAACTGCTGGAGCAGGTCCAGAGGAGGCCACAAGGATGATCAGAGGGCTGGAGCTGGGACAGGCTGAGGGAGCTGGGGCTGTTAAGCCTGGAAAGAAGGCAGTGCTGGGGAGACCTTACAGCAGCCTTCCAGTACCTGAAGGGGGCCTACAGAAAATCTGGGGAGGGGCTTTTTACAAGGGCTTGTAGTGATAGCACAAGGGGCAATAGACTGAAGCTGGAAAAGGGTAGGTTTAGACTGGATATAATGAAGAAATTCTTTCCAGTGAGGGTGATGAGACACTGGAACTGGTTGACCAGGGAGGCTGTGAATGCCCCCCTCCCTGGAGGTGTTCAAGGTCAGGTTGGACAGGGCCTTGAGCAACCTGGGCTAGTGGAAGGTGTCCCTGCCCACGGCAGGGGGATTGGAAGTAGATGATCTTTAATGTCCTTTCTATCCCAAAGCATTCTATGATTCTACAACATGCAAATGTTAAAGCTATCGAAATGCCATTTAAATCCATGTTAACCACAAACTTCCTTACACTTAATATGCCTGAACAGTTTGCTGAATCTAAGTCACAGAAAAAAATCTTCCACAGTAGAGTATGCTAAGTTGCAGCCTGACAGAATTCAGGGATCCACTAAAATTTCACTGTACTGCAGTTTACTTTTTTCTTTCTATTCTGTTCTTTGTTCCCATGGTCAGAGACTTTAACTGCCATTCCTCAGCAGAAAAGAAAAATAACAGAAATACACAGATCAGAAAAAACAAGAGTATCCCACAGTAGCTACTGTTACTAGTCTTAGTCCATTTACCTAAACCACATTCTCTCTTCCTGAACATGTAATAGACATCTAATTCAAATGATTTTCTGTTTCATTTATATCATAGTCATTGTAATCTAATATCATAGGGCAAAGTAACATGACATGAACTCTCTAGCTTTTGAGTTCTACGTGTACACTGCTCTAAGTTCATTTCTTAATCAGGCCAACAGAATGCAAACTTAAGTCTAATAAAAGCCAAAGAAGTAACAAAAAGTTTCAACCAAAAATAAATATAGCTCACTTACTTGCAGTACTCATGACATTTCTTCCCAAAGTATTAGTATTGTTATCACTGCTACTGCGGCTTAAATTCATGTTGTTTGTGGCATTAGTACGTGCTATGTTGGCCACTCTTCGTACAAAGGACTCCAAGCTGGAAGTTTCCCGAGATGATAAATTTGGAACGCTTGCACTGGAGCTCATTGGTGCCCCAGCAGCCAACAAAGAACTGACTGAGAGTCTGTTACTTGCTGAAGAGCTTAAAGGTCGTTGGGAAGCTGCTTCTTTATTAGTCAGTTCGGAGACTGAACTCACATCAGGAGAGCTTACGCTAACAATTCCCATGGATATAGCACTGGACTCCCCGGGAGCACGGATTGAATTATCAGGACCTAACTTCCTCTCTGCATTTTCGTTTCCCATGTCCGCTGTTAAGGTGCTGGTGCTTGCACTGGAAGATGACCCTACTTCAGCCTGAGGCACACTATCAGCGGAAGACAGAACAACAATTGGTTCATGGACGTCAGTGCCTGAAACTATATTTTGCTCCATTACACTTTCTGATCTCCGCTCCATTTTGGTCGAACCCAAGCTGATGTCGCTGCTACTGGCCACGCTACACACAGAACTGCTGCTTCCTTTTCTACTTGAGGAGCCTGCAGCAGCAGTCGTCTTGTCTGGACAGTTGTTTTTCACCAAGCTGCTCCATGACTGCGTTGTGCCTGAAACAGTGGATGAAACAGGTTTGGGTGATGCCGCTGAATCAGGGTCGTACCCTGGTGCAAGCTTGAGGTCAAACTTTCCTTCTGCGCCCATACGGTAAGAGTTAGAGCCACCAGCATCCCAGGTGACATCAATCCAGCCTGGAAAGGGACAGGAGTTTGTGAGATCCAGCAGAAAGCAGACAGGAGCGTGTCAGACAGTAGCTCCACAACGTGGGATCAGCTTCTCATAAGGGCTGCATGTCTGAATTCACAAAATCACTAAATAACCCTTAGCACCAATTAAAAAGGAAGGGTTTAAATGATCTGGTATTTTAAAACGTTGTTAACATTGAGGCAGCAAGTATGATCAGCCTCTGTCTTCAGGGTACCAGAATCCAGCCAAAAGTAAAGTCTCCTTCAAGAAGGAACCTGACCTACTAGGATCTCTCAGTGTTATTGTTACATTCTCCAATAACAGAAATGTATATCATCATAATTTATTTAATAGTATTTGTCACGAAATTAAAATTCTCACATAGACATTCTCTAAGTTTTTTTTTCTTTGCTGGATGCTTGTGGATAAGCGTTGTTTACCTGACAGAAAATATGCTATGAGACTGATTCATTTGGGATTTCTTATTCTTGCCCTATAAAGTCAAAGAATTAATTTACTGATACTCAGTTTTTTAGTTCAACAGTTTACACAGACTTAAACATTTCTTATTCACAGGAACAGCCTTACATCAGCCAGGTAAAGACTATTTCAAGTGAGACTTCAGGGGGCAAAAAAGAGTGTTTTTCACAGAGTGAAACTGTACATTGGGACCAAAACCACACTGAAAAGTGATGCTACTTTTAAATTCCTTTACTAACTGATTATTTGGAGTACTGTTAATTTTTAAACAGTTAAATGTAACAAAACTGCAATGAGGGTAGCATGCAAAATTCAGCTGGATAGGTCAGAAATAGAAGCAATTTATTTTGCTTGTCTTGAGTACGTACCACAATCTCAAAGTCATCTAAAAAATTCCTTCTAGTATATCTTATTGCATGTTAACTGTAACAAAACTCACTGCCACTTTTTAAATTTATACACATTTTCTTTAAAAATGAAATTTAAACAGCTCAGTCATCATTTGAATGATTTGTCTGAGGTTACAGAACAAGATGTCAGGGCCAGAGGTACACGCATTTTTCTTCAATAAAATAAAGAAGAGCTAATTTGAAGTAAAAAAAAATTGTTTCTTAGTAGAACCAGGTGCACTTCTACTTAGTAACTATGCACAAGTCATCACCTCCTAGACCAAAACACATTATGGGTAACTTTCCACTTAGAAATATCACTCTGGAGGAAAAGTACTTTAAAATAGATAAAAATGTTTGGGTATGATCAGACATATCATGCCCCATGACCAGGTTTAGATCATGCTATTTCTGTATGATTTTATTCCATCTTCATGAGCTATATCTGAGTAGCTTCATGCCACTGAATCTTTAAAGGGTAAAGTTCTGAAGCAAGTCTGAAATGTTTCCTTTCTACAGTTTATTTGCCTTTCATATCAAATACAGGGGAAAAAGTTCCATGCTGCAGTTAAACTGTAATTTTTCTCTTTATGAGTACCTGAACAGGGTATATTGTAAAAGCATCACTAAATAACTGTTCTTGTTTTGTATAGTTCCTTTTCTTAAAATATTTATTACAAAGAGTTTTAAATCTGCACAATATTTTGGTACATATTATGTCCTTGGGAGTCTTATTGCTCCATCTTAGCAGCCCTAGAACAGCTCAAGACTCGTCTAACCTGGTGAATAATGACAAAAATGTCAATGGGATACTATTTTAAAATTCTGTTTTAAAGAAAACTGTGGCAGGAATAAGAGTGCTGATCCACACTTCACATTATTTGGCACCACCATTCTATAAATGAAGATCGATTTCACCTATGCTTAGCTTAAATGGGAAAGTTTTACTGGAATATAGGAAGGAAAACACTGATTTAGTTGAATACTACTCACCAATAATACCTAAAGTCTTCAAAGTGAGATGTAGCTATGGATACTGTTGCATCTAATAAGAACAATATACAGATGACTGAATAATTCCCTACAAGCTATACTGAATGGCTTAAATAAGATTCAAAAGGTTTCAACATATTTTTAAGACATTGTACTTCGGACATTTCTCCATGTTTAAGAGCTGACAACTCAACAAAGTAGAAGAAGTTTTAAAATCTAGCTAAGAATGAGCCTAAGAGGGGCTGGAGATGCTTCAGAAATGAGTCAAATCTTATATACCCCAAGAGAGGGAGATGGGGAAAAAGGTGGAAAGCATATTCAGCTGACAAGATCACCACCTCTTCTGAAGCCTCTGCAGAATTTTAGCTTTCTGAGCACTGACTTCCTTGGCTACTGCAGGTTGTTTTGCTTCAAGTATTCATTACTTATCATGCTTTTGATTGAAACAGAAACTAACAACTTGATCCCCATGAAGGTAGCAAGGTAGGAAAGGTACAGGATACAACAAAATTAAAGAAAAATACTGCAAATGCTAAGCTAGAAGGAATAAAGAAGGTAATTACAGAATTTGCAAGCCCAAAGCTTTATCAGTTTTCATCAATCACCTTCATATACTTTTTTCTTTGTAACAGATGTCTAAGTAATGATTTGGTGTTTTACTTAAGCAAAGCTCTATAAAAGTTTCATTTAGAGAAAGATTTTCTTTTTCACACATTAATATGGAATTTCAAACTGTAGTATCTGTAGTACACCTGGGCTCCTCCTCCCCAAAATATTTAAATTTTCAAGCTACTACAAAGGAAATACTTTAATGTTACCCACTACACACGAAGGAATCATGCTTCAGACATATACAAATCCAGGCAACTTGTGCTCACCGTTATGCAGTTCTCCTGTAACAGTGCCTTCACCCTGGGGGCTTCCATCCTGATCTCTCCATTTCCAATCAATTCCTCTAATTACACGAGCTCCTGGAACCATGTATTTTAACACCTGAGAACGGACCAGGCGGCGCTGCCTTCGCAGATTTGCTTCAGCTTCTTTAGCAGCTTTCCCTACATGAAATGTAAAGTCAGACAAAAAGACTTAACGGTATTGAATTATTGGGGAATAATTCTGAGCTTGTTTCTAAGCAAGTTCCACTGCAAAAGTTAAAGCTGCTTTTTCACAATGATTTTTACACTGTACATTCGTTCTTCAGTATTTTAAGAAAACAAACAGGCTGCAGACATTCTTTTTCTTACCCAGCTGATCTTCACAGACTCCATTCACAGTGCCATAAAGTTCAAATCCAGACAGGGAGAGGTAGTGTGTTTGCCCACTGGCATTCTTTCCCATCTGTTTTATTCTAACATGTCTCCAACCTTGTTTCTCATCTTTTGGAGGATCTAAAGGCCATGTTGCTGTAGACCTTTAAAAATGTAAAGAGGCCATGGGTTGGGGAACCAGGAAAATAAAACAAAACTAAACAAAACAAAACCGCCAAATAACCTTAATACCAAAGCAAACAAACCCATAATTCTGAGCACGTATGGATAAAATCTGAAAACTTCCAGGACTACAAGATACAAATTCTGGATGAGTGCTGCTGTTACTATTTTCTCAAAGAAATACATGAATCAAATGTAACATTTGCAATAATGGAAAAGTACAAATGCCATTATATGAACCAGGAATCACTTACTGTCCTGCCCACCCTGATAATTTAGATCACCTAACATTCCTTACATACTGTTATGTTATTACACATACAGAACATTTGAATTAGTCTACAGCCAAGTACATTTTTAACTGAGCTCAGGTTTACATAAAGTGATAAAATACACTGACATACCCTGGTTCGTTGAGACTACAGTCATCAACATGAGTATACAAAGTAGTCCAGTTCTGTCCATCCTTTGATACCTGAAAAACCCAATTTCTGAGAGCAGACCGTCCATAACCTCGAGCGTGGCGTAACGTATAAGCTGATGGTACAACCCAAAGGCCAAGATCTATGGCAAACCAAGCATTCTTATCATCATTAGTATGACAATTGAGGGCTGAACTGTCACGGCTTAGGATGTCTTCTAATCGACCATAAGGTAGATTTCTTCCTTCTGAAGATGTAACTACTACTAACCCATAGGCTGCTGGATTTACCCACTCATATGCAGTTCTGTATCAAAAAGAGAAAGGTACTGTTTATTACTTTTATTAAAAAAAAATTATATTTACTGTAAATCATGTATTACAACTGAGTTTATTACAAACCAAAATGATTAATACCATTTTAGATAATTAGGTAACTTTTGAGATGTTCTAAACATCGCTTTAGTACAGTGGTTTAAAAATAAAAGAAACAACAAAACCAAAGACAACCATGGCAAACAAAAACTAGACTCAAACTTCCCAACTCCTTCATTTCTCAGGAAGCACAGAAAAAAATTCTCAATACAACTTCAGAGATTCCTCTTTTTTCTATTTAAGTAGAGCAAAAAGAAATGTAATTCTATTGATCAAGAGTAAAAGCAATGATACCTCCCACTCCTAAAAAAAAAAATTCTAACAAATTTCATTTATTATGAAATCTCTCCCCACTCCACCCCACAGACCAGTTTGGTGTCTGACTTCAGAATATTTGGCTTTGATGAAACTCACTTTGCATTTGTTCCAATCCAGTAAATAATTCCATTTTCATCAAAATCATGTTGATGCCTGAAGATGAATGTTTGGCCTTCACGTAGCTTTCGCACAAAAACAAAGGAAGCCCTATCGAAGTCATACCATTGCTTTGCTACCTACACATGAATGAAAAGAAATCAAATATTAAAGATGTAGAACACTACCCTTCCTTGGGAACTGTGTGTATGGTATGCTGCTCACCATTTTCAGGAGATACTGTTCCAGAGATTCAACAGTTGCCAAAGGCTCCATCTTCAGCATTCTACCAGTTCGATCTATTAGAGATGTCTCCCCTGAGGCACGCTCTAAACGAAATCTCAAGCGTCTTGTTAAGATCTGAAAGAGCAGCTAAACATTAATACAGGCTCTTCTGTTTAGGCTTTGTTACAGTGAGAAAAGTGATGTATGTCACTACAACAGCTGTAGCAGCTTATCAAGTATTTTTATCATGTAACGTAATCACACTATTTTCCATTTTAATGCTTTAAACATTCCCTGGCACTCCATTTTGTCATTAACCAAACAATTCTTT
Source organism: Indicator indicator (assembly GCF_027791375.1). Classification (NCBI taxonomy): domain Eukaryota; kingdom Metazoa; phylum Chordata; class Aves; order Piciformes; family Indicatoridae; genus Indicator; species Indicator indicator. The sequence goes on from NC_072013.1 coordinate 42,658,567, forward strand.
GACAATCAACATGCAAGCCAACTTTTCACATGTTCTCACAGCTTTTAGTTCCAAATCTTGTAGACTATCAGCGAAAGTAACAGAAAATCTGAAAGTATCATTTCAAAATATTCAATAGCAGCAGTTTTTGCAATTTTCTCCAACCAATGTCAAGCCAGAAATATTCGTACTTCATTGCCACCTTGTAAAATCCTGAAGTGTGCTTTCAAATAGAAATAATAAAGACTCCACAAAGACTGGACAAAAACAAGTAATGCTTTTAGCCAAACTGCAGCTTTCCTTTACAAGAATCTGCTAATATTGCAGGTGTCTTGTATTACCAAATGAACTCACAGCCCTTAGCACAGAAAGGATGTGGACCTGATGGAGCAGGTCCAGAGAAGGGCCATGAAGATGATCAGGCATCTGGAGCACCTCTCCTATGACAACAGGCTGAGGGAGCTGGGGTTCAGTCTGGAGAGGAGAAGGCTCCATGGAGGCCTGACAGTGGCCTTCAAGACCTGAATGGAGGCCTACAAAAAGGCTGGACTGTTTACAAAGGCCCAGAGTGAGAAGATGAGGGGCAATGGTTTGAGAGCAGAGTAGATGTAGGTTGGATATTAGGAAAAAGTTCTCTACCACGAGGGTAGTGGAACACTCAAACAGGTTGCCCAAGGATGTAGTTGAACCCCCATCCCTGGATATATTCAAGGTCAGGCCTGACAAGACACTGAACAACCTGATCTAGAGGAGTATGTCCCTGCTCACTGCAGGGGTGTTTGACTAGATGACCTCTGGAGGTCCCTTCCAACCCAAACCATTCTACAATTCTATGATTTCAACCCAATCCACTCATTACAAATAAATATGTCTTGTAAGTATCTTCAACCAAATGTTTGTTGAAGTAGTAAGTGTACTTGCTGTGGGGCATATTGCCATACAAAGAAACAAAACTTGAATACAAAAGGAAGAACAAGCACATTATCTCTTCAGTCAAAATTTACTTTCACGTCACAGTGTAAAAGTGACAGTAGAGGAACACCCTAATATTTATGTTGTTAAGAGGAAATAGATGCCAAAAACGTTTTGTTTTGTTTTGTATCTGCTTTAACAAGAAAAAGCTTCATACAGACTTAATGTAACTGTTCCTGACATTCATCCAAAACATTCAGTTGCGCATCAGTCATATACTGTTATCACTGCACATTTACCTGAAGATTATAGGTAGATCCTGGTGTATCATACAAGTGGAGAGGTAGCCGTTCTATAGACTCCAACACTGCTATCAATTTCCGAATTAATGCGACTGCTGGACGGCTGTGGAAGTGAACAGTTACCACATTACCACACAACAAGAGAAAAATAAAATTCTACAGTAGCTCAGAGAAGTGTACTCAACTGCAGCAAGTATCTTGACATGCTATTTCTACTGGTATCATCTTTTCTAGTCACATGATTACAGCACAGTAAGAAAAATATTTATCTGGAGAGCAGTAAACAGAAGTCACCTTTGTATTTGTCAAGAGATATAATTTGATACAGCTGACTCCTACAGACAAAGAATTCAATAACACTTTCAACTGCTACTTCAATAGCAGGTGCTATCTTTTAAGGCCAATTTTCTATACCAGAGAGACAAATTGAAATGGAAAGATCATGCTGCTTCACAGATGCAAAGGTTCTTCTAGTTTGCTTTTGGGTTTACCTTTCATCATCTTCATTTTCACTGAATGCTGTTTTGAAAACATTTATTCTTTCTACCAGCTGACTACAGTCTTGTTTCACATCTAAATCGACATTCTAAAGGGAAGAAAAAAACCACAACACGTTACTTGTAATACAAAGCAATATATTCATTCTTTATACTAGCACAAGTACCTGTTTAGTCTCATTCAATTACCCATTTAAAATTAGTATTTGAAAAGCTAAATGATATCAACCATTAGAACTCACCAGTGTTGATTTAAAGATTTTTAATGGCTTATTAGAACTTAGGTCATATATTGTGATAGCACATATTCAATGGACAGACCACTAACTGGAGCAAGTCTGCCTGAATTTCATTGAGACAGGAGGAACCCACATTTACAACAAATTTTTAAATTAAGGCACATGCCATTTTTTATTTTTCAGTAAGTTCTTTTTAAGAGACACATGTTCTATAAACTCACATTATTTAAAACTGTAAGCAATGACTGAACTAAGCCACTGCTGCACATTTCATATGGAGAAATAGTATTCTCATCCTTCAATAGTACAATTAAGTTTTCCAGAGCAGTCTTCATTAAATCTCTCCAAGTATTTTCTCCCTCAATACACTGCAAAACAAAAAGAAAATTAAGGCAAGTTCTTCCACCTGCTTAATTTGAAAAAGCATTGTCTTAGTAAAGTACATAACTAGGAATTACACACATTAGAAAACTACACACTTCAGACACATTGCAACTTGAGCCAGCAATGTGGCCTTTGTGGCCAAGAAGGCCAATGGTATTCTGGAGCATATTAGAAGGGGAGTGGTCAGTAGGTCAAAAGAGGCTCTCCTCCCCCTCTGCCCCAGTGAAGCCACACCTGGAATGTTGTGTCCAGTTCCAGGCCCTTCAGTTCAAGGACCTCAGGAAACTGCTTGAAAGAGTCTAGTGCAGAGCCACAAAGATGCTGAAGGGAGTGGAACATCTCCCTTCTGAGGTAAGGCTGAGGGAGCTGGGGCTCTTTGGCTTGGAGAGGAGACTGAGGGGTGATCTCATTCATGTTTATAAAGATATCAAGGCAAAGTATCAGGAGAAAAGAGCCAGGCTTTTCTCAGAGATGCCCAATGATAGGACAAGGGGCAATGGGTGCAAGCTGGAGCATACAAGGTTCCATGTGAAGAGAAGGAACTTTCCTTCACATCGTGACATGAGTCAGAACATTAACTTATGTGATTTCCACTGACATCACACATTATAAATTAAAGGAGGTACACTTACCTGTCTGTTTGTATGAAGCTCCCATGCAGACTCTAACTGTGTTGCTATATTCCTCAGTGTTACAACTACTCCTCGAGGCATGCTTTCAACAGCTTTAAAATGATCATCATACAGATCTCTCGCCATAGTGCGTACCTACAAACGGATTTTGATAATATGAAGTCATACCTTACTGAATAAAGACCATTATTAATCTCCAATATACTTGGTCATCTTTCTTAAAAAGACAACCAAAAAACCCCAAAACATAGGGAAGAACCCAACCTTATCATACATCATGAAACACAAAGGTTGTGAAAGGATAAAGTACAGTAACACAGAAAACCTTAGGGAAATCTACAGAAACTAAGCTTTCTACCATATATTAAATTACAGAACAAAGGTAGGAGAAAAGACAGGACTTTCCATCTGTGAATCTGTTTCTTTAGAACTGTATCATGGATCTGGTAGTCTTTTTAGAGGTTACAGTAAGAGGGTTTTGTACTTTTATGAATGTTCTAGTCATATTCCTTAAACTAATTCACACAAAAAGTCCTTACTGTGACCTTACACCAAGAATTATTTTTTCTGCAAAGTACAGACCACATAAGACAGAGATCTGGTAAAATATAAAACAATATTTTTTTTATAATAAGTTTCCCTCAAAATCTTTATTTTTCATTACCATCATATGTCCTACAATAATAGGTGTCACAAGCTTTGGAGATACCTAGCACTGCTTTCCTTTTATCATTCCACCTATCCTCATTCACACAGTATTTAAATTTTCAATTTAGTCTCACATTTCCTCAGATAAGTGGCTTTACATGCTGCAGATTTTTTATGGACAGAACATATCAGCAGCACTGCTAGAAACTAAGAGAGGTAAAGACTTATGATTGGCCTGAGCCCTTGTCATCAGCTGCATTGCTACTTTTTGTTTTTGTAAAAAGCTTAATACTTGATTTCTTAAATTCCTCTTTTTTCCCCTCAATTTGAAAGGGAAGGAAAAAGCTTAGAGAAGTTTAAAATGAGGAAGGTTACACATTTTGCTTCACTCCCACAACTCTTACAATACAGCCTGTTCACTTCCATCCCCTATCACAACACCCAGTAAAAATCTAGTATCTAAATGTAGTGACTAGAAGTCATTTCTGACTCCGATACAACTGTGGTATTGAGCGTAAGGTGAAAAAACTACAGAATCACAGAAATACAGGTCTAAGGGACTGGATTCCTTAAATTTTTAAAAGAAAACTCCTTTTCCTCCAGGAGAGCTGCTCCCAGGATAAGACTGCTGGATAAAAGCACGTGCAGCTTTGTTCTGTGTGAGGTTTTCCCTTTCAATTTCTGAAAAAATTCACAGATTCATAGAATGATTTAGGCTGGAAAAGACCTTAAAGATCATCTAGTTCCAACCCTGCTACCATGGGCAGGGCACTTTCCACTAGATCAGGCTGCTTAAGGTCCTGTCCAACCTGGCCTTGGTGTCTACTTGAAATCACAGATTTTAATCCTTTGAGAGGAAACTACAGTTCCCTAAGCATGGTATAAAATAAAAACAAACCCAACAAAATTCTAACTATAAAATTCACAGATGCTCACTAACCTTTTGCTTTGTCTTCTCCAGTTTAGATTTCAGCTTTCTTCCCCTTTTGCCCGTCCAGCCAGTCACAAATTCTGATCCTGCAACACATTTTTTAGAAAAGTCACAATTTCTCACAGGTACAAAAAGCAACAATCAGGAAAATCTACCTCAGACTTGCTCCTACCTGCACACAACACATACCTACATACTTACCCAAAGAGGTTTCAGCTGTAAATGAATGTTTTGTTCCTCTGTTAGATTCAAACACAAAGCCTGGCAGATCTTCTTTCAGTATTGTAGCTTGCTGACCATCAGAATTATGGATAGCAATTTCTCCTTCTTTTAAACAGGTGAGAGACCAGTTTCCTACAGTGAGTTTAGCCGGCCCTGGTGCTGACAAAATTGGCTGGCTTGCAGTAGATGGTTTCACTTGGCTCCGAGCTCTTTGCAACTTCTCAAGGAACTCACTCCTACTTTCTATTTTAAAAGAAACAAGCGTTTTTTTTTTTTTCCTTCCAACAATTGTTTCCACAATCACCCATTACTTTCTTTTTATCCAAGAGCAACACAACTGAGTATATTCAATGCAAAATTAAGTTTGAAATTAAGGGTCTTCAAGTGTTCTAAACTTCTTCCCTGTGTATTTCTGTACTACAATGGTGATTTATTCCATAATTGCATCCAAGTGGACAATGCAGCTCTTCCTGAATGGTGATACTGACAGATGTATTAATTCATTGTTACAATTATAATAGGAAGATCAAAAGAAATCCATTATAAACTTCTAGTCTTGCAAAAATAAATTTAAGTCATAATAGCCAGCAAGAACTATTCTCAAAAGGAAGTTTTTAGAACCAGGAAATGAAATTAATACTCCAATAGGAAAACAGCAATCAACTTCCTAGCTTAAAGCAAGTGGACAAAAGACGCTGAAATCATAAAAAGCAGAAAAAAGTTCGTAAAACTTCACAGACTGACAACCAGCACATGCTAAAACTAAATTTGTGCTAATAGCTTTTGCTCAGATTGTCACAAAGGTACTCAAAAAGTTTTGATAAGCTATGACAAGACTTCTATTCATCTCCTCTGTAGGACTCTCTACAGTCACCTCAGAAAAAAATAAGAAAGTCACAATTACATTACTTAATAAGGTGACTAACTCAAGTTATAATTCAGATACTCCTATTCCTTTTTCAGTAATTACACAGTTTTAATGACTTCTCTATCTCTCAGAAAAACATGAAATAAATTTTACAAAAACATTTAGTGGCATCCTGTGAGCCAATGAGATTAAAAGCTAGTATTAATATAGAAGTATTTCATAGATGACAAATAGGTAATCTAACCTGAAATTCCAAACAACTATCTCAATTTTAATGAAACCGTACTTTGAATTGTAGCAATTAAAAGGCTGCATACTACACCTGAAATGTTCACTAGCATCATGCAAGAAAATTCAATGAGTTCATAATTAAAATAGAATAGCATATAAAATAAAAATGTAATAGCCTCATTAAAGATTACATCTCCAAAGCTAACAAGAATCCTCATCTTTCAGCATGCTGATTTGATAAACACAAGTTTTGTAGTCCATGTACTTATACAATTGCTGTTTTCCTTTTGCTGCAATGACTGATGATCCACATTTTTAAAATCAGCCATTCTCACTGCATAATACAAAAAATAATCTCTAGGAAAAAACTAGTTGTGTACTCTTGAGGCACAACATTCTTAACTGCTTAAAACTCACAGCATCTGGAGAGAGTTTATAAAAAGAATTTTGAAATTTCGTTTGTGAAATTGAAATTCTGTTAATGAAACCTTTCCAAATTTCCTAATCACATTTTAACAAGTTAATTATATAGTACGTGGCACAGAAAGTGTAACAATTCTACAAGGTTAGGAATAATTTCAGGTTCCCTTAGACACAATTTTGAGACTCACCTAGACCTTCAAGAATTACCATTAAATTTCAATTTTTGCATTGAACTTTTAAAAAAAAAAAAAAAAAATCAAACAGAACACATATTAAACTACTGTGGAGAGGGGTGAGTACAGACCTTCCAAAAAAGTCCATGGCACATATCTATGTACCCACTCCCACTCCAACTTTCATCATGCAATACACACTAGAAAATTCTGTTACTCAACCCTCTATATTCTTGACAGTCAGGAAATTACTCTAAAGTGTACTATGAGATTAATTAGTAATGATTTAGGATAGCAGAACATATAAAATAGTTCAGGACTTAAAGATACTATTCTGAGTCTCTACTGCACTGTAGTAATTTTAGTTAAACATTAGTTTCTTATTTTTTAAGTAAAAGAGGCTGCTGCACACACTTAGATGTCATGGTTAAAGTTCAGGCAAACTACACAGCAATGTCAGCACTCTTAGTAGATGTCTATTGAGAAAAGGTTGCAAGAAGCCTCGTTTCATCCTAGTTTAGCTCCTTCCCTTCCATATTATCCATGCTAGGTATACCTCATTCAAAAACTTCGGATTTATTCAATCTTTTTTAAAAGACTGATATGAAGAGACACGTCTTAAAATTCTCCATCTGACTACTTCTAAGCTCTTTTCACTGCAAATTCCCCTGAACCATCCCTATTATACTCATCCTGTATGGAAACAGTAAAGTCCCATCCCCATGCCCACATCATTTGGAAACAAGAAAGCAGAAATGGGATCCAGGGAGTATGAGAATTAAAGAAATTAACTTCAAGGATCTTAAAACTGAATTGTATGATAAACAAGTATCTCAACACAGAAAATGTTTACCTTTTAAGGTATTAGGCTTTCTTAAAAAGAATGCAAGACGACATTTGCTGACCAAAAGAAATAATCTAGAAACGCTTTCCAGATGTCTTATGATTTAAGACACACTATCACATTTTGTCTTCACTCCCCAAAAATCAGTGAAGTCATTAGCACTTCATTTCTACCCTGAATCATAATATATTTTGTTATTCAACTCAATGGCTTGCTGCAAGCATAATACTGCAAAGCATTTTATGTCTGCAGGTTCATAAATGCATGAACTGTCACAAAAAACAAGAAGCAATGGAGGGTTGTTTCTGCGTCCAGAACAAGCTGTGTATTCTGAACAGGATTAAAGCCACTTATGCATTGCCAGTGTATAAGGTCTGTTCCCTTATCCTCTCTCCAACAAACAATTAAGACACTGTAATTTGTTTCCCAGTGTGAATGAGAAACCTTACATTACTTTGTCTTCAAACACATGCAGTTTCATTCTGCTAGCCAGAAGCAAACAACAAATCACCATTTCAACCTGCTTTTCCTGGGACGGCCACTACAAAGTAGTTTTAATGACTGGGGTGAAAAAATTAATTATGCATGGAGAAGAATCAAAACAAAACAAAGTTAATACATTTTCACTGGCAAGATGTTTACTTGAACACAATTCACCAAGGAAGTCAAGTTATGGGCACATGCTATCTGATAAAATGCATCACAATTAACTGACCACCTTCCACCTGTTTACATCCTTTACTATTTAGTAAGCCAATTCCTGCAAAACAAAATAGCTCCAATCAAATTAGATAAACAAAGAAAACAGTCTCAAAACTTAACTTGAATTTGAATTGTAAAGAAACTACCTGAACTGTCAGATCCTCCTTCAGGACTGCCACTGGAATACATCGTGGCCAGTTTTCCATCCAAGATAAACCTGAACCATCCGTTACTACCATTAGACAGCTCCAGGGCTGCAGCATCACTCCAGATATAGAGGCAGTCCCTTCCCCTAATGATTGACCAGTCTCTCCAGTGATACGGTTTACCCTGTTGCAGTTCTTTAGCATCCTCCTGTGGTTCATCCTCCTGTAATAAAATTATATTAAAAAAACCTCAACAACAAACCAACAATAGAAAATCCCAAACAAAAAAAGTCAACCCCAAAATAAAAAAACCCCAGCCTACAGCATATCCCCTCCCCCTGTAAATGAATGCCCAAACCAACAAAAAAAAAAAAAAAAAAAAAACAAACCCACAACACTAAACGCAGGCATTTCAAAAAGGTTTGAAAAGAAAAATAATTACTCAACACAGAAGTATAGGAACTACACTTTTTCTGTCTGTAAAATTCTTTACTAGAATTATAGAATAAGATACTTCTTAGAAGAAGTTTCCTTTCAGATACAGATTTATCTCCTCAACTGTCTACTGACTGGTAAATCCACTTTTGCTCAAGACTTATATTGTGAGTAAAGAATCACAAATTGGTTGAGGTTGGAAGGGAGCTCTGGAGGCCATCAAGTCCCAACCCCTGCTCAGGCAGGGCCACCTAGTGCCAGCTGGCCAGGACCTTCACCAGAAAGCTTTTGAGCATCTAAACACTAAACAAAACCAACCAACACCAAACAAACAACCTGGAAAAAAAGCCCCAAACTGAAAACTCACAGTAAAAAAAATCTTAACTATAAACTTGCATTGAATGGGTAACAAGTGGCCTGTCACCCATTCAGTTCATTTGAGTGATCAGTAATATGACAGTTAGAAATTGCTATCTTCAATACGCATTTAGGGTTCTCATTATGTATTTTAATATATTCCATAACAATATTTAAAACATCTGCAATTATTTTATGCATCTACACTGAAAAGGATGCACTTCATTCAAAAAGGATTCCTTTCATTCAGCAGCTTTTTTCAAAACAATAGACAACACCAAGCGTCAGTCAACCTGATCACAAGTATGAATAGAAATACTCAACAGATGTGCTAACAGAAAATGAGGTTACAAAACCCAACATTTAAAAACAAAATTAAAACAAGAGGCATACAATAAGCATTAATTTAATAACCTTGCCCTGGACATTTCGCAACAGTAAAAACTGAACTACAAGTGTTGGGTTTATAGAAAAAAAGCAAGCTGCCAATGCTGTACTTACCTTCTCAGGTTTAGACTCCTCTTCGTTTTCATCATCAGATGACGGCCCCGCCAAAGTTGACACTTTACTAATTACACCAAGTCTAGCCAATTGGTCTAAAAAAATATCACCACCTTTATCCACCAAATCCCTTATGATTTGCAAGGCTAGCAAATGGCCATCATCATCGTCCTGTAATAAATTGAGATGGAAAGGAAATAATAAAGGAGATATCTTTACTTAAAAATAACTTTACATACTGAACTTCACACACAGTCACAGATGGATGATATGATTCTTTAGGATTAGTTATTAACAAGTATGTGGAACCAATAAACAGAAGCCTTTTTTTTGTGGTGTTTTTATAAAAGGATGGCATTTTCTTTCATCCTACCTCTTGATCAAGAACTGTAGCTGTTATCTCAACCAGTATCGTCGGCAGATTGTGGCCAGCATCAGAGTCACAAACCTCTTTCAGCAATGCCTCAGAACAAAAATGTATCATTTTTCTAATGAGGGCAAGACTTGCTTTCCTTTAAAACAAATCATAGGAGAACAAAATAAAAAAAGATTCTTACAAAGACAGCAAGCAGTAATCCAGGCAACAAAAGTTCAAGATAAAATTGCTTTTGCACTACATTTATGAAATACTTTCAATACAAAAAACCCCTGAGTTTCAGCTCTCGTTATTGGAACCAAAATTGGCAACTGTTGGCAAGTCTTAGATTACATCTTCACAAATAATTCACCTACTGATCTTTTGTAGTAATTCTACAGCATTATGAGCCTAATGTATTTTTTTCTCCTCAAGCCTTCTCTAAGTAAACATATTCTGCATTCTGTCTTGACCCACTCTTAGAGATGAAAATTAATTTCTGTACACTTCTCCCTTCCAGGTATCCAGCCATCCAATTCTGTTACATACTTGCCATGTTTTGGTGAGAACCTTAAAGTCTAATACTACTATTAGATCATAGATGTCTCTGTATTAAGAACTAAAATTAATTTGGAAGCCAATCACTTCTGTATGGTTGAGGCTGAATTTTTTAATTTGACTCATTTAAATCCATGATTTACCTCACTCAAAGAAAACTTTGAAATGCAGGGAACCAACTACTTCTACCCTGGGTTAACACAGCCTGTTCTCACACGCTCCTCTCCCCCAACACTGAAGTGAGGGAATGTAACACAAAAAAATAAACCAATCTGCAACAACAGTTAATCAGGCACAGATTGTTAAAATAGTTTATTTCTTCCATTTAAAATGACCCAGTTTAAGCTTCCTATCATGAGCTCAGGTAGTGTCTCTCTCACTAGAGTCCCCTTTTACCCTGTATTTTCATTCCTCAAAGTACCTATAAACACTGGGAAAACAAGGAAGAGATGAAACAAACATTCTGTGTGTAGTGTGAAAGGCTAAGAGGTTATGGTAAGACACAATTTATCGCAACTATTATGCCATCCACAGCATTCTTTTTCAAATACTAGATTACATTCTTCTAATTCTCACAGTACAAGGAACCTTCTCCAGCTGATTAACACTTAAGCACTGAAGAAGTCTTCTAAAATCTTCCAAAATAATTCTTCCCATCTTTCAGATTTCCAGTGACTGTATCTTGATACTACTTTGTTAGTTTTCTTCTCTTAAATTAGTACTTTCATAAAAGTAGCTACAAACAGCTGTAAACAATTCATAGTACAAGATGCTACATGAACATAATATTCTTTCATTATGTTACTGCACTCAAGAGAACGTTTCACTCTCCCACTTCTAAGGATACCCTTTTCCCAGACCTCTTCCCTACAAAGGAAAAAAAAGCTACTTAAAATACCAAGTAAAAATCAGACTTGTAACACTTTCCAAACCACCACTTTTATTCACACAAAAAAATGTTTAAGCATCACTTGCTTTAATTAAACTTCTAGATGTTGCCATTTTTAATAAAAAAATTATCAGGGTGTATTAATAAATTAAAATATCCAGGGAAATTTTCTGTCATGACAGTATTACCTTATTGAAGGCAACATAGTTTGTTGAAATGTTTGTGCAAACACAGGCAATAATCTTTTCAAGTAAATGGGTGCCATTTCTGGATCTCCTTTGGGTTCATTACATTCTTCCTCATCCTTGTTAGCATCTTTCTTTTTCTTCTCATCTCCTTTGTTAACAGGACACATCCAGTCCCCTGCAAAGTAAATTTGTCCTCAATATATTCAATGGCAAAACCCAACCAAATAAAACAAAAAACAAACAAAATCTTCAAATAAGAGTTTTCTTTGCTAACATCTAAGTGCCTGAACAGGAATATCCTTTCCTAAAATTTACATGTGCAAGACTTCAAGAAAACTGATTGCAAATATCCCCAAAGATCACTCACAGGAGAAGCTCATAGTCCTTAAAGTGAACTAAATATAACCACCCACGTCTCCAGAGTTACAAAAATCTCATGAACAGGTAAACTGCAGTTCCCATGCAGAAAGGATGCCGAAGAAGCTACCAAGGCTGACATCCCCTGTATTCACAGCAGAATCCCAGTCTAGCCCCATTCCACAACTGAAAAGCAGAGCCACTGGCACCGCTCATGGTCAGCCAGCAATTTTCTTCAGTAATCCCAATCCCTTAGGAACAACCAAAATATTAAGGTTTTTATAGGTAGTCTGCAGGTTAAGGAAGGTTGGTCACATAATACAGTTTAAAAAAAAAAAATCCTAATAGAGTAAAGTTCTACTCATTGAATTACTTAACATATATAAACATTTCTACTAACAAGGGTGCAGAATTAAAGACTGTACTCACCTGGAGACTGAAGAATAGCTACTACTTCACTGTGCCCCCGTTCACGAGCTTTGTCTAAAGGAGTTTTCCCATCTTCATCTCTCAAATCAGGGTTTGCACCATGTCGTAAGAGAGTCTGAGAACAAACGTTTTTAAACATGAAAAGAACATTAAGATTCCTTCTTCCAAAGCAGTAAACACATTTTTCATACATCGTTCCTACACTTCTTATGCACATAAGCAAAGTTCAAACACCAAACAGGGGCCTTCCAACACCTGAAGGGGACCTACAAGAAGGCTGGAAAGGGACTGTTTCCGAAGGCCTGGAGTGATAGGATGAGGGGCAACGGTTTCAAAGCAGAGAAGAGTAGATTGAGATTGGATGTTAGGAACAAGTTCTTTACCATCAGGTTAGTGGAACAGTGGAACAGGTTGCCTAGGGAGATAGTTGAGGCCCCATCTTTGGAGATACCCAAGATCGGGCTCAACAGGGCTCTGACCAACCTGATCTAACGGAGGTTGTCCCTACTCACTGCAGGGGGATTTGACTAGATGATATTTGGATGTCCCTTTGGACACAAACCATTCTATGATTGTGTTTTCTGCACCTGTAGTTGTTACTATATGGTCCGGCAGGGGGGTTGGACTTGATCTCCTGGGGTCCCTCCCAACCCCTAACATCCTGTAAACTACTTTTATTAATATTACTGCCCCATGAGAATGGAAAATATGTATTTTGATAAACACTGCAAAGAACATGTAAATGTTTGACAGTGCACATGTTAAAACATATTGCAGAGAAACCTTTTGTACAGAACAGGACAAAAAGTTTAGTATGTAAGGCTTTCGAAGTACCAATTTAAATCATACCTTTGCTACCTGAGGTCTTCCAAAACATGCTGCATAATGTAATGAGGATGACCTCTGACCTCTGTTAACATCAGCACCCCTTTCACAGAGAAATTCTACCTGTTAAACAAGAAAAAGATAAATAAGGTTTTTTCATCTCTTCCTTTACATAAATAACCTATGTCTTTAAGAATTCTGCAAAACAAACTTACCATTTCCTGAGTTCCAAAAGCTGAGGCCCAGTTTAAAAGAGTTTGTCCTACATCATCCATAAAGTTTACCTCAAAAGCTGAAAGGTACAATTAAAGAGTTAAAGCTCCTGAAACTATAAATTAAATTTCAGTGTTATTTAAATAAACAAGATCTTAAAACAAAGAAGGGAAAAAAAAACACTTTAGCATCCTCAATAATTCTAGAGAAATATTTATGCCCTTACTTGCAATAAAAAGAAAGTAGCATAGAAGTTATTACAGAGTAGGAAAGAGAAGTTATTAAAATGAGAGAGATGTTAAAATCTGCCAAATGTAACTTTCTGAGTAAAAGTTTGACTACCAAGATGATTAAGGGACTGGAACATCTCTCTTATGAGGAAAAGTTGAGAGATCTGTAGCTATTTAGTCTGGAGAAGAGCAGACTGAAAGGAGATCTTATTAGTATTTATAAATATCTGAAGGTTGGGTGTTAAGAAGAAGGGGCCAGTCTCTTTTCAGTGGTGCCCTGTGATAGGACGAGAAGCAATCAGCACAAACTGGAATACAGGAAGTTCCAAGTCAACATGAGAAAAAACTTCTTTACTGTAAGGGTGACAGAGCACTGGAACTGGCTGACCAGAGACTGTGGAATCTCAATCTCTAGAGGCTTTTAAGACCCGTCTGGGCATGTCGCTGAGTGGCCTACCCTGGGTGATCCTAGATCAATGATCTCTGGAGTTCTTCTCCAACCCATAGTGTTCTATGAATCTATGAACTTGTACACAAAGATTTCCAAGGTACTACCTAAGCGTTTGTTCTGACACCATAAAAACAAAAGGATAAATTCATCCCACTCTTCAGAGTTACTTTTGCTTACCTCCTGTGTCAATAGCATCTATTAGTGCATCAGTATCCTTACTGCGGATGCAATCTATCAGCTGCCGATGAGAACGTTCCCCAGAACTATCCAGTCTTCGCAACCCTGGGATTCTGCCTGTAGATCCAGCACTGGATTTTGGCAGGGCTTTTCTCCCTTCGAACAGTAGCACCAAAAGAAGATCTACTAACCGCATGGTATCCAGTACACATCTCTCATCACCCTGCAACGCACTTTCTATAGAATCTGGAAGTTCAGATCTTAGGAGATCCTGGAAATAATTAAAAGTCTGAACAATAAAAAATATACAGGGCTTTAGAAAATACTATCAGAACTGGGTTTCATTTCCATATGAAATGTTTCCTTTTTTCCCCTCTTTATAAATAACCTACAAGTATTTTTGTGTATGTGTACATAAAATCCATAAATCTGTAATCTATATATAAAATAGCAACACAAATAGTGCACATATTAAGGTATGTGAAGGGAAAACCCCTATGAAAACAAAAAGCTGTAGCGTAAAAGTATTTCTTACATGTGTTACTACTGGAGAGCCTCTACACAGGGTTGACAACAGGCTTACAATAGTTGACACCTGATTACTTAATTTAGAGTCTGCAGCAGTAGATGGTGCTCCAGTGCTACTCCTTCCAGGTTTGCAAGCTGAAGATGGTCCTGACACTGTCCCACCAGCAGCTGCCATGCGAGATAACAACTCCTCAGTTAATCCATGCTTAGCTAATGGGGCTGGGTCGACTCCACGCCGTGTGAATCTGTCAGCCAATGAAGCAAAGCATCTCAGTGCTCCATCTGAAACCTAAGAAAGAAGTGCAAGAGAAATGATGAAAAGTCTGTTGCTTCAGAAGAGAAGATGCTAAGGGAATATTCACAAGAACACAGGACACAGAAGAAGCTGATTTCCCCAACTTCCCTTCAAAGTCAGTGAACCAAAGAGTCAGGCTTTTATAACACAGAAATTTGGGGGTCAGAACCCAACAGTGCTCTGAACTGCTCCCTGAAGGACTGTATTGTTGATGGCTTCCCCCTCACCCCCTCTTTTATCTCTGATGATGATAGACAGAAATCAAGGAAAGGATTCTTCTTTGTCTAAAGTTCAGCATTGTATCTCCTTAATGATGCAAGTAAAACCCCAAATTCATCTAGGAAAACAAGCTTAATAAACAAATTTCCAAATTAAAACATATTGGAAACACATTTTTAAAATATTTTAGTTATAGACATTGTTCTTACAGGAAACACAACTCTTAATAATACCATGAGCAATTGTCCATTCTGACAAAAATAACTCACAGCTTGGTACTGAAATAGGGAGTGTTTAAACTTTTGGTTGTACTGATATTATAAACTCTTAAAGCAGCGTTGTAACAACAGAACTCATGAAAAAAAAAAAACACAAAAACCCATCAAAAAAATCCCAACCAAACAAACAACCCACAACACAATAGAGAAAAGAAGCCCAACAAAATACTAAAACAAATATAAAATACTATGAGGTTTTACTTCCTAACTATCACATGCTTACCAAAATTCAAATTTGTTTTTTCAAAGAGCAATAAAGACAAGAATTTCTCCAAAGTTTTATCTTCTATATTTAACATACAAAATATTACAATGTTATAATTTGACATTTATAATGTTATGCTAATATTGCAACATTATAATTACTGGGCACTTTCTATTAAAATAAAAAATCATAGATTCATAGAATGCTTTAGGCACGAAGGAGCCTTAAAGATCTCTAATTCCAACCTCTTGGACACATTCCACTAGACCAGGTTACTAAAGCTTCATCCAGCATGCCTTTGAACAACTCCAAGGAGGGCGCATTCACAACTTCCCTGAGCAACCTGTTCAGTGTCTCACCACCCTTACTGGACATAATTTCTTCCTAATATCCAGTCTAAATCTACCTTCCTCAAGCTTCAATCCATTCCCTCTTGTCCTATCACTACAAGACCTTGTAAAAAGTCTCTTCCCAGATATCAACAAGTCATTATCTGAGGCACCAACTCATAACCCCCAAATAATTAGAGCCATAGTGAGGTTTTACAGCTGAAGTTCTATTTAAAGGTCTACATACTTCTCTTCAGATACTTTTCAATTCATGCCTAAAAATAGGCCAAACTGAGAAAACCAGATTTTACCCTGATAATCTTGACTGTCCACTGAGCAGCTGACCTGGGGATATGCACGTATTTCTGTGACAATAAAATAATAACTCCCAAATTTAGGTTTGTCATGGAAAAAAGAAAAAGAAATAGACAGTGACACTGTTGAAACAAGGCTTACTGATAATCCTCTTAACAATCCAGCAAAAAATATTGCTGGCCAATCGCCCAGGAAGGGATCCAACTTCTTTTCATGTTGGCATTGAAATGAAAGCAAGTTTTGCTTTTATCATCTCTCTTATCTATATACTGTACAGTGATCTTTCAGATCAGGTTTGCATAGGTGTATCAAGATCAGCTGTTCCAGGCTCATTTGCCTTTGTGGATGTGCAACAGAAAATCAGACAAAACGTCAAGAAGAAAAAATAAAAGAACAAAGACAAAAAGAAAACAGAAAACAAAACAAACTGAAAAAACCCACCCACAGACTCAAAAAACTGTCAATACCTACTCTTTACTAAACTCTAAACTACTACAGTTGTTACTCCCTAAAATATCATCAACTTCTAATGCAGGCCATGTTCAAAATGCTTGTCAGCTATCACATACCAAAGGCTCAAAGACAGTTACTCATCAACACAGAACAAGATTAGATTATTAGCCAGACTTAATCTTACATCTCTGGTTTGCAAGGACTTGAAAAGCAGTTTCTCCTAAATAAATGCGGAGCACCCTAAACTTAAGGACATGGTTTCTGCATGCCAAGCACCCCAAATTTATCAGTACTCAAGGATTTTTTTCTTTAACTTGTACTGATCACTACTCGTGTCCTCTGGCATTGTTCCAGTTCTTTGAAGGCACAATGGATAAACAATTCTGCCAATCTACATGCAATCTTTATGGATTGTTACCAGGACAGCTGTCAGAAATACATAAGAGAAGTTCATCCTAACACATAACCATAAAATATATACAGTTGGACGAGACCTCAAAGATTATACAGTCCAACTTTTGACCCAGCACTGAAATGTCAACCCTAAACCATGCCCCTAAGCACCAGGTTCACATGCTGTTTGAATTCCACCACTGCCCTGGGCAGACCATTCCAATGTTTGAGAACCCTGTCAGTGAAGAAGTATTTCCTACTGTTAGTGCCACATTAGTACCATCAGTTTACAAAGCAAACTTCTCACAAACTGCAAGTTTAGTAGAAAGGTTAAACCTCAAACTTCTAGGTAAGTTGTTCGTGGGACCTCATTAATCTAGTCTGTACTCTTCCCTCACGTGATGTTACTACCTGGCAGCCCACACAAAAAATGATCAAATCATCAAAGGACAGGGGAGGGAAACAATGAAACTTCACAAAGGAAATAGCTGGGCAAATTCATGATACACATGAACATTCACTGTAAATCCTGAGCCTTGTTTCACACAAAACACATTTCTCAAGGACATTGGTGCAGATTTGCTTCTTAGCATCTGGGTTACTCCAACCTTAAGCACACCTATCTTAAAGCTTAACTGTGGCAAAAAGAGTTAAGGTAATTTGACCTGTCATTCAGACCTCAAACAACCCCAACAATTCCTTTTTTTTCAAACACATTATAAATTGGGAAAACAGTTAAAATAGTACAGAGTTCTGGCCTAAATTTCAGGATTAGCTTGTCTGAGATGACCAGTGCACTAATAAAGTTATGTAATGTCTAAAAAACACATTGTGGCTTGTTCTGAAATGGCTACTGTGACAGAGTCTTTTAAAAAGGTCTAAAAATATATTACAAAAGGTAGCTCACAGGCAAAATAGATTTAGTCTCCTGAACATGATGTGCTTAATAAACCAGACAGAGGGGATGCAAGCAAAGAATGAAGACAGAGGTGGGAGCAAAATGGAGACTGGGAATGGTAGAGACAAGAAGCCTAGCTACAGCACAGCAATAATTTAGCTAAATAGCTATTGCAAAGCATTAGTAGGACAGACACAAAAGGGTTCTACCAGTAGGAAAGTAATTTCCCTAGGATTCATCTTCTAGATTTTACAAGAACTACTCCATCTTGAATTAGTAAAACTGCAATAAAGTAGTGCTGCATCTGTGGCAGTCCCATGTAAGATGGCTTCCAATGTACTATTTTAGCATTGATGGTGGATGTTTGTATCACTCCTTAGTTGGACAAAAGAAAACCAAACCAAACAAAACCGATTTTTGCGTCTTATGCTCAATTTGACAGTGACAATCATCAGAAATTATTTCAAAAGGCACTGGAAAAAAAGAAAGTTATGGGATATTTTTTAATAAAGTTTTCAGAAGTTAAATAAGATCATAATCACACAACAGTGCTTGGAGTCAAACACCAAGCAGTATTTTTATCCTCCTGTCATCAAAACTGCAAATGAAACTATCACAATTTCCAAACATAACAACTACTATGTAAAGATACAGTTAGGGACACCAGTAGTAAGGTGGGTTTCAGTCTCTTTTCCCAACACCTGAGAGGAAAAAAGCAAACTGCCTCAGGTTGCACTAGGGTGGTTAGATTGGATGTTAACAAAATTTTCTTCACCAACAGGGCTGTCTAGCATGAGAACAGGCTGCCCAGGAAAGTGGTTGAGTCACCATCCCTGGAGGTATCTAAAAGATGTGTACATGTGGTCTTTTCCAACCTAAATGATTCTACAGTATACAAAAATACTCAGCCATTCATTTACTAAACCTAATGGAAGTTAAATTCACAGCATACTGAGCCAACTATTACATTACCTGATGGTCTTCATGTTTTAATAAACTAGACAGCGACTCCACACAGATCTCTAATGAAGAATCCTGAGGTTCCATTTTGCCACAGAGTCTGGATACTACAGCCATAGCTGAATGCAAAGTATCCTTATGAACAAGGTGTCCACTGTCACGAATGAATGTCAGAACACAATTCAACCCTCCAGCTTCAAACACAGCTCCTGACTCACGGGTACAGATTAATTCCAACACCTAGAACAAAATGAAATATAATCAGAATGCAGTACACAGAGTTAGTTATTTGTTTACATCCATCTACACAACTGATTAAGAACATGAAACAACAAAACAGAAAAAACCCTCTCACCCTCAACAGCCAGAAAGAGCCATATCTTCCAGTACTCTCATAATTGCAATCTTCAAAACCACAAGAGCAAATACAAGAACATTCCCCAACAGTAAGGTCATAACAAGTGTTCAGGAGAAGAGACACCTAGATAATAGTATCTTTTCCTGGGAGAATTCAGTTTTTGGATAACACACAAATGGGAGATCTGAGACTTCCAAAAGTACTGTTAACTCCAGTACTCCAGTGGTGTACTTCTGATTAGACTAGAACACAGATAGGAAATACGTGCATAAAGTCTGATGCCATGGCAATCAAGGACTATATGCTATCACATGGCCATGAATTATGCTTTAAACAAGAGATTGTAAGGGTGTTGTAAATTTTACTGAGAACTTCACAAGAGTGCAGAGGAGCTGTGTCTAGTGCTATATTTTTATCTGGCACAATTCTTAAATACCTTTTTAGAATAAAATTTGTCTGTAGCATTCTAGTCATGTAAGATAAACAGGAAAACTTTCCTCTGATATTTTTTTGTTTCTTCTTCTACACTTTCTTTTTTTAGTGCAATCTCACCTTTGAAGGGCACGAGACTGACAGTACAGATAAGCAGCACTGTACACTTTTATCACAGTTTTTGCTTCACTTTTTAATAAATAGGTTTAGAAGATGAGAATGCTCTTCAAAACCAGCAAGCTCTCCAGCAGTTTCTTCAGCACACGTACCTTCACACACTGCTCAGCCAAATCTCTGCTCGTTCTGTTGTTAAGTTCAACAACTACTAAGCGATTACAAAGTGCCTTGATAGCTCCATCCACTCCCACAATCCTGCGGGTGCATTCAGCTGATACATCCAGGTAATACGTTATGGCACGAGCGGTTACTTCTAACACATTGTCTGGAGCACTTTCGTCAAGAAAAATTTTGCATAGTGCTGGTAAAAAAGTTCGAGGAGGGCATCTGCAGGAAAAAAAAAAACACACAAACAAAACCAACATATTACTAAGTGTGCAAGTTCCTCTAGATTAAGTAACTGTATATATTGCCAGTTTAATACTTGTCATGCTGACATGATTTGCTTACATTCTACTTGTTTCAGAGAGATCATTTAGAATGCCAGGGCACAGGCATCTCATACACCCCACAAAATTCAAATCCATCATCTGAAAAGATACTGTATTAGGGGAGGAAGCCAGTAGAAAAAAATTAGTCTTGACATTTCACAACCATACAGGAAAGAAAAAAATCCTCTTGGAGAAGTATTTTAGGAATTAACCTCCTATCACCAAATGGAATGCAGTTTTTTTCTTAACAGAGCTTCAAGGTTCATGACAATAAATAGCTACCTAACCACAAAAAAGTACATTTGATATAAAGACTAAAGATTTTGAGTTTGCTACAAAATTTAGGTCTCTAGGTGGTCCTTCTTCCCTATATTATAAACATTCTCACTTGCCTTTTTCAGCCCCACTCCACCCCCCACCACTTCACTCTTTTTCCCTAACCACACTGACAACATTTAATTCATTTAGCTTGCTTCAATTGCCTTTCCTCTTCTTACCCATGCTGTGGTAGTCACTGGCTCTCCTCTTTATTGTTAGCCTCATTTCCATATTCAAGATCAAGAACACCTCCACAACTTAAAGAAATAAGCAAGCTACAACAAGCTTCTTCTATCCTTCAGACATAACAGAATGCAAACTAAAACGGATGGTGGTCATAATAATGTTTTTCGCTTTGGTTAAGACTGATTTGGATCAAAAGTTCTAAGACACGGAGCCATACTTCAAAGACAACTTATCTACCAAAGCATAATTACTTAGGAATAAAGTGGTAGATGACTACAAGGTAGTAGTAAGCAATTACATGAAGGGGATCTATGCTGTGACAGCAGCGAAAATAACAGGATACCTCATCCCTAGATGGAGGAGACTAAATCCACTGGAAACAAATATTGCAACGTTTTCTTAAACTAGGGGTTTGGCCTACAAAGTAAGGCCTAAAACTTTTCTAAATCCAAGAGAAAGAATGAAAAATAAAAGCATGCTTTTCAGACTGGAAGATGAACTCATCAATGAACCATTCTGAAGACTAACCCAGAAGTAATTCAGTATCCGGTATTCAGAGTCGCTCATACAAAGGCACCAAATCCTGAGACAACAAAGCACTACGTTTCCTTGAAGATCTGGCCATGCTTTATGAAGTAAATAAGTAATACTGCCTGACAACTAAATACGTTACCCGATAACGTATTAAGTGAAGCTTTGATAAAGTGAAAACATATTTAATATTTACACTAGCCTATCTAGCCTGTACTGTTGTTCTTAGGAAATCTGTTATTTAACTCCATATCTTTTTTACAAAGAGTTTAAACAGCAACTCTGTATTTGAAAGATATTATCCACTGGGAAGGGGAGCAGGAAAAAACTGAAATTCATACTCATTATTAGATGATTACCACACAATGATATAAGAAGCATTTCAGTACATGAAATTTAAAGCAGACAGTGCTGACTGTTATGGTAGAAAAAAAAAATCTCCTCTACATTTCTGCAGCGAGTTAAATGCAACACTTAGCAAATCTAACATGGAAATCTTTTCTATACCTGAACAGTTTATAAAAAGACACTATACAAATATAACTTGTATTTTTCAAATCCATAAATGCAAAAATTGGGAAGGAATCTCTTCCTGTCCTCAGAATACCTGCCCATGCGAGTCAATTTTCCAGCAGATAGAGCAAAAATACAAAGTTACCAGGAGTGTTACGAGTTATATCAAATTCTTTGCCAGGACACAAATGCCAGTGTACTGTATCGGTGAAGGTCTTCTCCTAACACTGCCAGAACACTTATGGGGATGGATATATTTTTTTAAGTTACTTGTTTGGTTGGTTGTTTTTTTTTTTTTTTTTTTTTTTTACCAGAACCTCTGGCTACATTAGTCAGAGACCACACTTTTTCCATTAGGAGGCAAATAACAACTTCTTGCTGTCAGGACTTCTGTTTTCTGACTTAGAGGAATGTTTTCCAGTCCTCCAGTAAGGAAACCAAATTGTACCATAAGGTTTCAGGAAGATTTGTCATACACTTCAACGTGGGAGTTGCCTGGTTCTCAAAATAAAAAAAGCTACGCAGGTTTCAACTAATTTTGTAGGCTATGGTAATGCACATCAAATTCCTATAAAAACAGCAATAATAAAAACATTGCTTGTTCTGGAAAAAATTAATTTTTTACCCTTTCTGAAAAGAGCAAATGATCTAATTTTAACAAGACCTTTCACAAAAAATTCTTTCAACCTCTGAGCTCTGTGTACTTGGCCCTCTTTCTTTTAACAATTCAGCTTTGGTTTGGGGGTTTTACTTTGGGATTGTTTTTTTGTTTGTTTGTTTTGTTGGATACTGCTAGTAAGCTAGAAGTTCAGAGCTAGACTACACCATCCAGAGGAGGTAGCAGAAACATTTTGTAGATTTATTAAACACAAAAACGAAGACTAAAGAACAAAAACACAGAAGGGTAAAAAGTAATACTGAAGCTTTCAATTAAGACTCTCCTTCTTTTTTCCCCTCCTTTTTCTTGCAGCAAATCAAGCAAATCAATATAATCAATGTGTAACAGAAAAATAAATCATTAAAAAGGTGAAAAGCAGAATAGTTTATGAAGAATCATCCATGATATAATGATGCACATAAATGTTGATACTACAGCTCATACAAATTTAGAAGAAACAGAAGTGTAAAATTCATTTTTCTGAGACACTGGTGTAAGGCAGATGGCAAGAAGTCATGCCCAAGTCTCTTCAGATAGCCTTCCCCTCTGTGGGTGTCAAGACAAAACCCCCATATTCGTATATGTAAACTGTTTCCCAGAGTTTAAGCAGCATTCCAGTTGTGCACACAGTTACGAATAAGATGCCAAACTTCTGTGCTGAACTGAGCAAAACAATCCAGCAGCAGGAGCTTCTTGTGGCCAAGTGTAACTGAGTGGCCTTCATTAATATCACACAGGCAAGCGGGCAAGAATGCAGACACATACATGCATACCCTGCAAGTTTAAAATACTGTCTTCTTCCAACCTTACTGCAGTCTTGTGGTCATTAGTCACACTAGATCAAGACTGAGCCTCACTCATTATTACCTGTAGGCTTCTCACTGTATTGCCTTATCCTAAACAGGAAAGTTCCTAATCCATTGCCTGTGACATACAAGTCACTAGTATTTGTAGTACTGCAGCATCCTGAGACTTGCATCACAGACCAGGATCTTCCTGCACTATCAGAGTAAACCAAAAGATTCCATCCTAGAAAAGCTGAAGTATAATTGTACAATAGAACAGGTATAGACAAGAGAATGCAAACTAGTCACCTGATGTGATGACATCTTGATACCTTAGCAGCTTTGACAACTGCAATATACTGTTTAGCATATCACGTCATTACAATGGATTTCCTTATTCCACTTCCTCACATTTTCTTAAAGCATGTTACTACTGGTTTACTGTCAGCTAACTCATCACCAGCATTTTCTGCTCTTTTAACAGATAGGTTCTAAGAAAAACAAATTTTTATTCCAGCTTCTATCAAAGGAATGAACTGGGCTACTGTTGTTATGCCCACAATTGCTACCTAAACTGCTGCTTTGAATGTGCATGCAAACTGACCAGGAAAGAATGATGCTCTCCTTTCCCTTACTCAAGCAATAATATTCAGTACAAGAGGAAGATATACAACTCCTGTGTGAAGTGTTACTCCTGCTGATGGGTCACAGAAGAACTTCGACCTTGGTTCTGTAATAATTACACATAATTTTCAAAAACATTTGGTCCAGACATTGGAAGCTTTTGGAGAATCAAGAGCTCAAAAAAGGGAAGCAAACTCCCTTAGGGACTACACAACTAGACTGGACTGCTAAGAGTTATAAACAGAGGGATTAACACACTTAAAAAACATTCTCAGTACAAAGCAAACAAGCCAACCAACTTCAATACTTTGTTAAATGCCACTTGAGAGATTTTCACTTCTGCCATTCACAGACAATGGTTGAGCCTGTAAAAGCACAGCAGGACATACCAACACATCCTCAGTGATCCAACCATAGTCTTCTCAAACAAATGGGTAGAATAATTACAGCATAAAATTGTACAGCTGTCATTTTGAAGACCCTCATGCTGCAGGCAACTGTTCTATCAATAACTAAGCTACCGACATCAGTACACATGTCAGCTTTACAGAGCTCACCCTCTAATCCCCAACCTGCACTAAGCTATGACATGGGTCTCTTGTGGTTGAAACTATGATCACGGACTCTACATGTCTCCATGACAAGAACAACTATGTGTGTGTAGTGCTACAGAAAGGAAGAGCACACGATGGGAGATGGAATGCAACGCTGTCACAGCCATATAGCAGCTATCCAAAGTATGTCACTCCTATCACACAGCATCACTGTGGATTCCTGCACGGTGGCACTTGACTCCTAAGAAAACCAGTTTACCTTACTCAGTGGATGGTATTTACACCTCAATATTGTGTGAATGGGCTCTCAAAGTAGCTGAGTTTTCACTCAATCCAATACTGAATCAAGGCATCTTGTTAATGAAATGTAAACCAAGGAAGCACCAGGAGCTCACCTGGGAGCAATTCCAGCAACAAGATCCTAAGAAGAGCATTTTCCAAGCCTCTGTTTTTAATGAAGCACCAGATAAGCATGTACAATCAACTCCAGCAGGAACCAAAGAGCAAGTCAGACAAGGCATGTTATGTCACTACTACCATTCCTTAATTCCAAGGTATATCACCACTGGCTTCTTTAGACAGGCCAAAGGGACCAAAACTGTCTCAGATAATTGCTGTAAGATTAGGTCCCACCAGTAAAAAAGACTTTAATGCTGTTCCAACTAAGACCATACTTAGAATGAAAATGTACCTTTACAGGTAGTGAAACAAAGCACTTCAGGAGTGTCTGTACCAGTGGCTGCATAACAGTGTCCTTTAGAAAATCATTTACATGGGGAAAACAAGGCTGTCAAAAATTACCAGGACAGCAAGGAGGCAGAACTACAGCACTGAATGAACTGATGTGACAGGATGTGATGGTTTTAATCAACTGATCTCTAGCTTTTACTACGCTTCAGTTTACTGACATGATTTCGATTTCTGAGAGAAAAAAAACACAAATCTTTTATTATTGCAGACCTCAACTTCCATCAAGGAAAAAAACCTAAGTGTGTCATTTCTAAACTTAAAACACCTCAGTATGAAAGCTGTTTTTACCACCTTGCTTTTATCTAGACCATATATTACTTCTTTTAGTTAAGGTATCTCGAAAAAGAAAAATTATGAGAGGGGGGGAAAAAAAAAAAAAAGAATGTTTTATCCTCAAAGTTGGGGGGGCAAATATCTGTTCACAATTATCTACTTGCAGTGAAACAAACAAAAAGATGTTGGTGAGTTTGTTTTAATATAGAAAAGAAGTATCTATTTTTTAAATAGTTTTTAATTCTTTCAAATTAGAAAATAATGGCTAATAGGAGCTAATATGGAGTCAGCCCAAAATTCAGATTTCTACTTTGGTACTTCTAATGAGTATGAAAATTAAAAGGAAAAAATTTAGATTGCAATTTATAAGAGATTGTATTAACACCACACTGGGCACTTCCTGAAGTACTTTAAAAGGGTGATTAGAGACTGACTTAGTGAATTAAAGAGGTTACTCAGTGTTCTTAGTGAAAGACCAACATTGGTGAGTTAATGACGTTACTCTGCTACCAACTCTGCAGCTCTTGCTAATTAAGTCTCTCAGTTCTGGATGTCCACTCAACTTCATTGATGTACTCACAGGATGCACACACCATGTTTCAAAGATCTTGCTGGAAGACAAGTTTATAAGTAACAGTTTTTTAGAAGTTTGAAATTAATACTATTAATTTATTAGTACTTAGCCTCTATATTCTAATCCATTAAGATTAGGGTAGTAGTCTGTTCTCTGTTCCCTGCACTGCTATGAAGAAAAAGCTTATTTTAAAAGGTGCTGATTCTGTCTAATTTCTATTTAAAAACACTTTCATGCTATCCATGTTAAAATATTAGAGTGTAAACACCATGATACACAAATCCCTTAATATACATTCTTCCTCTGAAGAAAATGTAGTTGATCTAACAACATTTTCTGAATATCACAATAGTATTGATGTCAAGAAAGGCTAGGGAAATGTATCCATATAATTATATTACTACAGCATTTACAGCATTATAATCAGCATAACTCCATATGCTGACACACTTCTGAATCTTTCCTTCCTCCTTGCCTCATCCGCTCTTTAGGCACAGAGGTACATATAGGGATGCAAAATCCTTGAATAGCTACCGCAGTAAGCTTATTCCAGTGCTAAGCCCTTACAACTCAGATGAAGTGACTCAGCTGATTTTACAACTTGCCAGTGTAAAAAGACACTAAGGAAGTAAGAACAGGCACATTTCTACAATTATATATATTGAAATATATTTAAGTGCCTTAGCTAAAACAGCAACAGCAATAGTAGTTTAAAGACTACTGCTGTGTTTAAACAAAAGTCAAGAAGGAAAAAAGACACCTCCACTTCATCTCCAAAATAGTTAACATGACTACTGCTAGCATTAGGGTGTGTTACTCAATTCCAGAGTAACCGCTGGGTTTAGTTGATGCAGAGCCCCCACCATGTGACAGTTCCTGGTCCAAGACATGTGACTTGTGGCAGAAAACCAAGTTCAGCTGCCTGCCATCACTTGTGCTGGATCTTTAATGCATACCATCTGCTAAGACCAGTTGAAAGTGGGAGAATAAGGAATAATATGTGCTTCAAATATTTAATGATTATTTAGTACATAATAATTTTCAATAACTAAATATTGAAATACTGAACTTAAACCTCATTAGTAACTTGTTTTGTGGAAAAATATACAAGTTAAATATTTACACCACTGTATTACACAACTTTAAAGTTTCAAAGACCATACATCCTCCACAACAGATTTATTCTTAAAGCTACAGTAATTCCAATGTCTTTTATTAACGATTGCTTTTCCTCTCTGTAGTTCCTTCCATGGGCAGAACTCAGATTTTGCTTCATTGGGTTTTTTAGTGAAATACTGCTTCGTTTCCACATATGTACTAAAACCATCAGCAGAGTAATAAAAATCACTTGCAAGAGAATTGCCTGCACACATACATGTATTCTTCTGGACCCACTTACAAAAACTATTGTACGCTGGTTTTGCTACAATGATGTTAGAGAACAAATAAAGGCCAGGGAACATCCACTTATGGATAAAGACTTTAGAGATACCACACTGTATCATAAAGGTATGAGGGAGGAAGAAGCAATTAAAAATTAACTGCAGATTTAAGACCTTCTACTGCAATCATAAAAAATTAAACTTCCACGACTTGGAATCTTCTCTTAACTGCAATCACAGTTCAGGCCAATAACATAAAGCCAAGGGATTAACAACTCAACCCTGTACCTATTCTAGCAGAAACCCTGCATTATAATAAATTAAAATAAATTAATTAGTTTAGCATTCAAACTTCCTTTTAGGTAAATAAAGGGCAGTTAGCTGAACTCTCCTCTGAGAGTTCACTATTAGGTGGGAATATCATCTAAGTATTCAGCTACATATTCAATAAATAACAGTTGAATAAAATGAAACAGAAAAAATGAACAAGACCAACTTCTGTAGAATAGGCAATTTCTAAAGAAATTATCATTACCTTTGTACTTGAATTTACAAAAGATGTATTGGGCTGCCTTTGCATTTTTCAGTATCTTATAAAAGATATGCCATGCCTCAGGGTAGTAATTCGCATATGTTTGTTCTCCTGTTTCCAGCATTTTGTAAATATTTTGCAGAAACTTGGTCTACAATAGCTGAATAAATTAAAGGATTTGAAACTACAGATATTTCTGCCTGTAATTTCTACTAGTACCAACCTTAATTGTGCAAATGGATAATAGCTTGCATACACATTACATTTGCTAACATTTCAAAATTAAGTAGACAAGAAGTATGATTATCTAAGTGTGCCTAAATATGCACATCTTTCTGATAAATTTCCAGGTGCTCAAAAAAACCACCAAACACCAAATGACTTAAACAAAAAAACTTCCATTTTCCCATTACCAATCTACTGAACGTCTACACCATCTAGCCTCTTACAGACTCTTCAACAAGAGGCTGATATTCAAAATAATTTGACACACAAAAGAAAGGAAGCCTGCTATTTGAAACTGCTATTTTATTGGTCTCATCTAATTTACTGGAAGATGGAACCTTTCAAAAAGTCATTAACTCACTGCCTTAAACTACTGTGCCCATCTTTTGCATCATACTTGCAAGAATCAGTTCAACTTTTATCTCACACAAAAAGCCTCAACAAATAGAGGATACTTGATGATAGTATTGGGAGAAAAAAGGCAAACTAGTAAACAGTTAAAAAGCTAGTGTGATGAGTTAGCTATAAAGAATTGTCTGGGCATTAAGCCCATGGCAGAGGCATGGGCTCATTTAAACAAAATGTGTTTTAACACACAAAAAGGAAGTTACTGAACTTCGTCTAGGGAATACATCAAGTCATACCTAACCAGCGAGCAATCATATCCTGGAACAATAAATAACTAAAAACCTACTTCCTGAACAATGTTTTGAAAACATCTAACTAAATTTGGTTGGACTAGACGATCCTTTGAGGTCCTTCCCAACCCCTAACATTCTGTGATTCTGAGCTTGGAGACATGTAATTTGGGGTTTATAACAGGTAAAGTAAGTTAAATACACTATTATAATCAGCATGGATAAAGGCAACAGAGGAAAATATCTCTGAAGAACTTGGAAACTGAAGAATTGGAGAGAGAGAGAAGGAGGATCAAGAGCTGACTACATCCTTGTGTGCAAGTATATTCATAGTACAAACAATTTAAAACAAAAAAGACCTTAAAAACAGTTTTGTTTAAAACTATCAAATTTAAATAGAAAAGACAACCAGGCAGCTGATGAAACAGCAAATCGAGGTAAAATCAGCTAGGATGTCCTACTGAAAGCAATAGCTACAAATTATGCTTGTATCAAAGAAGATGCTCTACTGGGTAATAATCAGGTAAAATACAGGGATAGGGGCCTATGAGAGAAGAGAGGATGCCAATTTTCATGCCCTAATATACCCTTTTGGCCCTTGCAACTATTAAAATTCTCAAAATTACTAGACACGGCTAAGTAATCTCCACTATACCCACGACAATGAGGCCACACTACCCATTTGACAAAGAGCAACCCAGAAGAGATTAGTATTAAAACTCTTACCATTGCCAAAAAATCCCTAACTACCCAACAACAAAAAACAGTCTTAAAAATCAGAAATCATTTTAAATACACTGTCACAAGACACCTCCCTGAAAATCATAGCTCACACCCCTACCGGACAACACAATGACCATGAACCAGCAACATGCCCTTGTGGCCAAGAAGGCAAAAGGCATTCTGGGGTGTATTATAACAGGTGTGGCTAGGAGGTGAAGAGAGTGTCTCCCCCTGTACTCCGCTCTGGTGAGACCACATATGGAACATTGTGTCCTGTTCTAGGCCTATCAGTTCAAGACAGACCTCGAGGAACTGCTTGAAAGAGTCCAGCGCACAGCCACAAAGATGATGAAGGGAGCGGAACATCTCTCTTGTGAGGAAAGGCTGAGGGAGCTGGGGCTCGTCATCTTGGAGAAGAGGAAACTTTTCATGTTTATAAACATGTGAAGGGCAAGTGTCAGGAGGACAGAGCCAGGCTCTGCTCAGTGATATCCAATGATAAGACAAGGGGCAATGGGTGCAAGCTGGAGCAGAGGAGGTTCCATGTGAACATAAGGAAAAACTTTTTTGCAGTGAGGGTGACGGAGCCCTGGAACAGGCTACCCAGAGAGATTGTGAATTCTTCTCTGGAGACGTTCCAAACCTGCCTGGATGCGTTCCTGTGTGACCTCCTCTACGTGATCCTGCTCTGGCAGAGAATTTGGACTCAATGCCCTTTTGAGATCCCTTCCAACACCGAAGATTCTGTGATACATCCATTTCAGAAAAGCACTCTACGGGATTCTGAAGATCCCACTACACTGGAGTACACAGAGTAACTCCAGCACTCACACTTTGATGCTGCTCTGCCTTCATTAAGGGAAGAAAATGGGGGAAACAAAATTTAGTAGGTATCACATGAGTCTCACCAACGCAAAGCTTACAACATTTCATTTCTTGAGAGATGTCTGCATTAGTTCAAGCCAGTAACTCCTTAAAAACATATGCTCTGCACAGTTTAAAATGATGGAAACTGGAGTTTGTTGTTGACAGCAATACTTATCCTAAATTATTCATGGCTGCACTCCAGCACAAAACCATAATGATGGCCTAACTTTTTTCCTCCTTAAAAATAACAAAACTAACAAATCCGTAAGACACACAACGTGAAACCACCTTGATACCAATAGAGCTGCCCCAAGTTTTACTAATATTGTCAAAACCCACTTTACCACTGCCTGAATTACAAAGACGCTTTTAAAGCCAGTCCAAACTTCAAAAACAGGCCAGAAAACCACCACTTCAGATTCCTATCCCTATCTCTACAGGAAAAAGAAGGTTTTTCTGTCTATCTAATTTTGATTTATTGCAGTTGTATAATCCTGATAGACAGAGCAGACTGTAATTTTAAGTAATCCAGTGGAAGTAAAGCTAAACTGTTGCACGTTGCTCTACTCATCTCACCAGCTTACATCAACACAGTTTTTGGTTCACTAGACCTTCTTCTTACACTTGGTATTACACATTAGCAAATAATAGGTAAAGATGTACTTTTCACTATTGAATACATACTTAGGAAAGGACAAGGTTTAATATAAATTAAAATAAACATATTTGATCCAAAAATAAACTAAAAGGATTTCTATTTTATACATTAGAACCTTTTGTATAATTTTTGTTATTCCTCAAATAAGCTGATAACTCTTGATAATTCTCTGCTAACTAGGTACACAGAGGTGACCTACAGAAAAGCCAAAAGGGAAACAGGCTTTATTGATGTTTAGAAAGAGCAAGTGGATTTCATCTCTTCAGCATATAAAATATTTAACTTCGGTTTTACTTTACTTGTTACACTAACACCTTGTTCTACAAGACTTCTTTGTAATTAAGGAAAGCAATTAAATAACGTTTCTTGCTAAATGCTTCCCCTGTCTGCCAGAGTAAAAGGAATAGCAACACAAAGCCCAGATGTGAGGATTTCTCATTTTATGCCGTGAAAAAAGAAAGTGAAACAATCGTCTCAGGTGGAAAAAAGTACAACACCTATGTAGAAAATTACTATATCAATAATGTGAGATTTCAAAGACAGTATAAAGGCTGTTAGTTGCAATTACCTGTAACAAATTAATCACTAAAATATCATTTCAATTATGTTTACACAAAATGCATACTTAAAACTCCTGTTAAAATTGATTTAATAGCACACAATTTAACTGCAATTTGGGACTAATACTTAAAATCATGAGTTTAGTAATTTTACTTCAACTACTTAACAGAACCATTTCTATTCACTCATTAAGTATCTGTAGTTCAAGCTATTGGCTTTTGCTACTGGTAAAATGCTAGCCATTCTTCATACTAAGTGACTAACAGTGTCTGTGACTCATTATCACCAGAAGATGAATATGCCTCTGCTATTTGTAATGTTAACATATGAATAACACTAAAAATAATCAGATGTAATATGCAAATCTCAGGAGAAATAAAGAAATGTCAATTATTTGGCATCACACTCTGCTATTGGCTGCATACCCCACAATCTGTTGTGATAGTGCTAGAAGTTTGCAGGAACACTATGAAATTAGACCATCCATTTTTCTGATTTGATCTGAAATGCTAGCTTCAATATCCATTACTCTTGTACAGAAATAAATTATTAGCTTTAAAATATACCATTTCCTTGAGAATGTTTGCAAAGTAAATTCTATTACTTTACTGCAATAACAAAGGACAAGATTTTGAATCTCTCATATTTCTTTTTTTTTTTCCCACTCCAAGTTTGTGATCTTTCTTTGCTAAGCAAGACTGCCTATCACCCTTGAGAAATCAGTCTGGAAACAGCAATGTGCTTCTTAGGGCTAATTCATATAAATATTTTTCATGTGTCTTTGTTTCATAGCTTTGCCAGTCCTCACCATATGAGGCTTTTAATCAGCAGATTTGGTTCACTACAATTATGAGCTTTTTCTTAGTTTGCATCACAAGATCAAATAATTTCTTACATAAAAGTAGACTAATGCTTAAAGTCACTCTCACATCACACTTCATTCTTCAAGACGGTTTTTCATATTCTACCTTCTGTCTACAGTTGTTGAATTCCACAAACGAAAAATTATCTTAAACTTTTCTTAGTGAAGATAAGTAATAGCAATAACATCTGTACAGCACACAACATTTGGGAATGCTCTTCTTGCTAAACAGAGTAAAAGACACTGTAAAATCTAGAGGTTGGTTTGGGGGGGGGGTGGGCTTACCAACATGAAAATATGTCCATGTTATAAACCAGGCACACACTGAAATCCTTTTCAAAATTAGTTCCTGAAAAAAAATGTGTTTGGCAACCCTTCTGTCACATAGTAAATCTGCTATTTAAATAAGCAGTAATTCCTTAAAAAGCGTAGCTGAAAAGCCACTTGAAAATATTATCAAGGACTATTTTAGTTACACTCTCTCAGCACATGACAGTTTCAGATATTTGAACTGTCATTTGGAAAGATTTCAAAAATGCTTTGAGACTTCATCTATTTCTTAGAGGGAGTTTCAAAATAAATAATGTCATCTTGAAATGCAGGCTGTGATAGTACAGGCTAAGAAGTTCTACACTAAAAAGGGTATAATTTCTCTGCTTCTCCCTCATTTCCAGCTACACAGTCCCAGCTCCAGAGCTCATCACACACCTCTATGAATGCCGTAATTCAATGTAACGGCAGGAAACTCACCACCTTCTTCAGTGGATTTTAAGAGCAGCTTGCTCTTCTAGTCAGTTAGACAAGTCCAGTAAGCCCTAATGCTGGCATGAAGCAAGAATACAGTTGGGAGGAATAAAAATGGTGAGCAATAAACAGGAAGAACCACCTCTCCCTTTAGAAGGTGATGAGCTGCCAACATTAGCTCACCAACTACTGTGGAAATCCATCTTCAATATATTCACAATGCCCAACAAGTACTTCATAGTACCCACAGTACTTCAACAAGCAGGGAACCTTAATTAACTTTTTCCCAATTCACACTTTAGTCTCTTCTGTTTGGGGTAAGCTTACAACAGCAAAAGTTCAACAACTTAGAAAAGCAGTACAATTAAACTATACCAAGACTCAACAAAACAAAAATTAAAATGTCAAATAGTATTTTAAATGTTTCTTCTTTCACGCACACAAAATACTTTAGAACCACAACACTGCAATAATAGAGCATTCATTATTTATACTTTTAAGAGAAAAAACCTCACAGTTGAACTATTTACTTCATTGAGAAAAAAGTCTGATCTAAATAAGATGTACAAAACTCAGGCTTATATTTTAAAAGCTGACATTTCATTCCTGATTCTCAAATATCCAGCAGATATCCTAAAAATGCTTATGCCCAAACTTCTACTTATGTTCTATACTGAATATACTGAGACAGGAAGCTCATCTAGATTTGTCAGAAAAATTCATTCTTAATCAAATTATTTTCAACAGTAGAAAATTAATATGGCAGTAAATCAGTTTTTCTGAAGCTGAAAACACAGTGCTACAACAGTGTCAGCACTGAAGGACAGGAAAGTCAAATACATCTGCCTACAGTAAACATTTTCCAAGGCAAAATTTTACTTGTAAGCTCATCAAGGCCAAGGTCAAGCAACTCTAAATCCTAACACAGTGTACAAAACTGTGCTCTACAACAAATGCAACTTTTAGAGATGTATAAATTTCACACTTCCCTTTAATAAAAGCAATCACAAAAGAGGAACACCTTTTAAAAGATAAGCCTGAAAACTCTTCTCCTCTCCAGGGCAACTAAGCTAAACACTGTAACAAGCAGCTACCTTCTTAAATGCTTCTAAACCCATGCGCCCAAGAAGCAGGACGTATCAGAACAACACCAGCCGCACTCCAAGATACAGAAAATAGCAAAGTGAGAGTAATGAAAATAGAAAAGAGATATTAAAATGGCAAAATCAGAATTAAGGAAACAAACCAACTAAAAACCCAACACTAAAAAAAAAATACAAAAAACAAGAACACGCCAAAAAAGTAAGAGATGGCAAATGTAAAAGTTGTGATTACTTGAACTTTTGCTGCCTCCTCTCCATACTACTCCTGGACCTCCACAGGATGTAGAGTAACACATGGACTATTAGTAAGTAACAGTAGTGGTTACGTTAGCATTTTGTGCTGTGAGAAATACAGAAAGGAGCAAGAGCAAGGATGGTGCTCTCATGTGAAGCACACAAATGCAATTGAGAAGGGGGGTGCTACAAACAGGAATGTTCTTCGAAGAAGGAGTAAAATATTTGTGTAATATCTGTCATTTTCATTTGAATTTACAGAGCTCAGAAAAGGCTCCTCTATCTCTTGAGAAAAATTTCCATGAGTACGGATGCTTTAATATACACAAAGGAAAGCTTGCTTCCTCTACCTTTAGAAGTAAAACCAAAAAACCAACACTTCCACAATGCAACTCTGAATACATTTCTTTAAACTGATCAGCTGAGGTGTCAGAAAAGGAACTGCAGATCACTCAGACAGCACTACATTTTTAATCAGACACGGTACTTGACATGGTATTATTAACAGAAACTCCTTTCAGTGATCCACACTCAAGTGCAATCTGGTTCCGAGGCTGAAAGTTTCTAGGAATGTTAAATGCTATATACAGCTACGGAGAGAGGAAAACACTCTGTGAATGAAAGCCAAAACTACTTACGTTTCAAAACAGCGATCCACGTTGTCTGACATCAGAAGTAGCATGCATAGCTGTTCCAGGGCTATTAGTTGCATATCCCGTTCATCTCCCTGCCCCATCTGCAGCCATTCCAGCAACGTGTCTGGGTCCACATCTGCCATGATTTAGATTTAAAAAAAAAAAAGAAGGCAGCCACCTCCACTTAAATGAAGAATTACCAAAAATACCCTTTAATCGTTCCAGCCAGACTAACTTGGGGACAATTAATATCTCCCTTCAGCCAGTCCCTGGCTTTTGCAGCTTTCACCTGGAAAAGTGAAAAAAACAAACAAAACAAACAAACAAAAAAATCATCATTATCTTTTAAACTTTTTGGACTTGTTCCTCCCTAAAACATATAGCATATCTTTGGGCTGACATTAAGGAAACTTTCACATATTTAATCAGCAATATATTTTTTTTCTCTTCCAAGCTTTGTATGAGAGCAAACAGTTCTGTTTCACTGGAAATAAACCTCTTTTTTCCAGTTGATAACCAGGCAAGTCTTAGAGCCTACTCTTATTTATAGGATAACACAAAGTTTAAAAAGTAGAAAACCTGCCTAGCCCTTTTTTATGTTCTCAAAGCTAATGTAAAGACAAATAGTGTTGTCTTGCCTATTCCTTTCCCTTTTAATATCAGTTCATAATAAAGTGTCCAACATTCTGAAGGATGGATTACCTCCTCACTAAAGTATTCAAAGACAGAAAGACATGAAGTTTCACACTTTAAATATAAAGCCCCAAAACAAAAGTATTGAGATGTATATCTAAAGACTTGGGGAGTATTTGCAAAAGTTTTATTAATTCCTTATTGAGTAAAACAGCATTCAAACACAAGGAAAAACAAAACAAAACTTTTTAAGTCCAAGGATAAAAAGGACAATTTAAGAATCAATTCTGTTTTCAAGAGTTATGGGATTGTTTTGGTTTGGTTTTTTTTTTTTAGGAAAAGAATTATCTAATGCACAGGGTTTTTTAAAATTCAAGGGATAATTCAAATAATTCTTGCACATATAAGGAAAAAAAAACATTATTTGCTGGCCAAATGCCACAGTTGTACATAGAAACCAAAGACCAAAAAAGTCCCTTTAAAACGTTAAGATATTTTTGGCCCATGTGCTTGCTTCTTATTTTGTATTTTACTAACATATAGTCAAATTTACCTCCCATGCCTAAGAACACAGCAAACATAGCTGTTTCCATACAAAACTGAAAAGTTACAAACCAATCTTTCCAAATTAAACATACTATGAAAAAAATTATTTTTTTAAAAATGCAGCTGATGGGGAAAAAATTATTAGTTTACCAATATGAAATGCTGGACAGTATCTCCACAGAGTGAGGTGGGGGGGGAGGCTGCGGGAAGAAGCTCAAACGGGACAAAGTCTACCTAGTTGTTTACTTGTTGCTAATGAGCTAATAGTTAAAAAATAACTCCATCAAGGGCACAGCTACAAAAGGGAATCAAAAATTGGTACTACATGGACAAATGTACACTGAATCAGCACTGCTGTTTCACAACAGCTTTGAAATCAAAGATGTGACATAAGAGCAACGTGTATTATTTTTTTAATACTTCAGGGGCATAACGACATTACAGATCACTCCATTACTGTTTACCAGTTATATATTTTTGTTACTGCTACGTCTTCCGGTAAAAAGTAAGTCAATGTTACCGAATTAACTTTCTCTGCTTTAATCAATACTACAATCCTCCAAGTTTTTTAGAGACTATTTTCTGTTCAAAGACTTAATAAATCTACTTTCAATCAGTGAGATCGTATTGTAAGCACAGTACCTCTCCTATCAACGACTAAATCATTAACTTCGGGGAAAGGGGGGGGAGGGAGGAGGGAGCGGAGGGAAGGGAGGGAGAGGGAAAAGAGTCAATGCAACAGAAACATGAGAGAAACAGTGGAGTAAGTTCAACACAGGCACCTGCTGTTCTTCTAAGCCAGACGGGCTCTAATCAGACGTAAACGAACTACGGAACAGAAAACAGAGCAGGGCGACAGGCCGGGACTCCCAAGAGAGCCGCACCAGAAAAGGGGCCAGGCCGCAACTAAACTTATCCCCCACCACCGGGGCCTATACACACAGACACACCAGAAAGGCCCCGGGCCAAAGCGCAGGAGATTTAGGGCCCTATCCCCAGACTCGGCCTCCGGGGGAAGAGGAACCCGCGCACCGCCTGCCTGCCCCCTCCCCGTCGCCCCCGCGTAGGCAAGCCGGCAGCACAAGGGGCTCGCCAGCGGCGTGAGGGGCTCCCCGGCGACACCACCTCGTCCAGCCCCGACAGAAATTTCCCGGCACCGGCCCCCTCCCGCCGTCCAAGGCAACGGCCCGCAGCTAGGCCTCTTGGCTCGCTCCCTCCGGGGCCGGCCGACACCGAGCCGCCAGGCCCAGGCAGCGACGCTCGAGTTCCTGAGCGAGCCGCAGGCCTCGCAGGGTGACCCAGCCTGACGGCTCAGGAAAGGCGCCGTCTCCCCAGTGCCAGCCAAAACGGCCCCAGACCGCCTCACCGCTCACCTCGGCCTCCCAGAGCCTCCTAGCCGGAGCCGACCCCTCCTCAGCGCTGCGGGGAGACTGGAGGAGAGGCAAAGAAACGGCCTGAACCCCGCAGCAGGCGGTAGTCAGCGGCATCCATGGCGCTCCGCCCGGCACGGGATTGGGTAGGAGGAGGGGGCAGAGAGCCGCGCCGCGGCCTCGGCGGGGGAGGAGCTGGCACTGGCCGAGCGGCCGCTGGGGGCGCTCCGGGAGCGGGGCGGCCGCCGCCCGACGCCACAGCGAGGGAACGCCTCACAGAGGCGGGCATTCGCTGCCGGTAGGGTGCGGCTGGTGGTCCCGCTCCTTAGCTCGTCTCCGTTGGTGGAGCCGCCGCCGGCGTCGCAGGCCTGGCGGCTCTCGCGGCAAGAGGGGACCGTCCGCACCCGCCTCTGGAGGGAGGGGGGCTGCTGAGCCAAGCGGGGGAGTGTCGGCGCCCTATGTTGGGTCCTGGCTCATCTCCCTCTGCCCGAAGGGAGCCTCGGGCGCAGCTTCCCCTGCTCAGGAGCCTCCTGGGCCTGGCTGTAGCCTTGCAAATGGAGTCGCGAGCCCGTCAGGCCGCCCGGCCGCCTTCGGGAGGAACAGGAGTTGCGGCCTGCCCGCTGTCTTCCAGTTTCCCTGGGCTTCGGCGGCCTTTCCCTGGCTGCGTGGAGATCGTTTTGTTACGGTCACATAGGTCGTTTTATTTCATGCCATATCCTGATATTTTATATTTACGGAGAAGGAGCTTATACTTTGCAGGGCCCGCTTTTGAAGACGCAGAACCACCTCCAGCCTCTCCATTACAGGGGCAATGATAAACCGATTCAAACGTTGCAGTACTGGATCCTTCAAAGCAGAGTTTTTATCTTGCCCTTATCCTGTGGTGAGTTTGAGATAGTGCAGCTGTACTGTGTCGCTTGAGACACGTTTTGCAGTAAAGTAGCCTACCACATCCCACAAAATGCTGTGTGGTTGCCTTACGTATAGTTGAAAAAAAAAAACAGGCAAACTTACGAATTTAAAATTAAGGCCTAAATGCAAAGGATCTTCAAAATAATTTCCTTCTCTGTAGGATGATCTGCGTTGTTTTAAGGAATTTAGGCCTATTAATGGGGGTATGAGTGTGGTAAATAAGATTATTGTGCATTTGCATGCCACTCCTACCTACCTCATAGACATTTCCTGTAATTAGGAGGCTATAACTACACACGGAACAAAAGGGCAATAGCAGTCGTGCTTGGTTAAGACTTGGTCAAGACTAATACAGAAATTTGTATTGCTTGATGCTGTAATAATACCTTCTGGAAAGTGTTATCTTTATTGCTGTAGGGTTTTTTTCAGTAATGAGAAGAGTAACTCCTTTGTCACTATTTCTGATTTCTAGGGCAGCTGAGTCTTTCTGTCTCACCAAATTACGTCTCACTTGGCACTTGTTCCAGCTCTGCCAAGATTCACATTGTATCCTTTCCCTGTGTTTGTCCTTCAGAGGTCATCAAGACTTTGTATATGCTTAAAGTTAAGGACATGAGGCAGTAGGAGGACTGAGTCTGCAGTCTTTAAATTTAGAAGCTTGATCTTTTTTTCACTTTCACTGGTGCAGAAGCAGCAGCAGATTTAGGCCAAACTTAGGAGTCCTAACTGCATCTGCCAAGTGACCTCTCTCCTGTTGCATGATACTAGAACACTTTGTTTTTTATTGTGAAGTTTCAGTTAAATTGACATTGTCATTCTTCCGAAGACTAAAACCAAATGCTAATTTTCAATTGTAAAGACACAGAAACTCTGAAATCAAACAAATATTTCCCTCTTTTCAGAGAGACTAGTTTCAGTTATTTTTAGATAGATATATGATTATCCATGGAGAAGATGAAGTTATCAAAATACGGATCAGCTCAGGAACAAAAAAAAGTTTACATACTGTACATGCAAAGAATACAAATAATGGATTTATAATACTTGGAGCAAAAATACACTACTTGAATGGAAATAGTTTTCAGTGCTCTGTATTTTCTTGTTGATGGGACAAATGTCCTCTTGTATAAATTGCCCAATTTGACTTATTTTGTATATCTATATAGAAGTGCATGAAGTAATGTATTACTGCTTTAGTTATAAATCAGCATTATTTTTCACTGTGATGCATGTGTAATATTTAAGAGTTCGTAGGTGATTTTTGTTGCTTGTGACAAGATTTCTTTTCCCTAGAATGGATCTGGAAAAAAAGAAATGAATTGCTGACTAGATAATCTCTAGTCAGATTATATATACTTCTTACAATAGATGTGTCATGGTCTGATGAATGCTTCTGCTTCATGTGCTGATTTGGCATTCAAAATTTTTTTTTCTGTTAAAATATATCACAGCAAGTGATACCCTTGAATTTTCAGCCTGGGGCTGTCATTTGATTAGTGCTAGGAAGAAGGACATGGATTAGTGCAGCCAGACAGGGAAGGCAAGTAATGCCATATGGTGAGGTAAGAAGTAAAACATCTTGATGGTCATGGTTGCTTTGAAAAAAATCATGCTGAGCATTGTGTGACACTTGCAAAAACAACTACAGTTCCCCGTGCTTGTACAATGTATGTTAGTCATTCGGTTAGAAAATGACCTAAATTCTAGTGCCAGCTAACATGCACTTTATGTATGACCTTGGCCTAATCCCTTAATCGCTGCACGTGTCTGTTGCCTCCTTTATGGGGGAAAAAAAAAGTTGGCAGTGCTGGACTCAGAGACGTCTTAGCATTTATGGAACTTGAGTTGCTGAGGCTTGTTACTGTGTTAAGTCTTACATAATAGTATAAACCAAAATTCCTCTTCATGACTATACTTGAGCAGGTCACACATGTCAGTGACTGAGGATGATTTTGGAAATTAGGTCACAGCCTCAACGTAGATTGACCTTTGTAAAACGTGATGTTGACCAATGACCAGCATTTTGGCTGTGTATTTACCTGAAAATTAAAACTTGGCTTTAAAAGAGAAAACATCGGTGCAGTTACTGGCATAATATTTTTATGTATGAACCACAGAGAAATATGCCATGTAGGGTAGCAAGGGTCAGGGATTGGAGGGCTGCAGATGCAGAGAGCTTCTGAGTCATAAAGGACACCCCATTTGAGACAACTACTTGTTTAGAAGACATGGCAGGTGTTCTCAAAAGGATTTGATTCTGTTTCACAAGAATCATTTTGGCTAGAATTTTGCAAAATCTTCTCAGGATGGAAAAACCATGGGTTTTTTTCACTTATAGCCCAAAGTAAAATAACACTTATACTACTTTTTTGTTATATTCAGGCTGATGTTTTAGCTGATAGCAGAAGGAAAAATCTGTCATGGGAACTTTTACTGTCACAGCACGATAGTGAGAACTGTAAGCTTCGGATGGGAATGATTGGAGTTTTGTTACAGAACATACAAACCTAGCCAAAATTCAAACTGAAACACACCTAAAATTCAAACAAAACAAGAAGTCTGGAATTCTTCTGTCTATTTATAATTGATATGGAAGCCAGAACCCAGTGTAACTGATGTTTTTGTTAGCTGTACTGCCCACCTCTGTTCATAAGCCAAGTTGATGTTTCCAAAAATATCACTGCTCTAGAGAAAATAGAGGGTGGCATAAACAGACTCTGAACACCTCCACAAATTGGAGCTGTTTATGCTAAAGGCCAGTGCTGCACCCAGCCAAATAAAACAGTTAGGATATTTATAGATTATTTATCCTTTTGCTTTAACACTTTTTTTTTTCTCTGCTACCTACACAATAATGTAGTAGGAAGCACTGAAAGTTCCTGCTCCTCCCAAAACAGACTATGAATAATTTCATAGATGTTTCGTTTTCTTCTTGAATATTACACTTTCAAAGAAAAAACTTAATACATGTTGACTACACATTTCACAAACTTGCTCAGTATCAGGCAAGCTTTCCTTGTACAGAATTTGTCTATTTACACTTAATTCTTAACTATATTGCTACAAAGATTTTCTTCTAGAAAACTTTTTTTTTTTTCCCTCCATAATTAAAATACAGTTGGTAAAAGTTTTTACATTTAAACACTCCTATGTTATCATGGTCACTTCTGCATTGCACAAGCCTGGGGAGCACAGTGTCAGTGTCTACGCAATGTGCTGCGGCAGGGACTGTGTGAAAGGTTGCATCTCTGGGAGTCCCAAGTGCTGCAGGGACACATGTTGATGTGCTGAGTGCATGACTAATGTTGACCTGATAAACGGGTGAGCAACGTGCTGGTGTTTATGGAGGTGCTGGGCTGAGTCATTGCTCTTCTTGTTAGACTCCTCCTCAGGAGAGTGTCAACTTCCTGGAAGGTTCTTATCCGTAGAGCTGAGAGAATGAGCATGAAAATACTCAGAAGCAGAAATGGTTTCAGGAAACTGCAAATACCTCAAAACTACCTTTTCTTTTTTGTGCAATGATTGTTCAAAATCATGCATACTAGAGTGCTTATTCCTGAGTAAACCAACCTATGTGGGGTCATTTTTGTTAGGGGGGTTAATTTCTTTTTTAACATATAAAATTAATTTTTTGGTGTTCCAGGCTGGAGAAGTGAGCAAACGTTTTATCGCCTTTACCTCAGTTTGCCTTCAGCTCTATCACTTACTCGGACGTAAAATAGAAAGTAACTCCTCATGAGAGGCTGCCCTCATTCATGTCCCTCCCACCTTCAACTGCTGAAGAGAAAGTGAGGCAGAAATTGTGCAACACTTATGTATTTCAGGCTGTTGGCTATACTCTGCCCACCAGTAACATAGGCAATAGCAATAAATCTCAAGCCAAGCCAAGTGCAGCGAATGATCAGTGACTCAGATCACAGTATTTCTTGCTGGTTTTAATGGCACAGACAAGGTTATAACTTTCTGAATCAGGAGAGTCTTAGCTCCTTGTTATAAGAATAAACACATGTAATCCTACCAAGCACCTGAAGTAGGTCCCAGAATTTAAATAAAATGTTATAAATTAATGTCACTGATCTGTGCTGATGAGAAGATTTCTTTGAGAAGAAAGTGTCTTAATCACCAAATGATTCTTCTATATTCTGGGATTTAAAACCCCCAGCTACTTAGAATTTTATTGGAAAGAGTGTAATTTTTACAGACTTGAAGGCCTATTAATGCCTTTTACTATTCTTGTAATTAAATTATGCCCCATTCACCACTGCTGAATGTCTTGACATGCAAAAAGAAGAAACAGTCTCAAGCTACTAAAACCTGAATTTCTGGATTAGTTGCTAACTGGAAAGAGCTACATGCTTCATTCAAACAGGGAAGAGTCAGCAGAATATTATGGTGGAGCATGGTAAAGTTCAATGCTAGCACTGTCCTAGGATGCATGAGACAGACAACAAAAAATGCATCATTTGCTAATGAAAGAGAAAGCAACAAGTTGCAGACGTGAAGAGTACAAAGAGCTGGTAGTGTTTTTATAGACTTTCTGCTCATGTTTCAGTGAGAAGCTGATTTTTAGGGAGCATAAGATTTATTTTGATAGAGAAACGTTACCTGCTTACCCTGTGTTTTCATAGTACTGATAATGTCAGCAGTTATTGTTGTTAGAAATATTTGTGTCATTTTTGCAGTAACATTTCAGGTATGGTTATGTTTCTATGTAATTACAGCTCTTTGACTATAACAATTAGTCTGTGTCCAGAAAAGGAATAGCCTAGGGCTGCCAAATACCCCAGGCATGACCCATGCCAGTGACTCCCAAGTATTTCATAGTGGAGGGTCAGTGACTGTGGTAAGAATTTTTAGTACTGAACTATTGAAAGGTTTAACTGAGATGCAGGTCTTACTGTCTGAGATGCAGGCCTCACTGTAGATGTGTAATAAAAGAGATCTCCACCTCAGAGTTTACAGTTGAACAGAAAATTCAGACAAAAGCTACAAAGCAGAGAGGAGCACAGTTAGTTCTGGAACAGGCTGCCCAGGGGGGTGGTGAAGTCTCCTCTGGAGATATTTAAAACCCACCTGAATGTGTTCCTCTGTGATCTGGTATAGATAATAATGCTCCGGCCGGCGGGTTGGACTGGATGGTTTTTCGAGGGCCCTTCCAACCCTTAACATTCTGTGGTTCTGTGATACAGAATCAGCTCTGGCCAGCCTGATCTTATGTGAGGTGTCCTTGCCCATGGCAAAGGGGTTGGAACTCGATGATCCTTGTGGTCCTTTCCAACCCTGACTGATTCTATGATACTGGTAAGTTGCTTGGTAGTTTTAACTCTGAAGTCCCATAGTCCCACTTTCACATGTTAGTGGCCTCCCAGATATATGGAGCTAACTCTTTTCTTTGGGCAAAGACAGTCAAGAGGAAACCAGAAGCTATTCTCCATTTTCAGTCCATATTGGTCATGGTTGCATGGTAGCCTACATCTCCTGGCCCAAGGGTGACCCTCTGAGACTGGGAAGATAGAGGAAAGGATTCTGTCCTGTCACTGAAAAGAAAGGGAGCACAGCCAGAAGGGAGGTGAGCTCCCAGCACCACATCAACTCAAAGATACTTCCCATGTTGGGAAACTTGGATAACAAATCAAAGCCAGAGTACAGCCCCGTCTCATTTGCAGGACTGGTGCCTCTTGCACAGTAAGGGTGCCCAAGGTTTATCATTACTGGTAATTCAATGGGGAAGTAATAAGCAATGTTTTGAGAAAAACAACTGATTGGTGGCCACAGCAGTCATATGCA
Organism: Indicator indicator; assembly: GCF_027791375.1. Lineage (NCBI taxonomy): Eukaryota > Metazoa > Chordata > Aves > Piciformes > Indicatoridae > Indicator > Indicator indicator. The sequence goes on from NC_072013.1 coordinate 42,703,114, forward strand.
AATATTCTTTCAAGGTATCTCAGGCAGGTAATCTCAGGAAGCAGTCTTCAGACAGACGTTTAGAGGTGAATTGTGTCCTCCATCACAATATTGTACGCCCATCGCCCAATGTATGAAGTTCAGGATAAAATCAGTGGGTGTTTGTGCATGTACCTGGTCAGGAATTAGCCCAAAAGCATATTTGAAAGTCAAGAGATTTCCTCCCATGATGTTAAGCAATGAGGAGATGTGATAAATACAAGAGAAAATGGAAAAAGACGTTCATCTCATAACCACCTGGTTCTAAGGTATTTGGAATGAGAAATGGAATTGTCTGATTCTAGAGTAGAAACAACTCAGGAAAACAAGCTTATGTAGATACCACCATCAAGGAGATATAGTCACATTTTTCAAATTTACCAGTCATGTTGTGAAATTATTAAATTTTGGGGGCTTTCCAGTGATGTTTTTGTTTTCAGAATACTGTCTTGCTGCAGTGTTAATTACTGAGAATTTGTCCACCAGTTCTAGCGATCTAGTTAGTAAAATAGAAGTCAACAGTGATTGAATTGTAGGTCAGCTGAGAAATGGGATATTCTTGGATTTTTAAATGGGATAACATTTAAAAGCCCAACCACTTCATAATCAGCAGTCTGCTCTGGAACAACTCTGTTGCCCAGGTTAATTCACTGGCACTGCTGTAGCTGTGAATTCAGAGGGTTTGATTTCTAGAGAGCATTTGCTGCTGTGCAACTATTGGGACTTCTTAACCAGATAATCTGTGCAGCAAGTACCTTATTTGCATGACAATAGTCCAAGTGCCCTCGGTATATTTCTATCAAGGTCGATGAAAATACCACTCTGTGAATAATTAGACCCCCTCAGGTGGTGCTGGATTGGGAGGACAAGGCAGTTGGCAGTTCCCTGGGATCACAATAGCTGGGAACCAGTAAGTGTGTTCAGGTCCATCTACCTGCCCTGGAAAAACTCATCTGACAAGGACCATGACAAACATTTCCCAACTCTCTCTGCATTCTTTCTGGCCTCTGAACACCCTCCAATGGTCTTCATTTCCAAAGACCCACTGCTTTAGCTCAAAATCCTAATCTAAGAACAGTGGTGACAATCTTGCAATTGAAGTAACTCCTTATAAGTAATTGCAAAACCTGGTATGGATAACATACGAAGTGTGTATGCAGAGGTGTTGTAACCAGGACTGAGAGGGCAATAGAAACTAGAGCCTCTGTCTGCTGTTGCAGTTGATGAGTTGCATAATTTCAAATTTGTCTTCCTCCTTTGCATACTATTTAACCTTTTTTTGTGTGTGTGTGTAGAGCAAATCCTTTGTTCTGATGAAGTTTGTCATCATGATGACTGTTTTCATGCTTTATTTGGAGACCATACAGAATGTGATTCAACTGTAGCTGCTTTATCTTTTTCAGCGGAGGTTTAGGTTGGATATTAGGAAGCACTTCCTCACAGAAAGGCTGATTAGGCACTGGGATGGACTACCCAGGGAGGTGGTGGAGTCATCATTACTGGAGGTCTTTAAGAAAAGCTTGGATGTGGCACTTGGTGGCATGGTCTAGCTGATGTGGTGGTGTTAGGTCATAGGCTGGACTTGATGATCCCAGAGGTCTTTTCCAGCCTCAATAATTCTGTGATTCTATGATCTATTTTGTTAGCAAGTAGAGAGCCCCAGTATTGCGTGCAAGTTACTTGGCATTCCTTTTTATAGTAATGTCATTAACTTGTTTTATCCTCTGCTGCCAGTACAAAGTGTTTGCTCTTTATGTGCAGCCTTTATATTTACCAGCAGGGTTGAAAAAAATAAAGGCAGTACAAGACAGAACAAGCAAAGCTAATGTATCTAAAAATGGTGTGAACAAATCAGAGTAGTTTAATTTGTAAAACGTTTCATAGGATTCCAGTCAGCAGTTAAACTGTGTATCTCACACATGCCCTTTTGAAGCAATGAGTCAACCAGGTAACTGATTTAATTATTATTTTTATTTCTTTCTATCCATGTACATGCCCCTCATTCTGCTTCCCCTCTTCCTTCTTTTCTGTCCTGCCCCAATCCTTCAGTTTTTGTTTGATTTGAAAAACAGTCCCTTCTTTCTTCCTCTGCAGATTTTTTTGATGTGCTTCTTTCCTGCTGCTTTTCCCTCTGGCCTGCTCCATCCTCAGAGCAATCTCTCTTGGTTCACTATGGAGCATATTGCCCTCTAGCACTTGTACCCCAGCAGAAGTCACCTGGCAAGTCATGGCTGGGTGTTGGCTATCTGAACATAAGCAAAACAACCAGAAAAGATCTTTATCACCTGGTGCTTTGTCTTTGTGGCTGCAGTAGTTACACAACAGGGAGCCATTTTGCTTGGGTCTGTGCACCTACCACATGCAGGCTTCTTGTCCTCTTCCATCTGCAGAGCTGTGAATCAGCTCTGCAGGGTCACCTCAGGCTTTGATGAGGATTTCTTCCTCATGCTAGTTCTAGTCTTTGTGATTTGTCATTGCCCACTCTTGCTGGCTTTCCCTATTTCTGACTGGGGGGTAGAGGAGAGTTTTGGGCCACAGGCCATGGGTTTATTGCAGATTGCAATTGAATCCAGTTGTCTGTCTCCATTTCTGCCTGCCTTATACTGTGCAACCTTTTAATTGTCTCCTGTATAGCTTCAGCTACCTGCTGCAGAAGGTCCTCCATTGAGCATACCTTTTGCAATCAAGTTTGCCCCCCCAGCTCCACCTCAGGAGAAGGGTCAAGGCACTGCCCACAGCTCAAGGTCTGCACAGCCGTTTCTACCTTTGGCAGCTCTGGGTGGAGGCATCAGTCCAGGTGGGTGGTGTGTATCCCCCTGCTAGGACTGCAGCCCTTGCTTGCTGTTGAGTAGTCACCCTGCTGTCTGAGGAGTTGGTTAGGAGTGTCTGACCTGTCAAGCTGGGAAAGGCTTCCCCCAGCCTGCATGTCTTGCCTGCTGGTGATCCCTGGGGGTTTTCAAATAGCCCATGCTGGGTCTACTCACACTTGTATATATGTATGTATGTATATATATATATATATATATATATATATACAGACACACTTAAATATACTTAAGATTAAGCATAGGCAGGACCTTTTGTCACACAAAAATATTAAACTTTTTAAATAAACAGTGTAAACATAGAAAGCAAAGGTGCAGGAGGGCCACATGCTTCGTTGCAAAGGCAATTCACTGGGTGAACATCTACTGGTGCTTGTAGAGAGCTGGCAAGAACATAATCAGCAGGGAGACATGAGGCAGAAGAAGGAGTGGTGAAAGTGGTTTATGGTTAAATATATTTGTTTTTTTTGTTTGGCTAAACATAAAAGCTTGAATGCCAAACAACACCTAACAAAGAGGAGTGGAATTAAAAATCAGAACTGGTTTGTGGTCTTAGTTCTTCAGGAAAAAAAAAAATAATTTGTGCAAGGTCCTTGTAGTGTCAGGACATGGTAACCTGAGCCAAGACTGGGCAGCACGGAGGTTGTGCTAAGATCAGAAACTCCCTTAGGAGTAAATTAAAGTGGACCAACACCAAACAGTTGATGAGTTGGGTTTGTTAGAGCCAGTAAAAACTGCTGGTAATGGACCAGAGCAGAGAGAAAATGAGAAGAAAAAGGAGAGGGAAAAGAGAGAAAGAAGTCAGAGAAAAAGAAAGATATCACCACTCCTGGGATGCAGTGGCATTTTCACAGGTATAGTCGAAGTCCTTCAGTGGTGGGTGTGCATCCCAGCAGTGTCTTCTGTGGTAGAGGCAACACATGGACCCTGGAAGCAGTGGTCTTTTTGTACCCTTTAGGCAGGGGTGGGAGGGTGGTGTCTCCAAATCACAGAGGAGTGCATGACTGAACTGTGCAGTCCAGTGCAGCGTCTCCACTGGCCTTTCAGTGGCGCTGTTGCAGTGGTTTTAAAGAGGGAATTCCCACCTCCTCTGCAGGAATTCTCTCTTTTCGATTGTTAATCCAGCAGCTCTCCAGAGGCATCAAGGCCATCATCCTGTCTGTTCAAGACCAGGTATGCCACACCTTGAGACAATGGAGTCATTAATAGCTATCAGCCCTGCCCTGCACATGCGTTGGTTTGAGACAGTAGAGGATTGGGTTATCGTAGAAAACTCAAGAACTCAAGGAAGACTGCATCAAAGCTATCTGAAATCTAAAAGCCAAACTTTTTATAACAAACAAGATTCTATCTGTAAGATTCATCTATATCATCTTAATGAGTGGCTTTACTCATGTGATCCAACTGGTTGTTTTAAGTGTACATAATAAAGCACAACTCAGCCATTTTCACCATGTGGATAAATTCATGACCTGGACAAATTAAGGTCACACATTGTCTCCTAACTTACAGTAGACACTAAGAATGAGCAATGGTTCTCTTTAGTGACTAATGTTTGCCTCTGCAGTCACACAGAGATGTTGAAAGTGGTGCTTTCGCACAAGACTTCACCAAGAACCATCAAAATGCATAATTACAACACTTCTCAGTGACTGAGTTGTGAGTCTGCTACGAAATCCCAGACTAAGTTCTTCTAAACTTCAATTTTTGGCTTTTGACAGCTTGCTTGGTGCTTATGCAATTGGAGCATGCTTCTTTAAAGTTTTTCCAGCAAAGTAAGGTTTAAATCAGGTTGTATCATCATTAAAAAATGTTAGTGGAAACAATGTTAATGCTGGTTTTTGACATTACAGAAAATGAAAAAAAAAAAATGGTTACAGATACCTGTCCTACGAACCAACTTTCTCAGAAGTATTTTGGGTGACTGTGATAGTCATGACATGAGTTAAAGTATTTGAAGCCCTGTAAGAACCTCTATGAAGAAAGACTGAGAGAATTGGGACTGTTTAGTCTGGATAAGAGAAAGCTGAGAGGGGAGCTTGTCAATGTCTATAAATATCTGAGGGATGGGTGTCAAGAGGAAGGGGACAGGCTCTTTTCAGTGGCACTCAGTAATAATGGATATAAGCTAGAACACAGGAGGTTTCACCTCAACATGAGGAGAAACTTCTTTCCTGTGAGGGTGACAGAGCACTGGAACAGGCTGCCCAGAGGGGGTTGTGGAGTCCCCTTCTCTGGAGCCTTTCAAAGCCAACCTGGACATGTTCCTGTGTGGCCTGCCCTAGGTGATCCTGCTCTGGCAGGAAGGGTGGACTGAATCATCTCTAGAGGTCCCTTTCAACCCCTAGCATTCCATGATTCTTTATGAGTTTCCAGAAGCAGCTTTGGGGAGGAAAAGAAAACAAACCCAAACCAAACATAAAAAAAAAAATTAAATGTACTCAGTAAATTTTGAAGGGAAAATTGAGATGAAAAAATTACTAATGAGACAAAGATGGGTAACTGCCAAATGTAATGGAACTCCCTTTCAACACAGCCACCAACTACGGATTTGACTGCAAGGAACGGTGAAACAAAGAACTTCTGATTCTCTCGGGAAGGACTGGTGGCATCTCAACCATCTTCCCATAGCTCAAACATTTCAGCACTTGGCACAGACACATCTCCCTGATCCCACTTATTTCCCCATTGAGCTATGCAGAACAGAGGAAGACCTGCAATGTCAGGTCACAGACTTCGGTGCATCCAGCCCACACAGTTCTTACTAGGTTCCTTCTGGCAGCATACAAACCTTTTCTTTCTGTTACCAAAGTCCTTAGAGCTCCTCTGCTATTGGGTAAAATGAGTAAGACAAATCTTAAGTGAAGAAAATTAGCTTTATTTCTGTCAATTAGAAAAATGAGTTGTTAGAACTTTGGTCAAATGGTTAATTCTGTACAATTTACAATTATATTTATATACAAAACTTATAATAAAATACAGTACATCACACTTTTCCTGAGTCACAGTGTGTTTCTCAGCTCTGTAAATCTTTGTTTGTTGTTTTCCTTCTTTTCTTTAAAGTAGTTAGTTTCCAGAAGGAAATACTATGCACAGTGTGATAGCATTTGGTTTAGATAATACTGGTATTAAGAAAGTAAGTACACTATATGTAGAAAATACTTTACAGTCATTGCAATTCTGATAGTTCTTCTATATTAAAATATGTTCCTTGATAAAAACGTTAATTAAATATTCCTTGCTATAAGTTTGTTGCACGTTGTTTGACACGAGAGAAGCTAACTTCAAACCTGTCCATCTCCCACTGCAGAGAGACATAAATCTAGGTGAGTTAGGTGTAGATACGACTGATCGTTTCAAGATCAGGAAACCTACATCCAGATAGAGCAGGAGTCTGAATCGAGGCACAGTGTATTAAAATTGCTGTCCTAGCCTGGACAAGATATGTAAGCTTCAATTGCCTGGCTAGCCTAATACAAAATTAACACGAGTATAGATCCTGAAAAATGAGACTGTGGCAAGCAGCTAGGCACCAAGCCTGCAAATGCTTACTATGCACAACAGTCCCACTGTGTAAAGCACTACAGAGTCCTCAGTGAAGAAGCAGCAGGGTAGAGCTGCATTTAACTGCGTCTGTTAAATCCCAGCCAGCTCCAGAAGTTGTTAGGTTTAAAGCTCTCAATATTGCCTTTACTGAGTTGGAGTTTTTGAGGTCAAGAATAATCTACTGTAAGGCTTATGAGGATATTTAATCTGTTTACTTAATGATGCAGTCTGTTAAATTAGTAATTAGGATAGATTACAACCTACAAGTAAATTTACGTCCTACTTAAATCCAAAAAAACAGTTGGGTCCAGTTCTCTTGTCCCCACCGTAAGAAGGACACAGGGCTGTTAGAGCAAGGGCCACAAAGGTGATCCAAGGGCTGGAACACCTCTGCTGTGAGGATATGCTGAGGGAGCTGGGGGTGTTCAGCCTGCAGAAGAGAAGATTCTGGAGGGACCTCAGAGCTGCCTTCCAATACCTGAAGGGATCCTACAGGAAGGCTGGAGAAGGACTTTTCGTAAGGGTGTCTAGCAGTAGGACAAGAGGGAGTGGTTTTAAGCTGAGGGAGAGTGGGTTTAGACTGGATCTTAGGAAGAAGTTCTTCAGTACAAGGGTGGTGAGACTCTGGAATAGGCTGCCCAGGGAGGTTGTGGATGCCTCCTCGCTGGGGGTGTTTGAGGCCAGGTTGGATGAGGCCTCGAAGAGCTGAGTCTAGTTGAGAGGCATCCCTGCCCATGGCAGGGAGGTTGAAGTAGATGATTTCTAAGGTCCCTTCCAACCTAAGCCATTCTATGATTTTATGAACTTATTTTGATACACCTTGAAAACAAAACTAATTTTACTGAACTGCTAAATGTGGGCTGCTCCTAAATGTCTATGGTAAATTTCACTATCATTTTTAATATAGGGGAGTGCATTTCTAGTACTTTACTCCAAAAGGACCCAAAAGTACTTATTAGATGACCCCTGACAGATTTATTCATAGTGTTTAGAGATGTTTAAGTCTTACACTAACCGAAGTTTATCTAGAGATTTGCTGTCTCAAAAAAGTTCTGTAATTCTTCAGTGCAAAAGAAGCCCCAACTCAAGGTCAGGCTTGATGGGGCTCTGAGCAATCTGATCTAGTTGGGGATGTCCCTGCTTACTGCAGGGGGGTTGGATTAGCTGATCTCTAGAGGACTCTTCCAACCCAACCCAGGGCATTCTATGATTCTACGGAACAGATGAGATCAACTCACAGCAATCCTACTGATCAGAAATTTAAGGGGCACATTTTTGCTGTGGGTATCCAAGTGCATAAAATGACGACACAAGACTTTAAAAAAAATTGGTCTTTAGCTGAATGCTTGAACTTTTCCCAGGATTCTTTGCATGTTTAGCAGTCTTCACTTTGATACTTTCTTGATTGCCTTTTACAGCTGACTCAAGCCTGGCTTTCATAGTTGGAGAGGAAGCCATTAGTTTTTTAAAAACTGCTGAGTACTGTGGACCAATCTGCATCAGATTTTGCAAGGCAAACTCATGGAGATTTTTTGCTGAGTTTGTAGCAGAAACCAGGGCATTTTCATCCAAAAGAAAGGAAATAAGGATGGGAAGAAGGCAGGCCACCAAATGAGCACCTACAAAGATGGAAAACACAATTTAAGCATACACTCTTTAAAGCCAGCTTCAAAATCTGGCTAGAAGTAGTTCTCTTAACACTGAACAGAAACTATAAAGAAAAGAAAAAAGAGCCAAGATTCTTCTTAGCAATGTTGCTAGCAATTAGTGTTCAAGACTGGATTCCTAGTGACTGTTTTGTTTTTATTTGTTAATTATGGCAACTTTCAGCACATGGAATGCTTTGGATAATTGTAATGGAAGTAACTTACGGTGCTCTTCCTCAGCAGTGGCTGTAAGAGCTGTAACCACCTTGATTCCCTCCTGAATGACCTGAAGTTCAGCAGCATTTTCAGGTTTTGCTTTTTCTGTTTCCTGCAGTTTTCCCACAATGGTTGGTGCTAAGGAATGAATGTAAGGATATGACACAGTTTTGTTTGGATGCTGGAAGATGGAGTGCAGCAGCTGGTAGCACTTATGCTGTACCTAGAGGGAAAAATCAAATTTGCAGTCATAAAGGGCTGTATTTAAAAATACATATCAGAGCATTTTAAAACTCAGAGCTTGCCAGAGAAAACTTTGGGGAGGGGAAAAAAAATGTGTCTCACAGCTTGAAATTTATCAAGTATCAGGTTGCTAATGCATTATATCTTTTAGGAGCATTATAAATTGGAATCAAATCATCAAAAGAATCTAGATCATGCTTCCTGTCTCTTTCTAAAAAGTCACAGAATCAGAGAATACATCTGCTTGGAAAAGACCTCAAAGATCTCTATTCCAGCCCTTGACCCAGCCCTGAAGAGTCAACCCTAAACCATGTCCCTCAACACCAGGACCACATGCTGCTTGAACTCCTCCAGGGATGGTGACTCCACCACCGCCCTGGGCAGACCATTCCAATGTTTGAGAACCCTTTCAAGTGAAGAAATATTTCCTAACATCCAGCCTCAACCTCCCCTGGCACAGCTTGAAAGCATTTGTTTTAGTCCTGTCACTTGACACCAAGGAGAAGAGGCTGCCCCCTCCTCGCTCCAACCTCCCTTCAGATAGGTGTAGAGAGCAATGAGGTCTCCCCTCAGCCTCCTCTTCTCCAGACTGAACAACTCCAGCTCCCTCAAATGCTCCTAGTAGGTCCTATATCTTCCTGCATTTTTGAGCTAAGGAAAAAGCATTTGTGTGTGAAGACTATGCCTTAGTACTGTTCTGAAAATACAGCTGACTGAAGATAGATGCTTAAGAAGTAAGCATTGCCTCTGCCAAAGTGGAGGCACACTTTTAAGAAGCCCCAAATGGTGCAGGAGCTTGCAGGTCGTTGGGAATAAACAGGACTGAATCTGTCAGGTTCCTACAACATTTCTGAAAGGCTCAGATGCCAAAACACTTGGATAAAATTGGCAAATGCATCCTACTATTTTGTTGCAACTATATTTGGCATCCCAAGTTTTCTATCAGTGGAAAGCAACATTTGTAATATTAGAAATGTATCACAGAGTCACAGAACCTTAGGGGTTGGAAGAGACCTCTAGAAATCATCCACTCCAACCCCCCTGCCAGAGCAGGATCACCTAGGGCAGGCCTCACAGGGACACATCCAGGTGGGGTTTGGATGTCTCCAGAGAAGGCGACTCCACAACCTGTCTGGGCAGCCTGTTCCAGTGCTTTGCCACCCTCACAATATATAAAGTACTTTCTTAGAGCTATTTCTTGAGGAAAGGTAACTTAATTAAAATTTTTGTTTCTAAAGGGAAGAAGATGCAAGAAAACCAATTTACAGGGAATTCTCACAGCCCAATTTAAAATCCAGTGCATGTTATTTTCAGAGCTGGGCTTTCCATGGTGAGAAATTCCCAGCTCCTGGAAACCCACTTGTATTTGCAAGGATAATAAATACAATTTAATTTTTTTTCCAGTATATTTTTTGAGATGAGGAATAAAGGATGAACTGTGGCATTATAATCTGAAGTAGCTCTGTAAAAATATTTCTACTAGGTCAGAACAAAGCATTAATGTAGGTCTGGATGCTGCCTCCAGCAGTGGTCAGGAGCTGATGCTGTAGTAACAGTAAAAGTTATGCAGTGGTACTTGCTCCAGCTCCCAAAGACCGAGTGTGATGCAATAATCAAAAATAATAGGAATATAAGATAGTATACAGACTAAAAATGACAAAATGCACTGGTGGACAGGTTCTTGCTAACTTCTTCAAACAGGATCTTGGAATACAGTGAGGCCAGAATTAACTGTCATCAGCACACAGGACAAGTGAAACAACTGAAAAGAAACTAAAATCCATTTAATATGATACTTGCAACTTGACCAGTACTCACAAGAGGATCTTTTGAGTCAAGTGTTACTTGAAACTTCTCAATGCAACGCTTTTGAAGGCACTCCACAGTAGTCACTTCTGGGCTGGTAGACATCACAAATACTGTAATAGCAGTAAGCAGGCTAACTTCATCAAGTTCTTGGTGGTGTCCATCTACTGTCAATAAAGTAAGCACTCTGTCAGATTTGCATTGAACAGTAACCCTATGAAGTGTCACAGAAGAGGTGGAATAGAAACATCAATGCCTGAGTTTCTTTAGGAATCTCTTTGTTCAAATGCATGACATACCCTGATGCACTTACATGGACTTTCACTGTAATAAAAGCCAAGGCCAAGATGGGAATTCAGGGGTGGTGATACAGATCATAGAATGGTTTGGGTTGGAAGGGACCTACAAAGGTCATCAAAGTCCAACCCCCCCTGCACATCAGCAGGGGCGTCCTCAACTAGATCAGGCTGCCCAGAGCCCTGTTGAGCCTCACCTTCAATATGCACAGGGATGGGGCCCCAACCACCTCCCTGGGCAACCTGTTCCAGTTTTCCACCACCCTCATGGTAAAGAATTTGTTCCTAACATCCAACCTAAATCTGCTCTTCTCTAGTTTGAAGCCATTGCCCCTTGTCCTATCACTGCAGGCCTTTGTAAACAGTCCCTCTGCAGCCTTCTTGTAGCCTCCTTCAGGTACTGGAAGGCTATTAGATCTCCCTGGAGCCTTTTCTTCTCCAGGCTGAACAACCCCAGCTCCCCCAGCCTGTCCTCATAGCAGAAGTGTTCCATCCCCAGGCTTATTTTCATGGCCCTCCTGTGGAGCCAATCCATCAGGTCCATGTCCTTCCTGTATGGAGGGCTCCAGAGCTGGATGCAGTACTCCAGGTGATGTCTCACCAGGGCAGAGCAAAGTGGCATATTTAGAAATAATAGCATATTCCATATTCCTATTCCATTGTTCATCTGTGAAAGCACAATAAATACCTTTGAAGAGCTGGTATGACATAGCAGGGTACAATCTATTTTGAGAATAATACAAAATGTGCATCAAGAGCAAAATTTTTTTGGCATAACTTAAAAAAACCCCCACCCCAAACCAGCACTGTAAACAGAAGTTCCAAAAACAAATTACAATTTAGGGATTAAATGTAAGGAATGCTAAAAATACTACAAACCTGGGAAGCTGAAGAGCCAGCACACAGAAAATGAAGACATTTTTTTCTTGAACTTCTGTTTTTATAGCTTCAATACAGACAGTAATTCTTTGTGGAGAACCTGCATGCAGTACAGCTATCTTCTATGCTCAGCTCTACACTGAAGCCCTAACTCCTGTTTGTTTCATTGCACCATGTAACTGCATTGTGACTCTGCATAACACAGGGGTAAGCCTGCAATTCCCACATTTATACCTTCACAGAGGATGACTTCTTGTAGGAACTGTAGTGACAAGATTGCAGAATTGTTCCAGCACTACTACTACAACCAATTCTCTTGTGACTAAGACATTAGTAGTTCTTTTAAGATGTGCATAAATTTAATTAAAATAAAACCAAACAACCTTTCAACCAAACTTTTTGTTGTTGTTGTTTTTTAAACATGCAGACTCCATATTTGTGCTTACCTTGATCCCAGCAGTCAAGCACTGTGACCAAAGCACTACGTAGAAGATCTGTCCAAGCAGTTCGACTCTTCTCTGCTCGAGCCATTGGAGAGGACAAGAGTCCTTTTAGAGCTTGAAGAGATGCAGCAACAGTCAAAGGTAGCTGACCACCTTGCAATTTCACAGCAGTTTCTTTAAGTACTCCGATAATTAAGTACAAGATAGTAGGAAGAACTGACACACTTCCTGTAAGACAAAGGAAATTCATTTCACAGAAGTTAAAAAAAAATTCAGCTACCTTTCACATGAAAAAAAAAAAAAAAAAGAGGCAGTTTTCCTCTATTCTCTTCTTTTTATTTATAATTATCATATTTAATCACTTATGTGAATGGAGGCTCTGGTAATTTGGAGGAAGATTTGAAATACCATGTGAGTTGCTAGGACAATCACGGAGTCAGTCTGCTTAAGTGAAGTTTACCTTTTCCTCCTTTAAATTAGCACTGACTATCTTTTCCTTGATTATTACATTCTATGAAGTGTGGAATTTTGTCATGTTCACAGAAAACCAAGAACAGAAAGATCAGACACAATGGGGAGCAGGAGAAACCATGGAAGCATACAAAGTACTCTTTACCATGAGTGTAGTTGAACACTAGAACAGGTTGCCTAGGGAGGTGGTTGAGGCCTCATCCCTGAAGATATTCAGTGAGGCTCGAGGTGGCTCTGGGAAGCCTCATCTAGTTGAGGACACCCCTGCTGACTGCAGAGGGAGTTGGACTGGATGACCTTTGGAGGTCTCATCCAACCCAAACCATTCTATGATTATGAACAGCAAAAACCAAATTATGACAATTTAAGCATATTTTGCAATGAAGACAATATGATGAAGGAAATTAACAGGGGGCAATTTCACAGCTGGTAAGAGGAAATACTTCTCCCACATAATGTGTAGTTAGTCATGGATGTCATGACCCCAGGAAATAACTAATGTCAAGAATTTAGTAAGATTAATAAAAGGAGGATTTCAGACTAAAAATGCATAACAAAAATTCCTAGAATTATAATAAAAAAACTCTTAACAAATGCTTTGGAAAAGAGGAGACCTGAGGAGAGAAACAGGTTGTCCCAGTGCCTCCTAAACAGATTTTTCATCTGTACCTGAGAATCTGGTAGCTGACCTGTCAGAGACTAATAATTAAATCAATAAATCACAGGAGTAACTTGGCATAGTAGTTTTGCATATTCTTATGGCTTTGAATCTGACAGCAAGAATTCTGTCCATATTGGAGGTAATCTAGAAACCTGTGTCATTGTGTATTGCTCCTATCTTGAGTTCTGATTGAGCAAAGCAGAGTAAAGTCTATGGCTTAATACCTGAGAATCTTTTCAGTTGGAAAAGGTCTTTAAGATTGAGTCCAACTATTATCTAACTCTATCAAGTCTTGTGCTAAACCATGTCCCTTAGCACCACATCTCTGCTTTTGAAATACCTCCAGGGGTGGGGATTCAACCACCTCTCTTGGGACCCCATTCCATTGTTTGAAAACCCTTTCGGTGAAGAAGCTTCTTCTAATATCCAACCTAAACATCCTCTCATGCAACTTGAGGCCATTTCCTCTCATCCAATCACATCTTACTAAGGAGAAGAGATCAACACCCAGCTTGCTATACCTTCCTTTCAGGGAGCTGTAGGGAGCGAGATCTCCCCATCATATGTTTATGCCCTTTCCCAATCAGCAAAAGGCTTATGTTTTAAAAATTTAATATTCTGATGTGTTAGATACTTGTTGAATACTGAGGATCTCCAACACACATACAAGTATTTGCTGAACCCAAGGACATCTACCTTCTATTTTTGAACTGTCAAGCCTCTGAAAATTGACTGTTGGAAGTCAGTAGAAAATGTAGTTCATGAGCACCACTTTTATTATGCATACATGTCATGACAAGTGCCTGAAGTAAGTGACATGGTAACCACAGGACTTTAACTCCAGATACCTAAAAAAAATAAATCATGTAATCCACACAGGAATTTTCTTCTCTTTGATTATAAGTGATTTTTGGAGATGCTTCCTTATTCAACTAACTGTATAAGCAAGTTTAACCTCCTCACTTTAGTCACCTGACTTAAATACTTAAGTTCTCCAGTGTAACCATCCCACCTGGTCTGATCCTGCAAGCTGTCAGTTCATGGGCTAAGTGGAACAGCTAAAGACATAAAGAACTACAGGCAGAAAACCAAAATCAGAGATTATTTTTCATACCACATAGTTGCCCTCAGATCTAAGTGATGCTATGTTTGTTTCCTTTTGCTTTGAACTGATAAATAATGAGCTGCAGATGAAAAATCCTATCATCACCTTACAATGACAGCAAGAACTGCCTACTAGTCCATTTGGAGTCTGCTAATCCCCAAAGAAGAACCTTGTAACAGAGAACAAACTAAGAAAAAAGATAATATTTCCAGGCTGGTAAACATGAAAATTTGCATAAGGTGTAGCACAGATATCTAAGGTGGCAACAGAGGACTAGGGCAGACATGGTTTATAGGTGTGGCTTAACAGTACTGGAAGATCATAGAATGGCTTAGGTTGGAAGGGACCTTACAGATCATCTATTCCAACCTCCCACCATGGGCAGGGATGCCTCTCAACCAGACTCAGCTGCTCAAGGCTTCATCCAGCCTGGCCTTGAACACCCACAAGGAGGAAGCATCCACAACCTCCCTGGGCAGTGTATTCCCGAGTCTCACCATCCTCCTACTGAAGAACTTCTTCCTTAGATCCAGTCTAAACCTACTCTCCCTCAGCTTCAAACCATTCCCCCCTGTCCGATTGCTAGATACTCTTATGAGAAGTCCCTCTGCAGCCTTCATGTAGGATCCATCAGGTATTGGAAGGCAGCTCTGAGGTCCACCCAGATCATACACAGGAATATAATATTGGGAGGTAGCAGGGGGAGATCTTAAAACTTGGAGTGAATACAAAATGAATCATGGGTAAAAGTTAACTAATCTGAGAAATCAACCCCAACTTCTACAGTGGTTTCCTAATGCCCAAATGATGGCTTTTAATAAAAGGTAACATAATACATTTGGCTCTTAAATTTAATTTATGTCTACATTATACATTCCAAAATACACAATTCAAGCAGAAGATAATCAAGTAACTGTTGTAATACTTCCCTGCACAAAATGGATCTATTAATTCCAGTGCTAACCCACGGGAGTGAAAGAAAAACTACTCCTTTAATTGCTTCAGTTTTGCAACTGGGTTTGTAATCTGACAGTCAAAAAAATAATTAGAAGAGGAAATTGTCACAAACAAATCACAAAACTTGCTGCCAGATTTATCCAGCTGAGAAAACTAAGTAATACCAAGGGGGCTGAGAAGAGTCCAATATTCTTACATAAATCCTTTCTTGTGATGAAACAGCATACCTTCAGGAGAGCAGATTGCAGGAACATCAGAGAGAATAACTAAAGCTGCTGCTACCAGTCTGCTTCCATCTTCTGACAATAACAGATGTTTTCCAGATTGAACTGCAGGGCTACAAGTTAATTTGGGGTTGAGCTGGGGAAGCTGTCTGACAAGAATACAAACACACAACTCCAGTGTCGCAAAGACTAATGATTTCCCAGGCACCAATCCTCCCGTGTCTTTGCCTTCTCCAAATTCTGGTAATGTTTCCTTTTCTGCAGCACCATCATCAACTAAAACAAAAAGAAGAAATATGGCAAAAATCTGCAGGCTGTACTTTCCAAAAAGTTTACTTCTTAAGACTGTTCCATCATGAAATGATAATCTTGCTCTACGTGTGCATGCATATGTAGTCAAAGTTCTGCTGGCAAGCACCCATCCTTCTGAATAAGCAATATAGGCACTGGTGGTCAAAAGGTAAATGTGTGCAGCATCCTTCTGAATAAGCAATATAGGCACTGATGGTCAAAAGGTCATAAAAATGTTTTGATTCTTCTCTTGGTTTGTTTGGTTTTTTTTCACTTTTAGAAAACTAACTTCAGGAAGTTGCAGTCAGAGTAACTAGTGGAGCCTGGCTTGCAACAGCCATGTGTCCAGAGTAAGCTGTAAGCTGTAAGCTGTGTGTGCTCCCTGTTGCTCTGCTGCAGCTGATCCCAGTTTTCCACAGAGACTCCTCCCTCACTGACACCACACTATCCCAACTGCAGTTTTTCCAGTTTTCCTTCTCACTTCATGCTCTCTATTCACCACCAAAGCCATCTGCTATCTACCATACCACCCCAATTTCCTATGTCAAGCACCCGGACTGACTTAAACCAGGATTAGTCACCAACTGCAAAACACTTCAACTGAGATGCACCTTGGAATATCCCCTTCAAGAATGCAGTTTTGCAAGCAAGAATTTCCTTAAGCCTGATAGTAAGCATTCGGAATCTCCTGCATTCCTGTACCTTCAGCACTTCTCCGCTTTTCCTTCACGTGCTCCTGAGCTGCAAAAAGGATCAGCCGAACCACTTCGAGGGCAGCGAGCTGAATGCCAGGTGATTCTCTGGTCAGGATCAGCCGATGCAAAACATTCAGCAGCTCTACACCCAGCTCCTACAGGAAGGAAAATGCTTTAATGCATCCCCATTTAAACTTAATACAGAATCAGAGAATTAACGAGGTTGGATAAGACCTTCAAGATCATCAAGTCCAACCTATCACCCAACGCCACCTAATCAACTAAACCATGGCACCAAGTGCCTCATCCAGTCTTATTTTAAGCACCTCCAGGGATGGTGACTCCACCACCACCCTGGGCAGCACATTCCAATGGGCAATCTCTCTTTCTGTGAAGAATTTCTTCCTAAGATCCAGCTTAAACCTCTCCTGGCGCAGCTTGAGACTGTCCCCTCTTGTTCTGGTGCTGGTTGCCAGGGAGAAGAGACCAACCCCCACCTGGCTACAACCTCCCTTCAGGCAGTTGTAGACAGCAATGAGGTCTCCCCTGAGCCTCCTCTTCTCCAGGCTAAACAACCCCAGCTCCTTCAGCTGCTCCTCACAGGGCTGTGCTCCAGACTCCTCACCATCTTCTCTGTCCTTCTCTGGACAAATTCAAGCATCTCAACATCTTTCTTGAACCGAGGGGCCCAGTACTGGACACTGTACTCAAGGTTTGGTCTAACCAGTACTGAGTACAGGACACAATGACTTCCCTGCTCCTGCTGGCCACACTATTCCCGATCCAGGCCAGGATGCCATTGGCCTTCTTGGCCACCCAGGCACACTGCTGGCTCATGTTCAGCCCACTATCAACCAGTACCCCCAGGTCCCTTTCTGCCTGGCTGCTCTCCAGCCACTCCGACCCCAGCCTGTAGCGCTGCATGGGGTTGTTGTGTACATGTTCAAAGCCAACAGCATTGCTTTTGTTAATCTCACTAAGGAATGCATTGATGGATACAATTGCAGGAGTTGGCATGTTCTGCAACATCTAGCTCCTAGCTCCCGGTTCAGTGCCCTGAACAAAACAGTAATCACAGTAATCTAGAGATCATAGAATCATAGAATTGTCAGGGTTGGAAGGGACCTTAAGGATTATCCAGTTCCAACCCCCTTGCCATGGGCAGGCTCCTAGGAGACCTCATTGTGGCCTTCAGTATCTGAAGGGGGCCTACAGGAAAGCTGGTGAGGGACTTTTCAGGGTGTCAGGTAGGGATAGGACTGGGGGGAATGGAGCAAAACTAGAAATGGGTAGATTCTGATTTAGATGTTAGGAAGAAATTCTTCACCATGAGGGTGGTGAGACACTGGAACAGGTTGCTCAGGGAGGTGGTAGAAGCCGCACACCTGGAGGTGTTTAAGGCCAGGCTGGATGTGGCTCTGAGCAACCTGATCTAGTGTGAGATGGTGCACTTAAAGCTGCTAAAAACTCCCAAGTACTCTTTATCTTATGGCTTTTTAACCCTTGAAAGTGAGGGTATCAGATTTTATCCCTTCTACATTATTTCCTTGGGGAGAGTCAGCAGACAGAACTTGGGCACTGTCCTCAGGGTTTACAACCTTTGTTGTGATAGACAACTGAATGTCACACAGGATGACAGAAACTTAATTTACAGACAAAAAAGAAGGAATTTTGATGTTACTACTTCTTTTTAGGCATGGTGTGGTTTGTTGATTTTGCTCCTTTTTTTTTTTTAACTAACACTGCTTTTGTCCAGTTTCCTTTCATCATCTTCAAGAACTCTAACAGAATTAATTGAACTACCCTTTGACAGAAAATCCAAGAGATTTTTTTTCCTGGATTTCTGTCTTCAACAGGCTCTCATCCTACTCATCTAACCAACCCTGCCTGAAAAAACCTCCTCAAATTCTCTGCCCCTTGCTGGTTACAGGTTCCATGGTGTGCTCTTCTCTGCTCCGTGTTGTTTTCTTGCAGGTTCTATGTTGTGCTCTTTTCCTTTCCTCCCTCTACAACTTTGGATTTTCATAAAGCATATAATTCATCTACTACTTATGTGTTGAATACAATACAGTTCAAACTAAAATTGTACCTTAATTCTGGGGGGTTTTAATCATTAAGACATTACCTGATCACCACCTATTTTAGATCTTGGCCATGGAATATCAAAGAGTGCCTGTAGGGCATGCAAGCAGGCAATGATGTTCTCCATTGCTGCATCTGATCCAGGAGAACAGAGAAATTCCACACTAATTCCTGTAAGCATCAGAAGAAAAACACCCATATGTGCTTGAAACTTTAAGAAGTAATATTGTCAATTACAAAGTAACCTAACAGTAGGCTGAGCATTTGCATTTCATATTAGGCTAAGTCACCTTCTGTTGCTAATATCTTGTGGCAAGAACTTTTATTTCCCTCAATACAATGAAATCATTTCAGCTTCTAGACAGCACAAGACACTAGCTATTAATATAAATTAAGAAGCAGAGCAATTTCTGACTATACTGAACTCCAATGGATAGGCATAGTCAGTATACAGCAGAACATTCAACTAACCATGCTGATTTATGGAATAGAAGGAAATAACAGAGGAAATAATAATAGTTCATAAGCATGAAGGCTGAGGCTTTGTCTTCCCATTTTACAGAAATGCTAAAGATTGCAGCCACCACAACTGGATCACCAGAAGTAAAGAACATGAAGCCTAAGGTTCAAATCCTAGAGCAGATAAAAACAATTACTTCTTTATGAGCTTTCAAGACTCCTCTGATGACATTTTATGACATTGGAGATAAACTTCATATCAACTGTGATCCATATTCTCATCTCAGCTGTAATTCCAAAATGTGAGATGACTTAGGAAACTGATCAATGTGCACTAAAAGAACAGCTGTGCAACAGAAAATGTCCCTCTTTTACAGTTTGCTCAGCTTCCCTGTAGGAAGTGAAGACGAACAAGTGGAACATGTTTAGATGCAGAATAAACCACCCAGGTGTCCAGGCTGAAGTGTATGAAATTTGAAGCACCAACCCTGTAGTATAGGAAGCAGGAGAAATGAGCAGCTTTTGTATCAGAGGTGCCATTTTTCACTGGAGCCAGGAGTTCCAAAGAAAGCGGGCTGACTGCAGAAGGACTGGGATTCAAAGGCAGTCCTATGCATCTGGGTCATACAAACCCATTCCAAGAAGGGATTACATAACAAGGATACAAAAGAGAGACCAAAGCAAAAAAAAAAAAATACATCCAAAAATGCCTAATTTTGTAAATGTAGAGAATTGGGACTGAAATCAACTGCCTGATTATCCACTGCAGTAGTGGAGGCTTAAACAGAGCTTTTATGTGAACTCAAGGAAACATTTTTTTACCATGAGGATGACCAAGCACAGGCATAGGTTGCCTGGAGAGGTGGAGTTTGCATCAACAGTGATATTCAAAAGCTGTCTGGACATGGTCCTGGGTAATGAGCTTCACATGGCCCTGCTTGAGCACAGGGTGGTGGACAAGATGACCTCCACAGGTATCAAGTGCCTTCCAACCTACACACTATTCTGTGATGTAAAGCTGTATTTCAGGGATGCTAAACAGTACGCTCTGTGATAGCTGGAGTGCTACCACTGCCTTAAAATCCACCCTTGAAGCTGCATGTTTATAAGCAGAGCAGGAAGCACTTGTTTGGGACTGACTTAGCTCAACCTGAGTGTATTTTCTACCACCTTGAGGAAAATGATCTATGATTTTCTCACTAGGACTTAAAATTCCTCTGCCTGTACATTTTTCTAAGAGATGCAATATTCATCGATGCAGTTAAAAGTGAATAATTAAATCTTTGTTTGCTAACAGTTTTATCTATTAAAAATAACATTTTGGGTTAAGCATCGAGACAGATGATGTACTCACGAACCCAAGATAAGATGAAATCTGTCAGTATTCACATCCTCAGGAGATTTCACCAAAGGCCTGGTAGATGAATCCTGACACATTGTGGTTGGGGTGACAGGTCTAGAGAGGTTAGTGACTCCTTCATCAGGATCAACAACGATGAAACCTGTGCTAGTAAGCCATAATGCTGCAGCATAAAGTATCAGTGCCCAGGAGTTGTAGTAATGAGGTCTGGCATTTTCAATTGTCTCTGCTGTGTAAAATGTACCACCTACAAGAAGAGAAGTTACAGATTTAAGGATTCACAGGTGTAATTTATTTTCAACTATCATATTGTCTTATTCTTATAAAGAAGAATTCTTCTTCTATTTGAAATTGCATTTATCTTAAAAAAAAAAATCACACATAAAGGTTCAATATTCAGGCTAATGAGGGCACTTCATTTAGGTTTATTTGGATAGAATTCAATACAGTTACCTTTTTCATAGAACCATAGAATGACTTAAGTTGGAAGTGACCTTAGAGGTCATCTGCTCCAACCTCCCCACCATGGACAGGGATGTCTCTCACCCAGACTCAAGGCCTCATCCAACCACAAGGCCTTTATCAACCTCAAAATTAGCCAACAAACAAGAACACTAAACAAAGTGCTTTCCACACCTGTTCTCAAGAGCAGTCTTTAGATAGGTACATGAATATGCATGTTCTCCATATGGTTCAGTTTTGCTGTGATCTTAACACAAGTCAGCTAGGACATTAATGATCACAGAATCACAGAATGTAAGGGGTTGGAAGGGACCTTCAGAGATCATCCAGTCCAACCCTGCTGCCAGAGCAGGATCACCCAGGGCAGGCCATACAGGAACACATCCAGGTTGGCTTTGAAAGGCTCCAGAGAAGGAGACTCCACAACCCCCCTGGGCAGCCTGTTCCAGTGCTCAGTCACCCTCACAGTAAAGAAGTTTCTCCTCATGTTGAGGTGGAACCTCCTGTGTTCTAGCTTGTACCCATTGCTCCTTGTCCTATTACTGGGTGCCACTGAATAGAGCCTGTCCCCTTCCTCTTGAGCACTTATAAGTGACCTATGAAAATACAACTGCTTTCTTACCCTCAGCAGGGAGTTGTGATGCATATTCTGGAGGCAGAATTAAGAGAGCAAAATCCTGGAGTGCAGCAAGCCAGAGCTTGCTTAGTGTTCCAAGATCTGCTTGTACTAAATCCAGAAGTCCACTGGCTGAAGATGCCATGTTTCTGTAGCTTTCTTCTGCAGAGTTTGCAATTTTTAAACGGTGATTGTGTGTCTCATTTTGATTTTTCTGCTTTTCAACTGCAACTATGTAAACCTGTTTATAAATTTGGAGAGAGATTTACAAATGTCAACACTTGGATAACTACTATGAGCTGACTTTAGGCAGTTAGCCAACACAGTATGGAGCTGACGTTGTTAACTTACAGAAACTAGCTGCAAGAAATTAAATGCCAGTAGACAATGAGAAAAATGATGCCTAATTAAAATGGTACATGGGTTTAGTGCACTGTCACCACAGCCATTCATACATGCCAATTAAAAATTAATATTGAAAATTAGAATATGTTAAGAAATTCTTATTTCTTCAGTTCTAGACACACTTCTTAATGTACAGTATGATAAAACCAGTTTTACTATCAGTGCTTTTTGTCAGGTTTATAAAGTTCATGTACTGTTTGGAGGCATCAAAGCAAAGTAAGGGGACCAGCACTTCTGTTTAATAAGCAGCTAAGAAATTCCTGAAACTACTCTGTATGAAAGGTTCTAATTCACCTAACCAGGTATCAAGACTCTCTCTATACAGAGCTGTTACACTAACCTCTGCCCAAGCTTTAAGCACAGCCAGTATCTCCATGGTTGATGTGCTTTCATTATATTGTTGACTTTGTGCTTCTTTCCCAGCCTGCACTTTGACCAAAGAGGAAACAAGCAGCTGGTGAACCCTTCGAAGGTCATTGAGATCACTGACTACACCACTTGCTACCCAGGCACTGCACACCTAGCGTTGTAAAACAAAAACAATGAGAAACAAGAGCCAAACAGTACTGGATAATCTTTTTTTCCATCTGTAAAATTATGAAAACCAGATTTAATTTCTACTGAGATACAGTTACCCTCCAATAATAATCAATGCTAAATGACATTGCAGTCCAGTATGCATAAGTAACAAAAGCCAAAAACATTAGAGGGATGTCATACTACAAAATTTATCAAAAGATTGTAGAGTGCATAAAATCTTTCAGTTGTTACAATATAGTGGAAATATGGGTGACATTATTTTGTGTGCACTGAAGGCTTGAGGCTAGATGATTTATTTTCTTTTTCTTATGCAGTGTATCAAGACAAAAGAAAATTTCAGAGGGTCTATTACCTAAGAATTCTGACTTTAAACACTTGCCTGACATGCTTTTGCTGTGACATCAGGAGGAGTTTCAGGAGCAAAGGCAGGCCTAAGTGCTGCTCCAACCTGAAGAGAAGTTATCCAACATTTAATATATAGTGAACAATTAACTAAAACATTACTTTCCATAAGCAGCTTGCTTGCATAAACCATAGTTTATAAACCATAATTTCCTTTTCATTTTCCACAGGCTGTTTCAGTGAGGCTAAAGAGCAGGAAGACAGTTGCAGTCATACATTTATTGTTTTGTTTTGCTTACATGATTCTCTTTGAGAGGGGTCTTCAAAGCTGATTCTATTTTTTGCACAGCCTGAAACTGAAACAGAAGTTTCCTTCCTTCCTGAACTCTAGACTTGATGAGTGGCCCTCAGAAGAAAAAAGCAATGTTCCAAATCATGAAAGGCTTGCAAGACACCTAATGAGTGACATTTCCTTTCTCAGAAAGGATGCAGGTTTAAGAAAACAACTGAAATTGGTCAACTTTGCAAAGTGAACCAAGGGTAGACTACAAACGCCATTTGCTTAATAAAGAACACACAAAGTTAGACTTACAATGTTGCAAAGATTTTATGTGCTCTCACTGTTGAAAGTTATTTCACTAAAGGCTAATGAAACTTTCTCTGCTACTTGAGTTGATACCTCAAACCTCAGACTTGAATCTGATGCTCTTTGGGATCAAAGTACAAGGGGTAGTACAAGTACTACAAATACAAATTTGTGAAAAGGATTTGTTTTTAATGACAATTAATGACAGTTTATTAAGATTCCCCTAAAGCACATTTAAGAAACTTCTGAATAAGATTTCAGGAGGCCATTACTTGAGTCCAGAAGATCTATATTAATCTATTTCTGGTGATAGTTATGGGAAAAAAAAAAAACAAAACAAACAAGAAAGAAAGAGAAGACTAGATACTGAACTGTTTCACATCTCTTAATCTTCTGTGAAAATCTGTGTATAGTATTAGCAAAATCACTTTAAGGATAGTGAAGGTTTAAAGAAGAATTATTAGCTCTGTTTGTGACCTGCTTGATCATTTTGGACAGCTAGGACAGATGGTGTATTTTTTCCCTGGGTAGCTCTGGACTAGATCAAGGCACTTCTCCTTTCCTACAAAGAAATGCCAGTAGAATAGAATTCTAATGGCAAAAGCAAGATCAGAGTGTCAGGATTTCTTCATTTATATGAGAGAAAGTGATCTGACACTCAATGCCTGCTGGAAATTGACGAATGGGAGCCAGATGAAGCTTAACACAAGCTGCCTTGTGTATTTAACTCAAGGGCAGTCTGCAATGCAAAATTATAAGGATTGTGAGTACAATCTATGCTTTTACCTCCTCTAGCTATTGACCAAGGTCTAGTGCAATCCCTAGTGTGCAAAGGCTGCTTACTTCTAAGCAGGGTTTTAAATCATAGCTGCTCCTAATAATTCTTGCAGTACTTCCCCATTTTCAAATCAACGCTTTAGGAAAAAAAAAAATTAAAAAGGCCCAACAACGTGCCTTTTGCTGTATTCAAATAGGAGAGAGGGAAAACTGCTGAAACTTGAAAGACTTTGGGTCTAAACCATTATATGCCATATATGTACAGATGCTTTCTAAGGAATTTTAATCTGAAGAAATTAGCAGTTTCAGCAACAAACTAAGTGAAACTCTAATCTAGCACCACACACTGCAAAAAAACCCCAACCACCAAACCCTAAATTCTCTTTAGTGATTAACTGTAAATTTTTCTAAGTTATTAACAGTGGTGCTTACATTGGCTTGATATTGCTCCAGAATAACATGGCCTGGAAACTCTGGTTCTGGAACAGCTGCAAACTTCCGAACCACAATCAGCAACGTCTGAAGCCCGGAAAGACGAAGCTGATCGCTGTGGTCTGTGGCAGCCATAAAAGCCATACGGATCAAGTCAGCTAAATGCAGTACCAAAAAGTCATCTGAGGAGAAGACAGAAATTAAAAAAAGGAAATGGTTTTGTTATATCTAGATATA
This sequence comes from Indicator indicator, assembly GCF_027791375.1. Lineage (NCBI taxonomy): Eukaryota > Metazoa > Chordata > Aves > Piciformes > Indicatoridae > Indicator > Indicator indicator. The sequence continues at coordinate 42,727,734 of NC_072013.1, forward strand.
TTTTATAAGACTGCTCCCAACGTTTTCAAAATGTCTGTTTTACATTTTATCTTACCACATATCAAGGATTCGCTTAAGGCAGCTTACACATACAACAATCTTAGCTGGACACTTTGTGTTAGCTGATGTAGGCTCCTTTCCATTTGAATGTAAAGAAAAGGTACTTAGAATAGAGCACAAATATCTTTATTTATGAGGCAAATTTTATTTAAAAAAAAAAAAGAGAGAGTTTTGAGGAAAACAAAGAGTGAGGCACTGAAAATCTGCCCTGTGTTTCTACTGGTAATTCTGCAAATTGCAGAAAGAAAACAATGTGGAGTTTTTTAATCATACTCAGAGAGACCAAACTGTGATGCTGTAGGCTGGTGCCAGCCACCACTTCAGCTTGCCAATGCTTATGCAGAACCAATAGCTTCCTAGGCAGATACCATGGTAAAAGAAAAATGAGCATAAACGTTACAGTGATATGCCAACATTTTGGCAGATGAGAACTGCTCTATACTTGAATAAATATAGGCTTCTAATCAGAGTAATTAAAAGTTTCAACAGTTACAAACCACTGATTTATGATTACCTCAATTAAGATGCAAACAGCTAACATTTATTTTAAGCATACTTTGCATTCTGTGAAATTCTTCCAGTGCTTAACACATACCTCTTGAATCACGTTGTTTTCTTTCCTGAGCCAGGGTTATGTCAAAATGTGCACTGCCTGCATTTTCACACTGGCTTATAATTTTACAAACACACTCTGCAGCAAACACTCTGGTAGACCATCGTGGATTACTGAAAGGATGGAACCTCTCATCGCTGTCAGATGTTAGTATCGATGCATCATCCACTTTGGCAGTTTCCTCTTCTTGAGTGGTATCTACTGAAGCTACTGTATTGAAATCTGTATTTAGGACATGTTGGGGGAGAAAGAAGAAATGTAAAATATTCCTTCTTGCTGTAACTGAAAATAACAAAAGAACTTACAAGGAAATATCCTCAAAGCCTACCACTACACTCCAACTTACACAGAATCATAGAATCAACGTTAGGGGTTGGAAGGGACCTTGAAAGATCATCTAGTTCAATCCCCCTGCCAGAGCAGGATCACCTAGAGGAGGTCACTGCAACTCACTACAACTCTCGTCAATTTTGATGTCTCAAAGTAAATTCTAGAATTAAAGATAAACTGTAACAGAACTGTCTGCATTTGATTGATATTACTTGCCAGAAGACACGATCAGGGAAGTAAATGAAGAACAGCAGTGAACAGAGTGAAATCAAAAAAAAAGCCCTTTTAAAACAAGTGTGACACCTTTCCAAATCAAAAAAATCTAAATCCAAGAGTTTTTCCTCCTGCACTGCAGGTAAAAGAAAAGATTTTCCTTTCTCCCTCAGGCTGGTGCTGGTCTCTTCTCACAGGTAGTTAGTAATAGAATGAGAGGGAATGGCCCCATGCTGTGTGGGAAAAGGCAATCAGAAGCGGGGTAAACCATATTCCTTCTGAAGGAACTAAGTCATATTCCTTCTGAAGGAACCAAGTGTCCAGTGTTTCCATAGGAAGGACAAAGATACATTTCATAAATGTCAACAAAATCAAGTAATAATAATGCTTCCCCCTCAGTGCTATCCAGTGCTGCTGCATCCCTTGTTTTCACTGTGTGCTCAACTATTGTGCATTAGGACTTACCAGCTGAGGCAGCAAGAACATCTTTACAAAGCTTCAGCCAGAATGAGAGCTTTTCAACTGCCATGGAAGTAAGCATATGAGTCAGAGTTTCTTTGATATCTTGGCACAATCTTTGATCCAGTTCTTTGTCCAGCAAGCCCAGCAATGCCCCCTCCAGGCCTATTTCTCTGATGTTAACATCTGCCAAGAAAAAAGTCTGTGAGCTGAGTGCTGTACATCACAGAAGTGCAGTAACAACCACACAAATCCCACTGAAGACTGCACACAGACTATCTTGTGAACAAGTATCTAGCTCTGAAATATTACTGACATAACAGTATTCATTTCTTCAATATCACATCTTTATCATCTGAGTACAAACCAAACATTGAACTACCTCAGGGAAAAAAAAAAAAAAAAAAAAAAAAAAGAATCCTACTCTGAAAATCACAGCATTGCTATCACCACAGCATCTGAGGTTCTGAAAAAAAGAAGTATTTGGCTGTTTGAGTCTTCACACTGACTCATAAGGTAATTCTAAAACAAAAGCTTTTGCTTGAGAGAATTACTCTCCAAAAAAGCTCAGCACCAGACATGTAGAAATAATTTGTTAAATGAATATGACCAATTTTTATTGGCCTACTATTACCAATTTCAAAACCCAGCAGTTTTACTAAATGACAGTAGCCTCCTACCATGCCTAAACATTTACAAATAAGCTTGGATTGAAATCCAAAGTGAAATCATTTATTACCACTGTCCCCTCACAGAAAGACACAAGAGGATGAACTAGTGATCATTCTCAGGCCTTTTAGCAAATCCCCAACCCTTTAGAAAGTTAAAAATTCCAGGGACTCCAGCTAATCACTACCTCTTTGGAGACCTAGTTAAGCAAACAGAAACTTTCCTCAACAGGTTTTGTACACCTGTTCACAATGACAGAAGAAGAGATTTAAGGGGGAAAAATAAAATTATGAATATGTATCTAAAATGCAGGACTGTAAAGTGGTTACTACATCAGCTACTGACTAGATAGGCTTAGGTTTCTTTGGAACACCACTTGCATTTTCTCATGTAGTGACCCCCACTATCTACAGTAGATAAAAAGCAATATTATCTTCATTTTATCACTAAATAAAGGGTTTGGATGCTTCTATAATTCAGCATTATAGAGAGAACTGCAACCTTTTTGAGTTAAAAATTCCAAGAATGTAGCAAAGTTTTCATACCCACAGAGAAGTGTGTTTAACATTCACTATCCATGTAGCAAGCTCTTTGATCTCAAATCTTCAATACATTACCTGGAGTAAAATCTTCTCTGCTTTCTTTAACTAATGCAACAGCATATTCTGAGACCTCAGCAGCTTCTCTTTGCACCAGCTGACGTAAGCAAGCTACCACTGCACGCCTCAGTAATAAGTATGAGCTACAGAGATTCACCTGAAACATGCAAGAAGAAACAGTGAGATGGCTAAGCAACCTTTATAGCAGTAACTCAGCAGGGCTGGTATTTGCTGAACAATTGCAGTTATGCCAAATTTGTGAAGTCAGTAAGCATGTCATTGATGCTATTTTTGCTCAGCTGCTTTTTGTTGTTTTTGGGGGGGGGGGTTATTTTTTTTATTTCTGAAAGAAAAGTGTTGCAACTCCTGGGATCAGTTTTAACATACCAGTACTTCTAGCATTTTCTCTCCAAAGGTAACTTACAAGACTGGTTTGGGGCTGGATCCAACACCCACTAATATTAGTAGAAAGAGCAATAACTTCTGTGATGGCTGAACTGTGGTCTTAGTGAACAATTAACTCTATTCTTTGACTACAGGGTATATATAATGGGCTTTAAAACTCAGTGCAAGAGAAAATGACTGAAATCCTCCTCAGATGTGACTAGAGAAATACCAATGTAACCAAGGGTGAGATAGTCAATAGGGCTTTAGTAAATGTGAACTCCATGCATGAAAGGCAGTTTATAAGAAAGGACAAAAAGAACACTGCTGCAATTTCATCCCCCAAAATATTACATACTCAGATTATACTAAATATTTTAAAGAGTGTGAGAGGAAGGGTGAGAGTTACTGGTGAATGTATCACACTGAGACAAGTCAGCTCTCCTGATCAGTTTCTAGCAAAAAAGGTTTATAGTATCAATATATTTTAACACTACTAGGTCAGTGTTTGGTTTTTATACTGAAAAATACATGATAACAGATTCAGTATTACAGGAAGAAGGAAAAAACACTTCAAAAAAACCCCAAGACATAGCCTCAAGGATTTTTTTTTAAGTGGAACTTTATGATTTTTATTTGCTTGCTTTGAGTTTTAAGAAGGGGATCCCAAAGACACAATGAGTTAGTTGTGTGGGCCAGGCAAGATAGCTACAGCAATATTCATGCAGCTTCTTTTAAATTAAGCTTAGGTAATCATCAAAATGTTGTCATCTACAACTAAGCAGCTGTGTACACTTAGCTGTCACCATTCCTAAAATAGAGCTGCAGGGAAACCTTGTAGAAAGGTCATGGTCTTTATTTGTCAGCCACAGGTCAATTTATGTTAGTCAAAATGCCTTAAGTATTAGTTAGCACACAGGTAAAAAGAACAAGGTAAGGACAAAAAGAGAATTTCAGCTTTGTTACATTAACAAAACTAAGCTTTTTCTTCTGAATTTCTGTGCATGGATGTGGATCTACAGCACTCAGAATTATATGTTTAATACACACAAAGATACACTCTGCATAATTCTTTAAAAAGAAACCTAACTCACTAAATACGTCTGCAAGACACTTCAATTGAAACTTTAAAAGCAAGTGAGGCTTTTAATGCAACATTTATGCAAGCAGGCTACACATTCTACTTCAAATTGTACATGCATAAATTTTGTGCTCTTTTTTAATAAGGAAAAAAGCCCCACAGGATCCAATTCAGGCTACTGAATAATGCAAGATGCACAGTTTTCATCTCTCTCATTCTCCCACATTCTAAGCAGAGGACAGGACTAAATAACAGACACAAAATGCAGGCATCACAAACAAGCTTAAATGAATGAAGGGTTCCCTTTCTGTGCTCAACACATGACAAAAAGAATAATGCCTCACTAAGCACATAAATGAAATGTATGTCTGCCATCTGCAGGGAGTTATGAAGGGTCTGGTTAGCATGACAATCAAACATCACTTGACATGCTAAAAGAAACCACATTAAAATGGTTAAAAGGAAAAGATAAGAAGATGAAATTAAAAGCATCACTGCAAACTGCAAAACTTTAGGATTAACAAGGCACAGGGACCTACCAACACAGAATTATCCAACAAGATTTCCTGCACAAAAACAAATGACAAACCAGTCACGACAAAACCAAAATAGAGATATCACAGTGATAGCAACCACACATGGAGCCCCTCACATGTAAATTCAGCATAGATTTAAATTCAGAATCTTATCTCAAACATACCAAATCTCTAGTTTGACAGTTCATTTATCTTATATTTGATGTCAAACACACTTCACTTGCAAGCCAGCCATCTTTAAAATTAGTACTTAAACAGTACCAAGACAACAGCACAGCATAGTTACTGACACTGCATACTGATCATGTTTCAATATATCTTTAATGTCTTGCAGCTGAAAACTGGTGTTCACTACATCCTAAGATGACACAGGTAAGCTTTACAGAAACCTGTGCTCACCTAAGTTAGCTTTAGAGCTAATGTTAGACACGATTAAAAACATGAGAGTTCTGTTCTGCTGTAACTGACAGGATATTTACCATTAGATGCAAAGCCCTGTTTAAAAAGATCCAGTTGACAAACATGGAATACAAGATTTTATGGGTAGGAATTCACGTTTCTATGGACAGAAGGGGACAAGATTACTTATCCAGCCACAGATTCTTTGCCTATCCTGTTTTTATGCCTTAAAGAATGTAGTGGTGCATATCCACAATATTTAGTGCCCAGCTTTTAGACTCTACTTCCCTTTAAGACTTAAAAATGCATTGCAAAGGAGGGCAGTCACACCTCGTTTTCCACTTGCAGTAAATTCAAACTCATGGAGAGTTCAAACAACATTGTTACGAGCAGATTGAAGGCCCTGACCAATAGTTTGTTCTGCTTCTCTAGTGAGAGGGTGATTAAGTGGGTGGAAGCTACATGGATAGATGTAGAATAGAATATATAGACAGTTAGAATTCCATGTAGATGTAGACTAGAATAGATAGAATTCTGCCTGTACAGGGATCTTCTCACAGACCTGCAAAGCACACACTCAAACCTTCTTTGTTTATGACACTCCAGAGAGATGTGTTGACGTTTACTGAATCATAAATATCAGCAGCATTGGCCAAAGTTCTGCAACAAGTTCATGAGAATGAGAAAAATTTCATCCATGCAAGGCCACTGACTTCGGTGGATTCCTTCCCTGTGAAACTCACAATCATTTCTGGGGTAGAGGTGAACACACATTTAGATACAGATGCACAAGCACACACACTCAAGCTAGGAACCATGCTTCTTCTTAACTCAGTCATTTGATATTATAAAGTTCATAAAATACTACATAAAGTAGTTTGAGACAACTTGTAAAACAATGAAAATCAGTGATATTGTATAGACAAGACAACTTTATCACTTCATCCTCTTTATTAACAGGTACTTGTTAGTAGTTACTATATGTGGAAGCAGACTGTATGTGGACTTATATATGATCCAAAATGCTATATATCCTCTGAGCAAGAGAGTGACTTGTTTGACCCAGAGAAGAGAGAATCATAGCTGGTTTATGTTGAAAGAAAGAAAACTACATGTGAGCTTCATTTCTTTAGCTTGTATTATCCATACATAACACAATGTGGGGCTGAAACAGCTTTTCCTTCCATTTTTCCTGTCTCCCACAATCATGTTTCTAGTCACATTGAATACAGATAAGCAGGAGTAATCTAAACTTGATGTAAAATCACTATATGGTTACTATCAGTACACAGTTGAAGATGTGCATAAGAGCTATGTTAACATAGACAAGAGAGATTAAAAAAAAAAAACAACCCTCCATACTTCATTGTCTGTGGGTTTTTGTTTCTCTGTGATATGCAGGGAGACTAGATGGCCTTATTTAAAAAAAAACCTCCCTAACTAGCCCCTGACAACCCACCAAGGGCTTTGATTGTAGCAATAAGTGGTTCAGAACAGCATTTATTCAAAGACAGAGAGAGAAAAAAAGAAAAGAAAAAAAACCACCCAGCAAACAAACAAAAACTCCCACCTATGTGTCAGACAGGGCTGAAAAAGAGTTTTGTGTATTTCTGCCAAAAACTTAGTTTGACTATTGTTTGTGTGTCAGGAATTTTTATACTGACTGCCAAGAAGCCAGTACTCTGAAACATTAGTGCTGCAGAAATTACAAAACAAAGCAATCTACAAACCCAAACAAACCAATTACCAGTAATTAATTAAAACTTGTTTTTCCATCATACCTTCGCCTAAGACATAAAAAGCAGCAGAAGAAAACCAAAATGGCCAACATAAAGTTGCTTGTAAAAATCCAACACAAGGTTGTAATGGATGGTATATCCTGCCAGACAGCTGGCCTTAATAAGAGCAGCTGAATGCACATGTAAGCAGTTCAAAAGGCAGGGTTTATACTGAATGTGCCCAGCTTGTAAATGGGGAGGAAAAAAAACCCTGTACAAATAGAGAAGAGTTGCCTGTAGGAGAATATGGAAAAGCTCACTCCTACACAACGAGTACTTTCTTTAGTTAAATAAGCATCTGCATTTTTAAGTGTTTCTGAACAAAAAGGTTTTAAAAGACAAGGATATAGACTAGTCAAAAGGATACTCACACACAGGCAGCTTACAAGGCTAGACAAGTTAACGTGTCGAGGAGCAAACATGTGAAGCTGCTGAAGGCAAGAGATGGCTTGAGCCTGAACGAGGCAGTCAGGATTATCCTGCATCACTGCACAGCCCAGGAGGCAGGAAGTTCTTAAGGCTGAAACTGTTGTACTGCTGCCTATATATTGGGAAGAAAAACCAAACAGCTATGTTATTTGTTTTTAAAAACATCCAACTTTTATCTGAAAGCTGATTTAGATGAAGATCTTAAATGTCTGCATCACAGTTCAGACATAGCTTGGTTCCTGACTCTTAAAATATGAATACCTTGTGTTTTCATGCTAAATGTTAGAATTTTCAGCTCAAGGCAAGGCTTGGAGAACCAGCTCAAAAAATGTCAAAGAGAGAGACACTATTTTTTGGACAACTACCAGTCCTGTAATCTTGATTGCATAAACTCATGGCCTGCAAAATACTGTCTTCTAAGGAAAAAAAAATTAGCATGCAATTATTTGTTGACAAAATCTGAATTACATATTCAATGTTTAATGATTTTGTTGCTAAACCAAACAAAGCTGATGATATTGTATGTGGCATACCTTGCAACTCAGGGCCCAGTGTGGTAATAAGTGCATTTAAACACCGACCAAGGCTTTGGTGAACTTCTGCATAAGCAGGAGGCACAGTCAACAATAACATGAGAACAAGAGATAAGGTAGGTTCCACATGCACATGATACAAGGGGCCAGCTAAATCTACTATTAGGGACAGAGAGTGTAGTGCCCACGCCTGTAAAATAAGAAAAGCAGTTATGTAATATCTATGTGATACAATAAACCCAGGATGTTTTTAAAATTTGATTGTCCCAGTGAAATTCAGTAATTCACAGTAATAAAAGCGGTGCTTTTAAGTTCCAAAGCAACAAATGGAGAGGCTATAGAAAGCAAAATTAACAGCCTGACACTTAATAAGCCATTCAATGAAAGAATCATTTAAAAGTTGTCATTGTTAATTAAAAAAATAATCAGCCAATTAAGTAGAGATTATTGTTCATCAGATACATTCTACTACTTGAAAAATTTGTTGTAGTTCCATGTGCAAGAACGAGAGAATTAAGAACAAATATTACAGAGCTGCTGAAGCAACATTTTGGTTTAGGCTCAGTTACTTGCACCAATAACCACATCTGTTTCATGTCAACACAGAGTTCTCTGTGTAAAGACACTGCAGATAAAGCTTAAAAAAACTCCTGAACTGATATTTGGACAATTATATGCAATACAATCAATGTCTCTTAAAGTTATTCTAAGAAATAACAGTTTTAGCCACACAGAGATAATCTGAATTAGTCTTCAAAGAATCTTTTCTTGTTCAAGGATGTTGAACAATTTCTACAGCACTCAGTCTACAAATCCTTGTTATTGACTGCATAACCTGTCACCAAAAATGCTGCAAGGTAAACATCATAGCAGAGACAAAACCTGACATGAACAAAAAAAAGCTTAGAACTATCTATTCAAGATAGAAATGAATGTGAAATTAATGAATTCCTGAAATTGCAGCTATAGTTTTTAAAGTCAGAATATATTTATCAGCCTCATTATATATGAGCCTCCCATATCTCATCATAGTTCTTGTTTGGGAGATGGATTTTGAGCAAGGGCTGTGGTATTTACTGGTCATCACCTGTAAGGTACACCAAAGAGGTTGTGAAGTGTTATTCGTACAAGAAAAAACTTATACTGCAGAATATGAATAAGTTTATTTGTAACACAACATTTTTAGGTAAGTGACAAGTACCTGTACATCAGGAGAAGTACTGTCCTGAGATAAAGTGTATAGGATTCCAACACATGCATTTAGGTGTTGAGTAGAACTTATTCCTCCTAGGTACCTATACAAGCATCCCAGAGCCAAAGAATGTCCTGTTCTTGATACCACATCCCTAGCAGATTTTAACCTATTAAATATGAGGAAGGAAAGCTGTTAGTGTAATCATCAAGAATGATACTATGTAACAAGCACATCTGCAAATGTATTTCTAGTATATAATCAGCAAAATATTAGATACTTATATTGTCAAAATTCTAAGATAAGTTCTCAGAAGGAAGGATTGAAAATATTTTAGATATACTTAAAAGATGTTGCTAGAGCAGTAGCCAGTTTAATCACAGAATCAACCAGGTTGGAAGAGACCTCCAAGATCATCCAGTCCAACCTATCACCCAGCCCTAACCAATCAACTAGACCATGGCACTAAGTGCCTCATCCAGTCTTTTGTTGAGCATCTCCAGTGATGGCAACTCCATCACCTCCCTGGGCAGCCCATTCCAATGGGCAATCTCTCTCTCTGTGAAGAACTTCCTCCTAATATCCAGCATGTACCTCCCCTGGCACAACTTGAGACTGTGTCCCCTCATTCTGCTGCTGGGTTCCTGGGAGAAGAGACCAACCCCCACCTGGCTACAACCTCCCTTCAGGTAGTTGTAGACAGCAATGAGGTAACCCCTGAGCTTCCTCTTCTCCAGGCTAAATACCCCCAGCTCCCTCAGCTTCTTCTCATAGGGCTGTGCTCCAGGCCCCTCACCAGCTTTGTCATGTTGGACACGTTTCAGTCCCTCAACATCTCTCTTGAACTGAGGGGCCCAGAACTGGACACAGTACTCAAGGTATGGCCTGACCAGTGCTGAGTACAGGAGAAGAATAGCCTCCCTTGTCCTGCTGGCCACACCATTCCTGATACAGGCCAGGATGCCATTGGCTCTCCTGGCCACCTGGACACACTGCTGGCTCATGTTCAGCCTACTATCAATCAGCACCCCCAAGGTCCCTCTCTGTCTGGTTGCTCTCCAGCCACTCCGACCCCAGCCTGTAGCACTGCTTGGGGTTGTTGTGGCCAAAGTGTAGAACCCTGCACTTCGTTTGCTTGAAAATCTACATCCTCTTATAGATCAGCAAACTAAGAAATAAGAGCAGAAGTTAAGCAGTGGGTTTTTTGTGGTTATTTTGAAATGACATCAAATTAATGAAGAAAACGAGCTTGTAAAAATTATCATCATCATGATCATAAGGGACAGGTAGATTTCTCAAACATTTCTATAAAGTCAGTCACTTATCACACTTTTTTAAACTTACTTGTCAAAACTGACTTGTGCTAAGCCAGCAGTGAAGGCACTGTCAGAAACCACCTGTGCCAATCTGGCCAAACACTCTGCAGCAGCACATCTTAGGAGCCGATTATTGCTTTCCAAGGCACCCATTACCAATGTCAGGGCAGACCTTCGAACTTCTTCTGGACCTAAACTTCCCTTGCAGTTAGCCAAGTGCTAAAAATATATATTAAAATATATTAAATAGGAAGACAGTATAGTAATCAGAATGTGTTTTTCTGTCACTTGTGCAAAAAGTACATGACCTGAAGAGGGAATTTGATTTTCATCACCTTTTATATGAGGAATTCCTCATTTTAATTTGCTGGTTTGAGAATTAGAAGTCTAACTCCATGACTGTACATTATAGCATAATATTCTAATGTCAACAGTCTGGTTAAAATCATAAAATTGTAATTAAAATATTAAAATCTTAAAAGACATACTGGACTGACTGCAGTAGAACCCAACAGACCAACACACTAGCATCAAATTCAGAAACTAGTAGTTACTAGAAGAAAACCAGTGAAAAAAGAGTAATGAGACACACAAAAAAATCCCAATCCAAATAAAAAAGAGCATGAGCAAAAGCTACAGCAGTTATCTGGGATCATGCATATTAAATGCACCCCAAATACAAACGTTGTACATTGGAAGGTTTTGTCTATTCCAAATACATTTTGCCTTAGTTTGAAGAATGCCTAAGAACGGAAGAGTGCAAACTGCACAGAAACAGAGAAAAATACAAATCAAGCATCAGAGAAAAGCAATAAATGGCACATAGGTATGAGATTATTTTACCAGTTAGAAATATCAAAGAGACAATAATAAAGGCAGAAATGATACAAAGAGAATTTTCCCATCTCTCTCCTATAACATACACCAGTATGGATGATAATCTGCTAGAATGGGTTTCCCCAATCCTTTAAAATTACAAAAGGAAAAATTAAACTGTGACTCTTCAGCACCCGAGAAAAACATAACATCACAAAACAACAGGTTATCCCAGAAAACAGGACTGATCTTCATCCTTACTGTTCATCAAAACAAGAAAAACTTCTCTTCAGTCACATTTGAACCAACAGACACCATGTGTTAGTAGCAGAGAAACAGAGGAGGGATTTACCTTTAAGGAAATAGAAAAGGCTGACACAACATTCAGTTGTACTATTTGTTGCCGTGATCCTTTGGTTTGCTTTATGGAATTCAACAACTGTTCCAACACTTGGAGCCTTAAACAAAACCAGAAAATAAACCACGGAATTAAAAATTACAGAAATGGGGGTGGGACAAATTTATTATCCTAATTCTTGAGCATTTTCCTTCAACTGGCTTCTCTATCTCCTACAAACCATCTTTGTATTCATATTACAATAAGTAATTACTGCGTGAACACAAACTTTTTGCCTTTGTTTCCTTATAGCATGTATTCACAGCTAAGTACATGAGATGTTATTAAAAGAAAGTGTATATGGAAATGATGCATTTTGACTGACAATTGAGAAAGGAGGAAGGAAAAAGAAAAATAAAGTTATCTGCAACAATTAGTTCAGATCTTGAGAAAGAAGTGAAGAAAACCAACCAGCAACCTGGTGACAAGTAGGGGCAAAAAGTCCAGACAAACAGAACCACCACACTGAAGATAGAATAACGAAATAAATGCAGGTCAGAAGAACATATCATAAAGCTTGTGGCAATTTTATTGGCAGGTATGTTCATAGGTTCATACCAAAAAGCTGCCTTGGGATTACAAACATCCTGAGCATTCCAAGCAGTGAAGACAAGTCCCTTTCAACCCCTACCATCCTGTGATCCTGTGACATCAGGACTCAGACGCTAAGCACTCATCTCTCACTGGAAATTACAAAACCTTCACCACTGAAAATGATCATGATCTAAGGTCTAACTACAGCTGGCTTGGAAAATACAAAGTCTTGAGATCTTGAGGAATTTCATACCTCAGCACTCAGCATGCTTAGAAATGTGAAACAAACCAAAATGCCATTTGTGCAGCAGGAAGATGCATACATACACATAAAAACCAAGAGGAGTCTGTCATCCCTTGCAAGCTTTCTTGTACCTTGACAAAACTCTGTTAAGACACATATTCTTGTTTCTTCTCATCCACTTTTTATAAAGAATGAGGCAGGATTACCGCAGCTTCCTAACCCCTTTGTCCTTTTTCGGTTCTAAGGCATTTAGTAATTAAGCACTATTTTAATTGTGTAATATCTCTTAAAATTACTGCCATTCTGATATAGCTATCAAAATAAAACCTTATTTTTCTTGTTCAACAGAATGTATGTGACAGTAACCTCTTACTGGATGTGCCTTTTCACTGTGAGTAACTGAACTACGAGTAGTCTGTGTTACGTTATTGTTATTAATTATACTTGTGAGTAGTCTGAATTTTCTTACTCAGCTGGTTTACTTAAACAAATCATTACCTTTTTTTTTTTCAGAATTGTTTGCTGCTACGTTCAAACACCGTGACCACATGTTAGCATCTCTCAAATTCCCCAGCAGTTACAGTTACTACTTTACCTGTGAGATTCTGCTACATGGGAAAACATAACTCCAAACAGACGAGTGGCTGCACTGATAACAGACAGTACAGGAGGTAGTGGTTTTGGTACTGAATCACCTTTTCCTACTTTCTCATAAATTAAGTAGGGGTCATACTCCAGGCTGCCACCAGCTATGCTGTTACCTAAAAGGAGCTGTAAGAAGGAAAAAAACGATAGTCATAATTTTACAATCACAGAACATTTCAGGTTGCAAGGGACCTCCAAAAGTCATATAGTCCAACCCCCCTGCACTGCGCAGGGATATCCTCCACTAGATCAGGTTGCTCAGAGCCCTGTCGAGCCTCACATTGAGTATCTCCATGGATGGGGCCTCAACTACCTCCCTGGACAACCCACCCCAGTGTTCCACCACCCCAGTGATAAAGAACTTGTTCCTAACATCCAATCTAAATCTAATTAAGTTTGAAGCCATTGCCCCTTGTCCTATCACTACAGGCCTTTGTAAACAGTCTCTCTCCAGCCTTCTTTTAGGCCTCCTTCAGGTACTGGAAGGCTGCTGCTAGGTCTCTCTGGAGCCTTCTCTCCTCCAGAATGAAGAACCCCAGCTGCCTCAGCCTGTCCTCATAGCAGCAGTGTTCCAGCTCCCTAATCATTTTCACAGCCCTCCTCCAGACCCACTCCATCAGGTCCATGTCCTTCCTGTATTGAGGGCTCCAGAGCTGGACATGGAACTCCAGGTGAGGTCTCACCAGAGCAGAGTGGCAGAACCACCTCTCCATCTCCTGTCCACACTTCTTTTAATGCAGCCCAGGACGCCATCAGCCTTCTGTATTGCAAGTGCACATTGTTGGCTCATGTCCAGCTTCTCACTCACCAGCACCCCCAAGTCTGCTCTGAAGGGCTGATCTCAAGTCCATCATTCCCCAACCTGTATTGATACCTAGGACTGCCCCAACCCAGGTGCAGGGCCTTACACTTTGCCATATTGATCCTCATGAGATTTTTGACCAAGCCGAAGCCAGCACTAACCCAAATAACTACAACTGTATGAAAATATGCCATCATTGGATTAGACCAACATGTACCTGCTCTTCAATAAATCGGTGGTCAGTCTCCTGCAGTAAGGGACCAAGTAAAAGGAGATCATTCTCATGACAAAGGGGTGGAAGCAAGAATGTGGAGGCATCGATCTGGCTATCTGGGACAGTCAAATCAGTCACTAACTCTTTCAGAACAGCACAGAAGCTTCCTTTAAAGAAAAAAAATATTCAAAATTTTTGGTTAATTACTTGCTACAAGCAACTTTGGAAGCAGGATATTTATATTGAAAGAGTAACCCACCTAGTATTTTCTTAAGTCTTCAAACATTTAATTGGAGAACACTCTCACTACAGAGAACAACAGAGCACTACCTGTGATAAGTAAACTAAGCACCACCAGCAATTTAGAAGCTCAAGAAGAGACCTTTACCTTTACAGAAGGCATAAAATGTCATATAACTGCTAATCAGTAAGTTAATTATGTTTAAATTAAAAGTAGAGGAAAAAGGCAGTTATGAGGCACAGCCAGATTTTCTTCCATTTCCTGAAAATTAAAGTTGTAGAATGTATTGCACAACTATACAGGAATTCTTGGACTTTACAAGCAGATGAGATGTAAAATATCCATAAATTTGATAATCAGCTGAGAGATGCTGAATGTACTCCCCTACTTCCGGACTTTGCACTCAAAAAAAAAAAAAAAAAAAAAAGCAAAGCACAAGGAATTTGTTGTAGGTTACATTATGACAATTTACACTGGTAGTTAAAACCTTCACACATATTTGTACACAATATTTCAGACAAGACTGTATATTGTACTTAAACATTAGGCATTCTGAGCCAGACCATTTTAGGTTATTAAAATAGTTCCTGCAGTGAGAGAACATTTTCAGTGGTAAACCACATGTGATGAGACAGTTGAAAAAACACCACAGAACTGAAATTAAAATAATGCCCTCAGCTTTTATGCAAATAAAAATTTGCCTTCAGAGCATTAAGATTGCAAAGTTAGGTCCTCATGAGCTGAGAAATACCAGTGTTAAGTGGGGTTTAACTCCACATATCCATCTCTTTGTATTCAGTTTTGTTGTTAGGTGATCAGACAATTACCTGTTTGCACTAAAGCTGCTTATAATTTTTTAACATGCAGAAGTTCCAAATAGTAGGACAACACAGTGTGCAGCACCTCATGAGCACAAGCAGAACAACTTGTATAGTTGGAGCTGGCAGAAAAATCACTTGTAGAGCTGGAGCTGGCAGCAGAACCAACTTGTAGAGTTGGAGTTGGCAGCAGAATCACTTGTAGAGTTGGAGCTGGCAGCAGAATCACTTGTAGAGTTGGAGCTGGCAGCAGAACCAACTTGTAGAGTTGGAGCTGGTAGCTGCACCAGCTATTTTACCCTTCCTGAATCTTGATTCCTTTCTGAGAAAGTTGCCTCCCCTCTGGCTCCCAAACTCCTGGCCCCATCAGCCTTTCTACTCTGGTGACACCTGCATTTCTACTCTGTTGCTTTGCCTGCTTCCCTGACTAATTAGCAAGTCCAAAATGTTCACTCAAATTTAAATGCAAGAGGTTAGCACTATCAAATACATTTCAAGATGCACAGATAGTGTGTGAAAATGATAAAAAATGAGCCTTTTAGAAAAACACAATAATTAAAAATAGCAACTAGAAATTGCTCTTCAATTATCACAATAAATAATAATAAATTATGTTTTTTAAAAATCCCCTTTCTGTGAAAACAGCTTTTCAAATAAAATTTAATGAAGATACTCAGCAATTCTAAACCAAATTAACATTTATTTTGGTCCCAGATACTTGGCCATCATCAACATGTCAAATATTATTATCCCAATGCAAAGCAGTTGAAAATTTTGAGCCAGAATGCTGTTCCAGCATTCTAGCTATTCATCTTATCCTATTAAGAATGAGAAGTGAATTGCTTGTATTCAATCTTATGGTTTAGAAAGTGGAACAGAACAAGCACAAGAAGAATGAAGAATGAAAAGAACCCTAATGAGTTGCCTGACAAAACACATTCATTTCAGACCACAGAAAACATCAACATTCAAATAATTCAATAACCAAAATTCAAGCTACCGAAATTGGACATTATAATAATATTTTTTTTTACATTAACTCACAGGAAATAAATGTTTTCACATCAAAAATATAAACATGTCATACACAAAAACTAATGACACGTGAAAATGATCACAAGTATGAATCATCATCAACAGAACCAGCTTTTTGTGGCTTAACAAGTTCATACTTTGGACTGGCTAAATTGCAAAGTCTTAACTTTTCACAGCAGATGGAAGACAGCAACTAACACATGTTCAAGGTATTTCACTGGTGTTCAAGTTAACCTAGCCCATTCTTCTCATGTCAGTGCTGAAATAATGCAAAAACCCAGCTACTACTCATGCAGACTCACAGGAAGCCTTTGAAAACTTCTGCTGTTTGTGCACATACTGATTTTTAGGAGTGATAGAAAGCAGTAAGAGAAATACAGAGGCAGATAGACAGCAAAAATGGACCAAGCAGAGCCTAAACAAGTTCTCATATTTCAGGCCTCAAAAATCTAAAAGTTTGAAGTGAGAAAGAGGCTTGGAGCTATCAATAAAGAATCTGACTGTAACTGTTTATTTTGCTGGGTATTTTGTTCCTCTAGTGCTAAGGCAAACAAGCTTTGAACATTACTTGCAAGTAAATGCTAACTAAAGCTTGAGTTACAACTCCTAACATTTGTCCCCATCACTAATTTTCTGAAGAAGTTGCAGATTTTTAGCCTCTGGCTAACAACCCAGATGAAAGGAACTGAAAAGAAAAGAAATGAAACCATGACCTGGTGAAATCTGCTTATTCAGTGTGTCACTGAGCCATGCAAAAACGTGCCAGGCTGTGCAACACAAGAGTAACCCTAATATTCATCCTAATGATAATGATTAGAATTAGACATTGGAAAAAAGTATGCTGTATCCCCAAAATTATTTTACATTATTTTATTATTATTTTCCAAATATTTCCTAGCATTAGCAAAGACATACACCTTCTACATGAAGCTGTCACAATAATGGAAATCATAGGGAAGGAAACGTATGTGGTTCAAGCTTTACCTTATTTTTTTAACTTTTTTATTTTACTTTAAATTGTTAAAACACATAATAGATCTGGAAAATGAGCTCTGGCAATAAATGCATTTCCATCCTTTCTCCACTGTCATACTGCTGCATCACAAACAGGTAGACAACTCTGAGACTACATCTGCCACATTACTGATTTGATTCTAAGGCCATTTACATTGCTTTCAGCAAGGTCGCCACTTATTTATAGCAAACCTTTTAAGCTTTTTCTTTATTTATTTGTTTTAGAATGCAGCATCTTCAGCTAGGATTCTTTATCACAGAAGTAAGATTTTGCAGGTCACACCAGGAAAATGCTGTCTATTTTTCAATATAGTTAAGACCATATGCAAAAAAATCACAACTGCCAAATCCACTCATACCCAAATATTTGTATTCCATAAATCAACCCTGAAACAAAACAAAACCAACCAACCAAACAAGCATAAAAACCTCCAAACTTGTTCTAAGGGATGGAGGTGTAATTTTCAGTCTTTATGACCCAGTCACAAATGAATATTACACACTATGCTTCAAATGTTACATAGAGACTTCCAAAGTGACTACAGCTTTAAGTCAAAGGTCAGGGATTTGGCCTCATGAAGATTCACTTAGCAGTTACCACCAGATGGAGCAGATATTTGAGTAAGGATTCCCTCCATGATACACAGGACACAAGCCAATTCACTGTTTGTCGACTGTCAAAACCACTCTGGTTCCTTACTTCAGTCCATACAATACTCCATGTAAACAATTCAAAGATGACAAAGGGGTTTAATGTTTTAGCTGAACTGTTAGACCTGTCTAACTACAGGACATAGTTATTGGATTAGAGGATTACATTTTAAATGGTGCTAGTTATGTTCTACTTCTGTTACAGGAAGGTAAGTCTATCCATAGGTTTTGTTGAAATTATTCTTTAAACACAAACTTCTTATCCACTGTCTGCATTGATCAGATTAATTTCTCTATAAATCTACTCGAAGCAAGCAAAATCTTTCAATGGACTCTATGCTAAGAATTTAGGATTCAATGCCTGTATTTGTAATGGGACAGGGGAGAAAAAAAAAGATCATAGAATCATTTTGGTTGGAAAAGACAAAGATCATCAGTTCCAACCATAAACTAACTCTACAAAGTTTTGTGCTAAACCATGTCCCTTAGCACCACATCTATGCATCCTTTACACCTCCAGGGATGGGGACTGAACCACCTCCCTGGGGAGCCTATTCTGGTGTTCCAGGACCATTTCAGTGGTTTCTTCTAATACTCAACCCAAACTTCCCCTGGTGCAACTTGAGGTAATTTCCTCTTGTCCTATCACTACAATGTTACTAAAAAGAAGAGACAACACCCACCTTGTTGCAACTTCCTTTTAGGTAGTTGTAGAAAGTGAGGTCTCCCCTCAGCCTCCTCTTCTCCAGACTAAACAACCCCAGTCCCCTCAGCCACTCCTCAGAAAAAAAATGTTCTCGAGACCCTTCCATCAGCTTTGCTGCATTTTTCTGGGCTTACCCCAGGACCACAATTATTTCTTGCAGTGCAGGGCCCAAAACTGAACACGGTACTCAAGGTGTGGCCCCACCAGTGCTGAGCACAGGGGGACAATCACTTCCCTGGTGGTGCTGGTTGCACTTTTCCTGATACAGTCCACGTACCTTTTAAAAACTCACAGTGACTTCACTCTAATTTAATGAAACACAAACAAAGGTAATAAAATCTGTCTATTAGAAGACGTAAAACTAATTCTTGCTAGCTGAATATATGTTGAACATAAACTTTAAAATGAGCATGTGGTACTTCGAATGGATTTCTCTTTTTAGGAAATACATACCTTCATAGGTCTTTGGAGGCAATACTGCTAGTAATTCATAAAGTTTATGTCTGTAAACCGTTGAGGGTGTTTTTAAAGCATTTCCATATGATTTATATATTGAGGAAAGCCTTTAAATACAAAAAGCACATCAGAGATGTTAAAGACTTGAAGCATTATGCAACACTCTGGTTTTATTTGTACCACTCCACAGTATAGTTTTTAAATCTATACATATTATTAAGTACAGTTCTGATTTATATTCCCAAGAGCAGAAGCAAAACCATTTATTTAATCTGTTCTTCATTACCAGTAATTATTTTTATTTAATACTAGGGAAATAAACAAGGGTTTCTATTTCCTGTGATTTTATCTGTATTATTACAATTAACGTTTTGAGGATGTCTCTCTAAGTTAGTTTAGATCCCAAATACATTAAAACATGACACAGAAGGCAGAAATTTAAAAATTATAAAAGCCTTTCCAGCTTAGCTCTGAATATATGTACACAAACATGCCCATGCCTAAAACATTTGGACCAAGTTTATTATTTAACTTAGTTTATTATTTTGTAAAAAATAACCATGCCTAAACACCAATCACAGAATGACTTAGGTTGGAAGGGACCTTGAAGATCATTTACACCAAACTATGTTTGATTAAAAAAGCAAGATGAAAACACTAATTTAGCAAAACCACAATTTCTTTCACATCTGTTTTTTACATGATACAGGAATCTTCAAGACACAGATAATCTGCCAGCTAAAGCCTTTAAGTATACAGATGAATTTTACACTCTGATCTTTGTGCCATGGAAAGAAAGTTCCTTAGAAGGTGCATCAGATCAAATACGATCCAATAAAAGAACTCTGTAGCCAGAATTTCATATAACTCAAACCCAGAATTTCATTTAACTTTTCTTTTCTTTGTTTTTTTCCCCCACACACTTACTGTGTCAACAAATCAACAGCACTTGGAAGAGGAGGAAGAAGTCTCTGAACAACTTCATCCGTAAGCAGACCCGCACAGTGTGAAACAAAGCTTTTGATAGCTAGAAAAATAATTTAACTTAGTGTGAGATATCTAGAGGAAAAATACATCACGTTAGTGAAGTAATCATATTATTAACTCACTAATAACATAGAAGAAAGCATGCAAAAAAATATTTTGATCAATAATTTCAGAACCTGATAAAAATCTCAAATGTAAAAAGTTCAGATGCACTGTTTTGGAGTCTCAGCTTGGACATTTATACCTTGATTTTTTTATTGTATATATCACAGAATCATAGAATGTTAGGGGTTGGAAGGGACCTCCAGAGATCACCAAGTCCAGCTCCTTGCCACAACAGGATCACCTAGAGCAGGCCACATAGGAACACATCCAGAGACAGTCTTGAAAGTCTCTAGAGAAGCAAACTCCACAACCTCTGTGGGCAGCCTGTTCCAGTGATCTGTCACTCTCACCATAAAGAAGTGTCTCCTCGTGTTGGGGTGGAAAACATAAATGCATATATAACATGCAAATGTAATACCACATCTAATACATATATTTAAATACATAATATAAATGCAAGAATTTTTTAAACTCTTTGTTATGAATTGAGTTATGGGATATACCTGAGTTATGGGATATGACTCAGTTTCATGATAATTCTATGATCATCATACTAGTAAAAACAATAACAGGGAAAGGATGATGATCAAATGAGCTACTGCTTTTCTTGCTACTTTTCTATTTAAATGTAGCTTAATTACTGTACTTTAAGAAATAACTCACACACTAGTACTTTCTATCATTTACAGAAAATTAGACTGAGTGTAATTTACAAAGGCACCTGGAGAATAGATAGTATTAAAGACCTATTTCCCACCCCAAGGAAAAAAAAAAAACAAATGAAAATTAACAGTTAATTGGTTACTACTGAATTCCACACTTACAGATTTTAACAGCAAGAGAGAAAGGTGATTACTGTACTAGGGTTCACATTTCTGCAATGCAATGGACCTTCTAGTACTCTAGAATACTTGAGTGAAACACATGAAGTATTTGAAGATCACTAATGTCATCCTTCACCTGGAAACCCTAATTCTACAATATATCATGATGAAAAATTGCATACAGCAGCCAGTTACTGGCTGAGAATTAAAACTTCCTTGTTGTGATTTTTACCTGAGTCTTCCCATTTTCACAAAGTGTTTGAGTTCCTGTTTTGCTTACATTAAATGACCTATTAGGAAACAGAACTGCTATTTACCAAATATAATAGACTGTATAAACAACAGAGCATACCCTGGGGTCTGAGTTTTCATTCATTACTGTGATACGTATATTAAAAGAGAGGAGAGAAGCAACATTTCTGATATCATTCACTGCTTGGAAACCAACTGATTAAAAGAAGAGTAAAAACCCTGTGATGGCTTTTGTTTGTTTTTTAACAAAAATAAAACCCATATATACATATCTATGTAAGATGTATACAAGCATTTATGTTGGGGAGTGAATAAATCTTTTGACATCCAGTGAAAAAAAACCACTATGAAGTATCTTTGTTCTTTCAAAAGAATAAAGAGCCCAACTATAAATATGCAGAGAATGACACAGCAAATCCCACTTACCACAGAGAGCACCAGCACGACCTTCCAGTGTTACTTGCCATGTAAATGAATCTCCTCGTGTCTTCTCTGTTTCTAGGTCTTTAGGAGATGATGGAAAGATGCATCTCCACAGTAACAGCATTCGTGGCAGATGGTGTTGGACAACTGCAGGACCTGTAAACGTTGGCAATGTAAGGATTCATAAAATGAGATTTTCTCTTTGGTTCTTTTTCCTACGTTTCAAGAATCTTTACAGCTGTGCACAAAAATTTGTGCTACATTCCCACCCTTCTCCTATGTACTTTCTCAAATGTTTATTGTCTTGGTATTCCGTTTTCATACCTGACTACAAGCCCACTGTTAGTATGCCACTAAGCCAGCTATAATTCCTAAGTACAGACCCTGTGAATCACTAGCATAAAAAATGAGATGTAGTAGTGATGTTCAGATAAAGAAACATTTGTTATAGGTTGATGCACAAGGTGTGTTTTCCCTAACGTAACAAAAAACTATGAGCTGAAAAACAGGAAAAATGCCTTGAAAATATGAACAAAACAGATAAACTACATTCTTCATTAGTGATTTAGTGATCATAGACAACAATCTGACCACTAATAAATATCAGAGTTCTGTAAGAGGGAAATAAAAGAGGGAAATAAAAAGAGGGACATACAGAGCGAAAATGTAAGAGGGAAATAAAAATGATTAGCTCATTTTGTGCTAGGAGAGATGTTAAAAAGTATCAGTATAATTCTTCATGACCACAAAGACATTTGATTAGACTGACTTTGAATTTCATCTTCTACATTTAATTAATAGCAGTTACTGTAAACTCAGTCACTGTTTTCCAGATACTGCATGCAATGAACTAATAAAAAACTTTGAAAGAAATTACATTTTCACTTTATAAACTTTTTTTCTAAAGATTCCAATTGACACTTGGGTGGGTTCTTTTAAGAATTATTATGCAGTGGTAAATGACATGAAACATCAAAAGACCTAAAGTTAAAGGCAGAACACAAAACAACTTAATATAGATATGAAAAATTGTAGAAAGCTACTACCTAATGTCATGAGGGCAGCTATCAACAGCCATCCAGCCTGCGTCCGCTGCAGCGAAATGCGACTGTTCTGAGAAGCAGAACACAACAAATCCTCTGCTACTGCCATGATTACCTTCAAAGTTAAAGAGAAAGAGCATCAGCATCTTAGTAACTAACAAATGTTTTTCACTTCTATTTGTTTGTGATACTTAATCCTCTTTCAGTATCCTCGAACAAAATGTCACCTTCACTCACACTATGGCAATAGACTCAGGCTCATGAGGTTGCAATGTCTGACCTCAGAACTAGTTTGGGACAGCTTCAACAGTCTTGTGGGGTACTACTTAAGTGACTTTGCTGCTTTGATCCCTTTTATCAGCAGTAAATGACAGCTGATAGTTCTCACAGGAATGGAATAGTTCTCACATCACTGGAACAGGCTCCCCAGAGAAGTTGTAGAGTTTTCTTCTCTGGAGACTTTCAAGACCCATCTGGATGCATTCCTGTGTGGCCTGTGCTAGATCTGTGGTCTTACTCTGGCGGGGGGGTGGACTTGATGATCTTTGGAAGTCCCTTCCAACCCCTAACACTCTGTGATCCTGTGAATATGCATTACAAGGACAGAAGTACTCTGATATTCTGGTTTTGTCACTTTGTAGAAAAAGGATGGCACAAGACTTACAGAGTCAGTGCTCAGAAGAAGCAGTGAGGAGGGTAATAATCTTTTTATCCTTGTAGAATAAAGTCTATCATTCTCTCTTGATTTTAAATCAACTAATTGTATGACTAGACAAACAAGTAAGAACAGTATGGTAAGAATTAATCCTGTTTTAGCTTCTCTGCAGTAACTGCACACATCTGCTATTGTGTGCTAAACACGAGGTGACAACCTGCAGCACAAGCTACCTAGAATTCATATGGAGGAACACAGGCTGTGTCCATGGACAATTACCACAGTGTGGCCTCAAGTGCAGAAAGAATTCTGCAAGTGGTTTTATAGCATCATAGAATGGCTTAGGTTGGAAGGGACCTTAGAAATCATAGAATTGTTAGGGTTGGAAGGGACCTCAAGGGCCATCTGTTTCCAATCTCTCTGACATGGGCAGGGACACCTCACACCACATCAGGTTTCTCAGAGCCACATCCATCCTGGCCTTAAAAACCTCCAGGGATGGGGCTCCAGATCATCTACTCCAATTTCCCCACCATGAGCAGGGACACCTCTCAACTAGGCTCAGCTGCTCAAGGCCCCATCCAGCCTGGCTTTGAACACCCCCAGGGAGAAGGCATCCACAATCTCCCTGGGCAACCTATTCCAGAGTCTCACCACCCTCATACTGAAGAACTTCTTCCTAAGATCCATTCTAAAACTGCTCTCCGCCAGTTTAAAACCATTCCCTCTTTTCCTATTGCTAGACAGCCTTAAAAAGTCCCTCTGCAGCCTTCCTGTAGGATCCCATCAGGTATTGGAAGGCAGCTCTAAGGTCCCCCCAGAGCCTTCTCTTCTCTAGGCTGAACAACCCCAGCTATGCCCAAAGGTATTTCTAACATCTTGCATTACGTCTGGTCAAAAAAACAAGCTGTTTATAAATCACTATTATAAGTAACAAGTGTCATGATCAATAATATGATTAAAAGCCTCAATATAGACAACATTCTTCCATTTATTTTGTACACTGTAATTTATTTGAACAATATAGACAACATCCTCCTAAAATCCATTTGCACACTTATAAAATGTCATGAAAATATGAATGTGAAAGTTTGCTTCATGGAAGTTTGAAATTTGTACACTTCCAAAACTTTATTAAATATTAACAGTCAGAAAATATCAGTTTCCCCAATTCCATAATGCTGTCAGATGGCTGCAACTGAAGAAATTTTCTTTTATGAATTGCTGATAGAAATAAAATATTTTATTCTAAAACAACATAGTACTCCTGCTAAATTATACTATTAAAATCACTAACAGTGTAATATACTTAAATTATCTTCTAAAAAATAATTTCATGTTATGATTTCTGCCATTTTCCCCCTCTGTGTACTAGGAGAAATATTTTATTTTTGAATGTCTTTTCTGAAATATAAACAACAGTAGGAAATACTAAATATATATAAGCCCACTAACTTATTTCTTTTCTTGAATAGGTTCCACCTGCCACTTTATCAAAGGAAAGTGAATGAATATAAACCATCTTATGGCCAGGTCACTACTGTCTACCCTTGATACTTCCTTTTCAAAACTGTTCTTTTTCAGCTACTCACAAGAGGAGCTAGTCTGGAATCTGGCAGTGTTCCTAGGGGAGAATGGGAAAGGGCTTTCATTAACTCCTCTGTTCTTTCCATTGCCAGCTTAGTACAGAATGCAGTGTTTCTCCCAAACTTTTCAGCGCCCTCCCACACCTCCTCCAGGCCCTGTTTCATCCTGTTTCTATTCCTCTAAAAGAAATCTTTGTTAAGAATTATGTTTCTCTGCTTAGCGGTATAGCATTTGAAAAGTACTTCTTATCTAGACAAGTGGGCAAACAATATTCATTCTGTTCAGTAATCCTGAGGAAAAGTTTCTAAAAGCTAAGAATGAGGTTTGTTGGTTTGTTTTGTTTTGGTTTTTTTTTTAACCTTTACAAAGTGTTTCATCAGCAGTTGGGACTTTGAAAATTGAGAACTGTAGCTAGCAAAGTCAGTTAAGGAGTGGTGGTGTAGAACTGTTAGCACTCAACACAGAAAGGGTGGGCTGGAATCACTACAAGGGATATTTATCCTAATGGACTGAAGCATTCCTTTCATCTTTCAGTGATGTAATAACAAGAAAAAAAAAAAACACAATCCTTGTGTCAAACTGTGCCACTTCTTCTCTAATGACTACTGGCTCTGAAAGAGGTATGTTCAGAACTGAGAATGTGAGTTTCTACACCATGCAGAGAATTGGCATATGCTGCTGACACTTGTGTTGCACCATGGGTTTCCAGCTTTGAGCAAGTCCATGGACAAAGTTCTCATTGAGATGGAAACAGCTTCTTCTCCTGGTTTATATTTCTGTATCTGCATCTCCTTAAAACATCAGAGCAGACTACACCCTATCCGTGCTAGTGGAGAGATTGGTGTAACCATCTTGGACTATATTAATGCAAGAAATTGTTTTCTGTTCAATTTTGTAAACCAAAATGAAAGCATGCATCTGTTGGACTTGACCAAAAATCTTCAAGATAATGTATAATATCTTCAAGATAATATATAATTGCTATTATTGGTGTAAGCATTGACTAAACTGCCCATTGGGGAGGCATTGATAGGTCTGGGAAATACTAATTTGGCTTCAGCATGCTTGAATGAGTTTCCTTCAGGAAAACTTACTCCTAACATCACAGCATGCAATAAATCTGTATGTACATGTCTAATTATATTTTTATAAAAGAAATATCTTTGCCTTTGCAAAACTTGATCCATTTCAGCTGTGTTACGCCAAACTAGCTCATTAACACTGCTGAAATGTCAGCTTTCTAATTTAAGCTGATGTCAAACTGGGTCAGAATTGCAGCAGGTTTGATCTTGCTGTAAAGAATTTAGTTCAAATTTCTGAAAAAGGAAACTCTGCTCAAGAAACGTTTTTTTCTCCAGGTAACCCTCTTAGACTGTCCTATTTAAGTCCTTACAGCTCCATGGAATTGACCTCTATCCCAAAACAACAAACCTCTCCCTCCCCTGGAAAAAGGAAGCAGTATGAGTGTTTAAAATCATTAGTAACATTTCTTGAGAAAGTCATAATCCTGACATATGTAAGATAAACACTTGAATTATGGTGTGCTTCAAAATCCCCTTTCTGAGGAAAAAAAATTAGCTCATCAGTATCCTGTCTTATGTGATCATATAAAGAGTACATGCAAATACTACTGCAAAAACATCAAAGAACTTCCTCTAAGTACAGTATTCAGACCATACCTTCCCTTTTCCATGTGGAATTCCTAAAGGACAGTGTTTTACTGCACCCAGCAGAGCAGCAACAGCAAAGCCATAACCAGTTAATGCTTCTGGGGAAGACTTCAATGCACTAAGTCGTTCAATGCAACGATCCAAGAGTAGGGACACATAGGAGGGCAAAGCTACTGCGACACAGCGTAAACACCAAGCTGCTGTTAGTCTGACTGAAACGCTGGGGTGATGAATCACAGAAATGACTGCATCCAGAACTCCTGAAAAATAAAAAGCATAAATACACTTCAGAAATAGGCCAGCAGATTGCCAACAAGCAAAAATGTATAGAGAGGATTGGGGATTATACCATTATGCAGTTTCTGTACTTCTCTTTAAAAACCTGCTGCTGACTTTTATTGTAAGATATTCTTATCAAAGTTAAATGCTTCAACACTTTTCAAAAAATTTACCCTGAATAAAATACAGAGAAAACCTAACACAATATGCAGTTATTCATCAATATGCATAGAAAATATCTGTAAGCATTCTCAAGAAAGCAGAAATCCATGCAGTAGAAACAGATGTCCACTTGAATCCATCCAGAAAAAAATGCAGCTAAATGAAAACAATAAAGATAAATGATGATACCCAAAACTCAGTCAAACTGATTTACTAAAACATTCCAAAGTGTTGGACTGACAGAGCTGGGGCTGTTTGGTCTGGAGAGGAGAAGGCTGAGAGGACACGTCATCGCTCTCTACAATTGCCTGCAGTGAGGTTGGAGTGAGGAGGGGGCCAGCCTCTTCTCCTTTCCTTGATGACAAGCAACAGGAGTTGAAGAAATAGTTACAAGTTGCACCAGGAGAGGTTCAGGCTGGGTGTTAGGAAGTATTTTGTCACTGAAAGGGTTCTCAAACACAGGAATGGTCTGCCCAGGACAGTGGTGGAGTCACCATCCCTGGAGGTGTTCAAGCGGCTTGTGGTCTTGGCGCTTAGGGACATGGTTTAGTGCTGACCCTTCAGTGCTGTGTTGAAGGTTGGACTGGATGATCTTGGAGGTCTCTTCCAACCAGATATATTCTGTGATTCTATGACTTTAAATACAACCCCTAATGGCATTAAATTATATAGACTTGTTTTTAATTAACATACTAGTAGATTAGAGAAGATACAGAACCCTTTGGGCAACTTCTAAAGATTTCCTACAGCATATAAAGTGGCCAGCTTCCCCTATTCCTTTTATTTTATTTCAATTTTAGTGGAATAAAACAGGCTCAGATGAGAAAAATGCATGCCAGAAGAAAGGTTGCTGAAGTTAATGCCAGACATAGGATTCCAAAAGAAGTGAAAGAATTGACAGCCTAGCCATAAGAAATCAAAGGAGATCACAGTAAACAAAGGAATATATTTTGTACTCTGATTCACAAAGTAATTCAGGGCTTGTACCTGTGCTGGAGTCTTGCAATAATGGTGCTGCTGTAGTTCCTAAGCCATGGATGAGACTTCCAAGTTCTTGAAGTGCACACGCAAGCACATGCTGACTTGCTGTTACATCTATGGTACTGATTTTGGTTTCCAAGTTACTGTCACTCATTGCAGCATCTGATAACACAATATAGGAAGATCCCCATGAAATCATTACCAAAATCAAACAAACAGATCAGAAAAAAAGACTATTCGGTGGTAAGCTTTATATTACCACAGGAGCTTTTATCACCACCATTTTTGTTACTGATCAAACTGTTTTCATAAAGGTTTGCCTTTACTGACAAGTGCATTTCTGACACTGAAACCGATAGTGTAGTACTGACTCTAAGGGCAGAGGGATAGATAAAATGCAAACTACCAAACTGCTTATCTTTAAGTGATGGGAAACAGAAAACAGCAAGAAGCATGCTACTCTCAGCCTCACCAAAAGTGAGTTGAAGAGGTCATGCTGTACAATAACTTGCTAGATTTTCACTACACATTAGGAAAAAAGAAAGAGAAGGAAAGAGTGAAATGTTGCTAGAGCAAGCAAACAAGAAGGTAGGGAATAAAGGAAGTGGAAAAAGTCTGGAAGCTTTAGAAAGTTCATCTTTTGACCCACAAATTGTTACGTCACTTTAACATTCACATATTTAACTAGATATAATATGCTGCTGTAGACCAGGGGATGACTGCTTATGCGCAGTATCCTCTTTCTTGCCCCCTAGAAGCATGACAGTGGGAGATCAGAAGCTTTTTTTGGAAGTTGTGTTCAAGACTTTGTCCTGCAAGAGCTCTGTTTTCTCCAGGAGAAATGCTCATTTTGTCAATTAGGATCAAATGCTTCTTTTTTGAACCATCAGTAGTGTCAGTTGCTCTGAACAGGAAGGCAGAATCTGGCTATATGTTAAATGCCAATTTAACTTGTTTACAATACTGTCTATACTTTAAATGCCAACTTAACCGCTTTACAATACTGTCTATATTTTAAATGCCAATTTAACCTGTTTATAATTACTGTCTGTACTTTATTACTGAATATTTGTTATTTATTATTATATTTGTAATTGGTTAAAATTATGTTTGCAGAGGAAGAAGCGTTAAAAATACATTTACACTTGTGTGGGTACAAACATGCAGAAACACAGACACACACAAACAAATAACCAGCCCAAGTTAAAACCAAAGCAGTCCATCAAAAGCCCTCTACATTATCATGGTAATAAATCAGCACTATATATTCTGCTTCTACAGTCTATGGATTAGGACATTGGACAATCACTTGAAAAAGTTAAAACAGAGGCCCAAATGGATAATCTTGTTAGATTCATACCCACAACTTTCTTCAGTTTCCAGATGGCCTGACAAATCTCTTTGGCAGCTGCAATTTGAGCTTTTTCCCCAAGAAGGCCTCCTACTGTAGCTCGAAGGATAAATGAAACACAGCGGCGACAGCCGATAGCATCCATCTGACTCTGAATAGCCTTAGGGTGAGACTGAGACACGAGATCTAGAATATGGGAAAGGAAGGCAGAGAAGTTCCTTTCAAGCCATTGTGCTCCTAAGGTAGAGACAAACACCACATATGCCTGGAAGAGATTTGAAAAGAAGCCACAATTTAGAGCAAAATCATCTGGAAAAGCACTGCCAGCTATCCGATACATTGAGTGTTAATCTCTGCACATTGTTACAAGTGGAATGCCATTAAACTGAGACTTCTCGTCATACATCTCCACATCTATAAACCACTTACATTCTCACTTCCAGGCACCTGAAATTTTGTTCAAAGCAATTTAAGTTACTATCAAAACTGTACTAGCAATATTGCAGCCTGCTTTGACTGTAAGCTAATTCAAACTGCTTGCCCATGTTATTTCATCCCAAAGCAGGAGAAATGGCAGCTTACCCTGCACAGGCACTTGTTATGTAAAACACTGTGTTTGGTCTCACTGAACAAGAGCTTCCAGCTATTTAACATTCTGCACATGGAACACAAATTTAATGTATGAATGCATTTTAAGAACTACTATGTTACAAAATTATAACCCTGAGATAACTTTGTTATTATAGGCTTCGAATTAGGGAATATTTGCAGCCTTCAAACACTGCTCTTCATCTCAATGAATTTTAATTGTTTGCCGTGCAGTGGAAGTACCATAAAAAGACCAGGTTTGTCACAACAAAGAGAAAATGCAGTCACTTTACAAATCTAATCACCACAAGATCATTTATTTTGCTACATAATACACTCCCTTACAAATGCCTTCCATGTGCATGTGTTGGATTTTTAATGAATTGATGTGGTACCGTTAAGAAAAGGGAATAATAATTTAAAAGAACATGCAACTGAGTACACAAAATTCCTCATAAGGAAGTTCACAACTACTACCCATATCAACAAACTTCTCTATTTGCCTCATAAGAAAATTATTCACATTAAAGAAAGTGAAGTAGTGTAGAGAAAGAAACTGTACTAGTCAATCCTGTTAGCCTATAATAGCTATTGACAACTATTACTTAGGCTTCATAACGTACCAACACATTACCCATGTTTTACAGACATGAAAACTAAGGAATTTAACAGGATAAATAGACTTGTGAACAGTCACAATGCCAAGGCTACATTTTGAACTACATCCTGGACCTGTCCGTGTCTTGAATAAATATAAATTCCACATCATCACTGTCTTTCTTATTTTTCAGTTAAGTTTCAACTGACATAATGAATACATTTTACAACTTCAAGTTTTTCCTGCACTCGTATACACACAATTCCAAGCTTCTCAAATAGAAACCTTACATTATTTTAACTGTTCTGTTACAGTTAAGAGTGTACCATCAGCACAGGTACATTTGTCTTAAGGCAGAAATGCATGAAAAATGAGATAATCTCCCAAAAAAATGGTACAAATAGTCAAACCACTGAATTGAAATATACAGTCCTGGAAAACTAATAAACCCACCACGTATATACAATGCCCTAGGACTCTAGCACACATCTTCTAGGCAAATAGCTGTCAAGATATTATTGTTCCCCAGCTTCTCTGTCTCTTTGCCAGAAGCTAATGCTTTCTCTCAGCGTGATCTGAGCATAGAAGACAATTTTTGTGCACCTTTAAGCTGTTTCAAAGTCTGGCAGCTTCTATCAGTAATTTTTACAGATTTTTGGCACTGCACAAGTTGAAATGCACTGAAAAAAACCTCACTTTACTGTAAGGGGGGCATATCACATAGTTGTGAGTACTGTAACATATTAAAATAATCACAGCTGTTTGATGTGCAAATGTTCAGCATGACCTATAGTCTTAATTCACAGGCTTCATGTCTGAATATCTCGATCTTAGCATGAAAATGCAATTTAGGATAATAGTGACAGGAAGAAGCCAGTATAATATTATCTGAAAATTGTATACTGTTTTTACCAGCATGCACTATCTGATCCAACTGAAGTCCTTCTCTGTTAACAACATCCTGTCCTTCAACTGAGCATCCTGAGCAAAACTGATATTTGGAGGTTTTCCCATGAAATTCTGTTTTCCTTCTTTTTCATGCACTTAGTCAGAGTAGAAGCATTCTTTCAGAACAGGACCGGGAACATCCCTACACAGAAGGAAACTATTCCAAGTTCAAAGAATGCTTGTAATTTCTCCTTTTCATGAGGTATTTTTAAATTAAAAATTTGAGGAAAGTCCTTATTTATATCACTTGCTTGAAGTTCATATCACATGAAGCTTTCACAAATAATACATATTTAAGTTTGAAAATTTCAAACTACCAGGTAAACAGTAAACAACATCAGCAGTATTTTCTTTCTAGCATAACAAGATGTAAACTCTTGTTTTGAAGTATGCATATTTCGTCATGGGTACAAGGGAGGATGAAATAAGACCTATATGGAGAGCAAAACAGTCATCAGAGGAATGTTTAGCAATCTCAGAAAAATCATAACTAATGTAATCCAAACCTGGGTGACTCCAACTCTAACATCTCTGCTAACTGAACTGGTTCCTTTCAGCATATCGCCACTGGCTCGTAGAAATCCGCAACTTCCACGCAGAAATCCAGTTCCCAATAGCTCCATCACTTCTTCCAAAGAGATTCTCCTGAAGCTATGCCTGGTGGATACTAAGAATAGATATAAATCTTTAGAGGAGTAATTCTGTAAAACTTGTTACATTTTAGAAGAAAAAGTTCAACTCTAACCACTTTCAAAAAAACAGTTTGCACAGCAGCACAATCAAATCCAAACACTCTTGGAGCACAACCACACAATAGAAATTGTCATGTCAGGACTCAGTGCTCCAGCAAATCACAGTTTGTCAAGTTCTTCTGCTTCAGCTATTTTTAAGCAGTTCAAGTCACCAGCGTCTAACAGCTAAACAAAGACTCCATTGCAAAAAAGGTATGTATGGCCTCTTCCTACCACCCGAAGCTTCATGAAAGCCTTGACTCTAACTTCTTCCAGCTTGCTGCCTAAGAAAAGTCTCCCTTCAAACTCCAGCCATGGTGATTACCTTTCTGCCGTGCTTAGCCAGGTAGGGGCAAGGCTACAGATTCCCTTAGAAAAAAATGATCTCGCCTTGGTACTAATCAGCTCTCCAAACAAATAGCATGTTCACTGTCTTCTAGGAAAATTATTTATCTCTAGTTCCTATTTCATGGTTTAAAATACATACTGGGACATGTGAGTGAAAACTTAGCACGGTGATTGCACATTACAAAAACTAAGTGAGCTAAAATTTTCACTGCATTCTTCATTCTCTTCCAAGTATCACCATGGGAAAAGGAATGAGAAGATTTGAGAGAACCATGTCAACCCCCTACACCCACTCAATATCAGCAGGTTACAATGCACTTAACTTCCTCCTGTATTATTTTCTCCACCTCTTCCCCAGCCCCTTCTAGTCCCCACCTAGCTCCCATCTCACTTAGCTCTAACTTCTTTTTAACTAAAAGTAACCAAAATCAAAGACAACCAAACAGTTGATGAGCTTCTTATATAACCATAGCACTTCAGAACTACAACTACACTATACTACAAAGATAAAGAAAACTACTGAGTCTATAAAGAGGTTAGAGCATCATCATTTTCTGCTTCATTGGGGAAAGTGATGATGGTTTTCTCTCCAAAAGATTCTTAGAAAAATACTTTATATATTAAGGCTTCACAGTTTCCAGCGCAAATACACAGCCTCAAGAACTCTGACAGGCAGTAAACTGGGCTTAAAGACATGCAATTTTGTAATTTGCTGCTTATTGTACTGAAGGTCTTCTCTGATGCCATTAAAAGCAGAAGAGTCTGACTCACACTTACTCTGCATCCTGTTACATTTTGCTTACATTACAGTTAGATATTTAGCTTTGGGCTTTTAAAATTGGATGCAGAATGTCCTGCCTGAATGACACCAAAGACGGGAGATGTTAATTTTGTGCCAGGATGCTTCAGGTAGATCAATGCTGTCTGTCAGCAAAAACTGTTATAAGGTTTGTGAGTGAACAAAACTGATTACATTTGTCCTGCTAGACAATACAAATGTGGTATTGATGATGGCAGAAAAACAGCTTAAGGCATCCTTAAGATCGCCAGGTAAGATATCATTAATTCTATAGTTTAACAAAGAGACAGTCTCTCAAATTTTTGTGCTTTCTACACTGCTGAAATGAATCTTTCCTTTAAATTCTTGAGGTTATTAATTTTTCTCCATATAACAATCTTGTAACAGAGAAAAATGGTTTTACCAAATATTTTTCCTTGTTTATTATATATATACACACACATATATATGCATACACACACACACGTTAACAGAACCAAAACCACAGCACTTCACAGGAAAAATATTACAAAAAGAGACCAAACCAGAGACATGAACACCCAGATAATGCTTACATTGTGATTTCACTTTAAGCTTCAATATAATTTGAGAGTTTCTTATTATCTGACAGATTTTTACAGATGAGGAATCAGCAAAGTACATACTTTACCTGTTGTCTGTTTAGATGTTAGAGCTCTAGCCAATATTGTGCCTAAAAGTTTTGCAACTGCTAATCGTACATCATAATTGGAACCTTCGAAGGATTTAAAACACAAGGTCACAACACTATCCAGGTCTGTACTCCACATAAATACTGCTTCCTTCTGAAGTTCAAGAAGACACTAGAACAAATAAGGGAAATGAAAACGTTTGGATGTGGAAAAGCACTCAGTAAAAATGTAGTTCGCTACACATTTACATAGAGTTCCCCCTAACAAAATATGCATGTTGCTTCATATCAAAACTACTTGAATTTTTGCTGCCAAGGCAATATCAAAGAAATAAAGATAAGCACACAATGTATTTACTGCTGTGTTCATCATCAACAGCACAGAACTTTATTTAGGGGGCTTACTTAACAAAAACAGCTATCAGAGCTTTTTACCTTTGCAGCAGCACAGCGGACTGCCATGGATCGATCTGTCATACAGGACCGGGCAGCTTTGTAAATGTCTCTATGGCAGGGGACAGCAGCAGCTCCTAAACCATTTAATATATTTTGCAAACTAAGCATGATTTCATAACGACCTTGAGACTGAAAAACAGCAAAGAGAAACGTTAACATTTTGTAACTCTAAGTCCTTGGAAACACAAAATACCAGCTACTGAAATAGGTAAACAATGGTTTGGGTCTTTTAGACTTAGGTATTTGCTTATGGTGATGAGTTAAAGTAGATAGCTTGCTCTATAACTCTATAATCAAGTGAACAGAGTAATTCTGTATTCTACAAGAAAGTACTCACTAGCAGTTTCAAACTCAAAACATGAAGCACAAGCTCGAGAAAAAAAAATGTTCTTATTAATATAGCAATTAAAATTTCTGTTTATCAAGTTCTTTCAAGAAACCAGACTGGTAATAGCTATATTCCATCCTTTTGTAATCATAATCCATTATCTCTCTAGTAATTATTGGGACTTTAGACACTGTTTTTTTATCCTATGGCAACTCTTTCATATTTTGACAACATGCACTTTCTCGTATTCATAGGTCCAGCCTCCAACACTAAGCATCCTATTATTTTTCCAATCATTTTTTAAACATGCTGTTCCAATACCTCTGCATTCTTCATTGCTTTAAGCACATTCCCAACGGTGTCAGTAAAACTGTTTCCCAAAATTCTTCCCAATTTTTTGTATAAATAGCCCAAGCATACCACCGCAGCACTAAAACAAAAGCAAATCCAAAGAGGCATGAAAATGAATGCAGTAATAGATGACAGGGATTAAGAGGACTCATGTAATCAGTGGGCAAACAACAAAACAACTAAATAGCATGTTCCAAAAATTTAAGTGGATTAAAAAGAAACCAACAAACAAAAAGCCCCTGAGGTCTGTGTGTGTGGCATATAATGCTCCAGGAGAAATGTAGATACAAAGCTTGGGAAGGAACTTGCATAATCTAAGAGTTTAGGTAATACAATCTTTCAAATCCACTTTTAAACCTTAACATGAATTTCATTAATTTGACCCAGCAATGTGCCCTTGTGGCCAAAAAGGCATCCTGGGATGTATTAGAAGGAGTGTGATTAGTAGGTTGAGAGAAGTTCTCCTCCCCCTCTACTCTGCCCTGGTGAGGATGGATCTGGAATAATGTGTCCTAATCTGGGCCCCTCAGTCCAAGAAGGACCTCAGGGGAACTGCTTGAAAGAGTTCAGCACAGAGCCACAAAGATGCTGAAGGCAATGGAACATCTCCCTTCTGAGGAAAGGCTGAGGGAGTTGGGGCTCTTTAGCTTGGAGAAGACTGAGAGGTGACCTCATTCATGTTACAAAGATGTGACGGGTGAGTGTGGGGAGGATGGAGTCAGGCTCTTCTTATTGCTCTTTACAACTACCTGAAAGAAGGTTGTAGTGAGACTGGTACTGCTCTATTCTCCCAAGTAACTAGTGATACGATCAGAGGAAACAGGTTTAAGTTGTGCCAAGACATTGGACATTAGGAAAAACTTCTTTACTGAGAGAGTGATAAGGCATTGGAACAGGCTGCCCAGGGAGGTGGTGGAGTCGCCTTCCCTGGAGGTGCTCAAGAAGCTGTAGATGTGGTGCTTCTAGATAAAGTTTAGTGATCACGGTAGCTGGGTTATGGTTGCACTCGATGGTCTTAAAGGTCTTTTCCACCCTTAGTGGTTCTATGATTCTACTCTTCTGCTTCACTGCAAATGGACTGCATTGCCCCTCCTTGCTACGCCAGTATCATCCCATGCTACAACTCACCTATAACATGAATGCTTCTCACTGCTGAGGAGCCTGTAGGATACCAGTAATGTACTTTGCAGGACTAAAACTCTTTCCAATAAACAAATTCTTAACTCAAAACACGAGAGGTTTTTCCACAAATGGAAAGAACAGGGAAACAAAATAATATAATACTGGAAAATAAAACTGACTGACTCCTTGCAAAAAATCTAGTTTTAGGTTGTCAGAAACAGGATTAGCTTTCGAAGCAAAGGAGGAAGACAGATTCTGTTTTATTTTGTATAGTGTATCATTAATACACAATAACGTTTTACTATCTTTAATTTTCTTCACTGAATGAAAGATCTGTATGGTTTCAGGAGGGAAGTTATTCATAATATTTCTGCACCTTAGTAGTTGGTTTCACATCCTTCAAGAACAGTTCATGGTTCTCTGTTCTGTTGGCCAGGCTCTGTGAGTTTTGTTATAAACTGTCTTCATTTAGCCATTTTTATGTCACCCAATGACTCCCCTCTCCAGGAAGGGGAATCAGGAAAAGAAAAGGAGATTTGTGTGTTGAAGTAGAAACAGAATTAATAAAATCATAATGTAAAAAAATAATATTAATGATAGCACTCATAGAAAGAACAGAAAGTTATACTCAGTCAATGTAGCGGTCATGAGCTGTGCACTCCTGGCAGGGAATGATAGATGTCAAGCACTGTGAGCACCACAGCCTCAGCAAAAACGCGACAATCACATCAAACAGCAGGGTAGGCCTCTAGAGCAGAACAATGGACAAGACCCTCAAGGATGGTGGCTATCAGGAAAAGAGACTGTCCCCAGAAAATGTTCTGATTTGTAGTGAGTGTGTTATGATATGAAATATTTCCGTTGGCCACCTTGGGGCAGCTGACTTGGCTTTCACTCCTCCATGCTTTAGCACTTGGCTAACTCAAAACTGCTGGAGACCACAACCACTATGGAGATCCACATACAATAGCTGGCCACAAGTGAAAACAAAGTGTTTTATCAGCTTTGTTCTCATCAAATGGAGTGCTGCAGTCTTCTCAAAAATGCAGCTTTACTCAACAGAAAACCAATTCTATGATTCTACCCCAGTGGAACCAGGACACAAACATTTCAGGACTATATCCGGTTTTCCAGTTGGATTAAGAAATGTACTCAATAACTATTTTGTACTTGGAATTGTCTGGTTTACTGCTCCTCTCAGTACTATCATTACTTTCTTCTTGATTTTCTAACACCTCCCCCTTTTAACTCTGTTTTTTATTTCTGATTTTCAATTATGCAACTACAGATCACCAACTGTCTTCTATGTTTCTAATGCTACCATCTTCATTGTTTTATTATGTATCCTGTGGTAGTCGATTCAGATGCATTTTTAAAATTTTACTAATGTTTAATAAGGTGCTTATGAAAAGCATCTCCCTTCTGAGGAAAGGCTAAGGGAGCTGGGGCTCTTCAGCTTGGAGGAGACTGAAAGGTGACCTCATTCATGTTTATAAAGATGTGAAGGGTGAGTGTCAGGAGAATGGAGCCATGCTCTGCTCAGTGTCGTCCAATGACAGAACAAGGGGCAATGGGTGCAAGCTAGAAAAGAGGAAGTTCCACATGAAGATAAGGAAAAACTTTTTCCTTGTGAGCGTGGCAGAGCCCTGGAACAGGCTGCCCAGAGACATTGTGGAGTCTGCTTCTCTGGAGGCATTCAAAACCCACCTGGACACATTCCTGTGCAACCTTCTCTAGGTGATCCTGCTCTTGCAGCAGGGGTTGGACTCGATCTTTCGAGGTCCCTTCCAACCCCTAACATTCTGTGATTCCCCTTCTTTTGGTAACAAGAAGTGTTTGTTTGACTTGCTGTAAAGCACAGTTCAGTTATTATGGCAACATGTAGTGCAAGCTGGTTTTGTTCCCTCACTGAACAAAGCCACAAAGCATAAACTGGCCTCAATTTATTACTTTAAAGCATATTCAATCATTACAAACATAATAAACAACAAATTTAGCATTCCTATACTCCCAAATAAATTAATTTAGGTTAGCTTTCAAATCACTCAAGATATTTCTTTCCAGTGGATCCAGTAAACCCTAGCAGGCTAGGTAGGTCAAATTTTGTTCTAATATATGCACCCTACATCAAAGCCCATCAGCCACCATATTGCCTCTGTGTTAAATGCTTTGAAAGTAATGTGATTGTAAAGCATTTCAATGTGATTGATTTTATACTACATTTATGTGAATCATAACAAGAAACTTCTGAATAAGGAAGAAAAACATATTTGAAGTTTATTAAACTTCAATTTATGTTGGTAAGTACTGACCTGAATTTTTTTCTCCCAACACACAGATGAATTTCTTGCTCAAAAATTTTCCAATAAAGAGACATAAAAGAATATATAAAATGCTACACAAGTACTTAACTAATCATAATTCTGCCTTGAAGGCAGCATATACTAAATGATT
Source organism: Indicator indicator (assembly GCF_027791375.1). NCBI lineage: Eukaryota > Metazoa > Chordata > Aves > Piciformes > Indicatoridae > Indicator > Indicator indicator. Next base: position 42,766,589 of record NC_072013.1, read on the forward strand.
AAAATAAAATTGTTATAAAACCTAGGGGGAAGGAAGTAATTTGAATTTGCTTGCAGGTTTCTCATGAATTAATTTTCTCTTTGTGATTGTCAAGTCTAAAAATCTGAGAGATGTAATACCAAAGAAAATATTTCTTTTTACAGCTGGATAAACCCACAATAATGATACCAGTCAGGGAGGGCCCCAAATTCTGTGTCATGTGGTACAAAGCACAATGGGCAGAAGTGAGGGAGCATACTCTATCACACATGAACTTCTCACCACTCTATCTGTCCCTCTTGTTATTACTGGACTTCACTTTTTGGATTAAAAAAATATATATATATACTTACAGTTTTGTAGGGAGATAACTTGGTGAATCATCTTTACTCCGAATGAGCTCATTGCATTTGTCAATTGTTTGGTAAACAGAAAAAGTGTCTCCAGTGCTATAAAGTACAGCTAAATTCTTGGCAACAAGCCGTCTGGTAGGAGGTCCTGGTGAATTGTGTAATAAAGAAGTCAATTGTTCAACCAGTTTCTTCTGGTTTTCCCTTATATCAGCCTGGAAATAAAATCAGTAACCAGACAAATTTCAGTTAAATTTAAAGGTTAAAGGTAAGTAATGCTAGTTATCTTTACTTTTCATTATTGCCATTCTGATAATTTGACCTTCTTACTTAAAATCAAACACTTTATTGCATTTTTCTACTTAAAGAAAAGTCATCTCAAGTTATTCTTCTTTACAAAGAACAAACAAACAAAATAATAATCACACTTTTCAGAGCACAGGTCTTGTATAGTTATATCTTGCTAAAAGCAAAATTGGCCTTCCTTGCTTCTTGTATGCCTGTTTTAAATTAAAAAAAAAAAACTCATAGAAACATAATAGATTTTCAAGAATTTGAGCATTTAGAAAGGAAAGAACTTCCTTTAAAAACAATCATCTGCTGCAGTCTGATATCAATTTTTTAAAACGCTCTTTAAAACAAAAATGAGCCTGGAACTGTGTTTTACTTATGGATTTTAACACAAATAACATAACTCTTAAACAGAATTATTTAAGCTGCTCTACTGTTACATATCCACATATTCTACTTAATATACACTAAACAGTAAACCAAACAACTGGAGGGTTGGCTGGTAACAAATATTGTATCATTTGATTAGGGTAAAATTAAACAACAAAGAGTAAAATGTGTACTAGAGAGTTACAAAATGTGCCATGCTAGATACTAGCATGACTGCCATTCCTCACCATGGGCCTGCAAAATCTTGCAGTAATAATGAGTAATAAAAAAATACATTTAAATTTTTTCAAAGTAATTTTTAAAAAGTCATTAAAAATTCCATTCACTGGACAAGAGGCTTTGTCACTTGAAGGGCTGTGATCAAAACCTTGCAACATTTAGAAAGCTTCTGCTAACACTGAACGTGTTTCACTGTGTGTACACAAAAGACTTGACATGAAGGACATGTGAATGCTGCTCTGCTTTTAAATAAAATAACAGAAATGGCAAAAATAAATAGTTCTACAATGTGCTTTTCTTCTCAAGTCTCATTATACTTACTCTGCTAGTCACTGGCAAAAGTTTTTCCAAGAACTGTAACCATTCAAAAATGAACTCTGCTTTTTGAAATTCACCAAGCTGGGTATAGGCTTCTTCATTAAATAGCAGACTGTGAGCTAACTCCATTCCTTGAATTTTTTCCTTAAATCTCTCCTCAAACACTGCAGAAAGAAAAAAAATCCAACAAACTCCCAGAACTGACAGGTTTTCTTCCTCACTAGTGTCTGGTGACCAGATCAGAAGTTTAAATATCTAAACAGAAATAGGACAAAAATTAAAAATATTAAGAGTGAGTGATCCTACTATATTTGTGCTTGGCTTATTAAACTAGATTTTAAAAGGAAAATTTGAAATAAGAAGAAATACAGTAGTTTAGGTGGCTTAATTTTTTTTGAAATAAGATAATGGTATTGATGTAATATGCTAATTAAAGTTAAAGATACTTCAGAATACTTCAGAGGGGGTCTCACTGAACTATTTTTGATTCATTTTGTTTTGCAGAAAGTGAAGTTTCCTAGTACCTAGTTCATGCCTGAAAGTATTGAGCAGCCAGACCCAAACGTAATGTCTTTTCCTATCTAGAACTAAGTTCAATGATCATAGAATCATAGAACGGTTTGGGTTGGAAGGGACCTCCAAAGTTCATCTAGCCCAACTCCCCTGCAGTCAGCAGGGACATCCTCCACTAGATCAATTGCTCACAGCCTTGTCAAGCCTGACCTTGAATATCTCCAGGGATGGGGCCTCAAGTACTTCCCTCGGCAACCTGTTCCGGAGTTCCACCACCCTCAGGGCAAAGAACTTGTTCTTAACATCCAATCTAAATCTACTCTTCTCTAATTTCAAACCACTGCCCCTCATCCTATTATTACAGGCCTTTGTAAACAGTCCCCTCCCAGCAACCTACAACTAACAAACTCCTGTTCATTACATTCACAAATATTATAGAATGATTTGGGTTGTAAGGGACTTCCAAAGCTCACCCAGTCCAAACCCCTCTGCAGTAAAGCAGGGGCATCCTCAACTAGATCAGGTTGCCCAGAGCCCTGTTGAGCCTCACATTAACATATTATTCAAGGACTTCTGTATTCTTAATGCCACCAAAAGCATAAGGAAAAACGAGAATTTCATTGTTGAACAAACCTCTAATGCTATCATAAACACAGCACAAACCAACAACCAAAACCTGAGAAAAAAAAATATTTCAAAACCTCAAAGTTCAGAAGAAGTTAAGCATTACTTGTGCCTTTCAGACTATTCTGGGAATATTCACATTGTCAACAAGTGTAATGAGAAGCAAACCAAGATGAAAAATATTTCTCATAAATTGGGCATTTCCCCCCACTATTTAAACTACAAAATCTAATATTCTGTAGGCTTTGTGAACAAAAATATTCAAGAAGATTCTGGTTAAAACATCAACCACATTTTAAACTCACAATTATCCTTTCCAGAGGTCACTGAGACTGCTGAACACATACCTTTTTCCCTATGCAGTAACAATATTATAGTGTAAAACGATCCACCAAACAGCAAATGGAGGTACAAAACAATAATAAATAATTCAGTAGTCCAGTTGTTACCAAATGCAGAGCAGAAGGTTACCATTTTTACTTTCTACACATTTTGATGTAAAATTCACTAACAAAGGAAATCAATCACATCTAATTTACTATAATGAACTGTTACTTCAAATTTGCCTGAAATACCAGGCAGCTTGACAAGGTACCACATAATAAAATGACAGAGATAAATGTACATAGCTTATTATACCTATAGACATTTTGCCTAAGTAAATGGATGTTAACAATTTTCCAGTTATCTCACTCCTCAAACACTCATCACAGAACTTAACTGTGACCCCATGGGTTTTGCAACATTTAAAAAAGAAAAAAAAAAAAGTATTTCACTGAATATTTGAGAACAGTTTCATCACTTACCCAGCAGATAACTTCTCATCATTGTGAAAACTGTCTCTCTGCTGCTCCAACTTCTTGGGTAAAGGATGGCAAGAACTTGATTTTCTAGAAAAATATTTAACACAAAGATCAGCTTTAGGAAAGCACATGGAAAACAATTCTTGTTTTCTACAGAAAACAAGAATTCCCAAGTTACAAATTACAACTTTGTAATACTGACAATTTTTATTAAGTAATAGCTCACCAAAAAGGCACTAGACTGGAGTTTCCTGGTTATTATTAGTTCTTTATATATTATATTTAACTTGGGCAGAGGCACCATACTCACCACACAATGTGGTTCATTTCACTATTGAAACTGTTCAGTTAACTCAGTTTAATTCCAAGAAGAAAAAAAAAATAAGTAAGCAAGCTCAAATAGCTTCTCTAGAAAGATGATTCCAATCCCTTCATAAGGCCCATATTATTTCAATACCTCTAAAAAAAATGGGTGCAAAATATTTATTATATTAGTCTGGAATGTTGTCATAAATAACCAGATCCTTATAACTAAGTCTTTAAACAATGTGGCAGCATTTGTGTCAAAATCAACCAGCAGAGCTGGCAAAGACAACACTAGTATTCTGAAAACTTTATGTACAATTCTATGGATAGAACAAGACACAAGAATTCCCAATCCATTCTTCTAGCTCCAAGATAAAATTTTAATATGAGAATCAATGGGCAAAAACTTTTCCTTTTAAACCTTTTTCAGTCTAAATATAATCTGACAAGACATGAAATACAGGTTGCACACTCTTTTAAAAGTAATCAGTTTTCAGTCCTTAAAAGACTGGAGTAGAAAGCAACTTGTATGTGCACATAGGTTTTGAAGCCATCTAAACTTCTTTCAAGCCTGGTAAATCAGTGCTCAGGTCCAAGGGGACATAACAGCAGCTTTCACAAGGGAAAGATATCAAGAAGATGAAGACAGCTTCTCTACTGAGGTGTATGGGACAGAAAAATTCAAGAAATGTTATAAATTAAACTAGGGAAGGTTCCAACCTCACAGAAGGAAAAAAAAAAATCACTGTAAGAATTATCAGTCACTGGAACAAGTGCTGAGAGCTTGTAGAACCTTCACCCTCAAGGCTTTCTAAGACTTGACAGGACAAAGTCCTAAGCAACCTCATCTGAAGTTATTATTGTAACTTGTTTCTAAATGAGACATTTCTACCATGTAAGTGTACATTTGCAAAAATCATCTAGGATTAGGGGGGGGGGGGGTTGCGTGTTTGTTTTTGGTGTTTTGGGTTTGGTTTCTTTTTGAGGGGGGGTCTAAACTAAAGAAGAAAAATGCCACGGTGCAGCTGCTAATCTTTATATTGAACACCTGCTAACACGCTTAGAAATGCTAGTATTTCTCAGTTCTGAGTTACAGAGGTTGATTGTTTATTATGCAAGATACAGTTTTGTAGAAACCAAGAACTACCCATGCAGAAAAAAAAAAAAAAATTACAGACCTGATTTTTCCAGTGTTAGTTAACAAGCAAACCTAGGTTCCAGGAAGTTACATACAAAGCAGTATAAAGCAGTATACTCTCCATCCCATTCAAAACACTTATCCCAAACACTTAGTCAGACTCCCTTCAATAATCTGTAAGTCTGCACACCAGAGATGCTTATGAACCTTCAGAAACAATATTTTTTAAGAAAGGGCACAGGCATAGAAATTTGTGAGAAGGCAAGAATGTAGGGAATCAATTTTTTACTGCCACACATTGGCTTTACAGTCAGACTGCAGAACAACATAGAAGGCACCGTGCTTACGAGGCTATGCCAGGGAGAACACAACCACAGAACGTGGGGCAAGCTGTGTTTGATTAGTATTAAATATGCCCTTGTAATGTACACAAGATGTTACTAGGTAATTTCTAAGTACAGAAGGAAACATCAAACCCAACCATACAGCATCCAGACATGGGTGCAATTCTCCTCTAATTAGAGGCATGGCATAGCCTCATGGTGGGCTAGGCAAGCATGATGAAAGAGTAAATGTGGGTATTGCAGTTCCTTGATCATCATGCACTAGTAAATCAATACAAGTACTACCTAAGCATGTGAAGAGGAATCTATATTTACATGAACCCCATGTTTAAAATGTTGAATTGATAGCTCCTTTCCCTGGTGTTATCATTTTGACCTTTCTCAGTCTAAAAACCTAAGAATAAATGTGAAATTTAATTGAATGAAACAGATACTATGCCATCAACAAAAATGAGAAGGCATACATGGCTGATGAAAAAATCTTCAACTTCTAGTTAGCATGATGCACCATCCTTTTGGCTTTGCCTTTAGATAACTGAAGTAATTACAAGATTTATTTTCCCATCCATGCTACAGATCAATCAAAAATCCCTCTTCATAGAATCACAGTAAGACAAGAGTTGGAAGGGACCTCTGGAGATTGTCTAGTCCAACACCCCTGCCACAGCAGGTTCACCTTGAGCAGGTTACATAAAATGGCACCCAGGTGGGTTTTGAATTACTCCAGAGATGGAGACTCCACCACCTTTCTGGGTAGCCTGTTCCAGTGCTCCACCACCCTCAAATAAGTTCCTCCTCATATTTAGATGAAAATTCTTACGCTCAAGTTTGTGCCCATTACATCTGGTCCTGTCAGTGGGTGCCACTGGAAGAAGACTGGTCCCATCCTCCTGAGACCCACCCTATAAGTATTTATAAGCATTGATAAGATGCCCTCTCAGTCCTTCTCCTCTCCAGGCTAAAAAGCCCCATGACACTCAACCTTTCTTGGTAAAACAGAGAGATGGTTCTAGTACCCTAATCATCTTTGCAGCCCTTTGCTATACCCTTTCAAGCATTTCCCTGTCCTTTCTGAACTGAGGAGCCCAGAACAGGACACAGTACTCCAGATAAGGCTTCACCAGGGCAGAGTAGATGGGGAGGAAAGCCTCCATTGACTGCTAGACACACTCTTCTTCATGCACCCCAGGATACCATTGGCCATCCTGGCCACAAGGGCACACTGCTCTTCAATGAGGCAAGTTTCTTTTATATTGACATTGTGTTGCAAAAAGGTCACAAAAATTTATTGGGCAAGGCAGAAGTCTTTCCAACTTATTAGTGATCAATGCTTTCTTTTTTTGTTTTTTTTTTTTTATTTCCTGACTGTCCATTTGGCAAGCAGGACTGTTCAACTGATCAGAAAAGATCTTAGAAAAGCTCTTAGCACAAGCAATAGATGGAACGCTGACCTGTAAATTGAAAGGGATATACAGGGAATCAAGCATTAAAAGGCAACAACAACTCAGTTCTAAAGCCCCTGAAAACCCACAAAGACAAAAAAGGGACTTGTAGTCTTGTTGAAAAAGGTGACTGAACCAGAGTAAGACTGATTTGAATAGCTGCCTTTAGCAACTGGCTTTACAGTATGAGAACCAACGGATCATCCATGACAGTTATAACAGAGCCAAAAGAACAAATAGATCTATTACATGTATCAAGTTTACTCTGAGATAGGTAATCTCCTCAGGCTTTAAAAGCTGAGGAAAGCCCTTAATAGGCTGTTGTATTTCTTTCACACGGAAGGCAAAGACAAAAAATAACACAACAAATTAAATGCTATAAGCAATAATGGCAATTTCATGAGTTTTACTTTTCCTGTTTCTTTCACCCCATGGCATATTTTGCCCCTATATTAATGAAAAAAAAAAAAAGTAATCTGGAATGAATCAGACTCCTAACTGATCTCTCACTAAAAATATGAAGCCTTTACATTATGACTCATTATTCCAAGGACAATCAGCACAAATAACAGAAACTACCACACAGATCAACTATGTACTTATACATTCATTTTCTTTTAAGGTTAAGATTTCTTACATTGGTTTTCATTGTTCCAGCAGTTTCTCTCTCCTTGTCAGGAACAAATACTGCTCAAACAGAAATCAGATCAACCTCAGCTCTCTGAGCAGGATAATCAGATGAGATTCTAGATGAGAATGTAGGTCCATTACATCTACTACATAGTGAAGCAAATAAAGTGATGTTTAACTTAACAGCAATCCTTTACATGTTTCTAATTTTGCAAATACTAAAATAATTCTGCATGAAAAAGACAAAAAAACTGTGGATTCAATTTGGTACAAAAGACTTGTCTAGCAGTAAAAAGGCCATTTTTCTTCTAAGAAGTGGTCACTGTTACTCACTGCCAGTAATGAGCAAGAGCAAAAAATGAGTAATAGTGGAAAATATCTCATGAGTAACAGAAATGAGTAGGACTAAAATTACTAGTAATAATTCCTAGTGTTTTCATAAGAGCTACTCTTGGGCTGACTACACAATCAATGCCACAACCATCACACTGCTGCAAAACAGAGCTGAAGCATGTTCAAGTTGTCCTTTACTGCATCACAATGGTATTTTATCTGACTTCATTATCTATCTAAAACTGAACCAGTACCCTTAAGAGAAAGCCTTCCAGCTTGTCATGTTTAGTTCTAGTCATTAACAGTTCATATCACTGTTACTCCTGCAGCACTATTTAAAAGTTTAATGGGATGATCGTTACCCATGTACTCGAGTTGACTGCATCACAAGGGGATCAATGCTCAAGCTTATGTTAAACCCTTGCCCATACCTGTTTAGAGTGTCTCCTAAACATAAACAAAACTCCTGCCCAGCTCCCTTGGGCTTACTTCTGGCAAGAGAAACTGACAAGACAAAAGGCTCTTTTTATTAGCTGGGTCAAAAAAGCGCCTTAAAGCATCAGCCAAATTCAGCTACTAATGAATGAAACATAGACCAAAATTCAGTAGTTACAGTGTATTGTTTAGTCTAGTAGGCAAACACAAGGAGGGACAAAGTCTGAAGAAAGCAGAAAGTGCAGGATCAAATTCCCAGCAGTGTCAAACAGCAGACCTGATTGCCCAGAGAATGAAAGACTGAGTTATCTCCAGCTGTAACTTAGCTGGAATTTATAGCAGAGATAGAAATAATCTAATTTAAATAAATTACAACTACAGAATCTTAATAATTTTATAAGAAATTAAACAAGAACTAAAATTCCAGCTCAGATGAGCTTGGAGTTTAGACACTGGAAATATGTTGAAGTCAGAATACTCAAGAGCTAGGGAAAAATACTTAGTATTACTCAAAAGACCAGGCAGCCTTTGTCTACTCATTGCCCTCTCCAAACTATCAGCACCTAATGCACAGAAGCAAAGCCTGCCTGAAAATCTTCAGTAAGAAAAGGCAAAGCTAAACAAAAACGCCAGCGTAAGTAATTCAGGACTGCAATATCCTTTGGTGGCAGGATCTTCAGCATTCACTCAACTTGTGCCTTTCATCTATATATGGAAGCCTTAATTTTTTTGCTCCAAAGAGGCACATGCAGCAAATGCAGGTAACTGCTGGTCTGACATACCAGTGACTCCTCTGAACACATTTTGTCTCAGAATCACAGAATGTTAGGGGTTGGAAGGGACCTTGAAAGATCACTTAGTCCAACTCTCCTGACAGAGCAGGATCACCTATACCAGATCACACAGGAACACATCCAGGTAGGTTTTGAACACCTCCAGAGAGGGAGAGTCCACAGTCCCCCAGACAGCCTCTTCCAGTGTTCCATCACCCTCACAGTGAAAACCTTTTTTATGTTCATAATGCTAATCATTCTTGGCCTCTCATTCAACTGTAAAAGAAAAAAAGATGAGAATTTCATGTGTCCTTTCACTGCCTTCTTGTATTGCAAAGATAAGCAAATTTAAACAAAAGCAAAATTAGGGCATTTCAGCACCAAGACACCAAGAAGAGGGTTAAAAAAAAAAAAGAAAGAGAGAGAGAAAAAGTTGAAGTTAAGTCCCCTGAAGACTCTGTCTTCAGCAGAAGCATTGGTATGCTGAATTGATTAAACCCCACTGGTATGCTGAATTGATTAAACCCTTCATGAAGAGGACTATGAAACTGCATACACACACATGCTTGAATTTACCAGTGATTGGTTTCATCAGTTTGGACCAAATGACCTCTTAGCATCAAACAGACTTAATTGCTTTCTATCCAAAATTAATATGCCAGGCTTTTTGCAGTATCATGCTATATTGGTCAGCAGTGAGGAAATCTGAAGCCAAACATGGAGAAAATGGGACTGCAGTCTACGAGAATGGGCCACAAAAGAAAGTTATCACAAGACCACTACCCAGAGAACATGGAAAAAGAACACCAGGCCCTGGCAGAGAAGATCCAAAATGTTAAGACTTCTAAATCAAGCAGAACTGTAATTCTTCATATCAGAATTCAAGTGCACTAGCATGTGAAAAATGCACAGGATAATAAGTCTTGCATGTTTTATTGCATATTCTGTGTTACAAAGGGAATTAGCTCCACTCACAAATAAAGCTATTTTCCTTTTTAAATAAAAATATGTACTTGCATCACATGTTTAACTCAAACAGCAAAAGCAACGAAGAATCTGTTTGACTAAAAGCAATGAAAAAAAAAAAAAACCAAAAACCAACCAGTTTGTTACATAACCATCCATTTCCTCTAATTGCTACTGAAGATTTCAGACTAGGACATCTTCCACTTACATGATATTTTCGTATGCAACTATCCAGCTTTGAAATCTGATTCTGAAATCATTGATGTTGAAACAAGATGCATTTCATTCAGGCACTCTGCTTAACTTAGGTGTTCTGGATGAAGCATTTTGCTCCAGGCAAACTACATTTTCTACCTCAGTATTCTATCTACACATCAGTATATTGTCACTGAAAATTTGGTAGCGTTTACACAGGTACTCATTCAAGATGTAAACCAAGTGCATCTTAATATATCGCAGCTTCCAGCAGGTTCACATAGCATTTCACACTGTGCCAAAGAACAAATATCTCACAGCCAAAACAGATTTCTTATTAGTTTCTCAGCTACCTTCATCTGTGTTGCAAAACAAAAGGACTGTATTTTGATACTTTGTGAACAATGATGCTCATACAAAGTACTTGATTCCCACAAGAACAGCTCCAAATGACTGGTTTTCCTAGCAAAATGCTATCTTGTTTTCAAAGTTTCAGAAGAATCATCTTGTAAGCAACAAAGCTTTAAGGCAACAAAGATCCAAGTGAAATCTATTGGAATCCTTGTTCTGGGCTTGCTGGTTTTCCAAATATTCACACCAAGAATGTGACCACCCACAATCCTCATACATAACAGTCACATTGATAGGAACTGCAACACAGTACACATTTGCTTTAGTGTGAAAGAAATGACAAGACAATGTCTTCTAGGAATGTTGAATGATTTCTGCAAAGTCTTCAGGACAAAGCTTGACATAGCTAGGAAAAAAAAAAAAACAACTGGAAAAAAAAGAAAGAGTAGTGCCTGCCTGGAAATGCAATAGCTGTTTTAGCAATGCAGAGCATCCAAAGCATCTTTTAAAACTCAGATTTTGCAAAACATTAATGCATTGCATTAAAAAAGTACCTATACTTCATGTTTCTTATTATCACTTTAATCTTTATCTCAGCATGATAAGAACTATTCCAGGAAACCAAGAAACAGCTACATTCAGTTACTGAGAAATATAAACCTGCCATTTCCTGAGCTCCACACAGCAGGCACTACTAGCACAATCTGTCCCCCACAACTCTTGGATATTAGGTTCATTTCTGAAACTTTCAGTCAAAAGATGATACTGGCTCCCTAACAGGGACCTCAGAACATTATTTTATTTACAGGCAACCTGACAACCTGCATATAAATAATTAACCAATACTTTTAATAGTTACAAAACCAGTATCATTTTCAGAAGTCTGATTCTGACAAAATGTGTTTAGAAGATTTTCCTCCCCCCAAAATTTGACTAACCAAACTTTAAAAAGCAGTAGCTAGCTTCAGCCTGAATGAAAATGCACAGAACACTTTGGGTTTATTTCCTTGCAGGTTTGAAAGCTGGTGTGACAGCAAGGTGAGTGCATAAAACTCACAGAACTATAAACATCCACCTATATCTCAACAATCATTTCATGTAGGTCTGAACACAGCTTTATTCCTGACAACACTGTACACATTATTTTATATAGAGAAAATATATCAAACTGAATATACTGATAGAGGTTGTTGTTTGGTTGGTTGTTTTTCTTTATTTGGTTGGTGGGTTTCAGGGCTTGGGGTTTTTTTGGTCACAAGAGTTTCAGGAAATTAAATTCTTTTTTAAAATGTTAAACTGAGTTCCAGAAGGTGATATATATATCCATATGGATAATCCAAAGTGCAGGTTGATTTTAGCTACCAATTTTCTCTTAAGGTAAATGCTGAATGCAGTCTATCCTGGCATTAAATTAAACCACAGGAAATTGTTGCTGAACATATCATGAAATGCCAGGAAAGTATATTTATTTTTCATTAAAATCATTATAGCTATCATAGGACTAGCTTAACTAGTACTATGACTAGGCTTCAGCTGCACTGAAACACACCAATACTGTAATTTAGCAGCAGCAGAAGCCCTCACAGGTGCAGGCTCTGCAGGACACTTGTTTGGCAGATCAGGCATAAATCACTGGCATACCTCACTCCAATTTTAGATATTTTAAATGGCTGTTCCCCAAAGAAAACTCCAAAACAGCTTAAAAAAGAAAATAAATGTAAATGCAAATATATTTGATGCTGTTTTGGTTTGCAATGTAGATGTAGGCATCCTTCATGTCTTTTTAATGGTTCTTCTTCCTTAAAACCAGTAAAAACTGTAGTGGTGAAAACCAAATAGAACAAACACCCCACAATCTGAAAATGTTTTTGTGAGAAGGTGTTTCTAACCTCTTGCCTCATCAGGATGTTCTGAATTTAAAGACAGAAGACCATCCTCCATTGATTAACAAATGTTTTGACATATTGGGATACAATGTCATGAAGCAGTCATTAATTCAGATACACTGAGAATAAAACCAAATCTCTGTTCAAGAATCAAGCAGAAGTTTTCAATATATCGCTATACTTAATGTAACACTGAACTAGCTTCCTCCCTCCCCCCACCTCCTTTTCATTGTATCAAACCATCAGGAAAAGGAAAAGAAACTCCATTCAGCACACAAGCAGAAGCAATCTGTCTTCCGGGTCTCAACTGCTATTTCATACAGCAGTTGAGAATATTGCACACCATGCAGCAAAGCACTCAAACATACAATATAGCTTAACTGTTTCTGAGGACATGAAAAGTATTTCTGACATGTGAGACTAAAACAAAGTTTAGTAGAATTCATGGCCACAACTATAAATACTTAATCTTACTAAATCAACCCCCAAACTTGAAGAAATATTACAAATAATGAATCCAAACTTCCAAACCCACCAAATTTCATTCAAAGAAGCACAAAGCTGAGCTCGACTTAACTTTTATCTTGCCTCCCTATTCTCTTATCACCCTTCCACCCATATCTCAAGAAACTTTAATTTACAGTGTCTATTACTTTTCCCCTCATTCCAAAACGTCAACACTAATATAAATTTACAGGTTCTAACAACCCCGTGCAAAGTTTTTACCGGTTATACGGTGTAGACTTGCTTGTCATCCTATCTAGGCAGCCAGGAAACAAACCGCAAAAGCCTGCAATAACGTTTCTGCGTATCATAAGGTCGAATATCGCTGCCTTTCGCCCGGAATATTCTTAATTAGCAAGATTTGTAAGAAAATACAAAAACAGACCCTAAACACGTGCAACCTCGCCGCAAGTCAGTGCCAAATCCTCCCTGCAGTCTTAGGATCTGTCTCGACCCTTAAGAGGCAGACGCTCACCCTCGCCTACCCCGCAGCCCTTTCCTGTTTACCCCAAGCCCGGTGGCACGATGGCTCTCTCGCCCCTCCCCGTGACATTTGGCGTGGCGGGGCGACACTCGGATGGCACCACGCGTGTGGCCCGCCTGCCTCGCCCCCCGCGGCCAGAAGACCTTTCTCCGCTCCCCGCACGGGGGTAAGACCTGCCCCGTAACGCCAGGGAAAGGGCTGGGCTGGAGCCACCCGGCCACCGGCTTTAGAGCCGGCTCGTCTGCCTCACCCACAGAGACAGCTCCGGGGGTGATGGAGCAATTTTCCGGCGCAGGCCTCGGGCAGCCCCTCAGCAAGCTCCCCGGCTCACCTCGGCCCTGCTGCCCGCCCGCACACAGCCCCTCACCCCGCGCCCAGTCTGGGCGGGTGGGGCTTACACTCCGCCGGTTTAGGGCCATCCGCGCCCTCCTCCCTCTGCGGCTCCGTGTCCCCTTCCAGGCCCTGGCTCCCTCACCCAGCCGGCTGACGGGACTCGTCGCGCCCCTTTCCTGACGACCCCCTCTGGAGCCCACTCCCCGCCTGCTCCGGCAGCTGGGGTGGCAGAACCGGCGTCCTCCACCCCTGCCGCCCGTGATACCTGGCCGGCACGGCACGGCTTGGCTCGGCAAGGCTCCCGCGCCGCTCTGCGGGGTGGCAGCAGCGTTGCGGGGCTCGGCTCCGTCCGTCCTCCCTCCTCCAGTCGGGGGGGCGGCGAGGGCCTGCGCCCGGGGCCGCCGCCGATGCCGCCCGCCGGCGGGAGAGGAGGGCGCCGCCGTCGCTCAGGGCTGTGCAATCGGGCCCCGAGCCATCGAGCGCCCGCGGTGGCCAGCGGGGACCTCGGCGCTCCGGAAGGCGGTAGGGGTCCGAGGGAACGAGGAGTCCCGGGACGGCGGCGAGGAGCGGAACACCGCGGCAACGTGTCGCGGTGCTGGAGGGAACGCAGCCACCGCCCCGAGGGTCGCTCTGTGGCTCCGCGTTGCTCCCGCTCTGCTGAAAGGGCATGAAAACCCTCATGGGGAATTAGGGGTTTGGTTTGTTTTGTAAACTAGTGATTCTTCTTAAGATATCTCAATTGGCACTGTTGAGACTTGTACCTGGTTCTGATCAGAGTCGTCGTGATTGCTGATCTTCACCCCTCAGGCACTCAATTTCTGGAGAGGGCCTTTGGACCTCAGCCAGTACGGTTACTGTAACCTGCCATTCATTAATCTTAACCGCTTGTCAAACTCAGCATTTGCAAAAGCTGTTACACTTGGGTTTCACCAGTGTAACAACCAAATGGGGATGAGATCCCAAGTCACCGAGTCATTCTGTGTCTTACTGGCAAGATCAGACATGGCCTTCTCCGTATTTTCACCTGGGTTTTTTTTCTACTGTGTAGTTGCTCCAACTGAAAGAGGTTGTTGCTCTGTTGTTGGGACTTCTGCCCTTGGAAAATGTCATAAGCCAATTCACTAGTCATCACAAAATTTCTTTTGGGGGCATTTTCTTTTCTGAATTCTGTCATCGGAATTTAAGTTTTGTCTTAAAGGGGAAATATATGTCTCTCAACCATTTTTTTTTTTTGTTTAAAAAACCCCAAACAATATTATTGTAGTTTTGTAGCTGATGCCTAGCCATGTCTGGGTTGTTTTTGCATCCTACCAACTACCTAGCAGAAGAAACTGGAAGACAGGGACCTGGTCTTCTGGTTCTGCTGGCAACAAGTTAGTTTGGTGGGATTGATATGTTCTCTTAGGCTGCTGCTAAAAAGTTGATGAAGAAATGATGCCTTCTGGGATTAAAGACTCTTTTTGACCATACAACAAGTCTTAAAGATGATCTTTCATCTTCTTATTAGTTAAACCTCTGAGTGGAAAACTAAGATTCCTCTCTATAGCGTTCTCAGAGGCCATCTTCTTTGAAGTGGTGCAGATCATCACATGGGAGGGACTAATGCCTGGGATGTATAAGTGTAAGAGCTGAAACTGTGTGTAGCCCTTACATAAGCTTGTAAATTCACTTTCAAATAGGCTCAATATGCAAAGTTTATATGCAGTGTGACCTCCTTGTGAGCATCTGTATTCAGTCATGTAGATGGTGCCACTGAGGAGTATTTCAAAAGGCACACAGCAAACTGCCCAGTTACACTTTGCTATAGATGCCAAGGGCGTCTTCATTTTTACTAAGCAGCCTGTGATAAACAAACACTAGCATTGATGCAATGGCATTTTGTAAGAAACAAATTCTGCCAATGGATATGGTAATGAAAAATATGTAAATGCCTCACACCTGAAGCAGGAAATTATTTCCATACTTATATTTCACAGAAATCAACTCCACAAACTCCTGATGGTGTAAAGGTGTTAACCCCTGGTATTGAAAATGATGTACACCCCCAGGAAAGATTTATTTCCTCAGTTAACCGAATTTTGATCAGAAGATGAGTTGCTGCTGCTCAGCATAAAGCAATCTGCCATTCAACTTGTGAAAAGGTCAACTGAACCATTTATATTCAAAACCTGTTGGTGTTATGACATTTCCCAAAGCTTCAGAAAAACAAAGGCTGCTCTGACAGTCCTGAAGTAACAGACTTGGTAACATTTGTGAAGATTGATTCAGTTTAGCTGAGAAACAAATAAACAACCCAAAATCTAGAGGACTAATTTTTATATTATTATTTTTATCATTATTATGCCTATTATTCACTTTGTTGTGGCAGGGACCTGCTCGAGATTAGTATCTCATAATACTGAATGTTACATGAGCACAGAGCAAGACAAAACATCACTTATTAAGAAGTACACTCATGCTCAGTTTTTCCCAAGAATGATCTTGCCCAGATCCCAGTATACATGACACCAGCTCAAATAATGCTATTTTAATGCTAAATTGATATGAATCAGTTGGAATAACAAGAGATGCTGATGCAGGACACTCCTATCTCCAGCTACATCTGCTTTAGGGTACACTTTGTACCAGCAGTGCTTATGTGAGGGTTTAATTCATTTATAGATAAAGCTGATTATTTAATGTCATTTTTTTCCCCCTAAACTGGTCAACAAGGTGTTAACCATGCACTGCTTCAAATTAGCATCTACTTCAGCAGTTATGCATTTTTATTATGCATTATGCCATTTTTATCTTTCCCCTTTCCGATCTGAAATAAACAAAATATTGTCATGCAAGTTTATAGTATTCTGTTCCAAACCAGACAAAAATAGGACAATTAATTCAGTTTCCCCATTCCCCACTAGATCTGACTGAGCTTCAATAACAGATTATTTAATAAAATAAGCAACTGGAAAATAATTGCAATGCACAAACCTACTGATTAAGCTTCTCATTAGTTAGTCTCTCTTGGTAAAGTGGGTTGACTGATTTAGAGCATGAATCAGTTCTGCCATACAAATTCCAGTCATAGTAGAATATCTGTGCAGTCACATATGCCTCTGAGCTAAATATTTCCTTTCTTAACAGCTTTATAATCCTCATTGACTCTAGAGGAAGAGAAAAGAATATATTTGAATTCAGTGGGACTGTCTACACATGAGTCAGAATTGCAGGACTAGGGGCCTGATTTAAAGCAAATGAGACATCACCAAATAATTGCATAGCAAACAAAATAAACTCCATTACATCTAAAAATCAGTAAGAAGGAACATCTTTAATTATAAAATGAAACGTTTCTTTTTGCAAGCACGTTGAACAGTCAGTATGCCCATTTAAGTACAGTCAGATCATTCAGGTCTGATTCTGCAAACAGTTACCCCACAAGCAACAGACAACTTAAATTTGGCATTAATGTAGGATTAAGTAAGGTTACTAATCTGCCTGGAAACACCATAACGTGCTCATTGCTAGAACTGCTGCAGCTCTTAGCATCCATGGCTGTCCATCAATGCTCCCTGGGTTGTGACAGTAACAATATAAATGTTTCTAATCCCAAAAGTGAAACATTCAGGATGCCTTCTGAATGGCTACAGAATCCAGAACAGTTTGGTCTGTCCTAGCTTTTGCAAACCCTTAGTTACAAACCTTTCTTTACACATTGAATATCAAAATTAATATATGGTTTTATCTCGTGCTTAAATACTGCTAGACTCCTTTTCATTCCCAACACAGTTGCTTTTTGTACTATCACAAAATACAAGGCCTGAATTCTGGCCAAGAAATAACACAGTCCTGCTGTTATTTTTATTCTTAAAATGTAAAAAAAAACCAACAAAACAAAACACAACAACAAAAAACCACATGCAGGCCTAGATAATGTTAAATACAGCTACCAAAATGGGAGCAGGAAATAAGAAAGGGAAATGAGTCCTGCTGAAACCATGACAAACACATCAGTTTAATGTGCGAATAAATGATCACCCTTCAGTGGTAAAAATGAATAATACATTTTTTAAAATTTTAAAATGAAAATCTGAAGAATCCTGGATAACATATTGTAACAAGAATTAGCTGCACATTACTGACATCTAGAAATGGATTGCCAGACAAATATTAAGGCCTCCCAAGAATCTTTTGCTTTCACTGTTAGTCTAAAACCTTAATTGCAATCTCTAACAGAGCACATCTAAATAGCCTTAAGCTCCTTACCTGTACATTTTTGATACATACTGATGTAACAGGGCGTATATTGTGGCACTGGCAAAGTGAACAGAAAGCGATCTTAAATTCAGAGTAACAAGATACATAAATAAATATGAAATAGAACAGTGCATCAGGAATACCATTTATTTGCTTTTCCATGCTGAGTCATTCCTAATTTAGAAATAGTTTGGAGTGTTATCTGTAGTGATACCATGCTGTCTCTTGAGGTACTCAAAGTGCTCTGTGGACATTAGCTTAAGTCACATTTGTGATGCAAAGGATAAAGTAGGAAGCAGTGAAAGGCTACACTGATGTAGCTCCAGTAAGGGTGAAAAGAGGTGAGAACATACTGCCTTTTTGGATGCAAAAACAGGAACAGAGGTGAATTTTTGCCTCTAGTAAAAGAGGGGAAAAAAAACCCCAAAACAAAACCAAAACACTAGTTTTAAACCTTTTTTTACCCTGTTTTCACTCTTTGTCTTGCAGATGGAAAAAGTGGAGCAGAAAATCGCTTTGCCCAAAGCCACACACTGGCAGTAATTGAACTAGCAGACAGCATTGGTTTAAATAGAAAATGCAACACATTCATATTTATTAAGGCTATTTTAGCTGCTGTTTCTTTCTCTTGTTCACTGTAGTTGGACAGTTGTAGTTTTCAACTGTCGTTGCATAGCACTCCTGGTAACAGAATCTTGTAGAGACTCCCAAATTATGAGTTGCTTTGATGGAATTTCAAGAAAATAAGAAGAAAGAGGAGATACTAAATTCACTAAATTCTCAAAGAAAAAGTCTCAAATTTTGAGAGTTTTGCTGTTTTTTCAAGAAAAAGATTAAGGATTTCTGTTCTCATCCAGCAGCTGTGACCCTGATTTCTAATGTAAAGCAGCTGGTGGGTCTCACAGACAGTCCAGCTTCACTGTGCTATGTGAAACACTAAACATAGTGATAGTCATTGCTTTGCTCAATGCAGAGTCTTAAGCAGTGACACACTGGGGAAAAAAAAGGTAAATACCCATTTATTAGATGAAAACTGAAACACATAGAAGTTCAAAATTTAAGCCAGTCACATAGGGGCTTAGCAGCAGATCTCAGGTAATGCATGTGGATTTCTAGAGACCATTCCAGCCCTAAAAAAAAAACATCACCATAATGTGTTTGAAGGAGACCATGTAGCAAAGTAGAGACTATGAGAGACTAAAAGCAGAAAATAACGGAAGCTTAAAAGCTTCATACCTCCTTCTGCAAAAAAACTCTTTTTATACCAGAGATGAGATTGAGGGTCACCAGATCATACTTTTAAATCTGAACAGATGCTTCAGACTGTTGGAACTCAAGGAGGGCACTGAATCACAAGGAAGAAAGAAACTGCTGTGCACTTTTGTGGAGAATGAGATGAGATCAGACATCACAGCTTCATTAAAGGACCTGGTGAAAAACACCACAAAGGTTGGCTAATATCCAGCAGCCCATCAAGTGGGTGCCATTTCAACATGGGGAAGCAACTCTCTGCAGAAGCTGTTACATGCAAAAATCTTGTTGCAGGAAAAGAGAAAGCCATCCTATGTGAAAGTCAACCAACATTTATTAGTGCAGTTGCAGCTTTAGCAGTCTAATCAAAGAATTGCCATCAGTCCAGGTCTAATTATTGCAGAAAAAGAAAGGAAATAAAAATAAAGCAATTGTAGAGAAAGTCTCAATAATAATACTACAGTTAAAATCATTATCCATGCGCTGCCTAGTGCCTACCCCTTCTCCAGGTGTCATGCATACCCTTTCACCTCCCTGTGGCTTCCATCTGGTGGAAGAAGCATAATGAATCATCAGCATCCCTAGTCCTGTGTCAGCTGGAGTATGATGTTGGTGTTTATGGTTCTCCTTTTCCCTCTTGTGGAAGTAGCTCTCACCTGGGCCTATTTTCTGTTTTCTAATGAAGTTTTACACCTTACTTTTTCTTCACTAGTCTGTAACTATATATTTTGTATTTTATTTGTCTTAGGTACTTGTTCTTTCTTCTCTTTTTTTACCCCTAAAACTATTTTTGTCCAGCTCTGGGTCTGCATGTCTGTAACTGACCATTGGCAAGTCCTTTTTAACCTTGAGATCTCCAGTGCCAGCCTGTGCCCTGTGTCATAGCGTCCCATTCCTCTACTCCTCTGACACTGCAGATGATGTTTCCACTTCTCTAGGCTATTGCTGCTCTAACTAGCCTTCATTTCTCTATGCTGTAACATTATGTTAGAGTCATATATTATTCTACACAGAATAACTGCTTATTATTAGTATCTGCCTAACACCATACAAAGCCAAAATAAAATAAATTAGCCAGTAGGCTCCTGTCATTAGAAAAAATGTTGTTAACAGCTAAATCAAGTAAAAGCAAAGCTCCAAGAATATCAAGGAAAGTTCAGACAAAGCATGTGAGGTAAGCCTCCATCCTTTTGTCTTGTAAACTCAAGACATCCTGTGGACTGTTACTAGTGATAGCAATACAATGTCAGCCTTTTTCCTAGTATTCCTGGGCTACATGCTGCCCATTACCTTCCAGTTCTGGACTAACCTTTGTATGCTGCGTACTGTATGTAGCAGCAGAGGTATTTCCACAAAGGGCATGCAAAGGAAGCAGGAATACTGCTGACTAGAAAACAACCTACTGCACCTAAACTCATTCATTTTATGAGCACAGTTCATAGTCCATGCATGTTCACCTTAGACATGCTGCAAACAAGGTCACAAAAACCTTATATAACACTGTGTGACAATTGATTTGGAGGCCATACTAGAATAGCATAGTGATGACTCCTGGTTTTGTAGTGTATTTTAAGAAACTGGGGAATATTAAGCATCTTCCAATAGATATTCTCTAAGTATAGAACAGGATAATTATTTGAGCTTTTGTCTAGTGATAAAATACAAACTATTTAAAGCAGTGTCAGGTCATTTAAAATATACATTCATGGCAGAAAGGAATGAGCATTTGACTTTGAAAGAATAACCTTAATCAATTTTTCCATCATATTATTCAGAAGTGGCTTCTTTCAGTAAATGGATTGTGAATCAATAGTAGACATAAATGAAGCAGTACAAAGAGCACAGCATTCAACAAGCTACCAATTGTTGGAGGAGAAGATGAGAGAAATCAGCATTCTGAGATGGATACACAAAAAAATCTGAAATAGATAATACACAAAAATGCCACCTTTTTGCAGAAAATCCAGAGTTCTGTCTCACTCCAAAAACCACTGAAATATACAGAAGTTTATATGTGCTTTGTATGAGAGACTGGTGTGGGATGGAGCTTGGTCTCAAGTCTGTTTTTTCACTGAACACTTTCAAGCTCATTCCTCTTAGAACTTGAAACATGGACAATGAATTGCAAGGCTGCCAGAGATCTTTATGAAGCCAGGGGAAAAAAATTAAAAATAAAAAAAATAAACCCTGCAGACTTTGTATTCTATCTCAAAGGATCACTTCTTGAGATATACTGAATACCTGCAATTCCTGTAAGGTCAGTGAAAAGTTGTATTGCTCAGCACATTTTAGGATTTGTCCTTCAACAGAAATAGGAATAAATAAAGGTTTTTCAAGCACAGAAATAATAATGAGTTTGTATTAGTTACATCAGGGCACTCTTACTGAAATGGTGCTTGTAAGGGCTTAGAACATGGCTCATACTGTGTCTGTCATAATTGTTAATTATTAATGAATAAATATGTCATTTGGGACTTGGCTAATATTTCTAGGACATTTATGTGAATGGTTGTTTTCAACTGTGAGAGTGCTAGCTGCCAAGATTTCAACATTCTATTTCATAATTATTAACCATACTTATGTTAAACTGAAAAAAAAAATCTCGTTATGCTCTTACCAAAACTATGAGCTTTGTATGTGTTCAAAAATGTGATTCTCATGGCACAGTTTGAGCCTGCAGATACATTCAGTTGGGTTTTTTTTAAATAAAGATAAGGACAGAGTATTTGTAACTGCTGACCTGCAATTTATGATTGAACAGGCTGGCATGCTTGCTAACCATGAGCTTCTAGATCTTTTTCAAAAAGAATCTATTATTTAAATGAGAATTCTGGATAATTACTGCAAACCATATCAATGTTTAATTTCAGTCTGAACTCTTCTAAATTACTGACTTCAAAAAACATGATGCTGCAGTGACAGAGGACTTGACTCAAAAGATGAATGCACGTGAATGAGTTTTGAATTTGCCACATTTTAACGTAGCTGTTCTGTTCTTACTGCCTTACAAGGCAGAATTTCCCATTTTATCTTCTTAATAATGTTTATGGCAGTCAGGGCCCCAAATGTGCCAACACTGTATATAAAAGCAATGTAAGCCTGTCTCTGCCTAACAAAAATCTGGAAGGAAGCAATAGGGGCAGAGAGCCCAATGAGACGGCAGCATACATCGTACCATTTTCTTGACGTTGTTTTCATTTGAATATTTCTATCCTTTTCCTGAGGCTCTGTTATGAAAGAGTTGAACAGACAAGACCAAGGTAACAAGGACACAGATTAAGCTATAGCAAGCAACCTATCAAAACACATCAGAGGAGATTTCACAGTGCAGACTTCGAGAAAGCGATTCAGTGCTACTGCCTTGACTTCAGTTTCTAGAAGCACCACTTTTTCTTCCCTGTATAGATCATGCTCAGTCCTAGTATCATAGAATCAGAATGGTTTGGGTTGGAAGGGTCCTCCAAAGGTCATCTAGTCCAAGCCCCTGCAGTAAGCAGGACCATCCTCAACTAGATCAGGGTGCTTAGAGCCCTGTCAAGCCTCACCCTGAATATATCCAGGGATGTGGCCTCAACCACCTCCCTGGGCAGCCTGTTCCCAGGTTCCAGTGTTTCACCACCCTCCTGATAAAGAACTTGTTCCTAATATCCAATCTAAACCTACTCTAGTTTTAAACCATTGTCCCTCATCCTATCACTACAAGCCTTTGGAAACAGTCGCTCTGCAGCCTTCTTGTAGGCCCCTTTCAGGTACTGGAAGGCTATTAGGTCTCCCCAGAGCCTTCTCTTCTCCAGGCTGAACAACCCCAGCTCCCTCAGCCTGTCTTTGTAGCAGAGGTGTTCCAAGCCCCTGATCATTTTCAAGGCCCTACCATTTTTGTAGTACTACCTTAAAGTGTCCCACACACTCTGGATGAGGGGATGGACTTTCTTGCTTAATAGCTACTCTCTAGGAGGCTAAAAATTCAATGAATTTGTGCTTTCAATAGATCTGTCAGCTAGAAAACAGAAAGACAAAAATTGTCTGACTCAGGAAATCTGGGAAGCAGTAAATATACCTACAGCATTCTCTTTTGTTGACCTATAAACTTTGCTTCTTCAAGCACAATTTACAGCAGCTGGTCCATGTAATACTTTTGTCATTATTTTGTAGTAAGGAATGCATGAATTACCCCATTTTTTTTCAGTAAAGCCTTCCTAATTGTACTTCTCCATTGCATCAATACTGACAATTATTTTGAGCACACTTCAGATGAGAATGGACATAAACCACATATTCATTTTTGCAAAGCAGTCTTGGGCATCCTTCTGTTTAATGGCATTGGCAACAGCAGTACAGATGAGCGAAAATCTTTCTTGCACTCTATCTCCCAAACCATTTAAGTACATTACTGTTTAGAAATGAAAACCAAACAAACATCACTTGCAAGCCAGTTCTGTACCCAGGTTATCACTTATTTTTTCAAAATTCAATCAGATGAGTGTAAGGTCCATTTGTATCCAGCTTTAACACCTGCCTGTTTCCGTATGTGCCGTGCTTGACGAGAACACCTGCTTCCATGCATCTGGCATTGACAGCCAGTTCTTTTTCACACAAAGTCACAAACTGAGAATAAAGTTCCAACCCTTTCTCTTTTTCAATATTTGCATGGTACTGCATCTTTTTCCCCTTCAGCTTACCGCCCAGGGTAGCTTGTGGTATGATTAGCACATCGCCTGGTAAATCCAGAACAGAAATGTACTCGCCGCTTTCATTTTCACTCAATTTAACATTCAGCAGTGTATTGACTGCAAATAAAAATAAGAGTTAGTGTAACTGAAAAAAAAATAAAAAGGACCCTAATATAACATCACAAACAAAATTCAACAAATATTGTAATGTGTGACAAGGACAAGAAACTGCTGATTAGCAAAATACAGAGTCAATAAATACTATTCTTGTTGCAAAGAAGGACAGTGGTATCCTGGGGGGGCATTAGGAAGAATGTGTCCAGCACATTGAGGGAGGTTCTCCTCCTCTTCTACTCTGCCCTGGTGAGGCCCCACCCAGAACACTGCATCCAGTTCTGGGCTTCCCAGCTTTAAAATTAATTTAGGAAAAAAATACTCTACAAAACAGAAACTTAAAGAAAATACTCACAGATTAATCTCCTAATGAGAAACAGAGCTTTCTTTTTCTGGCCTGTTTCAGCTGCCACACAGCTGAAAAGGTTCTTATTCTCAAGTAACAGTCTCAGGAAACTCTCACAAGCACAAAATCAATTTTCCTATCATAGCTTTATATACAACTACAGATTTTCATTGTAGTTTAGCATCACAGTAAGACTGTGTCCTCCAAAACCAAGAGAGAATTGCCCAGGAGCTGCTCTCAGCTTTTTCAGTAGCATCTGTTCTTGTGCATTGCCAGCTCTTTCTGCTGGTCCCAGCAAGTAGCCTGAAATAGGCTATTGTTATACAACCTTTTGCAAAACCACTATTATCAGTCAGCCTCAGAGAAAGGGCACTTTTATCTGGAATACAGGGCAGCACAGAATTTCCCAGGTGATCCAGTGCTAGTGATGGAGAAAAGGAGGCAGAAGGAATGAAATAAAAGTAAAAATTAAAACAAAACAAACAAAAAAAAACCCTCAAGCCAAAGTAACAGTGGGTGAAGACAGAAATTACTACCATTTGACCTCATCCACAGCATCTTCTCTGTTTTGATGTAAATGCTAAAGTGCATTTTGGAAAGAACTGTAGGTATTGTTGGATTTACTTCTAAAGCAGAAAACTGCACTTGAAATGCTAACTGTACATGGCACCACAGAAATGAGATGGAAAGAGCACTGTTTAGTTATCCACTCCCTCTACTGGCTGTAATTTTAAATATCCTGCACGTACAGTGCTAAAATATTTCTCAAATTAACCCATTTATTACTTGAAAATAATTTTCTCTAAATTCAGTGCCATCCTGGACTGAGTCTGTTGCCTGATACCTGCTAATATATCAATCAGCAGCTTTTTCTTTATTTGCTAGAACATTATCATCATGGGAACTGATTTTCTAATGGGTTGATGATGAGCAGAGGGACAGGGTAAGAGGCTAGAGTCACAAAGATGATTAAGGGAGTGCCCCTTATGAGGAAAGGCTTAGGGAGCTGGGTCTCTTTCACTTGGAGAAGGGGAGACGAGGGGTGACCTCATTCATGTTTCTAAATATGTGAAGAGCAGCGTCAGGAGGACAGAGCCAGGCTCTGCTCATTGTTGCCCAATGACAGGACAAGGGGCAATAGGTGCAAGCTGGAGCAGAGGAGGTTCCACATGAACAAAATCTTTTTCACTATGAGGGTGGCAGAGCACTGGAACAGGCTGCCCAGAGAGGTTGTAGAGTCTCCTCTGGAGACAATCAAAACCCACCTGGACACATTCCTGTGTGACCTCATTTAAATGATCCCGCTCTGGCAGGGGGGGTTGGACTTGGTGACCTTTTGAGGTCCCTTCCAACCCCTAACATTCTGTGAGTCTGTATAGACAGATGTCAGAAGAAACAAGGCCAGCCAAGCTGTTTAAAGCCAGGTGATTGATTTGCAATAATTATATGACTTTCTGACTCCTTCCTGTCTTCTCTTTTTTTCTTTTTCAAACAATGTAACAATTTATAAGGCTTATATCATACCCATTTTTGGAACAAGATCCTCATCAGCACCTTTGAAGAAGCATATGTAGATAACAAGTCCTTTCTGGATCTACGAAAGATTACAGAAAACTATGTCAACATTTCTCATTGTCCACCATGCACACTTATGATTAAAACTGGTATCAAAAACGAAAAAACCCACACAACAAAATAAGCTTCCATGAGTAGTTTTGATTATTTAGTACAGCATCAGACATAGAGTTCCTACACCACACTGTGAAAGCTTGTGAGATACATACAAATTATGTGCACAATGCCTCTACACGCAATTAAGCCCATTTATTAGCTCCATGTGAAGCCAAATTTAGTTGGAATGTACAATGTACACTATTAACACAGACAAGGTGACAAGATGAATTAGTGTACTTAAATCCAGCATGGAAAATAATTTAAGCTCTTTTTTTTCCCTATTAAACATACAGAGAAAATAATTTTCAATGTGAATTATGAATTTATTACCCATTATGAAACATGACAAACACCACAGGACTTGTCAGTGTGCTGAATTATATTTTGATGTCAAAAGTAATCTAGCATGGGATAATTCTAAAAAAAAACCAAACAACCCCACAGTGTATGTTAATTAATGATTTAAATATGATGACCAGCAACTATGAAGTTATTCAGAATATTATATAGTTGTTCAAAATATTATTTATCAGTTTGGGTGAAATCTTTTTGGTGAAACAGGACCTTTCCTCTGATCTGTATAAAGGATATGCCATTTCTTTAACATTCAGAGAGACTACTTGTAAGAAGTATCTGATGGAAGAATTAGGTCTGTATTGAGAAGACAACACAAGGATATTCTTGTCTATCTTTTCTTGTCTATTCCTTTTCACAAGGAATATGTGTGCCACAACCTGTGCTTTATTAAGGCAAACTGATAGGCATTGCAGCCAACAGCAATTGTGTTTCAGACAGAAGCATACCTGAAGAATTTAAAGAGAACTTAATGAGAGAAAAAGAAAGGCACATAACATCCACAGGCATACAGTATCTAAAAAACCCTCACCACTGCTTTGTCAAGAAGTATCCTTGTATTTTTGTTAAAAGGAAAATAAACGTCAGTTTATGAAATGCCACCCAAGAGATGCTAACTAGGTTGGGGTGGGAAGGCACCATTAGCATTGTTGGTATCAAAACAAGCTACTGAACTGCTAGAGTGGGTCCAGAGGAGGGCCATGAAGATGATCAGAGGGCTGGAGCACCTCCCCTAGGGGGGCAGGCTGCAAGAGTTGGGGTTGTTCAGCCTGGAGAGAAGGCAGCTCTTGGGAGGCCTTATGGTGGCTTTCCTGAAGGGTGCCTATGGGAAAGCCAGGAAGGGACTTATGACAGGGGCTTGTAGTGATAGGACAAGAGGGAATGGATTGAAGTTTGAGAAGGGCAGATTTAGAATGGGTATTAGGAAGAAATTCTTTCCAGTGAGAGTGGTGAGACACTGAACAGGTTGCACAGGGCTGTCGTGGATGCCCCCTCCCTGGAGGAGTTCGAGGTCAGGTTGGATAAGGCCTTGAGCAACCTGGTTTAGCGGAAGGTGTCCTGCCCTTGTCAGGGGGCTGGAACTAGATGATCTTCAAGATCTCTTCCAAACCGTTCTATGAACCTGTGAACAGGATAAGAAATGTATTTTCTTAAAAAATACCTTTTAATTTTTTTCCTCTCTTTTCTTTATTTTTCCTTTCCTCTGTTCTTTAAAAGATAAAGGGTTTTGGTGAGGAAAACACAGCTATACACACGAGATTTTATTCCTTTGCTATTGCAGAGATGAAGCAAAACGCTGAAGGCAATGACTGAGAAGAACTATGCCTTCTCAACTATTTTTCAAGTGACTAACTTCTAGAAAAAGGAAATGCTTCTTGCAGCCAAAATGTCACACACTGAGAACTTTTAAAAGCTTCAAATGGTTCCTTTCAAAACTCATTATTGACCACTGCAGAATATCATACAGGTTCCCAAATGATTACCATATTTCATAAACACTGTGAGAAATGTCATGTCCTGAACCTCAAATGACATTCCAAATCATCTGTTTGAATAAGGAAGAGAAGTGCAAGATGACAAAAGTCAAATATCAGTGTGTTTAGCTAAGTATTCACCCCAAAACCAGACCAGTGTAAGGATATTAATAGAGAATAGCACTGCAGACGTACCTAATAATACAAATATTTGGGATAAACCAGGCCAAACACATTGACATTTTATATATCTGACCACTGCATTAGAAGTAAGTGACTCTGTAATACACTACGCATCACAGAAAATCATTCTGAGACTTGTGACAGTGTCTTTGCACAGTCTCACACATAGAAGTATCAATATTTTGCAAGGAGTTAGTCTGAAAATACAAAAAAGGTAAATAAAGCGACGTCTGCAAGTCCTAAAGCTAGACAGATTAACTAAAACCATTCATTACTGTTCCAGCCTCTCATGAGTTGTTACCTATTTTGGTATATACTTTTTATCTCAAGATGAGACACACATATGAGGGAAACTGGAGGGACAGGAGGTTAAATTAAAAATAAAAAGGCAAATTAAAGATACTAGAGGATGCTTCTACTTGTTTTATATATCAGTGATCTTCTAGAATATTTTTAAACCATTATCATAGATGACTGCAGAATTACTTGAGTTGGAAGGGCCCTTAAAGATCATCTAGTTCCAACACCCCTGCCATGGGCAGGGACATCTCCTACTAGACCAGGCTGCTCCAAGCCTCATTCAGCCTGGCCTTAACATAGAGAGATGAGGCATACACAACCTCTCTGGGCAACCCATTCCCAGTGTCTCACCACCCTCATAGTAAAGAACTTCTGCCTAACGTCCAATCTATAGTTTTCAACTACAACCAGGTTATAGTTGAAAACTATCAAGCTGTTGGTAAGTTGAAATCTACAGTTTTAACTATGACTGCAAACTGCGGTGGAACAGTATTTTCAACGTGTGTGCAACCATTTTTCAAGCTCTTCTTACATCTTACTTTTTGTTCCTTAGTTTTCTTAATTGAAGATGTGAAATTGAATACAATTTGAAGAGGTAACCCAATACTAATGCACGCCAACCCTCTGACCTTCTGTCAGTGTTTCAGTTGTCCTAAGACTTGTGCTTGTTGCCAGTGTAAGGAATAGAAACATGTAAACCTCTTGAACCAAAGCAAAAATATCACAATTGCTGAAGGTCCTCTATAATCTACTGAAGTCTAGATGACTGCTCTTCAGAGCTATGTTTAAGGTAGTAAAGATCAAGCAAAATAACACAAATCAGAAGGTCATAAATTCAACATGCTGACGTGTGACCAGTTACTGCAAGGAACTTGCATAGTGACAGGGAGGTGGCTGGGCAGGGAAACTGCTCTATGTGGATTTACAGTTAGCACTAAAATGCCTAGATAAACCAGTAAAGCAAGTTACTTTGCAACACTGCCACTTATTATACAACTGTCCTAAGTAATCATCAGACCAGGCAACTTGCATCACGAGGGGTTGAAGTGCCCAGCCCCTAAGGCCATACAACCAGCCTTAGTAATGCTGCCTCCAAACGATGCTAAAAAGATCTTTTTGCAGGTAAAACAAGCAACTCTTTCCTCACTCGCTTTACTAAATACATTCACCTAAATTTTTCAGGATTTAATTATCTCTCCTCAACCTTTTTTCCACCCCCCAGGAAAATGTAATGCAACTAATAATGAAAACAGATACTCTGTGTTATCCTGAGGAATGCAGTTTGTAAAACTAACTTACATAAATTATTGCTTGATAGTTCCATTTCAAGTGGAGATTTGCTGCCCTGTGAGAAGTTGTCTTCACATTTCTAACATTCAGATGCAGCAAAGAGAGGTTACATCATCTGCCAGAGGTTGCAGAACAAGTCTGTGCCTGGTACTTTGTACCTCTTTTTGCTATCTTAACCAGAAAACAAATCAAGGGAAAGAAGATATGGGACAGAGTTTTCACTGCACTTATAATTTTTAGCTGAATATTCATCTTATGTTTCTTTTTTCCCACAGTTGTGAAATGCACCAAATCTCTCCTTATTTCTCCCCTGTCTTTAACAGGAGAATTCCTTTTCTCCCTCCTAAGTATTCTGCTGTATACATAAAGCTTTTCTGGAAGCTATCTAACCAACATTTCTTTATAAAAAAGACATCACACCCCCAGTAATACTTAACAGGGCAGAAAAACTTAATCATGAAAGCACAATGAAGGTAGTGATTCATGTATAGATACAAAGTACACTCCTAACCTTCTTCCAGACAAAGAAAATCTGCTCTGAAGTTCCTCAAGTACCTACAGGGGTCTCTTGAAGCTCAAAAGCTATTCAAAGCCACCTAAATAATGTGCTATTTATAGCACACTAACAATTTCTCAAGGTGAGGACCTACTTTTAAGTTGTTACAGATCATTAGGAACACAATGGTATATGTAAATAATAATTTACGAGGTCTGTATTTTTTATGTTTGCACTAACATGCATATATTAACATCACCTTACCAGCAAACATCAGCAGCAAAGATTCCTTCCAATAAACTCTAAAGTAGTTATACTAAAGAACCTACAAATTTTCCATAGGATTTTACTGCAAGGTGTTTGCAGCTGTTGCTGTTAAAACAGATTTCTTTTAAAAAGCTCCAGGTATGCAGGAAAAGATTCCTAAGTACCCATGCCAAAGGTACATGTCTGAAGAATACCTGCTGCTGAAACCACCCAAATCTCTTGCAGATTCCTTTAGTGATATCTATTACTTTTCCAATGATATTGGTTAAGCCATTTAAAACTTCAAATAAGAGATACAAAAAGCATAACCTATCTGTAATTGTCATGCCATCTCTAGACCAGAACTTAGGCCTCTTTTTAGATAGTTTAAAAGACAAAATGACATTGCTGGGTTTATTTACTGTAACTACAATTACTTCTCAGACTAGCAAACTAGAAATAGGTTGTTTCTCCTACAGTGATGAATAATTGTCACTATAATTAACCCTACATTGAAAGGCTAATAATGCAATACACATAGATGTACTTCAACCAAATAGTATCCGTGAGATGACATGTATTTTCTTTGAGTTAAGCGTTCTGATTTCCTAGACCACGCTGCAGAACCTAGGTCTTGCGGATCCACTTCTCTTCCAAACAAGGAGAGAAACGTTTTTAGAACAATGAAAGTCAAACTGTGGAAACACCTAGGGACAGCCCTTTAAAAAACAAACAAGAAGAAAATTCTTTTCAGATCTGTGGAACAAACTCATAAGCCCTTTAAACAGGTTAGAAACTTAATTTTTAAAAGTTATGTGGGTGACCATATATAGCTCCTTTTTGGGTAGTAGTCTTTAAAGAAGGACAAAAGAGAAAACAATGACAACAACAACAAACCAACAGATAGTTGATAGTTGCACAGATGAATTATTCTAGCCTAGGTAACCCATGAACAGTGATAACTACAGCAGGACAGCACATCCACAGGGCAACCTCCATTCTTGGGTCGATAGCTCTGACCTCTATGCATAGCATACAGCCCAAAGAGTCTGCAGGCCTACCTACCTCTTTCAGAAGAAATGTATGGAGGAAAAGGGGGAAATCACATTGTTTTCCTCAAGTTGTGTGGTGGTCTACATCCTTAATTTAATTTTTGGTTAGTGATTTGGAAAAAATTTTATCAGAACTACTGCTGCCATAGATCTGCTGCTCTACTTGGCCTTCTTCTCCAAGTGTACACTGTCACGCAATTAACAATGTATATAGCTGGGTCCATTAGCCAAGCTTGTAGCACCTCTGTGGAAGTGTATTTAAGAAAGTGAGTTAACACTAAAGAGGGAATAACATGGTTTGGTGGAGGGACGTATTTTGTGGAGGAACAGCCATGCTCCCGGGGAGGCCAAAGCCTGCGGAGTGCAAGCTGGACTGCAGGTAAAGAATGAGGAGATGCAGCAGAGAGAAACTGCAATGCACTAATCCCAACCTCTTGTGCTGCTCGTTGCCTTGCTGAAGAGCTTCACTGTAACCCTGGTTGGTAGCAAAGGTGTAAGGAGAGGGCCCTGGAATAGAAACTAAGAAAGGGGTAGGAGAGGTGTCTTAACCTAGAAAAAAGAGGAGGTGTCTTAGCTTAAATGGCTGCCTTCCCCCCCACCCCACCCCCCCTTCTCAATATCCAAATCTATAAGGAAATATTTATGCTGTTATTAAATTAACTTCAAACTCCCCACGTCAAGCCCGTTTTGCCAGTGATGGTAACTGGTCATTTCCCTGGCTTTACTTTGCCCCATTTGTCCTGGCGGGGGTAGAGAAACCCTGGATGGGCGCCCGGCTGCTCGCAGGGGCCAGCCCCTCTACCCCGGGGCTACCTCCCATGCAGGCTTCTGAGGGGCGAACCCAAGCACCGAGAGGACAGGCTTTGAACGCGAGTACAAACGGTAAGCCAGACAGGGATCTCCTGAGATTCCACGGGCATTCCTGCAGGGATTGCCGATTTGAGCATGTGTCGACAAAAGACGGCAGTACCACTCCCTCACTGTCCCTGGAAGGATCCTCTTTAAAAGGCAGAGCCACCACCACTTCACAGAGTGTAGCCTCACACCGCCTCCGCTGGCGCTTGCGCGCCGAAGAGAGAGCGTTTTCCTGTCGCTCGTCCTAGGAGCGGCTCCGAGCCACCTTCTACCGCTCCCCCGAAAGAAGAAAGGTCGAGACCGAGAGGGCGGCAGCCCGCGGCAGACATTACCTCCACCCACTCGGCCTCGGAGCCGTGTTCAGGCGGCTTCACCTGCAGCCGGGCGCACACGCACTGCTGCAGCAGAGCCCGAGCCAACGCTGGCCGCGCCTCCGCCATCACGGACCCCGTGCGGCCTGAGGGCGGGGCGGACACGGTACTGAGGCCGGGCGCTCAGGCCGGGTAACGCCTTTCCGGCGCCGAAGGCTGCTGGCTTCGGTGCCTGATGGCGTCCGGCATCCCGTCCCCCAGAGGAGCCCGCAGGTCACAGGCTGAGATCGGGGCGGCTGGAAGCGTGCGGCGACCGCAGAGGGGTACGACGGGGCGCTGGCGCCACCATCCCGTGAGGGAGTGACTGGCACGGCGCGGCAGGCCTGTACCCGCCGCCAAGGGAAAGACCAGCGGTGGGGTCTGCAGGACATCAACGGATTCGCTCTTCAAGTATTGGAAAGTAGTCTGTGTAAGAGAGACAGGGATCTGCTGGAGGGAGTCTGTCGGAGAGCTACGAGGATGATGTCGGGACTGCAACATCTCACCTATGAAAAAAGACTGTTTAGTCTGGAGAAGAGAAGGCTGAGAAGAGCTCTTATCAATGTCTATAAATAACTGAGGGGTGGGTGTCAAGATGAAGGTGCCAGTCTCTTTTCGGTGGTGCCCAGTGACAAGACAAGAAACAACGGGTACAAGCTAGAACACAGGAGGTTCCACCTCAGCACGAGGAGACACTTCTTTACGGTGAGGGTGACGTAGCATTAGAGCAGGCTGCCCACAGAGGTTGCGGGGTCTGCCTTAGAGACTTCGAAAACCCTCCCGGCTGCGTTCCCGTGCAGCCTGCCCTAAGTGATCCTGCTTGGGCAGGTGGGGTGGACTCGATGATCTCTGCAGGTCCCTTCCAACCTCTTAACATTCTGTGATTCTGTGACACGTGAACGATAAATTAATTGTTAAAAACGTAAGAGAAAATCGGCAAATACTCTGTAACTTTTGCAGAGGATAAAACAGGGCTTGTAGTCTGTTGGTGACCTCTAAGGAGGGGCCAAGCTGGAAGGACACAAGCTGTGGAACAAGATAAAAGTATTTACAGAACTCTGTGCACTACAGTTGGCAGTCAGTGGGCTTTTGTTGGGTGGGTGTTTTTTTTTTTTTTTTTTTTTTTTTTTTTTTTGTGTGGTTTTTTTTTCTAATTTTTTTAAATGGGAAATGACAGCTCTTCTGATGGGGAAATGTTACATGCTTAAGAATAATACACATTGTTGGTTCTGCATGAAAGAAAAGTATTAATCTGAATATTGTCATTTGCATCTTTAAAAACAAGTAATGTTTGTGTTTCAGGTGACTGAAAATGAGGGATGAGGTGATAGAAAGCAGCCCTGTGGAAAAGGACTTGGGGGTGCTGATGGACATGAAGCTGGACATGAGCAGACCACGTGTGCTTGCAGCTCAGAAGGCCAATGGCATCCTGGGCTGTATCAAAAGATGTGTTGCCAGCAGATCCACAGAGGTGATTCTGCCATATCAAAAGATGCCAGCAGATCCGCAGAGGTGATTCTGCCACTTTGCTCTGGTGAGACCTCACCTGGAGTACTGTGTCCAGGTCTGGAGCCCTCAATATAGGAAGGGCCTGAACCTGATGGAGCAGGTCCAAAGGAGGACCACAAAAATGATCAGGGGGTTGGTGCACCTCTGCTACAATGACAGGCTGAGGGAGCTGGGATTGTTCAGCCTGCAGAGGAGAAGGCTCCAAGGAGACCAAATAGTGGCCTTCCAAGTACCTGAAGGGGATCTTCAAGAAGGCCAGAGAGGGACTGTATACAAAGGCCTGTGGTGATAGGACAGGGGACAATGGATTCAAACAGATTTAGATTGTATGTTAGGAACAGGCTCTTTACTGTGAGGGTGGTGGAACGCTGGAACGGATTGCCCAGGGAGGTAGTTGAGGCCCCATCCCCGGAGATACTCAAAGTGAGGCTCAACAGGGCTCTGGGCAGCCTGATCTAGTTGAGGGTGCCCCTGCTTACTGCAGAGGGGGTTGGATTAGATGACCTTCAGAGGTCCCTTCCTACCCAGACCATTCTATGAGTCTATGACTGAGATGAATTTACCAAATTGGAGCATTTCTCTTTGATGATACAACTTTGGGGCAGAGGGACCTGGAAGTATTGCAGTGGAAGAGGATCTGGGTAGCTAGAGATCAAAATTGTCATTTGGAAATTAGATCTGAAATTAGATTCTGTTGTTAATGGGAAAAGTTAAAGTATTACAACTGCTTTCTTTTCAGGTTTTTGGCAACATACAGTGATGCTCATTGAACAGCACTGAAATTAGAAGAGGTGTGCCTTCCTCCTGTCTAAACTCTTGACAGATACAAGTTTCGAAGGATACTGGCTTCAGCTAGGTCAGGGTAGGATGATGCAGAAACCAGTGTGTATCCATGGATTAACTTCAAGACTAAAGATTTTACTTTTACAAATGTGTTTAAAAAAAACCCACAAGTAATATAAAGCAGTGTAGGTAAGAAGCCACATTTTGTTACCTTGCCTTCATCACAGAGTAAGATTACTGAAGATTACTACTGCACAGCAAAGTGTGATATGCACTCAGGAATAGCCAGAGTTACACAGAGATTCATCTTCTCTCTTGTGTGAGTGTTCAGTGAGGTTGCTCAGCCCAAAGCAAGCCTATGAGGAGAAAGAAGGAATCACTTGAGCTGGTTAGTGCACATAGCAGCTCCTTTTTTTCTGCTGTAGGGTATTGTTAAGTATGAGCTGTTTTTACTTAAACTCAACTAATTTTATTTTAAATACCTTCTGTTCATTTACTCTAAAGCTGTATCCCCAGACTCATTAAGAAAATGTTAATGAAGTAGAAATCCATTTAATAGGAGGGTTTCTTCCATGTGTATTTGTGATATAAATTGGTAAGGCAAATGGATTATTCAAAAGTCTGAGCAAATTAGGTAAGATTATAAAGGGATTATCAGTGTAAAAGGATATTGATCTTTGCTTCCATTATTTACATCAGGATTCGAAGGGGAATATTTAGTGATGTGCAAGTTTCAACAGAAATGTCTGTGAAACAGTGTATAGAAAAACTAGTGTGAGATGATAGTTTGTTCATGGATTCTTGGTGGGTAATTCCATACTTTCCCTGGGAAGCCAGATTTATTTTCTTGTAATGCATTGAGAATTGCTTGCTGACCCATAGTTAGGTTAAGAGCCTCTCTTTTATGCCAAAGGATGATAGTAACTTGGGAATTTTACATGACAATTTGGATTTGATTGTGGGTTTTGTATTGAGAAGAGCCTCCTGACATCTGAGGAATATATCCATGCATAAAAGTATATCAATGTTTTTTCAGTTATTCTATAAAGACATTTTTCTGCTTGATTGGATTTGACAGCTGTCCCAGAATATTTCTTGTACACTCTCTGCTTCTTGTCACTGAAGCGGAGAACAGGTATTTTGTGAATGGTATCTAGAAGACATTTCTGATGATTTTCACATCAGTTCCCTTTCAGAAGGGCAGATGGCAGTATGAACCATTTCTCACACGTGTTTTTCCTTACCCTTTGTGTGAGTGGTCATGCATATTTCATGTACCTTTAATGGAATGAATCCTTTTGTGAAGAGGGGGGTGGGTGCTGGGAGCTCTGGCTCTGCGGGTAGTTGGCTTTCTCCTGTTTTATCAGAGGATGAAATGCTAGCAGTTTTTCAGTACCAAAATTATCTCAAGAGGTCTTGAATTCTTCCCTGGGGGTTATATATATTTTTTGTTGTTGTTAACTTTGGTGTTGCATACCATTTGGCAGGGGCAGTAGTTGCCTGGAACTTTGAAGGGACAAGATACACCTTTGATGTTATTTCCTTGTCTACAGTCTCTGGTATCTGAAACCATGATCAAAGTCTTTCAAGCAGCTGTCACATCAACAGAGTGCCCCTAGGAAGTGTCATCTGTTTTGAAGAGAAACTATGCAGAGCTACAGTGGCACTTAGATAGCAAAGATACAAAATAGGTTGCTGGTAAAGGTTGTATCTTTGTAGAACGACCTCTTGTGGGACAGATGTAGCTGAAAGGCTGAAGGATGTCAAGGGAAGGATTAGATTTAAACATTTTTTTTCTCCATTGTCCAATGTGGAACTCTTCTCTTCCAACACATACAGAGATTAAAATAAAAAGAGGAAAGAAGACAAGGGCACATAAAAGGAGAGAGTACTTGGTTAAATCACTTAGAAGCATTTAGTAAAGAATCACAGGTGGAGGCCACTACTGCTGTGAAGAGTGATACAGAACTGATGGACTGCTGTGCTAGCTGTTAGAAATTGCTATTAGAAGAAGACTTCCATTATTAGAGATGGCCTGGAAAGTAGGTTTTGCAGCAATGAATTGCAAATGTCTATCAGGAGACAAAGAATATTAAAAAAACAACCAACAACAACAAAAAAACCACCCCGCCCCCAAAAACAAAACCACAAACTTTGTTAACTGGGATTCCTGTTTAAATAAAGTACATCTTTCAGTTTAGCCATGCTGAAACAACAGCTCAATCCCTCACAGAGAAAAAAAAGGGGAAAAAAGGTACTGAAGGTCTAAGATGTTTAAACAGATACCTGTTTTGCTGGATGCTGTCTTCTACCCCTATTATGTAAAGAAATTAAAAATCTCTTTTTCTCCCCAAATACTGCTGCATGACTGCTCTCTTG
Source organism: Indicator indicator (assembly GCF_027791375.1). Lineage (NCBI taxonomy): Eukaryota > Metazoa > Chordata > Aves > Piciformes > Indicatoridae > Indicator > Indicator indicator. Next base: position 42,803,762 of record NC_072013.1, read on the forward strand.
ACCTCAAACAGTTTTGCGATAGCAATTAGTACTGTAGAGGTGTACTTTTGTTAGTTTTCATTTTTTAGTGAGAAGTTTTGATGGTAATGTGAGGATTTTGCTATAGACAAAAATGCATAAATGCCTTCTAGGAGCTAGAACCTGAGTTTGTGTTTTCAATAGAAGCCAAGGGTAAAATTCTCAGAATTGGCATGAAGCCTCATGTTATTACACAGAATCACAGAACGGAAGGGGTCTCTAGAGATAATCTAGTCCAATCCCACCTGCTGAAGCAGGTTTGCCTAGATCACATTGCACAGGAGTGTATCCATGCAGGTTTTGAATGTCACCAGAGAAGACGACTCCACAGCCTCTCTGGGCAGCCTGTTCCAGTGTTCTGTCACCCTGAAAGAAGTTTTTCCTTATGTGCAGGTGAGATTCGTGTTCTAGTTTGTGCCCATTCTCCCTTGTCCTGTCACTGGGCACCTCTGAAGAGTCCAGGCTCATCCTCTTCATGCTCTCCCTTTGGATGTTTGCAAGCATTAGTAAGATCCCCTCTCCCTATTAAACAGGTACATGGACTGCTTCTTTCACGAAATATGGAAGATCTCTCTGTACCTGGAGGACACCTTGCCTCCAGTTGAGTGTGAAAGCATGTATAATCATGCTGCTTTTTTGTGTTTAGCTGTATGACTTTCAAAATAAAACAGTTGCACAGCTTTTGGACAAAATCTTTCTCCTTGAGCCACAGCTCCTATCTTTTTCTCTGCTTGGGCATAGTCATGAAAGCATACCCACAGATGATAGGTCATTAGGAAATTCTCTGCATAGCATATCTCTGACGTCATCCCATGATAAAACTGGGTTAAGTTTGAGGGAGCATTAATTATATGCTAGGTCTGTCATTTATCAGTTGTTGGAGCTGTTGTTTCCAGAACACAGCAACCTTTCCATAGTGTAGTTCAGCAAGGTTGCCATAGCTCAATGAGCCAAACAGAGCTGACAGATTTTGGCATTTTGTTCCCTTGGATGTAAGCTCATTGCATTACATCATAAATGGGTGTCTTGCTTTGCACAGCATCATATACAGATATGGTAATGTTGATCTATGGGCTTTTCTTAAAATTAGATTTTGGGAACTTGTTCCTTTTAGAACAAATGACAGCTCTAGGACTTTTGTTTACTGTCAGCTTTTAGGTTTTGATGATTTGTTTCAGTTAAAAGGATTATCTATATGCTATTGTATTATGTTTTTAACCAACTTAAATAGAAGGTGAATTTGTTTCCCCTTAGGTCTTGTGTGAGGGGAAAAAAGCAGATGTTTAATGCAGTGAGCTAAATAGAAGATTGTAAATTCTAATGAATATTCCTGGAGTCAAATAAGATAGTAGACCACATGTCAAGAAATAATGTGCCTTCATGCAATGACTGCCACTGTGGCTTAAAATGTTTCAAAGAGCTTTCAGTGTCAAGAATGGTTTCTTGATACTTAATTTACACACTTTCTTAAAGCACAGATTTTTTTATGCATGTCTCTGAACTCAGTTGAGATGATAATTTTCTGCACTGCTTGCTTAAGGCTGGAAAAAGTGCTGTAATATCAGAGGCATCTTCATTGTGATGTGACATATGCAATATTAACCTCAAAAAGTTGATGACTGACTTTAGAAGAATGTAGTGATAATTTGAATATGGTTTTCATCTCTTCTTGATGATGAAGGACTGCATTGATTAAAATGTCAACAAAAAAGCAATATACACACTCTAAAATTTGGCTCAATTCTGCCAGAATTTCTTCCTCATTTAGCAAAACAGAACTAAAGGAGACCATTTATTTCTCATTTTAAGTTTTGGAAAAGCTTTTACATAGGATAAAGCTACTTTTATGATTGTATGTTTATTGAGAATATTAATACACATGATAAAGACTCAGCCCTAGTTAGACCACATCTGGAATATGGTGTACAGTTCTGGGCTCCCCAGTTCAAGAAGGAACTACTGGAGAGTGTTCAACAGAGAGCTAAGAGGATGATTAAGGGACTGGAGCATCTCTCTTACAAGGAAAGGCTGAGAGACCTGGGGCTGTTTAGTCTGGAGAAGAGAAGGCTGAGAGGGGACCTTATCAATGCCTGCAAATATCTGAAGGTGGCTGTCAGGAGGATGGAGCCAGTCTCTTTTCAGTGATACCCAGTGATAGGACAAGGGGCAACAGATGTAAACTCCATCACAGAAAATTCCATTTCAACATGAGAAAATATTTAACTGTGAGGGTGACAGATCACTGGAAGAGGCTGCCACCCAGAGAGGTTGTGGAGCCTCCTTCTCTAGAGATCTTCAAAACCTGCCTGGATGCATTCCTATGTGACCTGCCCTAAGTGGTCCTGCTTTGCAGGGGGGTTGTACTCAATAATCTCTGGAAGTCACTTCCAACCCCTAGCATTCTGTGCTTCTGTGATTACTGTTTCTTATTTGTTTTCAACATGCTTGTTAAGATGTTGCAGTTTCAAGTACTACCCTATATATTTTTTTTTCTTAGACAAAGTAATATGCCATACGAAAACACAGGTAAACTTCACTTATTTTGTATGGGTATTTAGAATTGGAATGTGTTAAAACCCCATAGGCCAAATTTACTTTTCAACAAATGGGTAGAACTGCCTCAGTATCAGTAATGTTGGCCTTGGTATTGAAGCCTAGCAGGCAAAAGATGTAAGAAGGTAAGTTGTAGTGAATGACAGCAAGGCAATGGTGTTAGACATAAGGACTTTCCTCATACATGCCTGCAGTTGTTTTCTCATGATTTTGAGGTGTTCCTTACTGATGCGGCTGAAGCCTGTTACCCTCAGGTATGGTACTGACCCCACATGCACAAACTCTGCCAAGCTGATGCTGGCCTGTGCAGGAACAGATTGTGTGGCTCAGCATTAAGGAAACCAGCCTGGAAGTTGCTTTAACTCAGATAGGGAGCATAGCAAAGATAAAACAAAAAACTCACACTGGTAGGCATTTTGGCTTGGTTTATTTTACAGCCTGATCTAGTTTGTTGGCCCCACAGGGGAAGATAATCTGGCAGGAGCCATGACAGCAGCTCTAGCTTGGTCTCAGAGCTGCCAAAGGGAGGAAGTGGCAACCATCCTTAGACACAGTGCATTGGCTGAGCCAAGAGATAACATTAAGAGCCAAAGCTCGCTCAACCAGCAGTTCTTGGGTAAGAACACAAGAAGTCGCAGAGGACTACCATTTTTTTCCCAAACTAGTCTTAGCTCTAAAAAAGGCTTGGGAACAACTGCTCCATTTTAATATAGCATGGAAAAAACGGGAACAAGATGACCCCAGGTGTCTTTCTTGCTCTCAAGCAGCCTGGGGCTCAGATGGAAGCAGAATCTTTAACTTCTGAAACACAATCATAGTGAAATCTTTCCTGTCTTCTCCAGAAGTGCTACAACTTCCATTACTCTCTTTTTAGAACATTTCTTTAGCCTTTTAAAAATACAGTTTCTAGTTTAAATTGTGACCAAAATGAATAAGAGTTTGCAGCAAGTCCTTAGCTTACTGTATTATTCATATGGTGTTATGCAGACACCCAGAAGTGAGAAAGCGAACACAGGGCTCCCACAGCCTTGAAAGGTTTTGATAATGTACTCTTTTAAAAAGTTGCTTAATACCTGTTGCACACAAATCAACCCATTTATCTACCAAGTAATTATTTCAAAATGTTAATTGATTTTTAAATTTGGAGTCATCTGGTAACAAATCTTTCCCAGCTCTCCTACCTGGATATCCTTAATTGATTTTGGGTGGGGAAAGAATACATTTAAACACAAGGCAATCTAATTTCAGAAGAAAATCAATTGCATTTTTATTATGTTAGTGTTCAGGCTGAATAGCAATTTAAAGTCTTTGAAGCATTTTTTTGCGATTGCTTAAAGAAAAGGTTATCAATTTGCATTAATCCAAAGGGGAATTATCTGAAAGATGCAGAGATTACCTACAATTTCCATAAATACTCCAGTATGGCAGTAAAATCTTTCTTAATTTTTGGTTGCATTGTTCTAGACTTATATTTTAACAGTGTGTGTGGATTGCATTGATATTGGGCAAACAGCTTGGACCAATACTTTGAAATGTTAAAATTTAAATGGGAAGACAAAAGCAACTATGAGAAATATTTGACCTCTTCACGTGTTTGTGCTTGCTACAGAAAATATACTTACAGGAGTACAACAAAAATGAGAGGTTGAGTTAGAGTCACTTAAAAGATTGCAAATAAAATAATTTTTTAATTGTTGTAATGTTTGTGTAGTAGCTCAGCACTGGAGTAAGTATTTGAAAATTATTTTAGTAAAATGCTTGATTAGCACTTTTAATAATACAAGTGAAAAATAACATTTAAAATCATGGTGAAAACAGCACCCACTGTGAAAGAGTGAAAATGTTTACTAAAGTATTACTATAATAACACTTTAAACCAAAGTAAAATCCTCTGATCCATTACATATTGCAACAGATACCAACAAAGGACACTATCTACGCTGTTTTATCTTTGAAGACTAATGGCCTGAAGCTGCCAAGATCTGAATTACTTCTACGATGCCACCTAGACAAACAAGGACTACTAATGGAATTGTCAAGAGCAAATCATGTCAAACCAATCTAATTTCCTTCCACATGTGCTTACAAGCCTTGTAGTTAGGAGAGAAGCAGTAGATGGTATTTATATTAAAACTTCAAAGAAATCTCACAGGACGTAGGGAACTGAAACATGGTTTTGATGACAATTCTGTGAAGTGGGTGTAAACTGGCTGGAAAGCCAAAACTATAACCAGAACAATTATTGGTACTTCACTAGTACTATTAAAAAAAAAAAAAGAAAACAAAAACCAACTAACCAACCAAAAAAACTCACCTCAAACAAGTGGTATTTCTCCTGGCTCCTGGTCTCTGTTGTTTAAATTAATGACCCAAATGATGAAATAGAATATATTTATTATGTTTGCAGAGGACACAAACCAAGGAAGGACCAAGCTCTTGGCCAATCATGTTATGAGTCAAGATGGTAATCCAAAAGGCACCTACAAGCTGAAGGAATGCAACAGTGAAAACCTGAATGAGATGCAATGCGGACAAGTACCACACTATGGGGAATAGGATCATAGAGTGTTAGAGGTTGGAAGGGACCTTCGAAGATCACCAAGTCCAATCCCCGTGCCAGAGCAGGACCATAGACTCTAGCACAGGTCGCACAGGAACACATCCAGATGGGTCTTGAAAGTCTCCAGAGGAGACTCCACAACCTCTCTGGGCAGCCTGTTCCAGTGCTCTGTGACCCTCACAGCGAAGAAGTTCCTCTTCGTGTTGAGGTGGAACCTCCTGTCCTGTAATTTAGATCCATTACCCCTTGTAATGGGTATAAATAAATGTGTGGTTTTCCCCCTTGGGTCTAGTTTTCTTACAGCGAGCAGCATGGAGCAGTTTTTTTGTGCTACTGCTGCTTCACAGTGCCACTGCTCAGGACTTTATCCGGGAAGGCCTCGGACTGTTCCAAAAATCCTCCAGTTCTCTCAGCACAAAGCACTCCATCTCCAGCAAGCTCTCTGCTTTCTCTAGTACCTGGGGTTCCGCTTACCTCCCGGGTTGTGTAGGGCCCGGAACAGCCCCCGAGCGGAGGGAGGCCCGGCCCGGCGCAGGGGGCGGGCCGAGGCGCGGCGAGACGGCGCCATCTCAGCGCGCCCGGGGCAGGGAGGCGGCGGGTATGGGGGCTTCAGCGTGGCGCTGGGTGCTGCGCGTCGCCCGCCTCTCCGGTGGCGGCAGGAGGGCTCCGACGGCGCCGCTGCACTACCCAAGCCGTGGGCCTGCTTTTTGCGCTGCTCCGTTTGCCGACTCCGCGGTGAGTGTAAGCGTGAGCTCTCCGCTGTGTCTGCCCTGTGGCGGGAAGAGAGCGGGACGGCTGTCGGGCTGTCTGTGTGCTTGGGGATGGAAGGAGCTGCGAGGGGGGTAGAGGGAGCTGCGAGGTCGCGGGAGGGCCCCCGTGGCTTGACCTGCTCAGACGTTCTGGGGGGCTGCGTCCTAGCGCAGCTGCTTCAGCGGTTGCTCAGCGGTGCAGGGGTTCGGTCGCTAAACGGCTTTAGGGGCCCGGGGTGGCCTGAGGCAGTGGTCGGACCGGGCAGAGGAAGGCGAATAGCTGCCCGGTTTTCACCTGGACCTGAGTCAGTTTAGTCGAAATATTGGCTGGTCGCTTACCGCCTACAGCTGTGTTACCAGGTAGTAGGTGGGAAGCTGTCGGTACAGCTGCAGGCTCCTGTTTAGTGGTCCATCTATCCTCCTGTGGAGGGCTCGCATACTTTTTCATCTGAAATAACAGCAAAGTGGGACTCGGGCCAGCGAACTGGCATTTAGTTGTCTTTGGCACGGCTCAGAGGAGTGACAGCCTCTGGAAAGCTGCCGGTGCTTCTCCAGCGCCTCAGCATCGACAGTTCCTCTTCCTTTGCCATTAGCTACATCTGTTAAATTTGAAACAACTGTAATGTAAAACACCAGTAGGTCTAGCCTATTTTTAAAAAGCTTCCAACTTCTTAAGTGGCTTTTGGTTTATTGTTACAAAAGCCTCGTTTTTCTTTTTTAAAGTATTTATCTAAACAAAATGCCCACTGGTGTTATTTTAAGTAGTCCCTGTTCCTACCCACCTGCAAAGCAGGCTTCCTGTGGGAGAACCAGGTTTTTTTTTGACCAACAATGAAAATGTCTCAGTGCACAAGTGAATTCCTCCTTGTCAGATTCCTTTGCAAAAACTGCAGATTGGTGCATATGTGTTCGCTTACCTTCTGTTTTAGTCCTCAGGCTCCAGGGATGATGCTTTAAAGGACAAACGCATCCGGATCCTATCCCGTGGGCTGCCAAAACAGAAGCCCATAGAAGGAGTTAAGCAGGTGGTGGTCATGGCTTCTGGAAAAGGGGGAGTTGGAAAATCAACAACAGCAGGTTAGATTGGATTTTAAATTGTTTACTTTGCACATTTTGCAATACTTTGTGAGGAATATTTGGGCACTTGTGTCATTACCTTGTAACTAAGTCTGGCTAGCAGAGTCCTTCATCTCTGTTAAGTCTTATTGCAGCCACTGAGAACCTGTCTGGATACAGAGGTCTTAGCTTTAAACGAGGTACAAATTGAGCAGATAGTGTTGAAATAGTGTGTTTGTAATAGTGTGGTGCTGTCCTGGGGCAGTCTGCTTGCTTAAGAGACAATGTAAACTGAGGTGGAAGGGATCAGAATGCCAGTGCATTGATGCTATTTCTCTTCCCTAGCTGTGTAGCCATGCCTGTACAGTGCTCCTTTGTGCTCTGTAGAGGATACTAATGTGTGGAAGGTTTCAAAATCAAGTCTGTCCAATTTTCTCAGCTGCTTATATAGACCTTTCATAACCAAAAGGTGAAACAGTGGTTATAAACTACACAAATTGAGCAGAGCCTTGTGAAGTACCTTGAACTCTTCTCTCAGACCCAACATTAGGTTTTGAATTCATTTTTCTCTGAACGTGTAGTTCCCAGGTAGTGGAACAAGATAGTACATGGGTTACCAGCACTGCAGAAATTTGCTTTGTCGAAGATGACACTGAAGGTAAATCTCTTTAAAAAGATATCTGTAAAGTGTTAGAACTTTGTTTAAAGATCTCTTCCTTAGCATGTAGATTGGAAAAGAGTTATCCTTTAGTTGAATATTATTTACTGTTCATCTTCATTTGCTGTAACACTTTGATGTAGCTCTTAATTTATCATTTTGTGGTTTGTATTTCAGCCATGCATGAAAACTGCTGTCTAATAAATATTAGAACAGACAAACATGATATCCATAGTAAGAGTAACTGTACTTAGAAAAAAATAAATTGCAAGTACTTTTTAATGTATATAGGATACACACATGCTATTCTATACATAGCATAAGCATTCCTGTACAAAGACATGCAAAAAAACCAACACTTGCATTTCTTAATGATGTACCTTTTGGTTGGTGGTTATAATTCATGGGCTGGTTGTTTCAGGTTATTGAAAATAACCAAATATTGGTTTATAAATTTAAAAAAAGTACAAAATGAACTTAATTTAAACAGTAAATTCAGGTTATCCTCCTATACCTACAAATAAATGTGCTAATTTAAGTTCTGATAACTGGCATCTGTTTGTAGTTTATACATGAAGTGTAACACCTGTATGACTACTACAGCTGGGACTTCAGACCCATACATTTTAAAAAAAGTAAATTGGGGTTCAACAGGCATTAAATAGGAGAGTTGAAATGTAAATGAACCATTCAAATACTGCTGTATTGGACAGCTTTTTGGTAATGAATGTATTAGTTCATAATATTGAGAAGAACAAGGAGTCTAGCTTCTTGTTTGTTAAAATGAGAATGAATTTCATTGTTGAGATGAGAACTGAAGATCAGATAACTCATATGAGCAAAAGCTTTGCATGGCACCTTTGCTGAATTATGTATTTAAAATGATGTGCTTTGTAATGGAGGTTGGTGTGGAACACATTTGATGACATCTTCACAGACTCATTTTGAGAGCAGGAGCTGAAAAGGAAGGAGGATAGCACACAACTGTGATTCCTAAAGCACCACAGAAAATATCATCAGTCTTACTGTGTGCATCTCTCTGTTCTTTCCTGCTGTGTATTTATGTGTTGATTGCTCTGGATCTCTGTTTTGGGACAAAGGGATGTGCATCCTAGTTTGTCAGGGCCATCTCTTAACCTGTGGCTCTTTCTGTTTGTTGCATATAGCTTGCATGTTGTATTCTCTGTTGCCTCTGGCACTTTTTGGTCTTCTGAAACCAGTGTAGTCAATGGTTGAGAGAGGAAATTGTGTTATAGGGAAGTATTTTTCAATGTGTATTTATATACTTTCGATGGATTTTGTTATTGTTTTTGTTTGCCTAGTATAAGTGTTGGTTTGTTTCATATGTTTCCTACTTCTTTCTTGTGAAATGTTTGTCTTTTGACAGCTTCTGCTGTATTTACTTCATCTGACCAAAGTTGTTTGTTTTCGTTTGGTCTCTTCTGTCCCTTCCTTTGCATGAGAAGAGTTCAAAGTGCCATCTTCAAAGAAGTTTCAATTATTGAAACTCTTGCTGTTTTCAGCTGTGGAAGTGGAATAAGCATAATGGCTAGTGTTCTTGCTCTCATTTTGTTAATCCTGCAGTTTGAGGAAAATTAAATTACTGATTTTGCCAACTACCTTGGCTTTCAGACGTTTTTAGCAAAGAATAGCAGGCTGACAGTTTTCATTATTGTTTAGGCCAGCAGTTACATTTGACCATGACTTTATCTCAGTCATATTAACTATATATTTTTTTTTTCTCTTGCATGTTTTTATTCTGCATGGAGGATGTATTATTATTATAAACCTACAGTTTTAAGCTAGAGGCCAAAATCCATCTGTTTGCCTGACCAACCCAGACACGGGTATGGGCTTTGGAAAAAGGCAGTAATAGTGTTTGTTTGTGGTTCTTTTCCAGGATCCACATAATGGTTTTTGATTTTTGAATCTTCTCTACATACTAAAATATCCAGATAAATAGTGATAAACTAGTTATTCAATTTCTAAATGTAATTTACATTGAGATGTAAGTATTGGAAGCCCTCTCTTGGAAAGAGTTTTGGGGGTATTTTACTGATCGACCATGTCACAGATGCACACATATTAAGTTGGCTCTCTACATGCTTGATTTAAGGTCAAGAAGTTTTATTTGTATTGTTAGCTCAGTGTTCTGAGAATTCACCTGTGAGTTTGAATTTGGAAGTTATAAAGATCAAACTAATAAACCTTCCAGGCTCGTACGGATTGCGGGATCACTAACTCTGATCTCCCTGTGCATCATTCTTGATACTGGTTGGCTTGTTTAGCATGGGTGGAGATACCGTGGTGACTTTTCTTACAGCCTGCTGTGAAGTTTTAAAAAATGCATTTTAAAAAAGTGGTATTAAACTTGTGGAATGTGTCTGCTCTGCTCTACTGCACTCCTGGTTATGGGAACTTACTAGTTAGGTCCAATGTGATGTTTAGGGTCCAGTTAGGTCCTGTGCTGCATCTCTACGCTGTCTTGGAACTGACAATAATACAAAGGCCATTTAATGGCGTGTAAGAATTGACTAGTATTCAACATACAAAATAGAGAGTCCACCTAGATGTCCAGCTACAAAATTCAGGTTTTCCCATTACATTATTCCCATTTTCACTTTTTTTTTTTCCTTCAATAGCCAAATATCTTTTATTGAAGAAGCATTATGGATTGTATGTTAATTTTTCGCACACGGTAAGACAATGTGTGGACTGACTTACTGCTTCCTTTGCACCTGCAAATTTCTTGCACATCCTCTTAAATTTGTTAGCCTGTTAGCAAACATGTACTGAAATGTGGGTGCTGCTGACACAAAGTAGTAATACTGTAGAGGTACAAGAAACTAAGAAACAAAATGGTGAATGCAATTACTAAGTGTGATGTATTTGTATTATATTTTATCTTATTAGCAATGATAGCTTTGTCAATATTTAAGAATTAAGTTTTCTTGCACTTAATCTTTTTTTTTCCTTTCCTCTTTCTTGCAGTAAATATAGCCCTCGCCCTAGCAGCAAATGATTCGGTAGGTGAACATCTAATTATCAGCCTTAACGAGACACCTGTGTTTCATAAATAAAATGGTTACTGCTAAGGGCAGTCACATACATTAAATCTAAGTATTTGCTCTGACAGTTAATTTCTTTATTTGTTTCTCACGGACTTTTGAGTGAATATTAATTTGTTTGCATTTTGTCAGTGCTGTGAATGACTTAGTAGCTCTCATCCTTCATCTGGGTTTGGCTGTGTCCTTTTCCTTGTGTGTCTGTGAGTTAAGCTGCAGTTCTGGAAGGATGTATGTGGAGGTTCTCCTTGATCCTGCTCTGGCAGAGAGATTAGACTAGATGATCCTTTGAGGTCCCTTCCAACCCCTAACATTCTGTAATTCTGAGGTTGGAGACATGTAATGATTTATCACTTCAGAGCAATGATTTGCAAAAAGTATGACTATGTGCTGGATGGTGTCTAATTTTTTTTTTTTTAAGCTCTGAAGATTTACTTTTTCTGAAGAAGTTAATGTGTAAAGAATATTTATAAACAGCTGAGATAAATATGGAGCTACATGTCTTCCCTAAAGACTGGAAATGCGTTTTTTGAGTGCAAAAATACCATTGTCCAGTTTGATATTGCTCAGACTGTTACTTGGACTATAAATAGAGCGTGGGAACCATTCAAGTGTGAAAACAACAGGTCTTCCTTAGGTCCACCTGCTGCTATAAGCTGGGACTAGTTCCATTTTGCACGTTTGTTGGCACAGGACTTAAGTGAGAAGCAAGCTTCACTTCCTGTGTAAGGGTGTATAATACAGGTTTTGGACTGGTGAAGTAACTTAAATATACAGTGTCCTCAAGTACTTCAATCTGGTATACTTGGCATCTTTTTTTTTTGTGGAAGATGAGTAAGAGAAAACAACAGGTAAAAAAGATGACGTTTACATGTAATCTGCCCACGTGCTGTAGGAATTTTATGAATGGTTAAAAAAACATTCCCTAAACTCAGTCATACTTGATAAGAAGAGAGTATTTAAAGCTGTTACATGAAATATGTACTGTTTGTAATAAATCTGATCTTGGTATTTCACAGTTTGTAATCCTGTGTTTTAAGTAGGCTGCTGGAGTTAATTTGATTTCAGAGAAAAAATCTGTCATCTTGAAAAGCAAAGCTGCTTCAATGGCTGCTTCTAATTAACTTTAAAACATGGCATAAGATGTAATACTTCTACAAAATGAATGTGATCCTGCAATGTGATCTGTGTTGTGCATGGTCATTGAGTAGCTCCATGGAAACCACATCAAGTAAATGCACGTAACTTTCTGTACCAGCTTAAGTGTTTTTAGGATTCTGCTTGCTACTTCTCAAGCATGCAGTTTTCTGCATTGTTTGTATTTATATTTAGACAAAGCATCTCATAGTAATTCAGGCATACACAAGTTTTAGGTTTATGTCCTTTGATGGGAGTTGAACATCACAGTATATCAGAGGTTGGAAGGGACCTCAAGAGATCATCAGGTCCAACCCCCCTGCCAGAGCAGAATCACTTAGGGTAGTCTGCACAGGAATGCATCCAGGTGGGTTTGGAAAGCCTCCAGAGAATGAGACTCCACAACCCCCCTGGGCCGCCTGTTCCAGGGCTCTGTCACCCTCACTGGAAAGAAGTTTCTCCTCATGTTGAGGTGAAATCTTCAATGTTCAAGTCTTCTATTGTTCCTTGTCTTATGACTGTGAACCACCAAAAAGAGGTGGCCCCCTCCACTTGACACCCACCCCTCAGATATTTATAGACACTGGAGAGATCCCCTCTCAGTCTTCTCTTCTCCAGACTAAACAGCCCCAGGGCTCTCAGTCTCTCTTCACAGGGGAGATGCTCAAGTCCCCTAATCATGCTCATGGCTCTCCATTGGATTCTCTCCAGCAGGTCTCTGTCTCTCTTGCTTTAAACATCATCATGTGCCTTTAAACATCATAATGCGATGCACAGCTTCAGTAGCCCATGAAAATGCTTGTAAACCACACAAATAAGAGAGACCAGAGTCTAGAATGATTGGAAAATCAGGGACTGAGAAATCATTCTAATGAAATTGAGCCAAGAAAGTTAAGTAAACATAGAATTCAGTAGTCATGTGGTGGTGTAAATTTGGAGGAAAGTATGTTCATCAATGAAGAGCAGCTGAAATTGATGGTGGAGCCATGGCTTGCATGAAATTTAGCAGCCTGCTTAGAAAATACGGAATTAAGGTGGGTTGAATAAACTCAACTCCGTGTTGGTTGTTTATGCATTAGGTTTGGGTGGGGGTTTTTTGTTTGTTTTGTGTGGGTTTTTTTAAGATACTGCTGTCATACATCTTGTTTAACCTGTGGGCCTGAGTTTGCTTGTCTGTCCATTGATGTACTCCTGTTGATTTAAGTTCACTAGTTTCATAAGTCAAGTTTATTAAATTAATATCCCTGGGACCTTGATCCAGGCTTGGATTGTCCAGTGCTCTGAATTGTAGGGATCATTGTAAGGCTCAGTTCTGTTACATGACATAAAGGGTAGAAAAGCAGACCCTGGAAATCACTGACTTGTCACCTCACCTCTGTGGCTGGGAAGATCATGGAACAGATCCTCCTAGAAGCTATGACAAAGCACATGGAGGACAGGGAGTCGATTTGAGACAGCCAGCACCACTTCACCAAAGGCAAGTCCTGCCTCACCAACCTAGTGGCTTTCTGCAGTGGGGTGACTATATCAGTGGACAAGGGAGGACCAGTGGGTGTCATCTCTCTGGACTTCTGCAAGGCCTTTGACACAGGCCCACACAACATCCTTCTCTTTAAACTGGAGAGATAATGGATTTGATGGGTGGACTGTTCAGTGGATAAGGAATTGGTTGGATGAGGGTAGTCGTCAACAGCTCCAAGTCCAGGTGGAAGTGGGCAACTAGTAGTGTCCCTCAGGGGTCTGTATTGGGACCAGTGCTGTTTGGTATCATCATCAGTGATACACAGTGAGATTGAGTGCACCCTCTGCATGTCTGCTGACGACTGACAAGACTGAGGGATGGGATGCCATCTAGAACGATCTAGTCAGGTTAGAGAAACGGGCTCGGGAGTACCTCATGAGGTTTGATAAGGCAAAGTAGAAGGTCCTGCACCTGAGTTAGTTCAGTCCTTGTTATCTATACAGGCTGGGGGATGATGAAATTGAGAGCAAGCCTGCAGAAAAGGACTTGGGGATGCTGGTAGATGAGAAGCTGGACATGAACCAGCAGTGTGCACTTTTCAGCCCAGAGGGCAAATCATATCCTGGGCTGCATCAAAAGAAGAACGGCCAGCAGATTGAGAGAGGTGATTCTGCCACTCTACTCTGCTTTGGTAAGACCTCACCTTCAGTACTGTGTTTGGCTCCGGAGTCCTGAACACAGGAAGGACATGAATCTGCTGGAGCAGGTCCAGGGGAGGGCCACAAAGGTGGTCAGAGGGCTGGAACACCTCTCCTACAAAGAAAGGTAGTTGTTCAGCATGGTGAAGAGAAGGCTGTGGGGAGACCTAAAGCTGTCTTTCAGTACCTGAAGGGGGCCTACAAGAAGGCTGGGGAGGGACTGTTCTGAAGGGCCTGTAGCAATAGGGCAAGGAGCAGTGGTTTTAAACTGGAGCAGGGTAGTTTTAGGTTAAACATTAGGAGGAAGTTCTTCACAGTGAGGATAGTGAACTACTGGAACAGGTTGCCCAGAGATATGATGGAGGCCTCATCCCTGGAGTCATCCAGGGTCAGACTTGATGGGGCCCTGAGCAACTCAATCTAGTTAAAGATGCCCCTGTTCACTGCAGGGGGGTTGAAGAAGATGACCTTTGAGGGTCCCATCCAACCTGATGCATTATGTGAATCTATGACATAAATGAGGAGATTGTTTTCTGAAGTCCGTTGGTGCCTCCTGATGAAGTTTATAGCAAATTTCTTTGACTTCAGATGTGTAGCAATGGGCCTTTTCATTTTACTTTTGATAAATACTGATTGTGCATCACCTTCCCATGGTTTCCCTTCCCTAGTTGCTCTTGTAAGTTCATCTCTTTCTGAGGAAGCAATAATGATTATGTTAGTAAATCAGAGCTTCAGAAGCCTTCTGCAGTTTTATTACAGCCCTCATGTATCTTATAAGCAAAGTATGGATTTATAGAAAGTGATGCTTGAACTTGGTGTACTGTTCAAAGGAAGCAAGAAATGACTTGTCAAGAAAGATAGGTCATCCTGACAATAAAGATCTGTGATTGCTTCATTAGATACAGTCTATTTCTGTTACAAGTTCTGTTTGTAACTAGATTTTCAAAGCAAGTAGTATACTGGAGCTAAATGACTTTAAAAATAATGTTGTCTTCTGATCTTTCAAGTGTTCTTTTTCTAAATTATACAGGTCACAGACTATTGAGAATGACTGTTTTCTGGTGAATGAGATCTGTGGAAGATGCTTTCAGAGGAGATTGGATTAGACTAGATTCTTGCTGCTTTCAGTAACAGCTATGACATCTTCTTGTTGTTTGATAGCATCGTAAACTGGAAGAAGATTAACAGTTGAAGCATAAAGGATTTTTTTTTTGTCCTCTTGGTAAAAGAAAGCTTCCTTCCATCTTCTCTGAAAAGTTTATTTTCTATGGTTAAAAAACAAAATCAAACCCCCACTGTTTCTACAGACACATAATTACTTTTTTTTTAACACAAGCTTTTTCAGTTACAGTGATGGTCTGAAATATTAAGGCATCGACAGAGACTTGGACATTGTCATTGGCTCACGGCGTTGTTGGCAGAGCTAGGCTGAGAATTCAGGAGTTCAAGTCTTGCATGCTGCTGCTCAGTCTGTGTGGCATATTTTTATTTCATGGCTACAGAGTAAATAATTCAAGAGAGAATTTCATTTGGATGCTTAGATACCACGTCCAAGACACAGTAGGTTCTTTGGGAGATCTGGTTTGGGTTTTTCTGACACAAAGCCAGGGAAACAAGCAGGGCAACCTCTTAATCCCTTTCTGGAATACTAGGCTTTTGTTACCCTGGGTTACCTGTTGTAGATGGATTAGTTAAGAATTGTATAAGCTCTTGTGCCTGTACCAAGACCTATAAATCTATACAGTGTTCTTTTTGTGTTAGGAAATAACATAAAGTTTTACCCCTGTGTCTTATTTTTAATTGCTTGCTTAGTTTGACAGCTGATTCTTTTCATTCTTTTGATGTACCATCAGTCAGTTGTGCCTCCCTTAGGAGCACTTGGGAAGAATTTTTGGATTTTGTGCCAGGACGATTCATATTCAGACTAGAATGACTATTTATGAAAGTTGCCTGGCCAGAGACGATTTATTATAGTAGAAACAAGTTGAATTAATAGATGGCAGCAATAATAGGATAGAGATTGCTTGTTTATGAACAGAGTATTTTAGTGAGCAAACACCAGCTGTGCATGACTAAGGATGGCAGAGATCCAGTTGGGAGACTGCACTGCATGCTTGTACTGTCTCTATGAGGCAAACTCCCCAGTCAGATTTCCTTTGGCTCTCCTTTTCTTTCCAGGAAGATTTACATTTTTTCACTATAGGATGAAATGGCTTTTGTGTTGTGAAGGACGGAGGAGCAAGAAGTAAAACCATATGGAACAAATTAGCATGTGAGCATAAGCAAATGGCTTCTGCCTGCAGTCATGGGAGCGCATGATTGAAGGCATCAGTTTAAACTCTTCTAGACTAGCTCTGTGTCAGGGGATTATTGGGTCAAGCAGACCAGGACCAAATATTGAAGTACATCATGGGTGATTTTTATCTTAGGGAGTGGCCTTTGTTTTCCCAAGCAAACCCCCTGGTTGCTCAGCAACGTAGTATTTTAAATATAATCCCATCACAGCCCATCCATCTCTCTGTAGGGAGGGAGGCGGCCGGCAGAGGGAGCGCCGGGGGGCGAGCAGGGCAGGGCAGGGCAGGGCAGGGCAGGGCAGGACACTGCTTCCTCCCATGCATTGCGCTTAGCCTAAGACAGTGAAAGGCCCAGCACCTTGTCTTGTAATGTAAATAAAGCTGGGGAAAGCTGATGATTAGTTAATTCAAGAACATGGATTCAGACAATATCACACCCCAATATTTTTTTTAATTAAAAAAAAAAAGGATGAAAGTTGCTGTTGATATTTGCCTATTGGATACATGAGTAAGAGGTTTCTCCCAAATAAGTAGTAAGTTATAGCATAGAAGTTATGTAGTTGGGAGCAAAATCTTCATGTGAATTCCCTGAATATAAAATTAGATTTAATTATTTCAAAATGTGTATTAAATCAAGCAACACACTTCAATTTTAAAGCTACTCGAGTCTATTTTGACATTCCAGCTTCTTGTCAAATATTTGGCTCCTGTAATTAAACTGTTTGTCTACAGTATAATATTTGTCTGCTGTGTTAATAGATGATTTCACGGTGTATATACATTTCTTTCTGGTAAGGAAGAAAAATCCATGATGGGAGAACAAACAAATCTAGAAGAATTTAAACAATAATGGGCTCTTTCACTGAATAATTATACTACAAAGGCAAATTTTGACTTGTTTTGTCCTCCTGTGCAGCTTTCCAAACTATTAGGGTTTGGTTTCTAGGCATCTTTACCTTTGTTGCTTAGAGAATCAGAAACTTTAATTGCTATAGATAAGGTGTTCATGCTTGTCTCTTAATGCTGATAAGTGTCAATAAGGCTGAAGATGCCAGTCAGAATTGATTTGGGTTATCTTGCAATGGCAGCTCAGCTTCTCCATCAGCTGAGAAAATAAAGCTTTAACTGATTTTTCAAGTGAATAAATGAGTGAAGTTAAAAGTATTTTTAAGCAAGGGCCAATTAAAATGTTTTCTTTTACTCAAATTACTATCTACTGAATTTGAGGAAACCAAAAATGTTTAATAAAAAAAAAATACATTGCATATAGAGATAATTAAGAGTGCATATTGAGTTAATTACCTGCAGCCTGAGTCTTCAAGTCATTGAGAGCCTATTGCAGATGTCAGGGAGACTGAAGTAAAAGGTGAAGCATGTTTCTAATAACTTGGTATGCTGTGCAAGCAGTGAGGAATCTTGTAAAGTGATACTAATGTCTGAGATTATGTTTTGGGATTGGTGTATTGAAACGGTTTTTTGTCTATTGGATACTTAATGTGCAAAAAAACTAAACAAGGCTGAATTACTGGTATCTGATTATTTAGAAATCTGACTAGGGGTTACTGCAGACTGTTCTGGAAGAAGGTGCTAGAGACGTTCTGTAGCTGACGAAAAATTAGATCTTTATATAAAGGACAAGGGCTTTTAAATCAGTGGAAGAGTGAGTGTTTAAAACAAGTCTCCGTTTCTAGGATAGAGAACCAGAAAACCCCAGAGGTACTTATTTTACTTTAATCCAATTTACAGCTAGACACTTAAATAGTGTGCAGCTGAAAGGGTTGGAGAATTATGGATTAAAAGATGGCTATTCAGTGTGTCAGTATGTCAAATGAGGAATCCAGAGCCTCTCCTGATTTTAAGTTCCCCTTTGTCCCATGTGTTGCTGCTTGCAGTTTGGGATTAGCTCTAAGTATGTAATGATATTAAAAGGGTAAATTGAGATTCCTGGTGGTGGATTAAGGGCATGATCTTTAAAAATAACTGGCACCTTGGCTTAGCAAAGCTGAAATTTCTGTCTTTGGAGTGGGCTGCAGCTGCTGAATATTGGGAGCACTTCTAATGTAGGGAATTCTTCACCATATAGAATGACAGCTCAATAACCTGTGCCTCCATCCCTCCCAGGCTGAACACCCGGGAATTCTGGTGGTCTGCAGAATTTACTGCAAAGTAAAGTACCATCCACTAATGTCTAGTGAGGATCCATGTGCCCTACCAAGTATGGAAAAAAGTTTCTGAAAAGATGAGCAAAAAGAAAAGGAGTGTGGTCAAAGAGTCTCTGGATGTTTAGCAGTAACATAGGCTGTGTTGATTAACAGCTATTTATAACAGCTTGTTCTGTGAGATTATTACTAATTTTTTTTTCCTGTTCATATGAAGTCTTTTATCAGGCTTGTTCCTCATTAAACCATTTGTCAGCTTGGAGGAAATCCAAGAATGTCACCAAATTCTCCACCAAACACAGAATTATGTGTTATCTGTTATAGATGAATAGAACTAGTTGCATTTGGTTGAAAAATCTTATTGGAAAATTAATTGATGTCTGAGTTAATATTACCTGAAAGACTCAGAATAGAACCTCCATACAGAAAGTGCATTAAAGAATCTAAACAACTCTTGAGCATTTGCTGAGATAGTTATCAAGAGGAAGGATATGGATGATTTTGTCATTGGCATGGGCTTGTATCATCTGTGTAAGGATTGTGTGTAGTCAAACTCACCTGCTTAAGAGAACAAAAAGAATAGTAATTGAGTAATTTTCAATCTGCATGAGGAAGAGCAAAGGAGGCAGAATTTACTCCTTTTTTGTTTTTTTTCCCCCTGTAGCAAGACCTTTCTGACAGTACATAGAGAAACTGGGTCTATTATAGCCTTCAACAACTTATTTTAATTTTTCCTTGAAAATGATGTATTGCAGCTAAGTTCAGAATACAGCTATCTTGCAAATCTGTCACTCACAAGGCAATGGCCAAGTTTGAAGGCTAAACTGAACCTCAATTACATTGAGAATTTTGCCAGAGAAATTAAAGGAAAGGATCTTTTAAATGAGGTTATCTACGCCTGTAATTTGTACACTGTGAAAAGGAAGCTGTGGGATACTCATCTTTCAAGGTTATATGCAAGAATATCTTCTTGTCGATACAGCATTTTGCTTTCTTGTACAGACAGAACCTATACCTGGTGATTTTGAAAGCTTGTTTTCATTTCTTGGTATAGGTGAGAGAGGGTTCTGAACTGGCATGAACACTCTGTGTTTGTTTTAGGGTAAGAGATGCAATAACTGTCAAGTTTATTATTTTAGCTTGAAACAAAGATCACCTTTGTAATTTGGAGTAGTTGAACTTGCAAAGTCCTCCTAGATAATTAAGGGATATTTTTGTCCAGTGTGCATGAATTTATTTCAGGAAATTTGGTACACCTGTAGGTATATTTCTGCCAATTCCTAGGAATAAGTGGTTTATGGTGGTGAAGATCTAACTATACCCAGGAGGTCATTAAGTCAATTTAAATAATTTAGACCCCTGTAAATCTTCAGTGTCTTCAGGCTGAAAACTAAACTGGAGTGAGCTGTAAGATCATTGTAGTTAGTTAGTGGATGGTTGTGATGCTTTTTGGGGAAGAACCCTCAAAACTTTGAGGGAAAGGATGTCAATCTGATTTAAAACACTATGTAGGTTTTTCTGCAAATACTTTCATTTGAGAAGGAATTAGATGTCACAGCTTTTAGATGATGTTTTGATGGGTTTGATTAGCTTCTGACATGGATAAAGAGACTGAGTCATGAATCTTCCTAATCTGTTAAAATAAGCATTTTGTACAATAACAAAAATACTCTAATGCTGTTGTTGATGTCTTTGAAAGCTAACATAAAAATTGGTCCTTTCAATCTTTTTGAAATTGCAGCTTTCATACAGTAGGCAAGAAGTGGAATAATTTGTCAGAGTAACTCCTTGAACTTTTTCTGTAATGGCTTTCACAAGATGTTACAAAGAAAGAAACATTAAAAAATCTAAAATAATCCATGTAATTATATGTGCTTTGCTCTGCTAAATAAAAAAGTATGTTGAATAACTGAATCCAAATCTGGTTGATGTTTGTAGTAAAAACTTATTTTTCAAAGTAAACAGTAGATCATATATTGTAAGTAGACTTAGGCCTTGAGCAGCTGAGTCTAGTTGGGAGGCATCCCTGCCCATGGCAAGGGGTGGTTGGAGTAGATGATGTCCCTTCAAACCTAAACCATTCTTTGATTCTGTGATAATGCGTTTTTTACTTCTGAGTTATAAAATTTAGAATGGATTTGCCTTATATTAGGTAAATTTAACACTTCAAGTTGTTCAGCTATTAAGGGTGACTGCAGAGTTAAATATCAACAGCTTAAAGAAGAAGGAAAAAAAAGAAATCAGCCCCCACAGAAGAAAAAAAACACCTATAGAATCACAGAATGGTCTGGGTTGGAAGGGACCTCTGAAGATCATTTAGTCCAACCGCCTCTGCAGTCACCAGGAGCATCCTCAACTAAATCAGGTTGCCCAGAGCCCTGCTGAGCCTCAATTTGATTATCTCCAGGGATGGGGCCCAAACCACCTCCCTGAGCAACCTGTTCCAGTGTTCCACCACCCTCATAGTAAAGAACCTGTTTCAGCCAATTCCGTGCCCACTGGACAGTCCACCCATCAAGTCCGTATCTCTCCAATTTGGCGAGCAGGATGTTGTGGGTTCTGCATCAAAGGCCTTGGAGAAGTCCAGATAGATCACATCCATAGGTCATCCCTTATCCACTGACATAGTCGCTTTGTCATAGAAAGCCACTAGGTTGGTCAGGCGGGATTTGACCCTAGTAAAGCCATGCTGGCTGTCTTGAATCACCTCCCTGTCTTCCACATGTCTTAGCATGGCATCTAGGAGGGTCTGTTCCATGATTAGATTTTTCAGGCAAGGCCTTAACCATACTTGCTTGCAGTTTTGCAAAATGTTGAACAGTTAGCTTTTTATGTTAGAGAGACTTGATGTTCAATACTTTAAAGGGCTTGCTCTTTACTTCTTAATTTGCAGAACTTGGCAATTGGTACTGTGTATTGCCATCTGTAGGAAAAATAGTTTAATTTCCATCAAATATGTTTGTATATCTATAAAACATATCAAAGGCTGTAAGTCTAGACCACAGAGTTGAAATAATTTTTATTTGAAGTTTATTGCCTGATGTACCATATGGAGTTGAATAAACCCATTTTTTATCATTGTTTTGTGTAAGTGCCTTTGATTAAAATGTTATACCTGCTTCGTTGGCTTCTGAGACTTGCATTGCAGTGTTTTCAAGATATCTGCAAAAGTTTTACTCTGACTGCTTAAATGGAAGATAAAAACATGCTTTTTATGTTTTTCATGCTCCTTGTATTCACTAGTCTTAATTCAAATGGCATTCATATATATTTACAAACATTTTTTTTTTAATAGGAAAATTTGATGCCTTTAAAAGTAAAAATACTATTTCTGCATAAATTTACGTAGAGAGTAGATTCCTTATACTCTCTCAATATAACGTCTGTGGCATACATTGTAAGTAAGAAAATGTGGAAGCATTTGTGTATTGAAAATGTAGATGCTATGAAGATGTCTGGCTTAACTTGAAGAGACACTGATATATTTCATACTTCAATTACAATTTAGGGAGAAAGGAAGCAGTGGTAACTTATGTCTAAAATCAAGATAATATTTTTATTTCTCTGGGCAATTTTGAAATGTTGCTTAACTAAGTTTATAAAGACAGTCATTTTGACAAATATTTTTCTTTGTCTTCATACAGACAAAAGAAGTTGGTTTACTTGATGCAGACATATATGGACCTTCAATTCCAAAGATGATGAACTTAAAAGGAAACCCAGAATTAACACCAAGTAAGTAGAAATGATTTTTATTTTTTTTCCAGTTTAGGAATTCTGTTCCCATCTGTGCATTTCTAACTCTTGAGTTCATGAAGCTGTGGAGTAGCAACAATGAAAGTTCTAACAGAGTAGCTGACATTAAGATGATTTAATTGTGAAAACAGAAATTTGGAGGGTGTGGGAAGATGTAATTGTGAACGTAAGGGATTCCTTTAATAAGTGACAGATAGGATAAGCTTGAGAGGAAGTGATCCCTCTTAGGTATATGTGTGCATATATACATGTAGAGATAAAAAATAGGTATGACTCTGGTGTTTTGGTATAATGAAGTTTAGTGTTATTTTTTGATTTCTCACTGCATTATGAGGAACATAACATAAAATCTGAACAAACACTGTCTGGTACAGTAATTGTGCAAACCCAGGAAGTTCTGTGTTAAAGATGTGCATTAACAACATACATAGCAATAAGTCAGTCAGCTAAAAAAGTTATTTTTAATAGTATAACAAAAAAAATATTTTAAAGTCTGTTAAAGTCTTCAGTATGAGACTTTGAATGGAAAATGAATCTGTAAAGTAATCCTGGGAGATTCTGAGCAGTTTGATTTTTATTTCTTTTCTCACATGTAGCAGCTGAAAAGGGATTACGGATGCCTGGCGCCATACAGAATAAATCCATGCAGCAATTACAGAATAGAAATTATTATAGTTATGCTCTAATTTAAGTTTTCAGAATTAATTAGGAGTTCTTAATGAGCAGAGAGCCTGTATAAATGGAAGATACTCCATTAATTTAATTTTGCACACTGTAGTACATTGGAAAGTCTGCTAACGTTTAATAGGGTGTCATTCAAAATATTTCAACTAAATGGGCAGGGAAATACCGGTTAGTAGGTTCACAAATGAATTTAATTAGTTAATAGAGGATTATCTATGTTAATATCTAGCTGATATTAACATCAGCTACCACGTACACAGAGAGCAGTGCTTAAAACACAAGTAACTACTTCTATTCTTTCTACTAAAATGTACCTAAAAGCTGTTTTCTGGCTTAGTGGACTGCATAATTCTTTTTTTTCCCTTAAAAAAAATATCTACCATTTACTGGTTGGCAGAGAGTGAAAACTGTTATATTGCCAAGAAAACACTGCCATTTTGCCAGATAATTATAGGATTTCCTCATGTAATTTAAATGGTTATGAAGGTTTTGGTGAGCTTTTATGCTTTATGACTGTTGAGTACTCTCTTAATATTTCAGAACTTTGTTTTCATTTTATGATGTCCTCAGTGTCTTTTATTCCATGATTCATAGAATGGTTTAGGCTGAAAGGGACCTTAAAGATTATCTGATGCCCCCCTCCATGCTGAGGGCAGGGACACTTTCCACTAGACCAGGTTGATCAAGGCCTCATCCAACCTGGCCTTGAGCACCTCTGGGGAGGGGGCATTCATGACCTCCCTTGGGCAGCCTGTTCCAGTGTCTCACCAACCTCACTGTAAAGAATTTCCTCCTAATCTGCAGTCTAAATCTCCTCTCCTCAAGCTGCAGTCCGTTCCCTCTGTGTCCTATCACTACAAGTCCTTATAAAAAGTCGTTTCCTGGCTTTCTTGTAGGCCCCTTCAGGTACTAGAAGGCTGCTCTAAGGTCTCCCTGGAGCTGCCTTCTCTCCAGGCTGAACAGATCCAACTCTTGCAGGGGAAGGGAAGGGAGGGGGAGGTTCTCCAGTCCTCTGATCATCTTTGTGGCCCCCCTCTGGACCTGCTCCAGCAGTTCCATGTCTCTCATATGCTGGGGGCACCAGAACTGGATGCAGTACTCCTAGTGGGGTCTTACAAGAGCAGAGTAGAGAAGCAGCATCACCTCCCTCATCCTGCTGGTCACAATGATAAAATAGTATATGGTCACTAACTTAACATAGTGTATTCAAAAGATAGTAACAGACATGTGTTTTTAAAATTTTCTGATTTCTGAGAGAAAACCAGCAGTAGTTGTGTTTGGCCCTATTGAGTCTAATGATATTACAGGAGCTATAGAACTGAAATTACTGATAAAATTCTAAAGTCAGAAATGGACACTTGCTTTTTTTCCCTGGGACACGTTTATGTGTCTTCTACTCATCAGACTGTGATAGCAGAATCTCGTAACAAAAAAGTTCATTTAAAATAGAATCTGTTTTGACTGTTGGAAGATCTCTCCTGCAAGTAGCTGTATCAAGGCATTGTGGTACAACCTTTAAAGGGTTATAAACAGGAATTTTAAAGTGAAGTAGTTAAATAGAGAAAATGTCTCATAGATAAGCTAATTATTGAGGTAAAGGTGAAGTAATTGCTTGATCGTTCATAATGGTTTAATTTTAAAGGCACAGCTTGTATTCTCAAAGTTGTCTTTATCATGCTTTACCCATGGAACCACATCACAGTTAATTTAAATAAAAACTAAATTTGCTGTTGCTATGCTTCTTAATTCTTGAACAAGTTTTTAGGTTGTTTATAGCCTATGATGTGCTTTACTGATACTATTTTGAAAGAAGACTGAAGCGAAACCCTGTGTTTTATTTTGGTTATATCTTATCCCAGGGTTGTTTTTATTTTTTTTTTTTTTTTAGTTCCATGTGTCTTACATGTGACAAAATAATAATTCAGAATACTGTAATTAGCTATGACTATATGTTGCAGGCTCCAGTTCTGGGCCCCTCAGTTTAGGAAAGATGTTGAATTGCTGGAGCATGTGCAGAGAAGGGCAACGAGGCTGGGGAGAGGCCTTGAGCACAAGCCCTGTGAGGAGAGGCTGAGGGAGCTGGGGGTGTTTAGCCTGGAGAAGAGGAGGCTCAGGGGAGACCTCATTGCTGTCTACAACTACCTGAGGGGAGGTTGTAGCCAGGAGGGGGTTGGTCTTTTCTCCCAGGCAACCAGCACCAGAACAAGAGGACACAGTCTCAAGCTGCGCCAGAGGAGGTTTAGGCTGGAGGTGAGGAGAAAGTTCTTCACAGAGAGAGTGGTTGGCCATTGGAATGTGCTGCCCAGGGAGGTGGTGGAGTCACCAGCCCTGGAGGTGTTCAAGAGGGGATTGGACGTGGCACTTGGTGCCATGGTTTAGATAGTCATGAGGTTTAGGGTGACAGGTTGGACTCGATGATCTTTGAGGTCTCTTCCAGCCTTCTTGATTCTATGATTCTATTCTATGATTCTCTTTCATATGTGATAGTTAACAATAAAGTATTCCTCTCATTTTCAACTATCTTATTCTGGACCTTGACAGTTGTCCTCAAGCCTGTAACAATTAACTTCAATCGGGATTAATTCAGCTATTGTTTTGTGGAAAAATGATGATGACCATTACTTGGATGGGAAAGGAGATGGAGGTATCCTGGTTTCAGCTGAAACAGAGTTAATTTCCTTCTTAAGAGCTGGTACAGTGCTGGTCTTGATTTCTTGTGTTTTAGTTGTAGCTAAGCAGGACTACTACTTAGTCAAGGGATTTTCAGTTTCCTGTGCTCTGCTAGTGAACAGATGCAGAAGAATCTGGGAGGGATCACAGCTAGGACAGCTGACCCAAACTAGCCAAAGGGATATTCCATACCACAGGATGTCATGCCCAGTGTACAAACTGAGAGAGCTGGCTGGGGGTGGCGAATCACTGGGGACTGGCTGAGCATCGGTCAGCAATTGAC
This sequence comes from Indicator indicator, assembly GCF_027791375.1. NCBI lineage: Eukaryota > Metazoa > Chordata > Aves > Piciformes > Indicatoridae > Indicator > Indicator indicator. The sequence goes on from NC_072013.1 coordinate 42,829,564, forward strand.
CTGTGCATCACTTGTTTTTTCTTGGGTATGTTTTCTTTATTTTTTTGGCTATATTTATTGTTGTTGTTATTTCTAAGTTATTAAATTGTTCTTAACTTGCAAGTTTCCCCATCCCAGTGAGGGAGAGGCATCAGTGAGTGGCTGAGTGGTGCTCAGTTTCTGGCTGGGTTAAAACCATGACAGGAGGATACCCAGCTCCTGAAGGAACTATTTATAGGTGTGCAGTTTTAAGGTGCTGTTTAAAAAAAACCCAAAAAACATCTGGACAGTTAATTTATAAAAATTTTACTCTTTATTATACATAAATTCATACTTAGCATTACAAAAAAAGTAAAGGAAATAAATATAAGATGAGAAATGTAGTGTAGTAATTAAAGCCTCTTGCTGAGAGCAGCCCTTTTTGGATAAATGGCAAATCAATTTTTGCTAAAGGCTATTGCAATAGAAATTACTGAAACCTGTAACCTGAAAAAATATATTTCAAGTACTTGAAAAGGGAAGTGTGTTGGTCTTAATGTTGTTGATCTTGCAGTGTGGTAATTCAAAATGCTTTGATATGGATTACGGCTAGCAAATATTCATTATATTATAAAGTTTACTCTTAGAGATACAAATAGCTTCTTTGGTTCAGCTTTTAAATTGCAAGATGGTTTTGTTCTAGTGACATGATAGATACACATTTCATTGTATATACATAAACAGAAAAGGAATTATGCTTTTTTTTTTTTGTTTGTACTCTGAGCGCATTTACCTTTTTGTTTATTTCAGAAGAATAAATGTTTCCATTCCTCTTCTCTGCTAGAAGTAAAATTGAAGAACTGCCACCAAATCTGAATTTTCTGACTGTTTATATTGCAACTTCACTTCCATAGTTCTTTCTCTGCAGGTTTCTTGCTGTATTTTCCCTCTTCCCTTCCCCTTCTCTACAGTACAATGGAGTGCTTTTCAGAATAAAGAAGTGGATCAGAATACATCAAAAATAGAAAAAAAATGTGATTTAATCCTGTTCCTGTAGGGACCAGAGGATAAGAGTGGCAGCAAGTTTAATAGCTAGCATCTCTTTGCTTTGCCTTAGTTGGTAGTCATAATCTTGTAAAGTCCATAGAACATCACTTTACACAGGGTGAAATTTGAATAAAATCACAGAAGGATGTTTGAGGGAATTAACATGAAATGCAAAAGGAATATTTGATAGACACAGAGACACTTTTTTTTAAAAAAGTCAAGTGGAGAGTCAAAAAGTTTGCTGAATGTCATCTGTGTCATCAGTGTCCAGGTGCCTGTTTTTGTTTTGCTTTGTTTTTTTACAAAAAAATTTACACACAATCCTTGAAATAGTGTGTTTTTTTCTATGCCATTTAATCTACATTTCTTTTTTTGGGGGGAGTCTTGATTACAGTATTGAACCCAAAAAGGCTTAATTGATTTAAATGTGTTGAGTTCCTTAGCTTTGCCTTGGAAGCAATGAAAGTCCCTAGTTAGCTGGAATGCTTTTTGAAGATGGGTCTTGAATGGAAGGTATTAGTAGGGAATGTCTGGCTCTCGGGTTCCTGCTTCTCCTTGTTCTGCGTTACTCTTGTCTGTCACACTCTTATGTGACTGACTTGGTCAGTTCCCCTCTCACAGAAGTTTCAAGTACAGTGAGCCTTCCAGGGGTTTTGTGTGTCAGGACGGAAGTCTTGAACTGGATGTTGTCTGTTTCATTCCTCCTGGGTATAGTGAACTAAGAGAACCCACCCACATTGGTTTAATAAAGCTTCTGATCCACTATAAATAAATTTTTTTGGCTCCATGTGGGGATTTTCAAAATTTGGGTTATATTAGCAGTTGTGAGGAAGACACTTGTGATGGGAGGTGATGGCAAGATACTTAAAACGAGTCCCGTGTTACTATTCTAAACTTAACAAGTCAGCAAATGCTTTAAAATGTACCAAAAATATGACTAAGTCACTCTGCTGTTTTCTTGTGCCAGGATATGCTTTTTTGCTTTTAGGTAGGACATTTTGCTTTCAGCTGTAAAATAGTTCCTTTAATGAAAAAGCTTTTGCAGAGCTTTGTTTCCTCTGCAGTCTGTTAGGAGGAAGGAAAAATGTAGCCTAACTAAATAGGAGAAACAAATCTTTTGGAAAAAGCTGCATGTCGTTCTGCATTTGTCTGTTAAAGTTGAACTGTGAGCACTGAATAATGCTCTTTGAGTCTCTTTGGTAGTTTGCCTTGGTTTAAGTATTTGTGATGTTTTCATGGTTAGATAACACTGTTAGTGCAGGGTGTAATGGGAAATCACTGCCTTCCTTGTGTGGAGCTCTTCAAGCTTAAAATTGCAGCATTTCTGGGGCAACCCTGCACATAAACTTATAACACAGTGTGAAATCAAGCTTGAAGTCTCAATTAGTCTGTCACTTGCCATAGAATATTCTGGGCCTTCTGGCATAAGCAGTTAGAACACTGATTACAATTAGAACAACAATTTAAAATTTGTGACTCTAACTTTTTTTTGGTGACAGAATCCTTTCACTCTGGCATAAGTTGATGACTGTTTTATTGTGAGATACCCTGAGGTCCCATTGCTATTTGTCCCCCTCCCCACTGCTGCATTACTTTTCCCTTTACTGCATTGTGGGTGGAACTTGCTTGCCTTTGCTTAGGAAAGTAGTACTGCTTTAAATGTGCTGAAGTGTGATGTCTGGCACCCAGCTGCCCTGTCAGAAGGTATGGCTCTCTCCTGTGCCCTCTGTCAAATCTGCTAGGGCATCCAGAGTGGTAGGAGACATCTGTATTTACACAAGTAAAGCCCAACTTGTTACTCTTACTGTCCTATGTCTCCTTCCTCTTCCTTCCTCATCCTGTTGCTGGAAATCCTGTATAGTCTGAAGCTTTTGTGTCCCTGATTATAGCCTGGATCCTCCCATTACAAAACATTGATCATGGGAAGTGACTTCCAATATAAACAGCAAGTAAATTCCTCTTGCGAGAGGAAGTGTTGTGTGTTGGATTTTTGAAGCTCTGTGGGTAGGCATTAGATAACAGAGAAGGCAATGTTGACAATACTCTGAAAGCAGTGAGGAGATAGAGATGTTACTGAGATGTCATTAAGCTGAATCTTTACATGTTTTGTATTAGAAAATCTTCATGAGACCCAGGCTGAAGGAGGAGGAATGCCTGTTGCTTTTGAGGAGACAAGGGTGATTGCCACAGCCCACTGAAGCATTTTAGGTCTGAGATAGTCTTAGGAATACTTTTCGCAGTAGGCGAACGGTGGGATGCTCTGCAGTATTTTGTATTAGAGAATATGCAGAACATTATAGCCAGAATATGCAGCAGGTTGTGAATTGTTCTTGTGCATTGCATATATTTGATTAAATCCTGCTGCTTGGAGCTGTTTATAGTCCTTGTTGTTAACCAAAGGCAATAAGATCCAGTTTTCAGAAAATGAAACTCTACTGTTGAGAAATAAAGAGTGTACATGTTTTAAAAACAGAGAGGCGCCTTTGGCTACTCTGTAGGTTAGTGTTTGTGTACTTGCAGCAGCTTTCCTATTTAATCCACTGAGGTGAAGGAGGAGGGAGATTTCTGAAGGTGTGCCTGTACTCTGAGAGTAGTGTGTCTGAGTGGCCTCTGTGCAGAAGAAACTGTTCCTGCAGGAAGTGCATGTTGGGATGTTAGCCTCTGAATATTTGACTGACATATTGTGAAACACTTAAATTGAACTGAGAAGTGGCATAGTGTTTAGGTAAATGCATCTTTGCTATTCTTCCCACTTTCCAGTCCCTGAACAGTCAGATTTGCCTTCTTTTTTTGTTTTGTTTTCCTTTTCCTTAGAATCATTCCTGTTTCAGGGTAAAAATGAAGCCAACCTTGAACCTGCAGTGGTGCATGCTGTTGATACTTTCCCCCCCCGCCCCATTTCTCTTTTTTAAAACCCTCTGGTAGGTAAATATGTAGTCATCCTTTTTGTCAAGATTTCTGACAGTATTATAACTTGTGGCGGTATTGTTTGCAAGGACAACAAAGCAGTGCCTAGAGATGGCTTTAGGCTGAAGTTCAGATGTCATCAGCCTCTTCATAACAAAGTTAATATTACTGCAGTGAGGAGAAGTAAGACTGTGATTCTTAGAAATGCTTGTAGACAATATAATACCATCCAAAACAAGCCCTGACTAAATGCTGGAAAGAGCTGTGCAAGTAAAGAGATGTTGTCTTAACACTGCTGCAATGCATCAGTCCAAGCCCATCTCTTTCTCAATAGCAGTGCCATGCTCACTCCTGAGCTCAGTAGTTGTACAAGTGATTAGTTTAGTTTGCTGTTTTGTTCTTTTTGATTTACAAACTAAAGCATCCAATTTGTTTTCATGCTCTTGTATGACCACCACCTGGAATACTGTATCCAGTTCTTGTGCCCGCAGCATAAGAGGGACATGAACTGCTGGAGCATGGCCAAAGGAGGGCCACAAAGATGAGTAGAAGGCTGGAACACCTCCTTTATGGGCACAGGCTGTGAAAGTTGGGTCTGTTCAGCCTGGAGAGAAGGTGGCTCTGGGGAGATGTGTTGGTGTGAGCTGAAATTCCCCCCCCACCAACAATAACCAGGCTAGCTCAGTCTGGAAGCAAATGAAAAGCTGTATTTACAAGCAGAGTCTAAAATCTACAATTAAATGCAATGAATATGTACAAATATACAAAATTCACAACATTCACAAATATATACAATCAACAGAAAAAGCACAACCGATCTCCCTTTGCTTCCCCCCAAGGGGACCCTCCCAAAGGGGCCTCCCTCTCCCAGGAGCTTCCCCCCCAGACCCCCCTGGACAGAGAAGCAGAGTTAGTTAAGCAGAAAGTTGTTAACTTAGCTGCCAAGGTCAGTGTGTTATCTTCAGCCAGAAGAGAAGAAGAAACAGCAGCCAGACAGCCCAGCAACTGCCCCCACTGCCGAACGCAGAATGTGCCGAATGCCTACTTTGTTTTGGGTAATAGTTCTTAAACATTTCTCTCTATCCAATGGAAGTGTTTAGAACAATCGTTATTTTGCTTTCTTACACCCAATAGTGACTTATTTACATTCTTTCACTTTCTCTGTTCTGAACTTTGCAAGGAAAAATTAAAAAGACAGTTTCAAACCATCACAGTCCACCCCTTCTAAACAATTCCATTGGCTGCTACTATCATTTATCTAATCTAAAATAATATCTACAACAATAGGTGAATAAAGACCATAGTCTGTTCCGGCTATCTCAGATGTAGATGATTCAAAAGAGTCAAATCACAGGAAAAACAGCAAACAGCTTGTTTCCTCACAGATGGAGCGAAGGAAGGAACAGGGACTCTCAGGTGACTCAGGGCTCTCAGGGTTCGTGCACCGTAGATCTCATGAACTCTCCTCTTGGGCGCAATGCTGTATCTGCGCAACACTCTGAATTTAACCTCTCTCAGCCAAAGTTAGATTTCTTTGTGGAATACACTGAATTTCACCATTTTCTTGCATCACCCAATAGGTGTGACCAGGACCTTCAGCAGAAACCACCCCTCGGACAGGTTTGGCCTCTCCTGAAGGAGAAAATACCCAAACAGTTTTGCCTAACAGATTCTTTTATCTTATAACAGGAACTCTATCACCTTCTTCCTTTCGCAACAAATCTGATTGGGCAGGTCCAGCTCGATTCACTGAACCTCTACTATTCACCAACCAGGTTGCTTGTGCTAAATGTTTCTCCCAGTTTTTCAAAGATCCACCCCCCATGGCTTTGAGAGTGGTTTTCAGCAAACCGTTGTAGCGTTCGATCTTCCCTGCAGCTGGTGCATAGTAGGGAATGTGGAATATCCACTCGATGCCGTGCTCTTTGGCCCAGTTTTTTACAAGATTGTTCTTGAAATGAGTTCCATTGTCCGACTCAATCCTCTCTGGAGTTCCGTGTCTCCACAGGATTTGTCTTTCCAGACCAAGAATGGTGTTACGTGCAGTTGCATGAGGAACTGGATAAGTTTCCAGCCATCCAGTGCTCGCCTCTACCATAGTCAGCCCATACTGCTTACCAGATGGAGAACGAGGTAGAGTGATGTAGTCAATCTGCCAGGCTTCACCATACTTGTACTTGGACCATCGGTCACCGTACCACAAGGGCTTGATCCGCTTTGCCTGCTTAATAGCAGCACAAATGTCACAGTCATGGATGACTTGTGTGATAGCATCCATGGAAATGTCAATGGATCTGTCACGAGCCCATCGGTAGGTTGCATCTCTGCCTTGATGTCCTGACGAGTCATGGGCCCACCTAGCTAAGAACAGCTCACCTCGGTGTTTCCAGTCAAGATCAGGATCAGGATCAGAGTTTGTGTCCACCTGGGAAACTCTTGCAGCTAGATCTGCCTGATGGTTGTGTTGTTGTTCCTCAGTAGCTTTGCTCTTAGGAATGTGAGCATCGATGTGTCTCACTCTCACTGGGATTCTCTCAATGCGAGCAGCAATGTCTTGCCACAGATCTGCAGCCCAGATTGGCTTTCCTTTCCTCTGCCAGCCATTCTTCTTCCAGTCTTTCAGCCAACCCCACAAGGCATTGGCTACCATCCACGAGTCGGTGTAGAGATAAAGCTTTGGCCATCTCTCACGTTCAGCTATGTTAAGAGCTAGCTGGACAGCTTTTACCTCTGCGAATTGACTGGATTCTCCTTCTCCATCTCTCGCTTCTGCAACTCTGCGCGTTGGGCTCCACACTGCAGATTTCCATCTCCGCTTGTTCCCAACAAGACGACAGGAACCATCTGTGAACAAAGCATATCTCTTTTCATCATCAGACAGATCACTGTAAGGAGGAGCTTCCTCAGCACGAGTTACTCTCTCCTCTGGAGGTTTTGCACAGCTTGTGCCTTCTGGCCAGTTTGTGATCACCTCCACCAAACCAGGCCTTTCGAGATTTCCCATTCGAGCTCTCTGTGTTATCAGAGCCATCCACTTAGACCAGGTAGCATCTGTTGCATGATGTGGTGAAGAACCTTTGCCTTTGAACATCCAATTCAGAACTGGCAATCTAGGAGCTAGAAGAAGTTGTGACTCAGTTCCGATCACTTCAGAAGCAGCTTTCACTCCTTCATAAGCAGCTAAAATCTCTTTCTCTGTTGGAGTGTAGTTTGCCTCTGAGCCTCTGTAGCCACGACCCCAGAAACCAAGAGGACGTCCTCGTGTCTCCCCTGGAGCTCTTTGCCATAAGCACCAGGTTGGACCATTGTCACTCGCGGCTGTGTACAGAATGTTCTTAATGTCTGGACCAGTTCGGACAGGTCCCAGACCCATCGCTTGGACTACCTCTCGCTTGATCTGGTCAAAGGCTGCTTGTTGCTCAGGACCCCATTGGAAACTGTTTCTCTTTCGAGTCACATCATAGAGAGGTTTCACAATCTGACTGTATCCAGGAATGTGCAGTCTCCAAAATCCCACTATGCCTAAGAAACGCAGAGTTTCTTTCTTGTTGATGGGATTTGCCATGGTGGAGACTCTGTTTATCACATCCATTGGGATGTGACGGCGACCGTCTTGCCACCGCACTCCCAGAAACTGGATTTCTCTGGCAGGTCCTTTCACCTTGTCTCGCTTGATAGCGAAACCAGCTTGCAAGAGAATGTCAAGGATTTTATTACCTTTCTCGAAGACTTCTTCAGCAGTCTCACCCCAGACGATGATGTCATCGATGAACTGAATGTGTTCTGGAGCTCCACCTTTCTCCAAAGCATCATGGATCACTGCATGGCAGATGGTTGAACTGTGAATCCACCTCTGGGGCAAACGATTGAATGTGTACTGAATGCCTCTCCAGGTGAAAGCAAACTGAGGCCTGCATTCCTCTGCTATGGGAATAGAGAAGAAAGCATTAGCAATGTCTATGGTAGCATACCATTTGGCCTGCTTGGATTCCAGCTCATATTGGAGTTCCATCATGTCTGGTACAGCTGCACTCATGGGTGGAGTTACTTCATTCAAGGCACGGAAATCAACTGTCAGACGCCACTCTCCATTCTGCTTTCTCACAGGCCAGATTGGACTGTTGAAAGGTGAATGAGTTTTGCTGATGACCTTCTGACTCTCCAACTGACGAATCAAGTTTTGAATGGGCACCAAAGAGTCACGGTTGGTTCTGTATTGTCTGTGATGCACAGTTTGAGAAGCAACCGGCAGCTTTACATCCTCTATCTCATGTTGTCCCACAACTGCAGATTCATCTGAAAGCTCAGGTCTAATGCACAACTTCAATTTTCCTCCATCAATTTCTACAGTTGCTATTCCAAAAGCCCATTTGTAACCCTTAGGGTCTTTAAAACACCCTTCTCTCAGAAAGTCAATTCCCAAAATACAAGGTGCATTAGGACCTGTTACAATAGTATGTTTCTTCCACTGCTTCCCAGTTAAACTTATATCAACCTCTATCTTAAACAACTCTTGAGATCCACCAGTGACTCCCTGAATAGTTATAGATTCTCCCCCTTGATAATTTGATGGTATTATGGTGCACTGAGCTCCTGTGTCAACCAAGGCCCTGTACTTCTGAAATTTTGAAGTGCCAGGCCACTGGATGTACACATCCCAATAGATTCTGTTACCTCCATTCTCCCTTACCTCCCCCTGGCGGAAGGCAGGGCACCCCTAATGGTGGGGATTACCTCCACATGTACAGCTGGCACAACGTCCAGCATCAGAATTAGGATCACTGTTGGAGCTATCAGAGTTGTTCTGGGAAACTGAGGAAGCGACAGCTACCCTCCTGGTATTGCTACCTCGGGATCTGCCCCTCTGCAGCTCCCGTAACCTCTTGAAAAGATCAGAAGTTGGTTGACCATCCCATCTGTTCATGTTCTCACCAAACTGATCACGCAGAGTTATCCAGATACTGCCACGTGATTGCCTCTGCTGTCTGTTTTGGTTTGGCCTGTTTTGGAATGGCCTTCTTGGAGCACGTCTGTTCCTAACAGCTGAAACTTGTATCCATCTGGAGGAAGAGGAATTAGAATCATCCCCCTTCATCAAGTTGGATATGGAGGTTTTAAGTTCCTCCTTCAGCTCTTTCATGCAATTCTTCATTTCTCCAGACAAAGTTTCAATGGCTGAAACCAAAGAAGTACGTGCAAGACTATCCTCCAATTGCCTCATTTGGTCAGTGAAATGGCCAACAGTAGGAGGTGCTCCACCATAATTTCTTGCCACAATCCTGCTTGCCAGAATAGTAGCATAATTAGGAGGAGCAAGCTTAATGAGCTTTTTGGCAAGGCCTGTTCCAACAGGAATTTCATCAGGATTCAGAGTCTTATGATCTCCATACATTACTTCTCTCACAGCAAACTCTCTCAGACGCTTGATTCCCTCAGCTATTGTGGTCCAAGGCTTAGGGTTCCATGGTAAATCATCTCTGCTGGGGTACCTCAGCGAGACTGCCAGTAGGAGGCGTGCCCACAGAGAAACTTTACCAATGCACTTGCCTAGATGCCTGTCTGTGCCTGTATCCTTTGAGAGCATCCCCAACTGAGAGGCCGACTTGTCACCTACCACCAATGCTGGGGCTCCCATATCAAAACACCTGGCTAGCCAAGACAGGACTGGCTCATTATCTCCTCTGATGTAATCCTTCCTCACATGTCTAATTTCCTGTCTGGGTGCATTAGCTGACTGTATGTCATCCTCATCATCATCATCATCATCATCATCCTCCTGAGGTCGCTGTCCCCATAATCCTATTTTAATCCTCCGTTGAATTTCCTTGAGTTCAGAGGCACTACCAGCAGTTGCTAATCTACTAGGGTCTACATCCTGACCTACATCTCCATCATCCATGTGGGGTCTCAAGAGGTCTACCAGAGTTTTAAGGCTAACCCTCTCTTCCTCATCAGAAGGATCTTTCTTAACAGAGGGACCCTGAGTAGAAGGACCCTCATCTCCATCTGCACCATCTCCTGCAGCATCTGCATCTCCTTTACGCTTTCTGGTTACAGTGGCCACCAAATTTACTGGCTTGGTTTTCACATTCACAGCAGAGTTGGAAGAGCAAGTAGCCTTATGTCTTTCTTGACACAGTGCTATCAGTAGCCATATGATTATTCCAAGAAGCAACAAAATTAAGATTAAGGCTAGTACAAGATATCTAGGGTACCACTGGTTCCAAGGACCCTCTGTAGTTGTAAGAGGAGTAACAAACTCATATGTGTCTGCTAGCAGATCCATAGTTGAGTTACCATAGCTTCTTAGCCCAATAAGTCCACAACAGAATTCACCAACATTCAGTAGCTTGTTCTTAACCCAAAGAAATGACTTATATGCCACATATCTCACAATCTTGTCTATCATGCAAGAAATGGCCCATCTGTAAACAATCACACTGATAATAGATGAAATAGAATGACTCAGAATCCAAAACAGCTTCATTTTGCTTCCTAATCTGAGCAGAAATAAATCACAAGCAATCGAGCCCCGAGTTGGAGCGCCAAAAAATAAAAAGTGTGTTGGTGTGAGCTGAAATTCCCCCCCCACCAACAATAACCAGGCTAGCTCAGTCTGGAAGCAAATGAAAAGCTGTATTTACAAGCAGAGTCTAAAATCTACAATTAAATGCAATGAATATGTACAAATATACAAAATTCACGACATTCACAAATATATACAATCAACAGAAAAAGCACAATCGATCTCCCTTTGCTTCCCCCCAAGGGGACCCTCCCAAAGGGGCCTCCCTCTCCCAGGAGCTTCCCCCCCAGACCCCCCTGGACAGAGAAGCAGAGTTAGTTAAGCAGAAAGTTGTTAACTTAGCTGCCAAGGTCAGTGTGTTATCTTCAGCCACAAGAGAAGAAGAAACAGCAGCCAGACAGCCCAGCAACTGCCCCCACTGCCGAACGCAGAATGTGCCGAATGCCTACTTTGTTTTGGGTAATAGTTCTTAAACATTTCTCTCTATCCAATGGAAGTGTTTAGAACAATCGTTATTTTGCTTTCTTACACCCAATAGTGACTTATTTACATTCTTTCACTTTCTCTGTTCTGAACTTTGCAAGGAAAAATTAAAAAGACAGTTTCAAACCATCACAGGAGACCTTAGAGCAGCCTTCCAGTACCTGAAAGGGGCCTTCCGGGAAAGCCGGGAAGGGACTTCTGAGAAGGGCTTGTGGTAGGACAAGAGGAAATGGATTCAAGCTTGAGGAGGGCACATTTAGAGTGGATATTAGGAAGAAATTCTTCCTGTTAAGGGTGGTGAGACACTGGAACAGGTTACCCAGGGAGGTCATGGATGCCCCTTCCCTGGAGGTGTTCAAGGCCAGGTTGGATGAGGCCTTGAGCGACCTTAGTCTGGTGGAAGGTGTCCCTGCCTGGGAGTTGACACCAGATAATCTTTAAGATCCCTTCCAACTTAAACCATTCTATGAATCTGTGATTATTTCTACAGAATTACATGACTTGGATGTCCACTTACTTGATTGCTTGAAAGCTTTCATCCATAGAGTTAGCTGTTTAATTTGCATGCTCTTGGGTTTTATTTTTCTGAATTTGGAGTTTGGCTTTGAATGTACTGCATTGTGTTCACATCGGTTTTTATTTTACTGTCTACATGCTTGTATTACTTTGGGTGTATTAAAGTTTTCTGTCAAAACGTGGTTTGTTTTTTTTTATTGCTTAAAGTATTCTTTCTGATTTCTGCTTATTCCTACCTGTGCATGCTGGTAAAATAAACCAGCTAGACCAAATAAAACTAGTTTTGTTTTTGTGTGTGTGCTTACCATTTTGAGGTAAGGTGTGAATTTAGATGGCAGGGACTCTAAAAGGAGTTTTTGGCTTTTGTGAGGTTTTGTTTTGAATGTGCTCTCTTTTTTTGCTTTGTTTTGTTTATGTTCTGCTTGCTTGCCCCTTTCCCAGAAGAACAATTACATTCTTTCCCCCTCTTTTTTTTCTGTGACACTGGAAAGCACAGGAATACGGAGCATGACAAGGACATTACCTCTGCAATGTTCAAATAAGCATCTTTTGTTGCTACAGAAATTTTAGAAGTCCTGCAGATCTTCTGCCAGTCTAAAGAAATCCAGGACTTCTTACCTGGAATTGTTGACAGCAGACAGGTGGCTTTGGAATCATAGAATCACTAAGGCTGGAAAAGACCTTTAAGATCATTCAGTCCAACCGTAACCTAACTACCATGACCTCTAAACCGTGTCCTGAAGTACCACATCTACAGCTTCTTGAACACCTCCAGGGATGGTGACTCCATCACCTCCATGAGCAGCCTGTTCCAACACCTCACCACTCTCTCAGTAAAGAAGTTTTTCCTAATGTCCAATCTAAACCTCCCCTGGTACAACTTAAACACATTTCCTCTCATCCTATCGCTAGTTACTTGGGAGAAGAGACCAACAGCAGCCTCACTACAACCTCCAGGTAGTGGTGGAGAGCAATAAGATCTCTCCTTAGCCTCTTCTCCAGAGTAAACAACCCCAGATTCCTAAGCCACTCCTCGTATGAAGCCACTCCTCGTATGATGCCCTCCAAATCCCACACCAGCCTTGTTGCTCTTCTTTGGACATGCTCCAGGGTCTTTTCTATGCTGTGGCACCTAGAACTGAACACACGACTCAAGCTGTGGCCTCACCAGGGCTGAGCACAGGGGAGCAATCACTTCCCTACCCCTGATAGATACACTGAGTCACAGAATTAACCGGGTTGGAAAAGACCTTCAAGATCATCAGGTCCAACCTATCACCCAACACCATCTAATCAACTAAACCATGGCACTAAGTGCCTCATCCAGGCTTATTTTAAACACTCCTAGGGATGGTGACTCCACCACCTCCCTGGGCAGCCCATTCCAATGGCCAATCTCTCTTTCTGTGAGGAATTTCTTCCTAACATCCAGCCTAAACCTCACCTGGTGCAGCTTGAGACTGTGTCCTCTTGTTCTGGTGCTGGTTGCCTGGGAGAAGAGACCAACCCCCACCTGGCTACAATCTCCCTTCAGGTAGTTGTAGACAGCAATGAGGTCTCCCCTGAGCCTTCTCTTCTCCAGGCTAAACATCCCCAGCTCCCTCAGCCACTCCTCATAGGGCTTGTTTTGATCCAAGCCAGAATGCTGTTGTACTTCTAGGGAGCCAAAGCAGACTTAATACAAGGGGAAGAATTCCCCCAAACAAAAGACTAGTGAATAGCATGTTTTGAAAAAAAATTACAAAAAATGACGACAACAAGAAGCCAAACCAACCAAACAAAACCCCCTATATTTAAAATCCCATCATGTTACAAAACTTTGTTATTTTTTTCTGATAGAAATGACTCAACATTTAGCAAATTGGTGGAGTCACTGTCCCTGGTGGTATTAAAAAAAAAATTGGATGTGGCACTTGGAGCCATGGTTTAGTTGTCAGGAAGTGTTAGTTATTAGGTAATAGGTTGGACTTGATGATCTCTGAAGTCTTTTCCAACCTGGTTTATTCTGTGATTTCTGTGAAAATATTGCACAAGTAGAAGGCTGCCTGATGGGGGATATCTGCCTTGCAACATGGGGTTCTCACCCAAATAGATGAAGTCAGTTTCAGCAGCACAGTGATGTTATATTATGGGCAGATGCATTGTTATTCTGGCAAAAGATGGGTGGTATCAATATAATGTCAAAGCCTAAGAAAAAGTGGGGCTAGGTTCTTGGGTATTATAGATAAATGTGTGTATAGAAATTATGAGGGAGGAAAATAGACAAATATTTTTACCAGAAAAGGAAAACTGCTTTTAGAAGAAAATAAAAACAATTGTGTGTGCTTATTTCTTTAAAAAAGAAACTAAAAACAGTACCCAAAAACAGCTTCCCCCCAAAAAACTCCTTGTTTGCTTCTGTTTTAGAAAATCTTATGAGGCCCCTTAAGAACTATGGAATCTCATGGTGAGCATATGTTTTAATTTAAATCAAGCTCCTTTACAGATGTACTTGGTACTGTGCTGGAAAGCTGACGTTTTGGCTGTGTCGTTTCAGCATGTCTATGGGTTTCTTAATAGAAGAGACTGCACCAGTGGTGTGGAGAGGACTCATGGTGATGTCAGCTGTTGAGAAATTGTTGAGACAGGTAAGGACTTAGGTGCATGTTTGTGTTTCAAACTAATTGGTTATTTTAAAACGAGTTTAACTGATACACAAGTGTCCATGACATTACTTCATGTGTTAGTGGTGAATGTCTTTGTATCTTGGTCTTCTTACAGTCTTAAGACTTTAATCTTAGCTTCAGGTAAACGGTAAAGTTGTCACATTTATATTTACCTGTCCCCTTGAAATACAGCTGTTGTTTCATGCATTTGATGAGTGAATCACCCCAATTTGCCTTCCTTCTCCTTCCTCTTTATGATTCTTTATGCGATTGTTTAAAAAAAAAAAAAAAGGGTTGTTTTCAAGTTGCCTAAGGATTTGCATATACATATCTACAACTGTATTCCCTTATGTGCTTGTTAATTCCCCATCACTAAGGATTCCTGGATGGCGTTTGACATGTGACAGGTACATGAAGATCATTAGGTACCATCTCTGTGTAATTCATTAGATTGTTAGTTAATAAATTTCCTGGCATATGGAAGCAGAGTGTTTTTTTTTATTCTTCATAGATTTATTTCTCTCACCCTCCCTTTTATTGTGAATAGATCTCTGAAGTGCTGATGAGACAAATAGCTGAAAAAAATGGATTAAGGTTGTATGTTTATACTTTGAAGTGACCTAGATTGTTCATGGCTGACATCCATTCTAGGAATTTAATATACACAGCTTGGAGATCACTAGGCTTCTGTTTGTCTTTAGTCAATAACTCTAAATCTTGTGCTCCCTTAAAGACTGAGAAGAATACTTTTTTTTTCCTTTCCCCCCTAGCCTTTGTGTATTTTCCCCAAATTCACCTCTACCACAACGTATAAAGCAGTGGCCATTGCTGTCCTGCTCATAAAAGTTGTATGTCTACCAAAATATCAATAACAACATCTTTGTCTAGGTTTGACCTTTAAAAATAAGGAATAAGCCAATAACTGTGGAAGGCTGTTCTGACCTCTTTGTGTGTGGCATTGTGTGGGCTAGGGTGACAGACTAGAGCCTAAAACCTGGAAGGTAAAGCTGAAGTTAGCACCTGCTGTGTTGGCGGATTCCACACTGGCAGACCAAAGGCCGACAGGCACTCCAGTGCTGTCACTTCAATGGGTAGCATCCCCAGGTGGGAAGTGTGTGCCAGCAGCCTTGTGGAGGGTGTCTGTGGTGCCATATAATGAGCTTGTTGCTCCCTAGCAACCAATGAAGCAGTTTCATGCTGGCTGATCATGCTGTAGAGTGAGATGAAGTCTGTTAATGCTAGGGACATCAGTGATTTTCCTGACAGTGGACCCTAAATTCTGAAAGAGGAAGGCTTTACAGCTAAATTTCTTCTCCCTGCAAGCATTTTGCTTCTACATTGATGACCAGGGTAGTAAATCTGTGCTGGAAAAGTTGTTTGTGTCTCCAAAGAAGGAAGCTTGCAGTCCACGAGGAGAAACAGTAGGTTCTATCTAATATACAGATGTTTTTCAGTGAATAACTAATAAATTTTGGAGACTAACACATGGTATTTTGGTTTTAAAAACTGCAATCTCCTTAGAGATCATCTACTCCAACCTCCCACCATGGGCAGGGATGTCTCTCAACTAAGACTCAGCTGCTCGAGGCCTCATCCAATCTGGCCTTGAACACCCCCAGCGAGGAGGCAGACACAACCTCCCTGGGCAACCTATCCCAGGGTCTCACCACCCTTGTACTGAAGAATTTCTTCCTAAGATCCAGTCTAAACCTCCTCTCCCTCAGCTTCAAACCATTCCCCCTTGTCCTATTGCTAGACACCCTTATGAAAAGTCCCTCTGCAGCCTTCCTGCTGGATCCCTTCAGGTATTGGAAGGCAGCTCTAGGGTCCCCCCAGAGCCTTCTCTTCTCTAGGCTGAACTCCCCGAGCTCCCTCAGCCATTCCTCATAACAGAGGTGTTGCAGCCCTTGGATCGTTTTTGTGGCCCTCCTCTGGACTTGTTCCAACAGCTCTGTGTCCTTCTTATGCTGGGGACACCAGAACTGGATGCAGTATTCAACACTTGTTTGCTTTTTTGCCATGTGCACAACTGTGGTTTCCAGAATTTTATCATGCTTCAGATACTCTAATGAAGCTTTGAAGGGTCTAGTTTCCAAATTCATTAATGGAGACTTGTTAACCCATTAACTCATAGTTGGTCTGTGCCTGTAATGGGTATTTAAATTGTTGTCTTACACCTGCAACTTAGGTTTCTGGAATTCTTATTTTGGAAAGTCCATTGAATGCTTATTGCACATAACTTCACTCTTTGTCATTTGTGTATATTTGTCCTTCTCTGGTTTTCCTTCTTTGCTGGATGAGTGGCTTTTCAGCACAGTCCAGATTCCAACCTCAGTTTTGTCTCTTCTAAATGGTACTTGCATGTGACAAGGATGTACATCATGTTTCAGATAAAACACCACATTTTAAACCCAAGCTCTCCTTTTGCCACATCTCTAGTCTGAAAAGTTACCTTTGCTCTTGTGTGTTGTATGGTGTCAGACAGGTAGATAGCAGGCAATAATCTTGGAGACTGAAATCAGTGCTCAGTGTTTCTCAGATAATCCGTATCTCATAAGTGGATGATTTTTTTGCAACACATGGTATAATTTTCCTTACACAGAAGGAAATGTGCCTTTTAATACAAAATAGAGTTAACAGTATGCTGTATTATGTACATTACATGTGTATATAGATAGATGTATCAAATTATTATATAAAGAATCATTCTACTGATTCTATAATGTGTCCTACTTTTAATAAAAGTATTGCTCAATAGATAAGAAGGAAAGGGATGATGTTAAGTTACTGAAAGAATGAGAAATGCATAAGGAAATGAATTTTCACCTGTAGTGAAAGTGAATTACAAACAGTACTGGAACATTTGATTCTCTATAAATATATTCATAAATCTTGCAGTTAAATATAGCTCTTGTTTACATGCCTTGAAATTATCCAAAGTTTTCATGTGGCTAGAGAAGTGACTTTTTTGTTCACAAAACTGGATGTACTGTAGGCCAACTTATACTGCAGGGCGGTCTTTTTCTCTTACCTGCGTTTTAGCTCTTCTTCTTTCACCTAACACTTCCTTTGAATCTTGCTTGCCTGTAGGTGAGGCAGAAGAGAGTAGTTCAGGGTTTTTTTTGAGGTTTTTGAAAGGCAAGATATCCTTTCTTTGAAAATAACCCTTAAAGCCCAAGTAAGGAAGTGTTGATATTTCTCCAGTGTCATCTGTAGCACTAGACTTCTTCTGTTCAGTTTTCTCTTGACATATACTTCAGAAGATGCCTTCTCTTTTACATAATCCTGTTCAGCACTTCCTTCTTTGCTCTGTGTTTATCTTGACTCAGTACTATGGTACTTGGTTCAGATCAAACAAGCTACCTCAAAATGCTTTATCTTGGTGTATTTGTTGTGGGAGTGATTTCCGATTAACCTTTAGGCTAAGTACAGTAAAGATAGGAACTATTTGAGAGCTACCTCAAGCCTATACTTGAACAGTAATGTGTCTGAAGAGCTCTGTTGAAATAAGCATCAAGTAGACAGCTAAGAACCTGTCCCATACAGTCTGTACTGAGCAGAGAAGAAAAAAAAAAGTCAGTATGCAGCAGACCAGTCACCTTTTCTGTTAAAGAAAATCAAACAATAAAAGGAGACGATAGCTAAAATACAAGTGCATATTTCAGCATGCAGTGCTCTCCTTGTGTATTTGTCATATCAATAGGTAAAATTACATCACTATCAAAAGCAAATGTTACCCATGCAACATGGATTACAGGTGTCAGCAATTCTGTTAAGTGCAAACAGTATCCTTGGAACTAGCCCAGAAGCCTATCTTTACAAGGCAGGGATCTTTGGTTGATTAACATCCTTAACAGGATTTCTTACCCTTCCATGACATTTTAACCTATGTTTTTGTAGGCTAGTCAGACCTTACATGGCAAGACTCTTGTATTTCTCCCATATTGTGCTCCTCTAATTTTGTGCCTTGGCAGCATCCTTGGCTATGTGGCTATGAAGTAGAGCCTCAGTACTGCTGAATGTATTGTGAGCTCTAAAGGTTCCTTAGATGTACCTGGTAGGGATGAACACATTTGCTCAGAAAACTAAGCTTTTCCTGGAATGGCTCAATTCTAATGAGCCCCCCAATTTACTATTTGTATTTTGTATTTACTATTTGTATTTACAATTTACGATTTGTAATTTTTACTATTATCTAATTGTAATTCCTCCATCTCTTACTGCTTCCTTGAGCACCACTTCAGTGCCTCTGTTTTATCAAAAGTGTGTATTGATAGAAAATCCAAGTTTCACTGGGAGGGATATAACTATAAAGGAAAGAATACACAGGAAAGCTAGCAGAAAGTGAATTACACAAAATTCCTAACGTAGAACAGTTGCACAAGCAAAAGGAAATTGTGACTTGCACTTTGAAGCGTGGGCAGGCATTATTCCCTGTAGCTTTCACGTTTAGAACCCTAAGTTCAGCAGAGGAATTATCAAAATTACTTTATTAGCTCAACCCAAAGCTGAATTCTGTGACTGTGTGAATAGGGCTGTAGTCTGAAGATTCAGTCTTGTCCTTTAAAAAAACTCTAATTCAGTTTATGCAATTATTACAGTTTTAGGTAGTTTTGTAAGTTTGACTAAAGGTGGAGATTTTGTATGCTACTTTCCTTCTGAAGCTGTCATCTACTAAGAGAACTGCTTTGAAATCAGTGCTTGCCAGAGGTAAGGGTGATAGTATTTATATAGTACGGCGTGTATGTGTGAATATACATATATGTACTCACACCTTTTTTTGTAACATAATTTTCTACTGTTTAGTTATGCGTAAGTATTTGTAGATTATCATATGTTATTTGGAATAGGGAAGATGCAGACAGATGGATAAATTGCTTTTGAAATACTGAGCAGACTGTGGGCTGTGAGGTCTGGGGTATTTCAAGATCCTCTGTGAAAAAGCTGCTATAAAAGCAACAGTGGAGGGAATGGAACAGTGAAACTTCATGGTTTAGGATTTCAGATTAGATTAACTTGGAACAGTAGTGGTATTTAATTCTTGGAGAGCAAAGACTATAGAAGCTATATTGTGGGTTTTTTATTCATTGCCTGAAGTGGCTGATAAGGCCACATCTTGAATACTGTGTTCAGTTTTGGGGCCCTTACAAGAAGGACATGGAGGTACTGGAGTGTGTCCAGAGAGGGGCATTGAGGCTGGTTAAGGATCCAGAGCACAAGTCTTCTGAGGAGCAGCTGAGGGAACTGAGATTCACAGAATCACAGAATGTCAGGGGTTGGAAGGGACCTCCAGAGATCATTGGCTCCAACCCCCTGCCAAAGCAGGATCACCTATGGCAGGCCACACAGGAACATGTCCAGGTTGGCTTTGAAAGTCTCCAGAGAAGGAGATTGCACAACCAAGTCTGGAGAAGAAGAGGCTGAGGAGGTTCTAGTGAGAGGTGAGTGTTGGTCTCTTCCCTGTAGTAACAAGCGATGAGGGGAAATGGCCTCAAGTTGCACCAGAGGAGGTTCAGATTGGATATTAGGAAGCTTGTTATAACTGAAAGGGTTATTAAACACTGGAACAGGTTTCCCACAGCAGTGGTTGAATTCATGGAGGATAGTTAGATAATGGTTGGGTTCAATGACCTTAAAGGTCTTTTCCAGCCTAAATGATTCTATGATTCCCATGATCCTGTGGTCTCTAAAGAGAGAAGATTATAGATCTTCATTACTGTTTGTATTTGACATATATTAGTAAATTATTTTGTGCAGTTGCTACTTTTTGAGGAGTGTATATGTAGTTACTGGTATGCTCCTTTCCACAATTCAAATTGGGGAAGTTACTTATGTAGATTTGGGGACAATCTTTCTTGAAACATGCTAAATGCTGCACTTGAGAAGACAAGAAAAGTAGATAAGGTATTGAGAGCAGATGTATTTACACCTGGTAAAACAGCTACCATGCTGCTATTAACTCTTTCACTGTGCACGTTACAGGCAGCAGAGTGTTCTTTGTATGGTGTCTGTAGACATAGTCTGATGCCATTTATCATGTGTTTATATCATGCTGTGTTAAATATCATGAAGTCTTCAGCATATAAATTTTCACAGTTCTGTACAGTCTTATTTGCCTGTGTGTATAAATAGATGTCTTGCAAAGAGAACAATGGAGAAACTAGAGGAAACGGTTCCAAATTAGAAGGAATGATTGGGAAGCAATATGTGACAAGAAGGTTCTCTCAGTAAAGTAGTGATGTACTACATACTAAGCCACCTGCCTGACTGATTAGTATGGTTTACCAAGAACTGTCCTTTGGCTTCTGTTGTGTCCACGTACTGTATTTTGCCTTATGTTTTGGGACCATGGAAATTTCGTTCTATGTGTGTACAGCATTCAGCACTGTCGAGAGTTACTGCTTCTTGAGGGATGTACAGAACTACAAAGACTCATATTTACATTTTCTGAGTTTAACCTTCCTTTAGTGCTTTCTCATATTGAAATAGTAAATTTATTATATACTTTCTTTTCTGATGAGCGCAATTTATTTTCACAGAATCACAGAATGTTAGGGGCTGGAAGGGACATCAGAAGATCATCCAGTCCACCCCCCCACCAGAGCAGGATCACCTAGAGCAGATCACACAGGAACACATCCAGGCAGGTTTTGAAGATCTCTAGAGAAGGAGACTCCACAACCCCCCTGGGCAGCCTGTTCCAGTGTTCTGTCACCCTCACAGTGAAAAAATTTTTCCTCATGTTTACGTGGAACTTTCTGTGCCACAACTCCCACCCATTGCTCCTTGTCCTGTCATTGGGCATCACTGAGCAGAGCCTGGCTTCATCCTCTTGGCACTCACCCTTTACATCTTTATAAACATGAATGAGGTCACCCCTCAGGCTCTTCTTCAAGCTGAAGAGCCCCAGGTCCCTCAGTCTCTCTTCATCAGAAAGATGTTCCACCCCCTTCATCATCTTTGTGACTCTGCACTGGACTCTTTCAAGCAGTTCTGTGTCCTTCCTGAACTGAGGGGCTCAGAACTGGACACAGTACTCCAGCTTCACCAGGGCAGAGTAGAGGGTGAGGAGAACCTCTCTCGACCTACTAACCACAGCCCTTCAAATCCATCCCAGAATGGCATTGGCCTTTTTGGCCACAAGAGCACATTGCTGGCTCATGGGTCAACCTTCCATCCACTAGGACCCCCAGGTGGGTCCCTAGTCCCTGTTTTGTGGCTCAGGTTCCCAGAATATGTGTTACTCAAATATATTCTTCTCTTAGGAATGCCCAAGATCAATGTAAATCTATCACTGTCATTCATCACAACTCATCAGAACCTAGATGTCTTTTGCAGATACATGCACAACTGCTTAACTTCTGATGGTACTTGCTACCTTGTGTATGTATTCTCCAGCAAAGAGCCATCAAGGTGATAAAGGGAATGAAGGATATAATACTTGAAAAGACACTGACAGAACTAAGGGCTTGCTTTTTTTTGTTTTGAGAAGGTTAAAGGGAGACACTGCTGTCTTCAACCACCTAAATGATATGCATAGAGGAGATGAAGATTGGGTGTGTGCACAGTGGTAGCACAAGAGGAAGTGAATGCAGTTTGTAATATATAGTAAGAAATCTGAGCTGTGGAGGGTTGATTAGTTTGGATTTTTTTAAACAGAGAAAGCAATCACACATCTGAACAGGTTGCCTGCACCTATTCTCAAATCTATCCTTTAGAAGGTATTCAGAACTCACCTGGGCAAGACTCTAAGTAACCTGATCCAGGTTGGTCTTACTTTGAGGAGCAAGATAGAGCAGAAAGATAACCATCTGAGGTCCTTTCCAACCTAAGTTGTTGTGTGCATCTGGGATTAGTTCCAAAATTGGCATACCACCACCTTTTTGACCTTTAAATCCTACAGCTAAAAGAGGAGAAAATGATTTTGCCTTTCAGAGAGATCACTGCTTAGAGCACTTTTTCAAACCTAAACTGAAATGCAGGTGTCTCTCTAGTATTAGTGGCCTAATTGCAAGCTAGACAGTCATGCTTGCTCATCTCTCTTGCTCAAGTGAGTATACAATGAAGTCTTGCAATCAAATGAGCAAGTTTCAAATGGGCATCCTGTCCTCAGTAGCATTTCTTTGTACTTTAGAGGTGCTGATCAGATCCCTGCAGGCACAGAGATAAAAGTGAACCCAAATCAGCCTTGTCTATATCCTTAATGTGAACTATGAAGTAAAAAAAAAAAAAAAGAGAGAGAAATATGTGTGCGTTTTTTATTGTTTGGTTTGGGATTTTTTCCCCCTTTTTCATGTCATACCTCTTCCTTTGATGGTTCTAAAAATGGGGATTCTAGGCTTTGTGCATTGATATTTTCTCAGGCACTCTGGAATTGAGTAGCAGTGCCATAAAGAAGACTGTGCTGGAGACTTAGGGAGTTTTTGGTTTGGTTTTAATAGTTTACTGCTTAGGATGCAGACCTTTATAAAACTCAGCCCAAGGCATCTGCCCATCTCTGTAGTGCATGAAGAACCATAGGCTGTTATTTTATTTTTGATTTTGCTATCAGTGTCAGCCTTGGGTATTTTACAGTGTAAACTGAACACAGAAAAATTCAAAGATGACAACAAAAGACACCTTAAAGAAGAAGTTACATGTTTAGAATAAATCTTTTATGTCCAATTGTTTTTAGAAGAAAGGTTGAAGAAAAACAAGTAGGAATGAGTTCGGGCATGAACTCTGGAGATGTAGATTTGAAGGCTAGCATGTTTCTAAGTGTTTGTTAAATAGGAATACTGGTGGTACTTGTTTCATAGAATCATAGAATGGCTTAGGTTGGAAGGGAGCTTAGAGATCATCTACTCCAACCTCCCCACCATGGGCAGGGATGCCTCTCAACTAGACTTGGCTGCTCAAGGCCTCATCCAGCCTGGCCTTGAACACCCCCAGGGAGGAGGAATCCACATCTGTCAAAATACAGACTGCAGAAGACACCTAATGCCATTCTTCTTTTCCATTATTAAAAGAGTTTGTGCTTTTTTTCTAGCTGCTACAGATTAGATGCAAAAAGAGATGTGAATATTGTTGTCCTGAACATTGCAGTGCCTAAGAAGTAGGTTCCCTGCCTACAGGAATGGGAAGCCAAACTAAAGCCTGGTCTAGAGCCACTGCCTATCTGGGGTGGGAATACCTCACCTGTCATTCTCAGTGGTACTATCTGAGGGTTTACTTTTCCCTACTGGACTTACCTTCATACTGCTTGACACTGTCTTAGGAGAATAGGTTCAAGCCTTAGATTGTAAGAGTAGCAAAAACTTCTTGTCCTTCAGATTCATGGCTTGAGCAAATTGGCTGTGCACATCCATGACTTAAAAGCTTTGTTTCATCTCTTACGTGGTAAATGTCTTTGGGGCTTACCCAAAGATGATATTAGTATGGACAAAGAACTCTGTCTCATCAGTATAAAATTGGTGGATGAGAGGAAGCAGCAAAATGGGATTTTAGCAGAGAATAACTCATATTGGGTCAGTAGGAAGATGACAAGAACAAGTTGATGGCTCTGATTTTTTTTGCAGCTATATTTTGAATGAATTGAAAGGATTCCCAGAATAGTAATAGTGAGTCAATGATGAAAATTATTCTTATTGTAAATGTAAAGAGCAAGTGAAGAAAAAGATCTTCA
Source organism: Indicator indicator (assembly GCF_027791375.1). Classification (NCBI taxonomy): domain Eukaryota; kingdom Metazoa; phylum Chordata; class Aves; order Piciformes; family Indicatoridae; genus Indicator; species Indicator indicator. The sequence goes on from NC_072013.1 coordinate 42,853,310, forward strand.
GTGAAGTCAGAAGATTTCTTTTTTCAAGTGTGGATTTAATTTTTAACACTTTTTGGTTTAGAAAGGGCACTTTTTCAAGAGACTGCCATTGAATGCATTTGTCTTGCATTATGGCAGTGAATTTGCAAAATGGGAGAATAGTGAGGTGCTGCAGTGGCAAATTGTGGCAAAGGTGGTCAGAAACAAGTAGCTTTTAATATTTATTTTCAAGCTTTTCTAATTTTTTGCCTTTTAATACAGATTTAAGAGTCTGTGCACACTCATCTATTTACCAAAATAATAGGTGTACCTGAAGTGTGTATGCCAAATGCAGACTAATACTGTTTTCTTTTCCCCTATTTTGCAGTTTGGCAACATCTTCCATTTGAGGATTTTTGCTGGTTTAAAAATTGACTTGTGTTTCACAATATTCATGTATTTATCCAGTCTGCAAGTAATTGAGTCAGTCTGTAACAGGATATTTACAGTTTACATTACATAGAGCTAAACAAAGCTGTGCTTATAAACTACAAAGATGTGTTTATACTTTGCAGTGCATAATTCTAAAGTGCAATAGTCTCACCAGGTGTCACTACAGTGAAAAATTTGCCAGCACTTCAGCTGTTACAAAAAGATTTCCTCCATTTTGATTTTCTGGTTTATTGTTATCTTAACCTGTGGTGAGCATAGAGATTGTTAGCTCAGTTGGAAGTCTCGAACTTTCCAGTTTGGGAAGAAGAAAGTTTAGACATCACTGTTCTCACAAACAGTAAAAGCAGTTGCATCTTTAGGGAGCTGGGATACCTTTCTATTTTCATTTTTTGTGATCCAAAGTATGAAAATGGGAAGATTCTTCGTCCCTAGATGTAGGATCATTGATATTTTGTATTTGTTCTATTTAGAAAGGTCAAGATCTGCTACTGAGATACTTTGGAAAGAGGAACAGAATCATGGAATTGTTGAGGTTGGAAAAGACCCCTGGGATCATCAAGTCCCACCATTAACCCTACTCTGCAAAGTTCACCCCTAAATCATATCCCCAAGCATCACATCTAAATGACCTTTAAACACATCCAGGGTTGGTAATTCAACCACCTGCCTGGGCAGCCAACGTCTGACCACTCTTTCTGTGAAAAGTTTTTCCTAATGTCCAGTCTAAAACTACCCTGTTGCAGTTTGAGGCCATTCCCTCTTGTTCTGTCACTAATTACCTGTGAGTAGAGACCAGCACCAGCCTCTCCATAACATCCTTCAGGTAGTTGTAGACAGCAATAAGGTCTCCCCTCAGCCTCCTGTTCTTCAAACTAAACAGCTCCAGCTCCTTCAGTCACTCTTCAGATTTATTCTCCAGGCCCTTCACCAGCTTCATTGCCCTCCTCTGCCCTCATTCCAGCGCTTCTGTCTCTTGTTTTGAGGTGCCCAGAACTCAATAATGAATAATGGGCAAACAGTAAACAATAACTCTGAATGTCTGTGAGATATTTTTCTTAAATCCTCAGTAAGCTTTCATTTAAAGCAAGGAAGGTCATTTAACATCCCTCATTTTATCACTGAAATTAAGGAAACTGTTTCAAAGGGCAAGATAAGCAGATGACTCACTCATGCCTTAACAGAGGAATTTGTTTCTAAAAATGCTTCTACTGTTTTTTTGTTACATTTATTTTGCTAAGATTAAAAGACAAATAAACTAATTTCTGCTCATCCAGAACCCACTGAAATCAGTGGAAATCTCAACACTAATTTCAACCCCATACTTTAGTTGTGGTGTTGATGTTTAGAAAATCCTGTTAGAGGAATTTGTTTAATCATCATTAGTTTGCTCAAATGCTAATAATCACCTTGAAAGGTCCTGTCTGTCCAGGGAGAACTGCCTTAACCAGTCCCAGTCAGTATCTACATATTTAAAGGGAGTGATTATACTTCCTGGAGATTACAAGGTAAACATAGATTCAGAGAGGTACTGCAGCCAAAAGTGTGGGAGATGACAGAGAGTTCCTTCTTTCCACCCCTCTGCCCACCAGATTAACTTGCTATGGAGTCCTGCCATCACCCATTGACTCAAGTGCTCCTGTGTGTTTTGGGGTGGGTATAACTGAACAAATATGGACTTGATTCTTTGTTGTTTCTGGCCAGAGCTACAAAACCTGTTCTATTGCCTTTCCTCCCATAATGAAGGAAGCAGGATCTCTACAGATCCCTATTGCTTCATTGGCTCACATTAGCAGCTGATAGGAAAAGGGATTACAGTCTCTGAAAGGGACTGACAGTCATAGGAAGAAGTGTTAGGAAAGCCAGAAGAAAACAAAAACCTTAGCCAACAACTTACTGCTGAACTGGAAGTGCTTGTAGTAAATGGATTTTATCTGTCTTTGAGGATTAAAAAAAAAGGGGGAGAAAAAAAGCCTAACAACATAGTGAGAATGTATTTACAGCAAACATTTCTTGGCCTGGTTCCTCAGCTGTCATGGTTATGACTGTGCAGCTACTGCTGCAGTGGGAACAGGCTGTGAGAATGTTTTCTTTGCTCTGCTTCCAGTAGTCTCATCTCTCACAGATTACACAGGTATGCATGTGTTTGCCCTCCTTTGCATAAAACAAAACAAATGCAAAACGTGCAACTGTTTTGCTGAGTTTGTTAACTAGGCAGGAGAAAAATGTCAGACAGACATTCTGATGTCTCAAAATGGCAGTGCAAATTCCCCTGGAGTTTTTACAGGAAATTTTTGAGTTTTAATGTTTCTCTTCAACAAAGTTCAGAACTTTGTGCCTCAATGGCATCCAGCTTCCTTCTTGGAAAGAGGTGGTGACTTAAGCATGCTTTTAAGTGTTTACCAAACAGGAATGCTGGTGGTAAAGGAACTAGGAAAAGAGAAGGCACTATTTGTTTTCTTTTCTAGATGAAGCTTCCTTTAGTTACATGATGCTTTTCAACAAATGCTAGACACCTAATGCCACTCTTCTACATTCTCTGTTCTTTTCCAGTAGTCAAAGAGGTTGGTTGTTCTTTCAAGTTGTTGTAGGTTAGATGCAAAAAGTGGCATGAGTATTGGTGTGCTGAGTATTGCACTGCCTAAGAGGTAGCTTTGCAGGAATGCAAAGCTTGGTGTGAAGTAGGTGGAAATTAATGATATGTCAAAGTTGGTGCATTCACTGTCTGGAAATGAACAATGCTGAAGATGCTGAGCAAGAGGGCTGCTAGGAAAAGCTTATGGGATGAGTCTTACTTTCTCCCTCTGTCCTGGATTTCAGCACCAAATTGTAGCCTGTGTCAGACAGCTCTGTGGAGCAGATCTAGAGCCAAAATTGCATGTCTTCTGTTGGATGCCTAGACCTTTCTTTTAACTTATTTTCTGTTCATAACAACAGCCTTGAAAGTTTCCATGACCTTGAAGCCAGGACATGGGAGCTGCGAGTTCAGTTACTTTCTCCGTTTAGCATTCAAACCTGTATTTCCCACTACCCAGGAGAATGCCCTAAAATCACATAAAGCAGCCAAACCCTTCTGCTCTACAGCAAGGGATGCAAGATTCCTGGGGCCAGGACCAGATGTGTGAAAGGAGAGCATGGTCAGTGCTATGCAGGAAATTGGGTTTGTGTTGCACTTTGTGTTATCTCTGGCAGGTGCATTTAGAGCATACCTGATAGAGCTGGCCTGCAAGACTTGCTTCTTTCCCACAAACTGGTGTGTAACTAACGGATTCCAAATGGGCTTCTGGTTGAAACTTGGTGCTTAGTGGAGATTTTGATAATTTCCCTTCCTGAGTATTCAAGATCTTTGGAAGAATTTTTAGGGTTGCTTCTGAGTGTGTGGGTGGAGCTCACCAAAGCTGCTTTTTAAGCATGGTGTTTTTTTCTAATTTTGCAGCATTTCTTTTCCATCTTATGATCAAAAAAAACCCAAAAAAACCCACACAAAAGTGGAATCTCCAAAGCATGGATACATTTAATATTACACACTAATTTTACTTGGCAGATCAACTATTAATATTAATATCTGAACAGCTTTTAAGAGTTAATAATATATGTTAAACTGCACAGAGGGTTTTTTTTTTTTTTTTAATAATCCAACTTGCATTCTGACTGTTGGAAGCAGACATACTGATCCTTCTCTCACACCATCCTCCCATTTCTGTTTTGCTCTCAGAAAATAACTGCAGATATCCAAGAATAGCAGCTGGTTTTGTACCAGGGTTCTTTGTAGAAAGTGATTATTTCTCACATACCAAGTGATTGACACAAACGTAAAGTAATTGTGCAACCCCCGCTTCTCTGTACTATTTATGAAGCTGCAGTAGATGTTTCTTCTCTTACAGTGTTTTGCTCCATCCAACAGTATTTTTAAAAGGAGGAATATGTTCTCCCAGCGGAATGATGCCTTTGGAATACAACTCTTTTTATTATGCAGCTAAAGTGGGTGCCCATTTTAAGTACTTCTTCTGCTAGATGTATAAAAATCATTAAGAAGTGAATTTAGATAAAAACGTAGGAAATGAGGTGAAAATATGAAGACTGTCCCTTTGCAGTAATCACACAATGTTCCTGAAACTCATGGTATCAGCACCTTCACCTAACTATTTTAATTAGGTTTAGAATCCAAGTAAGACCTTTCAATTTATTGTTGCAGATTCATAACTGAGGGCACTGCTGAATGCTAAAGCATGGTTCTGTGGGCACAGCAATTATTCTGGCAGTCTATGGGCGATGCTGTCAAGGGTTATCTCTTGGCTAAGTCACAGTAAATGCTTTTGCTAGGAATACTGTAGGAGTAAGACATTCAGCACATCTTTAAATTATGGAGATGTTGTGTGCAACTGCAAAATGTGTACAATTTTAAAATTTAATTATTTTAATTTTAAATCTCATCCATGCCTATATGCAGCTTTTCTTGCTCCTTTCTGACCCTACAGGCAGTTCTTTTAATAGAGAGCTTGTATGAACTGCACAGTCACAGTCCCATGGCCAAGAATTCCCACAAGTCAGTGATCTGCTCTGCTCACTCTTGCATGTTGCTTACATTCTTTTATCAGACTCTGTTCCTCTTGAATCTTCATACGGACTGGAAATGTTCTATGTTTTGTGCAGCGCCGTTGCCACTTCTTGTTGGGAGTATTGATTCTTGTGCTTCAAGGCAGTTCAAGGAGACTCTAGAATGCCAGTTTCATTAGTAAGAGGAGACTTTTTTGGATTCAGTGTCTGGGGAGGATATGCTTGTGAATTCTAAGTACAGAAACTTTGGAGGATGTGTTATTGTCCGTATTTGTGAAAAACAATTTATTTATAGACAAAAAATACTTTATTACTGAAAATTAATATTTACTCTGAGACCTAATAACAAAACCTGGAGTCCTATATTGAGATTTATTGTCTTTTGGGCTCAGTTCATCAGTCTACATAGAACTGCAGAATAGAATCATAGAATGGTTTGGCTTGGAAGGGACCTCTAAAGGCCGTAAAGTTCAACCTCCCTGCAGTGAGCAGGGACATCCTCCACTGGATCTGCTTGCTCAGAGTCTTACCGAGCCTGACCTTTAATATCTCCAAGGATGGGGCCTGACTAGACAGCATATATAAATTGAGCTTAAATTGGGTCTTGATAATACTACTTTAAAGATGTGTTGTTGGCTTTGGGTTTTGTAGCTTTTGCCTTTGTGAATTAGCTCAAAGAGAATTTGTAGTTCAGTTGATGCACTCAATATAGCTGCATCAACCTTGTGATTAGTTTAATTAGATGATGTGATGCCTAGCCTGCTTTCTTCTGATTTGCCTTTATCTTACTTAATTTTTGTGCTTAATTTTATTGCTGAGACATAGGAAGAGAAATTTTATTGGCAGTATTCAGCAGCCGAACTGCAGACAGTGCTGTATCATTGAACAAGAAAAAAAAAGGTGGTGTATTGCTGAAGAAAAGAAAAATTACATAGTGCAGAGTGTTTGAGGGTCAAGGGTAAAGAGCAGCAGATCAATGATAAGTCTTAAGTCTGACTGCATAATAAAGGTTTAATTCTCAAACTGTCATCTTTTAGAGATCTCTGTTTTGAATCCCTAGGAAATGGGAATCTCAGCTCATGAAAGCTCCTTGTAGTAACAACTTAAACCTACTGGAAGAGTCTTTTATAGGTGAAAGTGCTGATACAGGTAACCAGCAGTTGTGTTGGAACTGCATGGAACTACTCCTTTTCAGTCATCCCTAAACTCCTGTGTTCATGCCAGGCGGCCCAGCATCTGTGTGCCGTCTTCTGTTCAGGCTGACACAACGCTGACTGGGTTTCTGAAGGTGTGTAGGCACCTGGTGTTGAGTGCTTTCCTTCTGTCTCCTGGAATGCCTCATAGAGAATAACCTCTTTATTGTCATCTTCTGGGAATGTAGTTTTATAGGTTATATAAGTGAAGGTGACAGAACCTGCAGGCTACTGCCTTTGACCTCAGTTTTTAACACTGCTAAAAGCCATCAGGGAGGAGGCGACCAGTCTCTGTTTGGGTTGTTGAACATGACTGACTTCATTCCTAGGCACTTCTAAAAGTTACTCTATACTGAGAAAGAATAGGAAAATTTCCTTCTCTTTATGGAAATCTTTGGAGCAAACTGTTTTTATGTTTCACCTCAGGTTCTTTCTGAACTTGGCTGAACAGCCTGCTCAGAAATGCCTTGGAGGGAATTTGAACTGTAGTAGTGCATCTGGTTTTTGTGGTGTTAGATTGCAAGGCTTTGAGATGAGTTAAGCATCGGAGGACAATCACAGATCAAGGGTTGGAAGGGGTCTTGAAAGATCATCCAGTCCAACCCCCCTGCCAGAGCAGGATCGGCTATACCAGGTCACAAAGGAACACATCCAGGCGGGTTTTGAGCATATCCAGAGAGAGAGACTCCACAACCCTGTTGGGCAGTTTGTTCTAAGTCAACGGGGCAGTTGTTTTTGTTCAGAAGGTGTCATGTTGTATTAAACACCATGGCATAATCCTGCTATGGTATAAGTAGCTGTTTCAGCTCCACAGAGGAGGTTTCCATAGAGAATGAAAATCTTCTGGTTTGTATGTGGGCAATGGCTTCTTTCTTTATCAAGTATTTGTGAAAATAAATAAATAATTTAAATGAAAATGCCATTATTTCATTATGTATTCCTAAATGATCTATTTTCTTAACTCATGAAACTACTTTTTCTGTTCCCGATGTCCATTTATGTTTAAGCAGAATCTTTAAGTAATTTTTCAAAGAAATTTCTTTTATCTTGTACAAGCATATGTGGACAGTTTCACATTTTCATTTAACAGCATTTCTTACCTTTATTTTATTCAGCTGTTTGCCTGTATTAAATCGTTAATATACACAACAAAGCAGTTAGGGGGAGGAGGGATCTGTCAGGAACAGACCTTAGGCTGGCTGCAATGTAGCTCTTGGTACTTTTCTGATACTGGTATTCAGAGTTTGACTGGCTGCTGCCAAGCTTGCACCTGCAGTGCTGGTTGATTGAAACTCTGCATGCATTCCTCTTAATAAGAACAAATAAATAATATCTTGTGTTACTTACCGAACACCAGGGTAACTTCAAAACCCCAAGCAGCAACCCCTCTACTGTGCTAATATTCTGTCATTTCTGCCTCACAGGCAATGCTCAGGCTTCATTCCTGAGCGGAAATGCTGTCTCTGTGCTCTACCTTGGGTTTAACTTGCTATTTGGAGCCCTTAACTCAAAATGCATATCTGGTGTTTTGATTATGAATCGTCCCATAAGCAGAGTGATTGATTGAAGCAATTTGCATAGAAGCATTTGTGGTGGTTCTGAGCAAGAGAAAATACACAGAAGCACATGGCACTTAATTACCTTGCTTAACAATAAATGTCAAGTGAAACCTTTTTAAAAAGAGATGAATGCTATACTTAAGGAAAGTGCAATTACGTTTCTATGGTTTGAAATGTTTTACACACTGTGTATATTAGAGGGGCAAAGATTAACACTTCTGTACATGCAAAGGTGCTGACAGATTTCAGATGCTACAAGGCAGGCTTTTGTAACCACTGTCCCCTTATTGCTTGCTAAGAGAAGTCATTTACTGTAATGTGCTGTTAATCTGAGCTCATTTACTTGTGTGCAACCATATTTGCATACAGACATTTTTCAGAATTGATTGAGAACATGAGGACTTAGAGGTCTTGATTTGGTAAATTGTTGCATATAAACAAGATTTGCATTCAAATGAGTGTTGATACCACAGCCTGATTATATTCCCCATTTTAATATTGTTGAATGAATGGTAATAGTAGATTTCAGAAAGTCGCTCCTCTGATTATATGTTCTAATACTAAATTTAATTAAAAATGTCTTTCCCCCTTTTTTTTTTTTTCTTCTTTGTTGAAACTTAGTATCAGACCTGGAATTTCTTCTTCCACTAAATAATGTGTACACTTCTAGAACAAATGATTATACCTTCCAAATTACACTCAAGAATTTGTTTAATGAAATATTGTCATACTGCTTCTCTATTCCTGTGGGAGGGTAATGGAGGAACAACTCAACTCCACGATGTTCATCGTCTGCTTCTCACAGAATAGAAACAAGTCTACAGGGAGAACTGGGGTGAGTGAAGGTGACAGAACCTTAGTTCCCCAACCTGAGTCTGAGCAAATCCCTATGTCTAGTGGACACTGCTCACTACTGGACAAAAACACTAGCTCAGATTTTTTTCAGCACTTACAGCTATGTTACAGAATCACAGAATGTTAAGGGTTGTAAGGGACCTCCAGCAATCATCAAGTCCAACTCCTGTGCCCAAACAGGATCATCTAGAGCAGGCCTCACAGGAACACATCCAGGTGGGTTTTGAAAGTCTCCAGAGAGGGAGACTCCACAACCTCTGTGGGCAGCCTGTTCCAGTGCTCTGTCACCCTCACCATAAAGAAGTGTCTCCTCGTGTTGAGGTGGAACCTCTTATGTTCTAACTTGTACCCACCGCTCCTCATCCTGTCACTGGGCACCACCAAAAAGAGCCTGTCACCTTCATCTTGGCACCCAACCCTCAGATATTTATAGAGGTTGACAAGATCCCCTTTCAGCCTTCTTTTCTCCAGACTACACAACCTCAGTTCTCTGTCTTTATTCATTGGAGAGATGTTCCAGTCCCGCCATCATCCTCGTAGCTCTCTGTTGGGTTCTCTCCAGCAGATCCCTGTCTCTCTTGAACTGGACACAGTATTCGATGTATGGTGCAGGTCTCCATTGTGACCTGGAGTTACAAATGAAAAAGAAGAGAATAAAATTGTGAGGATAACTATTCAGCTAGGTCCAAAGTTAAAAAAATAAAGCTAGTTTTAATGAGGAACAGTTTTCCAGTCTAGTTTGCTATCTGACTTCCACCAGTGCCACAGCAGTGGTGTAACTCAGAGATGGTTGTGGAAGGTAATTCTCACAGGTATTCAACATGTGCATGACTAGACATGACAAAAGCCTGTCTTCCTCCTGCTCTGCACGGCGGCAACACATCCTCTCTGTCCCTGCTGGCATGGTGTAGCTTTTCCATATTTCTGTGGTCAGATTTATAAGTATTGTAATGGAGCACAATTTGTTTGATAAAAACCAGCTTATTTCTTTATTTTTCAGTCCATGGATTTGAAGAAAATACATGAAATGAGATGGTTTCAGTACCATAAATTAAGTAAAGCATTATAATTTAATTACACTATGTGTTAACAGAGTATTTTTTTCCTGTTGCCTAGCAATGATATTTACCATGAGATGCACCGTGTGCTTAAGATTCCATTATTAACTTCTATTTTAAGAGGTTTATAACATTAATAAAAACGATTATTCATAGGACAATCCAAAAAAGTGCATCTTGAGAATTCTTTTTGTTGTTATGGGGTCACTTACTGAGAAAGCTTGAGGCAGAAAAGCTCTGGTGCTCTCAAATTTCTGTACCCATTTTCCTGTTCCACTCTATGTGCTAAATTCTGAAATTAGCTTCTTGAGAAACAATTGGTTTGTGTATTTTTGAAGCAGTAAACTGTTTATAAAAGTGTTCTTTTACATTGAAGGTTTTACATGGAGATATTTTCCCCAAGGCAGCTACCTGTGCTTAGAATGGCAGCAGCTGTGGTTTCCCCACAAAACTGCATGCTGCAGAGGGGCTTTTCATAAGGGAGAATAGGTTTAGACTGGATCTTAGGAAGAACTTCTTCAGTACAAGGGTATAGGTTGCCCAGGGAGGTTGTGGATGCCTCTTCCCTGGGGATGTTCAAGGCCAGGTAGGATGAGGCCCTTGAGCAGCTGAGTCTAGCTAACAGGCATCCCTGCCTATAGTAGGGAGGTTGATGATTTGTAAGGTCCCTTTCAACCTAAGCCATTCTATGATTCTGTGAAAAGGATTTAAACAGTCGTGTTTGAGGTCTTCTCTGTTGTTTTGCAGAGTAGTGGAATAGGTCTAGATCTAGTTTTTTTGGGAACTGTAGTAACTTGCTAGATAGATCACATCAAGCTAGATGAAGGAGACTAGTGGTTGAAGAGGCTGGGGGAGCAGAACCTCTGCCTAAGAGTGAAAAGGCCCAGAAAGTCACCTTGGGATGAGCTATCCTAAAGATAGGGCCAGCAGGAATGTACAAAACCAGATAGCTTTCAGCTGTGGGACAAAAAAGTAGCTGATTATTTGTTTGGAGTGTTTGGTTTGGGTTTTTTTAAATTCAAATTTCTTCTGGTAAGAGACTTGGGTTGTCTTGTATTAGGCCATGAGGCAGTACTGTACATAAATGGACTTGAATTGAGCTCAAGGACAAAGGGGCTGAAAACTACTCGATGTCCAAGTTTTTTCAAAACCTAAGGGGTTTTGGCAGAGAAAGAATGTGAAAGTTGTCAGAATGCTAGTAGTGCTGTGCCACTCATAAATGTGTTTCTGGACTACATCTTGCTGCAAAACCTGTTGAAAAAAAAAAAAAGAAAGTTCATTCATAGCTTCTGTAGAAGTACTTAAGGAAGGAGAATATGATTACTGGATATGTAAATCTGGACTTATGCCAGGATCAGCCTTTATGAAGATAGAAGGGAGGAAAGGTATTTTTGAGGGAATCCTTTTTAAAGCATAAAAATTCATATACCACAACGTTTCAAAAGATTTGGTTTCGCATGTTGAAATGTAGTCATGTAGCTATTTATAGAGGATCTCTGTGTTTAGTTGCAAATTTTTAAGGACCTTGACTTCGCTCACCTTGTAAACTACTTTTTAAGATTTGTATAATTTCAACTTGTTGACTTTATAATGGTTAATTTTTGATTAAGGAACAGAAATGTAAGGTTCATGCCTTCAAGTGGGCAAACTAGTTTTGACTGGAAAGGAGACATTCCTCAGTAGTGGCTTTTATCTTGTTCTATAACTGAGCAAGATTAGTTCAGAAAAACAAAGTAAAAACTAGATTTTAAAATTATTTTTCCACATAAATTGGCGTTTCTACCCCATGCTTCTATTTCAGTACATACAATTCTGCACATATATGTAATTTTTCTTTGTATAGTCTCAGTATGATTATGAATGCTAATCACTTTTAGAAATCTGCTAGGTATATGTGATTTTTGTTGACAGTATAAAATAATAGGGATTAATAGAGATTATGGAGATAAATATCAAAGGTGAAAAAGTTCATTGTTTGCTATGGTTAACATAAGTAGCATTTCCTGTTTAGCTAGACTGTCTTAGACATTTTTTAATGCTCCTGTAACCTTTGTATAGAAAATGAGGAAAGGGAGGTGTGCCTGAGAGTCCCTAATTTAGAAGTCTGAAGATAAATTTGCAACTAACCTTCGCCATCCTCCTTCTCCCATAAGGGCTCTGAAATCCTCCATCTTCATCAGTTTGCTCTGAAAAATTACATTTCTCACTGAGTGCTATGCTGGATCAGTGATCTGGATTTCACATCACATGTGTTTCCCTGGAAAATGATCAGCCATACAAGCAGCTGAATGAAAATGAATGATTGTTCCCTTGACAGGATCTAACACTCCAGGACAATAACTGGGGAACTAGCGAAATGTCAGTTGTTTTTACTGGTGAAACAATGCTGAGGAAACATGTAAAATGAAAGAGAAAATAGCATCCTGCCTTTGTTTGGCATTTTCTGGTATTAAAGCCGTTCATACAGTTACATCTTACATACGTTGTAAAAATCAGAGACATACCATATAACTGCATTATGTCTGTCTGGACAGAAAAGCGAGGAGAAGACATTTGTGAGTCTTTATTTTTAATATGGTTATGATTTCTTAAAGCTTCTCTACTGCAGATGCAAAAATACCACTTCTGCTGGCTAGCAAAAGTGCAGTGGTACTAATCTGCACTATGTCAGAGCTGAATCAGTGATCTGAAAGTTAAACTGTTGGGAAACATTTAGGTGAAGTATAGCATGGCTTTGCTTTATATAGGATTATTTCTGTTCTCATGGAGAGGACATTTCTTTCAGTACACAGTGGTCTAGAGACAGTTATTTGATTCTCCTTAAAATCTGTCCTAAAGAATGTAAATAATCACAGCATCCTCATATTTGAGGCTAATATCTTGAATGGTCATTCTCATTTGTTGCCTAGCAACCAGTAAGGTTTTTTTAATTGTATGATGTCTTATGTACATTATAACTCTGTGTGATTATACCTGGTGATTTTCATTTAACAAATCTGTTGGGCTTTTTTCCTCCCAACAGCTCTTTTCCCTAGGAAAAAATCACAGAATCACAGAATTAACCAGGTTGGAAAAGACCTTCAAGATCACGAAGTTCAACCTATCGCCCAACACCATCTAATCAACTAAACCATGGCACTAAGTGCCTCATCCTGTCTTATTTTAAACAATTCCAGGGACAATGACTTCACCACCTCCCTGGGCAGCCCATTCCAATTTAGTACTGATAGCTCTAGCTTTGCAGTAACAAACAAAAAATTGCTAAAGATTTATGTGTGGCTTCAAAGAAGTTGTAAGAAGCAGCCAAAATGTGTTAAATTAATGTAAAAAATTCCTAAACTACAGTTGTTGCACAAAATCTGGAATTTTAGTCAGTATTTTATCTAACATTTGCTTCTAATCTGTGATTAAGTAGCTGCAAAGTAAAAGTCTTGAGGAAAGAATTCAGTAAGAATTATGCTTATAAAGTTAGTAGTAAGGTTGCACTTGAAGTTTTGAGTGATCTGTAGAGATTGCATCTCTCAGGAAAACTATGGCCTGGTCCTATATTGGCAGAGTGACGGTAAGGGCATCTCAGTATCATTCTTTTGAGGTGTCTTTGGTTTACTTGTTTTACATTGTAGGAAAGGAAGACTGCAATCAAACACAAACTACCTTAAACAAAAAACACTTCAAATCCTCAACATACATTTTTATTGTCCTCTTCTAGGTTGACTGGGGTCAGCTGGACTATTTAGTAATTGACATGCCACCTGGGACTGGAGATGTACAACTGTCAGTCTCACAGAATATTCCAATTGCAGGTATGTGTGTGTTGCTTGGCTGTTTCAGAGATCTGAAGTTAGTTAAGTTTGGTAGCTTTGAGTAAATTGTATTTTAAAACGCTGATCAAAAATTCTTTTAGTTGTCTTTCTAACATAGTAAGAACCTGTTGTGTCAGTTGTGTGGGGATGAAAAACCCTATGAATGAATTTTAACATGTTAAGCATCATAATGGTATTACTTTTAAGCTAAGTGTTGAAAAGATTTATAAGTACTCTTCATGAGTAGTACTCTTGAAGGAAAGGCACTTGTGCCAAAAACTGGTGAAGTTATTGGTAAAAAATATTTTCATTGTACCTACTGCTGTATTGAATCTTTTTAGTGAAGCTAATACAATATAATACTTTGTCCTCATGATTGCTTTATTTAATTAGGAACTGACATGAGATCTGATAAATTGTAATGGTTTATTAACTGTCTGACATACTTCAGCAGAAGCAGTTGTCAATAGCCAACATCGTCAATGTGAGGAACGAAATGCTAAAAGAGACAAAGCAATCCTTACAGTTCCAGGAATAGTGTAATAATTGCTGTTGCTCTTCACCACGAGGGTATTGCAGCACTGGAACATGCTACCCAAAGAGCCCATGGGATCTCCATCCATGGCACTTGTCAGGATTGTACTAGATAAAGCCCTAGCTGGCCCGATCTGGTGTTGCCAGTCCAGAGATTTTCCAACCAGAAATTCTGTGATTCAGAGTTATTAAGGAATCAGTGGGATTGCTTGCTCCATTTTTTTGTTGATGATACCAGGTACATACATTGGTACAGAGTCAAAATGGTAGCGTGTTCTACTGCTCACATTCTTTTCTGAGTGCAGACTGACTCACGTGCGCAGGCAGGCCTTGGTTCCCCCAACACTGCTTCCTCTCTGCACTTCGGTGGCAAAATGCACTGAAATGAAGCCACTAAATACTATGCTTGTAGAATCATTTCTCTTGGATGTAGAACTCGACCAGGCTGCCTGATCAGTTTAATGAAGAAAGAATTCTGAATCTCTGAAAGTTCATAGGATAGGGTAAGAGTAGAAAGACTTGTGGGCATTGTAGACATGAACTACTGGATTCCACTAGAACTACTGGATTCAGGGATGTAGATCCTGATTTCAAAGCAAAACCATCACCATCACTGTTACAGCACAGTGAAGTCTACAGGAATGAAAGGAGCTCTTTAACAATCAGGCATCATCTTGTGTCTTTTCCTTAACACAATCATTTGTTGGCTGCAGTCATACATGTTAGGCACAGTTACTCATTTATCTGCAAGCCCAAATATTCTGCAAATAGTTAAATTTAGTGTTTAGGCTGTGTGGTGGTATCTCATCTTCCATGATGTCAAGTTCAGAAGAACTTAAATCTGTTGATATATAGAACTCAAATGTTAAAGCACGTGCTAAGTCAGCCATAACACTATTGTACCAAATTGTTAATGACCGTAGAAGCTTCCTGCTGCTGTCTGTGTTGAGTGGTGGAAGGGAGCAGATCAACAGAATTTTGATGGAAATTTTAATGATTTTTCACATAAAGACTAGAACAGGAGGGGTCTTGTGGCTTAGCTTATCTGTGAGCTGGAGCATACAGTGATTTATGTCCATTTTCTTAAATACAGTCCTTAGTATGTTGCATTTGTGAGGAGCAAAGCAGGAGGGCCTTTTATTCCCAGTGTTTTAATCAATGAGGTAAAAATATGACAGTGGCACAGAAGTTTTTGATAAGCCTGGTATGTAAGGACAGTGTAAGCATGAAATTAAAGAGGTGTGGCTTTATCTTGGTGGATTTCCTTTTATCTTGGTGGATATTGATAATTGCTATTCACTCCAGCGCATCTAAATGTTGTGATTTAACATACTTTATTAGGCCTTTATATCTTCAAGGAATCATTTGTGCCCTTTTCCCACAGAATTCTACCTTCAGAAGTATGAGTGGTTATAGTATTGGTGCCCTGGGTCCTCTGGAACACAGAGGTGATAGAGAAAAATGGTTTAATCATTTATTTCTTCCAACTTTTGCTGAGGTCTGGCTGTGGACAGTCGCAATATCTTTCTAACTTATACAGCACATTATTGAATAGAAACTTTAATTTAGATAGTTGTATACATAATGTAATATATACATAATGTAATACTATATATGATGTAGTAGATTCATAGAATGGCTTAAGTTGGAAGGGACCTTAGAGATCATCTACTCCAATCTCCCTGTCATCGGCAGGGATTCCTCTCAACTAGACTTGGCTGCTCAAGTTCCAATCCAACCTGCCCTTGAACACCCCCAGGAAGGAGGTATCCACAATCTCTCTGGGTAACCCATTTCAGATTCTCACTTTCCTTGCTAAGAACAGCAATGTTCTCATTCTTGTGTAGGTGTAAAAAAGTGGAGAATTAAGAGTGAATAATTTTTATTCAAAGTTTTCCTTAGTTTTCCACATGATTGTCAGAAAACTGTGGTTCTTACACATGTTGAATCAAGTTTTGAGGCAGGTCAAAGTAGAAGTGTTGATTCAAAGGAAAGAAACCGAATTTAAAACACCAGCAAGCAATACTGATTTTCTTAATAGGCTATAAAAGGGGTAAATTCTTGCCCATGTCACTTTAAACTCTTCCCCCTGGCTTACTGACATGTTAATTAGTTTTTATTATTTGTACAAAAATGGGCTTTTACAGCTTCCGAACCAAAGACATCATTTTGATTCCAGTTCTGTAATGGCTTGATGTTGTTACCACAGTTGCTCGGTTCAGTTTATAACTTCATCTATCCTGACTTCCTAAAATTCAGAGCAGTAGCATCACTTTGTATTTGTCTTGCCCATTAGCTGGTTTTGTTGACTATATGGTGGTTGACTCTTGCAGTTTTTCAGAGTGAGTGCGTTGTGCTTTTGATGAAAACAAACACAGCAGACAAGGAGTGATAAGGTTTGTATTTCCCTGAGAATTTAGAAAGAATTCTGTCTGTTGTGTATTGTGGGTGGTTTCCATCCTTGTTGGAGGGACTGCTTTTTGTGTGTAACAGCTTGAACAGAGCTTTCTTCTTTTACTCTTGTCATATGGTCTCTGTCTCTTTGACACTCCATAGCCTTGTTTAGCATTCTTCTGTTTCTTTCAACCTTGCTCCTTTAAAGGCTACAGAAGATAGCGTTACACATCTCAGTCATGATGTCTTTGGAGCAGTCTACAGAATTCTGCTGGTTTTGTGGGCTCCATCTTCATTAACAATTTGTGTTTCTAAGCTGTGGGCTTTTTTTGGTTTTGTTTTTTGGTTGTTTTTTTTTTTTTCAGAAAGCATTTGGTGGTGTGCCATTCTGTTCTCTCTCTAGTTTTATTGTTCTTTGTTTATCCTTTGAGGATGTTTTTGAGCAGTCATGGTATTAGTGGCAGAATTTCTCTCTTTTCCCTCAGAGACAGCATATATATCTTAGTTTAGTACATTTAGAAGTGCATTGTCTAGTTTGCATGAAAGTTGTACTTTGATTTTCATGCATGCATGTGTGAGATACAGTATTTGCATTACAGTTTCTTCATTATTTATCTGTAGTTTCCTAGGGATAGACAGTGTAGAAAATTTTTGTTCTGCCTATAAATAAATTTACAAAACCGGAACACATTTTTGTCAGCCACTTACAGATTTTTCTGTGAGTGTGAGAAAGAGCACTGATAATGGTGTTTTGTTTGGGGTGGATTTGCCCACGTGGAGCATGGAAACCTGTAGCATTGCACCATCTGACAATAAGAGAGAGACTGAAAGTATGTGTGAAATGTTACTGGGTTTTAATTTTAGAAGAATTTTTATCATCCTGTATCGCAGATAGAAGATCACAGATATCACAGGTACAGCATCACTGGTAAATTTCTGCAGTCAAAAAAAGATTAGAGTAATAAATAAAAGCAACATAACAAAATATCTTAGGATTCTGGTTGTTGTTAAAGACAGTATCAGCCTTGCATAACTGCATCTGGAGTGACAGTTTAAAAGAAGATGAAAAAGAAAACCACTTTGACTTCCATTTTTATTTTATTATTTGTAATCTCCCTACCAGGAGATGCATATTATTTAGCATATTATTCTTTAATCATCCATGACTTTTCTCATGCTGCAGTCATTTTTAACAAATGAGCAGATCACAGAATCACAGGATGTTAGGGGTTAGAAAGGACCTCCAGAGATCATCACATCCAACCTGCCTGCCAAAGCAGGACCACCTAGGGCAGGCCACAGATGAGAAATTAATATGATAGCTTGAAAATATATTTCTGCTCAACCACCGGTTTTTCTCCAGTCTGGAGAAAAAGGCTTTGTTTATGGTCTGTCAATTTTTATTTAGTTCTTTACTTTGTTATTCTCTTTCATCTTTTGCGTGAAATGTCCAGAAGTGAGTTCTTTATCATGTATTGAACATGCACGCTTGGGAAAGTTGGAAGCATCCTTGTGCATTTTCCAGCTTTTGCAGCATAAGGGATTTCAGATGGCATTGGGATGTTTGATACCAAGATACGGTGTAAACTAATAATATTATGAAGAATAGGGCTTGTGATTCATTTGCATTACCTTGTTGCTAAACTGAGAAACCTGTGTATTTCTTTGATGACTTAGATAAAGGAGACGTAAATCAAATTGATAAATAATGTTGGATAGGAAGGATTAGCTTCCCTAAAGGCTAGGAAGTTTATTGTTCTCTGCTTTTACAGTTTAGAGGCTGCACAGGCAGGAGGATGGGCACCTCTTTTCAAGAGGCAGTCCCAGAGCCTGGTGCCAGTGTTTCTTCCTGCGTTGTGGGGGCTCGCCATAAAATAAATTAGGCTGTCTACTGCCCTTTCTTTATTAACGTTAAATTCTGTGTTAGTGAAGTGTGACAGCTTGACAGCTCCAGAGACTGATGCTGTCTCAACTGACAGAACCAACTCCAGGTTAAAACTAGGATTGTTTCATTTGCTAAACTTGGTCATGTCACTCTTTTCTTTGGATATCAAGATGGTGTGGCAGTGAAAGCCATTAGGAACACACACATATCCAGTGGGAAGTGGACTGAGACAACCAAGTAATTTCACATCTTACTGAACAGTCTTTTAATAGTAATGAACGTTGGACTGAACTACATTGGCAGAAGACCTATAAGGTAAAAGGCTTTGTGTTTTATTTTCAGTGCTCTTAAATTTCCCACCCGTGGGATTTTTTTTTTCCACACAAAGCATATATTATTAAAATCTTATAATAAGCTCTAAGAATGCTATTAATAAGAACCAGAAGGGACGATTAGTCAAGGTAAGCAACGTGAAAGTGATGTGGACACAATTTAATGTTTTTCTCAAGTTCTATAAAAGCAGAAACATTACCATTCCTACTCATACAGGGAATGATTTTTGTCACCTATTAGATTTAAAATCACTACAGTACAGAGTACCTACCATCTTTTCATTGCATTAGCTTATGAATGGTGTATTTTTTCCTAATGATTGCATCTTTCAGCAATGTGTAGATCTTTATTAATTTCCTGAATGCTTTTTACACATAAGGATGAAATATTTACCAGAGGAGGTTTTGTTCCTTCAAATAAGAATTTTCAAGGGATTGCAGTTCTTTTGACAGCAGTGTTTTGATAGAGAAGTTTAAATAAAACCAAAAAAGCATATTTCTGACTCACTCATTAAGCTTTACAAGTCTTACTTCTATTCAGATATATACACTGAAAAGGAAAGAATAGAGGGATCCCACCAACATGAAGACAATAGGCAGTTTTAAATTCTGACTGAAATGTGACATACCAAACAGGTGAATCAATCTATTTACTCGTGTTTATGTCAGTGGCACACAGACCAGGGTGTGGCCTTTTACACTGCTGTGTTACAGCACTGTGTGGGACTTAGGAGAATAATCACAGATTCATAGAATGACTTTAGGTTGGAAGGGACCTCAGAGGTCATCTTCTCCAACCTCCCTGCTATGGGCCTCTACTTTGCTGCTCAAGGTCTCATCCAGCCTGGCCTTGAATACCCCCAAGGAGGAGGCACCCACAGCCTTCCTGGGCAACCTATTCCAGAGTCTCACCACCCTCATACTGAAGAACTTCTTCCTAAGATCCAGTCTAAACCTACTCTCCCTCAGCTTCAAACCATTCCTCCTTGTCCTATTGCTGGACACCTTTATGAAAGTCCCTCTCCCACCTTCCTGTAGGATCGCTCCAGGTATTGGAAGGTACCTTTAAGGTCCCTCTGGAGTCTTCTCTTCTCTAGGCTGTGAACAAGCCCAGCTCCCTCAGCCTATCCGTATAGCAGAGGTGTTCTAGCCCAGGTGATGAGTAGACTGTCTGTTCAGGAATGAGCATTAAAACCAGCAAAAAGAGAATTTCGAATCATATTTTTAAAAAGGAAATACTGTTGATATTTTATAAAACCATGCTTGGTGTGAGAGAATTGTGACTTGTGAGATAAAGATGCCCTTTTAAATTAAGGGAAATTGCAAGCCAAGTAGGTTTGGTGCTGTTCTCTTGTATTTTCTGAGGAGAAATTATGAAAAAAACCCCAGACCTGCCAGTGCTGCAGTACAGGTTGTGTGTAGCATGCAGTTTAAGATTGGAGGTATATCTATATTCTGTCATTGCACTTTGTGCAGCTGTTTGCCCCTTGTTGAACGTCTGTGATGCAAATTGCGAGGAATCTGATCGTCTTCTTTTTCAGTTTAACAGTAATGCACAGTGTTTTTCTCCATTTCTGAGCTTGCTTGCTTCTTGTGTGGAGGAGGTACATCATTTGTTGCTACAGTAAATTTTTGAAGCTGTTTTGATGAAAGCCATCTGGGTAATAGCAAATTTTACTTGATCTATTTTTGAATCGCAAACGTTTTTAATACCAGATACTTATGTAGATTTACTCTTTGTTTCATGTGCATTTTGATATTTTAAATAACTGCAGGAAAGAAAAGGCACATAGATTTAGGGTAGCTGGTAAAATAAAATAAACTTTGTTGTATCAGTAGAGATTTAAAAACAGTTCTTTGTATTCATCCAAATACAATTTGTATACTGAAATAACTTGCTTCTGTTGTCAGAAAAAGTGGAGTTGACAAATGCAAATTATCATGGTGGTTATCTTAGCTTTGGACGCTCTTGGTACTTTTTTATGAAGTGTCAGACTCAGTAGACTGCAAACTTAATTTAAAAACCAAAGTAAGTGAGTTTAGACTCTTGGCTCATGGAGATTGAGTTAACACACATTGCCTGTCCAAGCAGAAGTCATAGTATATTCAGTGCAAGTTCTTTTAAATTTCATTATTCCTGAAACATAATTTCCAGGTATTGGAGGAAGAAAAGCTGTGAAGTATAGAGGCTTTGAAAACTGAGGTTCTCTGAGGTCTGGCAACAGTGGTTAAGCGTATGTTAAGTACTAGCTGCAATTGCCTCGGTTCTTTTAGAGCAATTATTCTGAATAGGAAGAATAAACAATTACAAAAGCTGAGAGAAATCCATATGATTAATGGTGCTATATTCACTCTCTGGCTATTTCTTAAAAAAAAACAAATGTTGAAACCTGTTCCTTAACGCTCCCATCTCAGGGCAGGGTGGTGAGTGGAAAAAAAACCAACAGAATTGTTTTTGGAGGTGATTGAAGTAGTCTCTGTGATTGTTTTTTATTGTGTAGTAGTTCTTTCTCCTCTTTGGATTAGGACCTCATTTAAACAAAAGTCATATTCTTTTGCCAAAAGAGGCTATTTGGACTTTGCTCTTGCTTAGTAAAATCTGGACATGATTTGCAAATGCTGAAAGCAGGAGGTAGAATAGAGTAGTAAAATACTCTTAGCTTCAGATGGCTAAGGAAAGGTGAGAAGTGGCAGTGCCTATGAGGGAGTAACTCTTTATTTTATGTCTATACCTTCTAAATAATTCTTGTTCAGAGGTTTTATTTCAGTGTTCTCACTTTGCTAAATAAATACTGCATTGTAATTTTTGCATTAGTGTAACGTGTGTGCAGTTTGCCAGGACCAAACTCCAACGTTTTAACACAGAGAGAGTTGTCTTTCCACATCTCTCTCCATGTGATCTAGTGTGAAATGGATGTTATAATACATACTGATCAGTTAGATGAGGGCAGTTTAAATTCAGGGTGACAGCTTTATCCAGCTTGTGATATTC
This sequence comes from Indicator indicator, assembly GCF_027791375.1. Lineage (NCBI taxonomy): Eukaryota > Metazoa > Chordata > Aves > Piciformes > Indicatoridae > Indicator > Indicator indicator. Next base: position 42,874,880 of record NC_072013.1, read on the forward strand.
CACTGCTCAGCGGTTTCTCTTGCCAGGAGGAAAGAAGTTTGCTTTAAGATTTATGTCCTCATTTCATGTGGGAAAGGCAGTAGTGTCCCAGTTCTAATTACCCTCTAATTTGTGGGCAGAAGATGATGTGTGGCTGTTGGAAACATATGTTGTCTGAGCAGCTGTTCAAAGACTCCTTCAAGATGAAGGTAGTGAGCGTGCTGGAGGTGTGACACATCCTGCCTTTGGGACATTTCTAAGCTTTACTAGGAGTCAAGTAAGGATCTCTTAATGGAAAAATCACACCAATCATTCTTTTGCTAATTATAATGTGGTGTCACACAAGAGCTAAAGGAATGTCTTTACTTAAAAGTTTTATCCAAGGAGATGGGCAGTTTTTTGATGTTAATGTATCCATAGTAATTGTCAGCTGAAATTCCAGCAAAGATAGAATTCTTTGTTCTTGCAGGATCTTGTTCCGCATCTTGAAGTACAAACTGTATCTGTAATTGAAGGCACATTTTAAGGGTGAAATAACAAGAAATTTGAAAAAGGTGATAGGGACTCTGAAGAGATCCCCAGGAGAGAAGATTTACATTCACCAGGTTATTTAATAACTTGAAAGTCTTGCCTAGATGTTTGAAATTGATGTAGTGGGAAAGCTACTAAAAGTACATGAGTGGTATGGTCAGATCAGGCCATCCACAGCTATGTGGAAGCCTGAATGTGTTTCCTTGCAGGAGCATTCAGTGCCTGGCAGTGAGCAGATGCAATTATTACAAAAATGCAGTATATCTCTCTGTGTCTTTATCCTCCAGAACTCTGTTGGTCTATCTGGTCACTTCACAGGTTTTGCAGTAGCATTATTTGCTAAGGTAATAAGAATCAGGATGCTATAAGTCTAGTACTTGTGTCTGGTGGGGTCCATAATTATCAGTCTGGATGAGATGCTCATAGCCTGCTTCTGAAGTCTGTCATTGAAGACACTGGAAGGAAAAGAGAATAATGTTAGAGGGTAGACCTAAACTGCTGGTTATCAGAGGCTTTTTAGACATGCTTGCTTTTTGCTTGGCCAGAAATTAACTATAGCTAGCATTTCTAGGTATTCCACCTTATGCCTTATAACTGAGTGCATCTGATGATGCTCTTAATGATGCAGTGAGTACAGGTGACATTTTCTGTACACAGGAATTAGAGATTTTTCAGTGCTTGCAATTTCTTGATCACCAGTCCACCAGAAGGGTGAATACCAACGTGCTGTGCAGGCATGTCTTTCTTTTACTGGGGATTGAGAACCTGGGGCTAAAAAGAAAGATAAATGTCGGTGTTAAGGGTCACTGTTAGTTTTGTCACTGTATATTATGCACACTAAGGATTGAAAATATAGTTAGCATAGTTTTTGCTAATGCAACATACCTCAGTTTTTTGTCAACTGAAATGTAGTGAAAATAGCAAGAGAAATGGAATGCATGAGTAAGTAGGTGCAGCAGTTAAACCTAAATGTGCTCAGCTTAGATATCCCTAGTATGCTCAAGGCAGTTCTAGTATGTTCTTCGGCACACAATTGCAAATACAGAATTTGTAGTATGTTTTAATGTGCGGTGTAATAGCATTACAGTTTCTGCAGCTTCTCTGTTCAATTTGTCAGTGTTAGTTTACCTCATTCAGACAGAGGCTTTTGTCAACATTGCATGTATTGCTTCAAGAAACATGCTGTGTGCATGACTGCAGTCATATTTCATTACTTTATTGATCAAAATAACTCTGCTGTTTGATACTCCTGCTAACCATGTGCAGCCAAGAAAGTGTAAGCTTGCTCAGCATTTGAATCTCTTGAAATTAAACATATGCAAACTTATTTGGGGAAAAGAGGAAGATTTCAATTCCCATATTTGGTTGCCAGTGAAGGAATTAATGCTGCTAATAATTTGTATTCTTGAACTTCAGGTTGGATTTGCTGGACTAGAATCTGTCCCCTTATTTTAGGGAGAGAGAAAACCCCCTTATTGTAGGGAGCGTTGCTATAAGTCAGTATAAGCTGACTGTGAACAAATTTTGTCCATAATCCATCTTGGACTGAAAAGAATAGGTGAGACACATCTATTACACCCTCAGTAGCAGCTGCTTGAGCATTTTGGCTTTCATTCTGTGGAAGAAGCTGTGCAAGTCATCCACGAGTATAATTTTAACTCATACTTTAGAAGCTGAAGTTTTTCATACAGGGAACTTGGTGTTTGTGGCAGCCTAACTTCTGCAATGTGTCATTGGGTCTTGTTGGCATTTTAGCTTTTTCCCTTTAGCTGAGATTTTGTTGTTCAAAAAAATAAACTAGGATAAGCTGCTTCTGGTTCCAGTTGGTGTTTTCTTTGTACATAGTCTCTGTCCTTCATGCCATGCCAATTATTTGATTCTTCAAAAACTACTAATGGACCAGAAAATGTGGACTTCAGGTTTTTGACCATATCTTAGCTTAGACATGAAGAATGCTGAGCTGGCATCATCAGAGAACAGCAGGACCAAAAGTGTGAAACAATGTGAGTGTATGTATGTAAGAGACAAGAAAGCAATAATAAGCATTTTGTCCAAGTATTGGAAGATCTTTATTTTACACATATGCAGAAAACTCAATGACATTGAACCTAAATAACTTATTTGTGGACTCTGGTTTCAGGGAGGGAAACGTTGTAGAATTAGTTCAAGATTTCTGTGTCAGCTGTATCATGTAACCCTGTGCTTAGTGAAACAAAGAGCTAAGGTGACTTAGATCTAACTGAAAGGCTTCCCACTTTACTCTTGGAGATGCCACTGCAAACAAGTTGACTTGGAAAAAGCAGCAAATTCTATGGCTGTTAGACTTTTAGCAAACAACAGGGAAGTTGCATTAGTTACACTGCTTAACACCGTTCAGTTTTTGCAGACTCATGTCTAATACTATATGAGGCAGAGATTGGCAGCTTTTCAGGAGCGAGGTGCCAGACTGTATTTTTTTTTGCACAAATTAGAGGTTAGGAATGCTTGGTGAAGACATTCAAACGCACTGTCAGGCGATGTTTGGTAACGGCTGGCTGTCGGCCTGGCAAGATGCTGCCTGGCAGCCGGTGGACAGGACAGCATGGGGCTGATATGAGGGGCAGGGTTCACTGTCCCAATACTGCCAGAGCCAGGAGTGCTCCTGGAATGCTCAGGCTTCCAGTGGTCTGACCTGCCCCAGCGACGTCAGTATTGTGTGCTTCTGGAAATCTACCCACCTCTTCCTTTGCTTTTTGTATGCCAAGGGTTGGGTGCTGCAGGCCCAGTAGGAAATTGTCCTGAACCTAGAATCACAGAATGGAAGGGACTTCAAAAGATCATCCAGTCCAACCCCTCTGCCAGAGCAGGATCATCTAGAGTAGATCACACAGGAATGCATCCAGGCAGGTTTTGAATGACTCCAGAAAGGGAGGCTCTACAACCTGGTCAGTCTGTTTGTAGCAAATAGTTTGCTATAATTGCTATTAGTGTGAAGTTTGACATAAATTTCTTGTGTGAGGCTGGCTTTATGTGGCTCTGCAGAGATGTTTTTATAACAGATACTTTGGAGACTGCATGGCAACTGTGAAGCCAGAGCTAATCAAAGGACAGTAGAGGACAGTAGTGTCCTCTTTCACGTTGCATTTTGCTAAAAGAGGGACAAGCATGGATGGATTCTTGATGTATGTTTTAAATAAATAATATTTGAAACCTCTGAGCACATGCGAAAGATGCTGTTTGTGAAGAGATGTGGAATATTATAGTGTTTACAGTGGTTTTGCAGGCTGCTTTAATCAGGAAGTAATATGGGATAGTATTGAATTGTCACCTCTAAGCTTACATCAGGTTCCAGCCTTTGACAAAGAGCTCCAGGTGCTTCATATGCATAATAACTCTTGGGAATACTAATTATCAGGTGAACTGGAGCTGTATTTGAGCAGGGAGCAGTATTAGACCTTTTTGAACCTAGTGCAAGTGTGCAAATCTGTGTTGCACCTAGTGTAACGTTTAAAGACTGTGCCTGTCAGTGCTTGCATCAGAAAGTGTAGCAGGTTCTGAAAGCAGCAGTTTGATTGCGGGCAGCTGCCTCTTGATTTTAGGACAAGGTACATTGTTAAATCAAAAGCTTTCAATTGCAATTATGGGATGGGACAGTTACTGTGTAGATGTTCCCAGAATACCATCTCTGTAACCTGTCAGAGCGTGGATCATGATTTCTGTCCATGGTCATATGACAGCTAGATCAGTTTGCTCATTTAGAACATACAAATGTTCTACATAGAAAAACTTAGGATGAAAATATCTAAATTATTTCTCTTACTCCATATCTTATGGTCATTACATAAGAAAAAAAATAGCACAATTTTTTTCCTTAAATTTAAATCCTGAACACATAACTGTGCGACTACTTTGAATTTATTAGCATGTATTAATAATCAAAATAGTTAACAGTATAATTAATTATACTCATTTTAATGGGATTTCATGTTTTCCTTCCCCAGGAGCTGTAATCATCTCTACTCCACAAGATGTGGCTTTATTGGATGCACGCAAAGGAGCTGAAATGTTTAGAAAAGTCCACGTACCAGTAAGCATCTACATTAAAAATACCAACAGATTGTTTTTCCAAAATGTAAAAAAAAGAAAAAAAAATCCATAAATCCTTGCTCAAACAAACAAACAAAAAAGGATTAGCAATAATAAACAGAGTGGCATCTTGGAATCAATATTTTCTGTGTCCTGCAAGCTGCTAAGTAGCTAAATGTTGTACTCTAGACTATGTTCATGGAGAGATTAGTTTTTCATTTGAAATGTGCAATTCATGAGAAAATATAAACTGAAATGCTTCCCTATCTTCCATAGTAAAGAAGCTATTTGCTGTACTTTAAAAAAAGATATTTTCTTGCTTGCTGGTGTGAAGGTTCCTTCTACTCCCTAGTAAGAAAGAAAATTTCTTTTATAGGTAGGGATTTGTTAATTTAAACAATGAGGTGACTGCTTTTTGTTTTAATTCACAGAACAGCTTAACAAAAATTCCTTATTGTTACCAACTATTCAAAAATGAAAGTATAGTAGTGGTTGTAATTTGCCGCTACAAGAAAAACAAATCTATATAACAGAAGAATAACATGAAGTGTTTTGGGTTGATTTTATGTTTGTTTGCTAAAATGATGCAACATTATTTTCTTCAGAGAATTGTGCTCAACTCAGTACTTTTTGTTTTCCTTTTGATTTAATGAAAAACTACCAAGATTTTCCTGTTTTGTTCAATGTTCTTTGAAGAGAATGACTTCTGAGAAAATAATTCATTCTGTGATAGGCTTGACTGCTGTTAATTTGACTAGTGATAGGTAGGATATTAAATATGATCTATTTTGAGGAATTTTAAGGTCTTCCTAAATAAAATGAAAAGTCACAGTACAGCAACTGCTGAGTTTAAATATTCTTGTAGTCATCAAGGTCTCAACTTCTTCATAGCATTGCTTCGTTTCATTCTAACTTTGTGTGTACATCAGTACAGATGTGTCATTTCCTTCAGTGCTGAAGGAGCTCCTGCCTATGTATTACATTTCTAAGTGTCGACTAAATCTGAGTATCTAAAGAAAGTTTAGTTATGTGATTCTTGATGGACAACTTCAAACCTGAGGTTTACATGCAAGAGGTGGAATCTGTGGGACTGAGCTAAAATGGTGTATTCTGATTATATAATTGATGGATCTTTAAAAATCTACTCTTTAAAATTTGACAGTGCTTGCAAAGAGTCTACTATTCAAAGAAACAGAGTCTATGGGTTGCTGAGCTCTGAGTCTGAGTATGCTTGCTTCTATTTAATGAACTGGATTCTCTCCCAAGTACATGTAGGCACACATACACCACCCTACCCTCACTCCCACAGTCATTAGTTACCAAATACTCAAATGACATGTAGTTATTACCACTGTGAAGTATTTGAATGTTAACATTCTTTGTCCTTCACTGCATTGAAATTACAGTAGAGTGACCAAAGGCCCTTATGGAAAGCTGGCAATGAAAATCGGCATTAGAGCCAGGATAATAGTGCAAGTGTCTTATTTTCAGTCTTAGGACACACTCATTAGAAGAGGAGTGCTATCTCTTGCCCAGTGGTGCACACCTGCTAAGAAAGGAGTTTGCACAGTGGTGCTAACTCCTGTCACAACAGATTTCAAGATTCTTCCCCCACGCACAAAATACAGGGTGGGTGGAGAATGGGTTGAGAGCATGCCTGAGAAGGACTTGGGGACATCGGTTGGTGAGAATCTTCTTGATTCAGCAATGTGCACTTGCAGTCCAGAAAGCCACCCATATCCTGGGCTGCATCAAAAGAATCAAGGGAGATTTCTCCCCTTCTGCTTGGCTTTCATGAGACCCCATCTAGAGCTGTGTTGAGCTCTGGGAACATTAATATAAGGAGAGCAGGGTGTTCAGAGGTCATCATTCAAAGGTTGTATCTGTAGAGAGCCTGTTTTACCGTCCCTGCACCTTGTATCTTGACCACATAGAAACGTCTTCGTTTAAGAACTGGATGAGAGAATTACATGTAATAATGTGCCACTAAATAGAAATTTGTTCCTCTGTCTGCTCTTGTGAGTAGAAAATGGAAAAAGTGTGTAGTGCTGTATTGAAAGTAAACAATCTTTTTTTCCCCCTTTCCTTCATTTTCGTTCTTACTGTTTCTTCAAATGTTCCTTCCTTTAAACCCTCTGAAAATTGTAAATAATTAAAGTAAGACTTCTTAGGAAGTAGTGTGAAACACGTTATTGTGATATAGAAAAAACAAGTGACCACCTTTCGATCATTTTTAGCTTATACCTAAGGGTATTTTTATTAAGGTATCATAAATAACATGGTTTTTTTAATTTTCAATTTTGTTGTCAAATGTTTTACATTCACTCTTAATTAAATAACAGTATTTGATGATTGTATTGAACAATGGTATATCCTTTTAGATAGGCTTATGTTAGCATAGGTGATAACGTTACTCCTGTAATAAGTAGGGCAACTTGTTCAAGATCAAAACTAGAATGCTCAGGAAGGTTTGAAATGAAGGTACAAAATGCTACAAAATAAATACCAGCTTCTTGTACTTGAAAATCTGTATTCATCTTTTAAAGCTTGGCTATAGTGTGTGTGACATATTCAAGTACATCTGAAAGTGAAATATTATAACATGGAACCACTTAAAGCAGGTCTTCTGTTCATGAGCAGATGGGTAGAAGCGTTCACCCTTGTGTCTGAATGCTGTTTTCATCACTTTTGAGGAATTCTGCTCTGCCTCAATGAGCAGTTTTGTTTACTAGGTGAATAAAAATGTGATCAGTGTATCATTAGCATTATTCTACATTGTGGAAGATGATGTTTGTGTGCATGATTTGGCAAATTTTCATTTGACATATTTTTGCAAGAATGATGTTGAACACCTGGCATCAGCAGAAAGTTACCTAATATGTGTGTTTCTGGGGCTTTTATGATGGGGTTTTTTTGCCACTTAGTTTCACATTAGTATTTCTTTTGTTTGATATTTAGAATGTGTTTCTGCTCTTCAGAAGAATAGCAAATCTATTTCTTTTTGAAAACGTTTCCCTACAGGATAACTTACAAAATTATCTTAAAAGCTTGTCTGATTGTGTCATTTCTTGTAATGGTGTGTTTTTATTTTGCGTTTCCTGAAACTGCAAATTACAAAGCTATAAAACACAATGTGAAAATTCTCCCAGTATTCAGAGTTCAAAAATGAGATACTGGTGGGGAGGCTTCTTGGAAATATAGGCCTGTACAAGAGGTACTTTTTGTTACAAATCCATTTGTTAGTCTTTGAGAGGTATAAATATGAAGAAGTTGAAATAATGCACAAATGATTATGCAACTAGGGCGACTAATAAGAGTTGTAATGATGTTAATGAGTATGATTTTACTGCTACTTCCCATTGCAAGTGAGTACTCTTTGTCAATTCTTTTGTAGCTGATCTCTTTTTTATTGTCAGAGATGAATACTTATGCCTCAATCCCACAGGTTAACATTCCTTTCATTTACTTTAACAGGTTTTAGGACTGGTTCAAAATATGAGTGTTTTCCAGTGTCCAAAATGTAAGCATGAGACACACATTTTTGGAGCTGATGGTGTAAGAGATCTAGCAAAAACCCTTGGATTGGATGTTTTAGGTAAGAATATAGAAATTGGGAAGGGTTTTTGTTTGAAGAAAAATGTAATGGTATTCCTGAGGGAACCATTAACTGAAGTGTGGAACTGCATAATCCTAGATTATTCTATATTCAGACATAATAGAACTAGTAACTTAAGTAGTTGAATGTCACAGTTTTGTATGCTCTGTTCTTGTAAATAAGGTGTGGACTAGATATGAAAGTTTTTGAATTGCATCATATATGTCTTTTTGATTTATAAGCAATCCAGAATATTAATTGTTTTGACATCCATGTGCTGTGTTACCTGCAATTTGTTTTGTTATTGATCATACAACAATTTTTACAATTAACAAAGAATTCTATTTGGTCTTGTCTAACAAGCCTAAACTCCATCCATTCCTGTCAGTAGAAGTTTTCTCATTTGTTTCATTTAAATGAAATGAGTTGTTACAGATTGAAAGAAATATGGTAATTTGAAATGCAGTTCCTTACAGCCGTTGTTTTTATGCCCACATGAAGATATCATGACTCCTGTATTGTGGAAGCAAGCAGACTGTAAGGATTGCATTGAAGTGCTGAGTTATTTCTAACCTCTATCTGTAAACTAAACTTGCCTATAAACTAAAATGTACATTAATCTTTGAAATATACATTGCTATTTTTAAGAAGCATCTGTTTCAACCTGTGCTGCAAGTAAAAAAAAAAAAACAAAACCAAAAACAAACCAGCATAATTAAGTTGGTAAATGGGATAATTGCATGTGCTAATGATGTGTTTCCACGTATTACTATAATTATCTCAATGATTTTCCATAGCTAATTCATTAAAAAGAACCAGGAAGCTCACTTAGAAAGATCAACATTGAAACATCAAGGCCTGACATAAACTTAAGATAGCAAGGCAACACATCATTAAAGACATGCTTTTGGGCTAGCTTTTAGGTTTTGGGTTATGTAATGAGTTGTGATCAGAGCCCAAGGGGAATTCTGCAGCCCAGGGTTATGTGGATGGATGCAAATCCCTCTACAAGCAGTTGAATCAAACATACAGTTAGATACATGGGCGCAAATGATGTGCCGTGCCGTTGGTCCCATAAATGGGTTTTGTTATTCCCTAAGAGGCAGAACTCACTGTGATTGCATTTAATTAGGAGTGATGTGAGAGATTTACAAGCTTAGCAGGGGATGGATGAGATGTATGAAGAAAAACAGTGCAGTTTACCTTCAAACTGTCATCTTAAGCCTTGATTAAGGTTAAGAATAGTGCCCCAAGGGTTAAAATCAGAATTACAGTACTTGATCTGATGAGTATGTTCTCCTTCCAGGGATGACCATTATATAATAATGCCATATGTTATTATAAGAATTACTACTTAGAGATTTTACATTAATCTATCCCAAATGGAAGTTTTGTCTCAAAATGTTTTGTGGTTGTTTGGTTTTTGTTTTTTTTAAATTCCCACAGTAAATTCAAATTATTCTTGGCACTTATATTTCCTTTGCAGTCAGCAATGATTGTTAGTATGAGAAAAACACACAGTGATGAGTTCCCATCGCATTTTGTAGTGAAGAATAGTGAAAGAACTTTTTCAAACCCTTCTCGCCCAAACAGTTGGGCAACTGTTTTTGATGTCTTTGTCCTTCTGCTTAATTTATAAGGTTTTGATTAGGTTTTTTAAATTGAAATTGCGTTTTGCATTATCTTTTAACTTGCACTTGTGCTCCTGCAAGTCTTTTATACTCCTATAGTATAACCACACTTTTGTAAGCATGAGTTAAAAAAGAGGGAGGCTGTCATTTTGTAGCAGGATAGTTCTTTTTGAAATAGCTCTGAGATGGTTATTAAGTTGAGAGGGAGGAAGAACTTTTTCTTTAGCAAAACATCTCTGGTAAAAAAAGTGAAGATTAGTCTCTGCATAAAATACTAGCAGGAACTACTGAGAGATTATGAAGTTTAGTCTCTGCATAAAAGACTAGTAGGAACTACTGAGAGATTATGAAGTTGCTGTTAGTCTATCAAAAATCTTTTGAAGGACCTCCTAAATATTTTCTTTTCATGAATAAATTTAACAGATTTTTATGCCTAAAGAAACTTATCCATGACTGAAATAAAAAAGAAACAATTACATTTGAAGGAAATGGACTAATTTTCTTAAATAACAAATTGAAGTTCTTAAAAAATTCAGCTCACTAATCATGGAGTCACAGCTTTTAAGTCTGTTATTTGTTTGGAATTTTGTTTGCATTCCTGTTTGCTTTTGATTCTATTTTTTTTAATCTCTTAAGCTGTATCAGTTTCTTTTTTTTTTTTTTTTTTTTACTTTTTTGGATTTTTTTTACTTCATTGAACTTCAGTAATTTACAGTGGCTTTGGTTTGGGTAAAATACATGTTGCTAAAGTGTATGAATTAAATCGTTACACTTTCTGAGCCCAGACGAGATTGAATTGAGGTAGGCTGTTGTGTCTACATCAATCCATGATGTAAAATGTGGCTATGTCTTCCATTCCAAAAAAAAGTTGGGCTTCAGTTCACTTCATAACGATCTGTGTAGCAATGAACTAAATATGGGAATGGCAAGTTTTCTTTAGAGCTGAAAAACTGCATTTCAGAAAGGATATTTTAGAATGGATTTGGGCTGCTAACTGATTATCCTTCAGAGTGTTCTCTTCCTCTCTTCAACAGTTGCCCTGCTCCATATAAAAGCAGAATATTTCTGTTGGAAAAAAGAATGAACTGAATAGTTGTCTACATTTTAATTGGATTCAGGGCCTAATAAGGACAAAAACAAACGCTATTATTTAGAGATTAAGTATTGAAAAAATTATCTTTGAACAATAATTAAAATCTGAATACAGTACTGAGAAGAATCTAAAGTGAGGCGATAGGCTGAACACTAACTGCATGATAAGCATTTGCCTGACGCTCAAGCAAATTGTTTTTTATGTATGCAAAACAATTTCTACCTCAGCCTGTGTTTTTCTGTGTATTCAAAGCAAAAAAGCAAACTGCCTTCTCCCTAGTAAATGACTTAGAAAGCATACTCCTTGCTATTCAGTGAATGAAAAATCCAGACTATATTTGGCACTAATTGTTATGGATGTACAGAAACTGTACTGCAGCCAATTTCAATTTCAAATGCTAATTTTTTTTGAGATTAAGTAATTCAAGGAATATACCAGAGTTTGATTTCAAATTGCTTTAGGGCTCTAGCAGTAATGAACCATTTAAGAAATACTAGGTCTTTACATTTGTGTATCTTGGTATTTTTGATACAGGAGACGTTCCACTGCACGTTAATATACGGGAGACATGTGATACAGGAAAGCCTGTTGTCGCCTCACAGCCTCAAAGTGACGCCGTAAGTTCAGTGCACTGCACTGCCAGCACAAAGCCCTCCTTGAGAAGGGAATGGGGAGGGCTTCTATTTATTCCTATTTGAAAAGGAATGTGGATGTAAATGTAATTTTAGTGAAATAAAAGAGGTTTGCTTCCTGTCACTGTCCTCTGCTTTCCCAATGTACTCCACTCAATTTTTATGAAGAAAGTAACTCAGGGCCCTTAATTTTGGAATGCTGATCATTTGTATTACTTCTGTGAGTTTGGTTTTGTTTAATTATTCTGAATCATTCAGAATAATTATAATAACAGAGTGTTAGAAGCTGGAAGGGAGCTTGAAAGATCATCTAGTCCAACCCCCCTGCTAGTGTAGGGTCACCTAGAGAAGGTCACACAGGAGCTCATCCAGGTGGGTTTTGAATGTCTCCAGAGAAGGAGACTCCCCAGCCTCTCTGGGCAGCCCGTTCCAGAGCTCTGTCACCCTCACAGGGAAAAAGTTTTTCCTTATCTTCACGTGGAACCTTCTCTGCTCCAGCTTGTACCCCTTGCTCCTTGTCCTGTTATTGGACATCACTGAGAAGAGCCTGGGTCCATCCCTCCAACACTTGCACTTTGCATCTTTATAAACATTAATAATAGTTGATTTGGAGTCTGGCATGCCAAGAAAAGAAAAGTCAGTGTCATGACTCATGAGACCTTGCAGTTCATGTAGGTCCTCAGAAACTGTCAGTTGAGTCTTTGGTAGTTCAGCCTGGAAACTGTCAGATGTTTGAAAAAAAAACTGTGCATTTTCAGTACCTGAATTGTTTTCAGCAGGAAGTGAAACACTCTACACACAAGAGGAAATGGATTTTTTGGTGCGTTTACCATAATGTTTTATTGCCAAAGGAAAATGGGAGTTGTCAAGGTGATGGGAGTCAAATATGCAAGTCTATAAAAGAAAAGCAGTTGCACATATAAAATTGCACTGATAAAAGTAGGATTAGCTATGTATTTTCCTGTTTTTCTGCTGGAGTTTGTTTGCCAGGCTCTGTAGGGCAGGATGTTGTCTGCCACATTGTGTTTGCACAGTATATGGAATGATGCATCCTGACTCTTGACTGCTGCTTAGATGTTACTGTAAAAAGTGATGAATGCTAATAATAGATGGTAGAATCAATTAAACATAAGGTAGAATGTAATTAGGATACATTCTAATGTCGTTAACCTTTCTAATGTTCTGATTGCTAGGCACATGCTAAAATATCTTTTTTCCTTCCACTCTTTTAAGAGGAAAAAAAAAAAAGAGGGATTAGCACTGTTAATATTATTAACATACCAATTGGGATTTGGTCGAAACAGTGACAGTCTTAAAGCTGTAACATTTTGTTTTGGCCTGTTGATTTCTAATTGAATGCAGTATTTTTGCTAGGCTTGGGCAAGGCCCATGCTGGACCTCTGTGGAATAATGTAGTGATCTTGAGTCTAGGTCCTTGTGAAGTGGAATCGTTATAATCGGTGTGGTAGCTTTATCTGGGAAGCTGGATCAGCAGTGGGAAGGGTTGAATAGATGCATGGCTTAGGTCAAAGTTGAAGCGAAACAGCTGAGCAAACTAAGATGAAAGGCTCAGAGCTCACAGTATCTGAAATCTATAATAAGCAAGAGCCTGTAGCCTGCAGGACTATCAATCTAAAAATTCAAACATGTAGGGTAGCGTTCTGAAAATTGAAAAAGACAATGAAGTCTGGTGTGTTGCCATCTGTTCCTCCTTGGACTGTGTTATGGGAACAAAAGGAGGGGTTATAAACGCTATTTGTGGCAATTAAGTTAAATATGAAGAGAAATAAAGATTGACAAATACGTATGACTCTAGGGAAAACTTTTAATATTCTTCTCTGCCATTGTGTCTGTGAGAGAATCATTCTCCTCAGAGGAGTCTTTTTTTCATGTTGCTAATCTCTACAGAATGAAAAAGAACTTCTCGTTATCCCTGCTTTGCTTCTCATTTACAGGACAGAAAATTGTTGTTGCTCTCCTATATTTAAAAATAAAATAAAATTCTTAGCACACAGCTGATGGTGGAAGAGGTCACATGAGGTCAGATCCTAATCTTTAAGATGACATCCACCACCATGTTCCTCAAATAAACTAAAATTGTGGCTGTTCATGCATGAACAATCACCATTTTTCAGAGAACAATGTGCTCAGAACTAATGATATCTCTTGTCACTTAAATTTACAGGGTGTTTCTAATGCAAGGTTCTGTACTGGTGTTTGTTAGAACACACTTACAAATCAAATACAAAATCATAGAACTGAAATAATGCTTAACAGATTCAGACAGTGAGGAATAGAAATGGGGATTTATTTCTCAGGAACCCAGCATGCTGTCATCTTCTAAGCTCTCTTAAATCTAGAATTAAGGGTGTTTCTAAAGTGTGTTAGCTAATACTTGTTTTTACTTTTAGACTTTCCATAGTGTTCAGTTTGCCTTATTGATAAAGAAAAGTACAGCTCTCACACGACTCTAGAAGTTCAAAATATGCAAGCAAACTTGTCCAAATTCATTATTGCAAAGATTAGATGTGTTTGGTGGAAAAGGGAAGTTTTCTTTTCACAACTGGTAAGAAGATGACTAACTGAAAGGCTGAAAGAAAGAGACTAGTTGGAGAATTGTGCATGTGTGAGCTTAGAAAGTTATTCCTCAGGGAAGGCAGGGAATAAGATTCATCTGCTTATGGAAATGGCTGACTATATAGCCAAAGGATGTGGGATTTTAATGGCTGGAATTCTCTGAAGCTTGAGACAGCCCCTATGGAGAAACAAACAGTGCTGGTAAACTGATTTTACTCTTCATATAACATTGTCTACATTAGTGCTTCTGTGAACTGCATTCTTTAAATTGTGGGGGTTTTAGCATTCTTCATTGACAGAACTTAGTTATGTGCTGTAGAAATGGGATGTTGCTGTACTCGCCTGCCAGCCTAAATGGTACACGCTGGTCTTAACAGAAAGAGAGCAGACACACCACAGCAGTTGGGAGGATTGCTAGGAAGCTACAAGAAGCTAATAATCAGCAGTGAGGAATTATCAGACCCTTCTGGAGATAACATTTTCGTCCTCCATCAAGCAGTGGAGATGGATTGGCTAACTATCTAGGGCTTCACATTTTTTGCTCACCCAAACATATAAGTGAGTTTGTAGACAGCAAAAGAAGATTCAGAACACTGCTAAAATGGTAGAATAGGGAAAACAAATGAGGAATCAGTGAAATTAGGTAGAATCGATCATGCTTAGATGTAGGGGAACCTCCTAAGGACCATAAGAAGAACCCAGCAGCAAAACAGGTGTTTGAAAGAGGTATCCCGAAATTTGTGAATAAGGGGACTAGAAATAGAATAAGAGATGCAAAAGAGGATTAACTGCATTGGGATCATTCTTCCCCTGAATGACCGGTGAACTCTCCATCAGCAGAGAGGGAAAAGGTAAGCAGAGGTTTCTAAGAGCTCTTCACTGTGAGTACAAAATCCAGACAAGTGTGGGATAGTTGGTGGCTGTCTTGTGAGGACTTTCTGCTAGAAACTTTTTGGTAAATCCCAGCCTTGATAACACAGTGGCTTTTTTAATACTTTGCTAGAACAGACAAACAAGCTGTGACCATTGAGCACCAAAACTCCCATCTGTCTCAAGATCAAAGAAGCAGCTCATGCAAGTATATTTGCTGGACCAGTGTGTCCATTCACCTCTCAAAAGCTAGGGAGTGTTGCTGGGATAGACATTTCAGTGAGGAAACATGCTGGAGTCTGATGCAAGCAACAGATGTTGTCTCTCATCTTCTTGTCTTGGGAATGAAGTGATTAAAAAACCAACCAACCAACCAGAGTTGTGGAGGAGAGATAGTAGATGGTACACTACAAGACAGCAAAGAAGTCATGAAGGAATGTTTAGATTTCACCCTCTTACTCTGCTCTATTATTAAAGAGGCAGTGAGCCTGTGTGTCAAAACTACAAAGAGGATGACTGCTTTTGGAAGAAAACTCAGATTGAATGAAACATGTAAAGGTCAATTCCCTAAGTTTTCTTGGCACATATTATGTTGGAAAGCATTTAGAATCTATTAAGGAAAAATGAGTTTACCCTCTTTTTTTCATTAAAAAAATGAGTGGAGTACATTGGGAAAGCTGAGGAATCCTCAGATCGCATTGCCGTTTGCAGGTATGGAGGAACTTAGATACCTTGGGTAGGAGGAGAGCCAAATTTGTCCTGGAGCAAGGAGCCCTGGACCTGTGGCTGGAAAAGATGCTTAATGTCATTCTGTCCCGCTTGCAATAAATACTCGTGTATGATGCAAACCTCACATACTTCTTGGGGAAAGTTCAGCCCTCTTGCAGATTTCATACATTCATATATATTAGCGAAGGATTTTGAGGCCAACAAGTTGCACATAGATTTCTAACAAGAGAGAAAAAGCCCAGTCAGGTGGAAAGCTGGGGTATAAGGCATCAGCAGTCTGACATAACAGAGAAATGTAGACCTGAGTAAAAGTCTCTTTTCAATTAAGCTAGAAATATTACAGTCCTTACTGTGATGTTATCCAAAGAGACAGGTGAAATTTGCATTCAGACTTTTTTATTGTAGAACTCTGTGAAAGAGTGATGTGTGAGTAGAGTAAAAATGTATAACGTTTTAAAGCTTGCAAGAAATAGTTGGAGAGCAGTCGATGTAGTGGTAGCAAATAATGTTTACTGTTGTTTAGTTGTCATCAATAATTCCATTTAGAGTGCTTTCTTCAGGGTGTGATATCTTTGAAAGTAAAGCAAACCCAGAAGGAGGCTATATGATATGATTTATAATATGCCTTATCATCAAGGCTTCCTGTGAATGATCACAGTGTAACATTCATTATGTGTAGGTTTGATAGTACAAAGTGTGGTATAGATAGTACAAAGCATCATCAGACCCTCACTTAGGCTTTACACTGCTGAGGAAGATGCTGAGTGGTTTGAAGGGTGTTGCTATATTTGAATGGCACTTTTCTAGTGAACCAGATTTTCTGGGCAGAATGTCTTTTTTAATGTGCATAACAGCACCTGAGTGATATACACCTACAATGGCTCCTTGAGGCTAGCAGTGTTTCCCATTGAAGGTCTCTCAGAGGACAACTGCTGATACCTAGAAGTAACAAGGAATTTCCCATGAACACCAAGGAATTTTTTCAAGGTATTAGATTCAGGAAACATCCAATTTACTTACCCATCTCCTCTGTTTCATCTTGCAGTTTATGGATTGATTATCCTCTTTCTGTACTGTGAATTCATTGCAGCTTATCAGGAATTGGCAATATATGTAAAGAAGAAACTTAGGGTAGATGGAATGGGAAATTCTCTGGGCTTCTTGCAGCAATCAAGAATATCTCTGAATGACGTGAAGCTTTTATCTGAAGTGGAAGCTCATTTAAAACTGTGTTTATCATCATGATTGTAGTGCTTTCTGACTTGACCACAGTAAAACACAGACATCCAAGGGCAGCTCCAGGCATGCACTGAAGGTTGGAGTTGTGTCAAAGTAACAAGCTATTTCCATAAAAACTAAAGCTATTTAAAAATCTGATTGAACTGGAAAGTGGACTGTGGTTCAGCAAAGAGAATGCCAATAAGAACAAAAGCTGTCACCTTTCCTTATTTCTGTGCAGATGGTAGCTAAGTCTATTATTTGTCTTTGTGATAGTCACTATTTGATTAATTGCTCATTGCTCGTGGTTGTCAGTTTCCTTGAACGATGAGTCAGTTATAAGCTCCTAACAGCTAAGTTGAGCAGATTTAGACACTTTATCCTTCCTTGTGAGTATAGTAGCATCCACAGCATTTGATATTTGGGACTTGTATAGGTTCTCTCTGAATAAAGCATTCTAATAGAAGTTAGAAACCATGTCAGTACCAGGATTTGCACACTTATTGATGGTGTACTTGCCCTGCAAGCAGGTGATGGGATCAGTATGCTTTTTCTGAGTTGGTGGTCTGAAGTTGCTAGTACACAGTGATTTGGGTGAAGGCGAATGTGACGTTGGCTCATACCTGTTTTGACTTCGTTGGTAGGTAAATCGTATTCTGTATTTGTGTGTCCGTTGCATTTGACACTGAAAGCAATCATAGGGAGCTGTTTGCAGGCTAAGATCTGCACCTCAGTGGAAGGCAAGCTAGCAGGTCAAGCAAAGCCAGTGCAGGGTAAGGTCAGCTCTTACCTGTAGGGTCAGTTTGCAGTAATCTTAGCAGTGATGCATACTTAGGTAAGATTTTTAGGGAGACTGAATTGCTGTAACTGAAAGGCTTGCATTTCTCTAGGATTATCATAGGGCTTAATTGGATGATCTAATAAAAAGACTTGCAGTTTAAAATCTACCCCATGTCTATTAACCCATGACAGAGTAATGAATCAAGATATTATGATTATTTAGGTTAAGTAGGACTTTACAGTCCTTTTCCTGATTAACTTAGTTACACATTCTCTGTTTCTTACTCCAGGATCATGCTGTCATGAGTCACTTCATCATCTACCATGCTCTCTCAGTCTTAAGGAATTTTGTAATTCAAAGAAAGATGCACTCTTTTCTGGCAGTGTTTGAGAGGTGGGCAGTCTCTCACATGGCCATTAGTTAGCTCTTTCAACTCTCTGAACGTCACCTTCCACCTCTGCCTCGGCTCTCCCCAGTGCCGCTCTCAGACCCTTTCTAAGCAGCCTTTGTAATGAACGAGTCTGGTCTGTTTCTAGGGCATGCTGTCTTCCTGTGCACTTCATCCTCTTGAAGCCAGGAGTGTTTGGCTTCCAGCTAACTGATATGTTACTGTTAAATATAGAGTTGTCCATCTGCAAAAAAATGCTTTCAGAAAGACAGTCCTTTAGAGCTTCCAAACCGTAAAAGGAAAAACTGATCTGTAAAATTCACTTTTATCCCATTAAAATGATTTTGAGTGATGAATAAGAACTCATCTTTTACTTTTTCTTCTCTCACTTTCCACCCAAAAAGGAAATAAAAAATGCTCTCCATTTTCAGTTGCAATTCATCTTCTTTTGCTTAGTAATGATGGCTTAAACAGCTAAACTGAGATACCACATTGAAAAGATCATGAATAGGAGAAACCATTCTGTGCACATAGGGTGGTTCTTATGTAATGAAAGGCATATTGACAGTTGCTGAGATTCCATGTAGACCTTTTACGTATGTCGGTTGATGGACAGGTCCTCACTCCAAAGATAGGAAACTAAGGCTTGAAATAGTTTGCTTTGTCAAAGACAGGTTACTGGTAGAGTTCTGTAAGAGTGTATGAGCTACTGGTCTGTTCAAGATAAAAGACAGTGGTCTAGGAGAAAAAAAAAAAAGGATGCTTAGCAGGCAGGACTAATTGCTGATATCACTAGGACTAGGTAATAGGAGCATGGAGGCTGCAAAGAGTTGCTCCAGCAACCTCCTGTTACAAAGCAGCAGATAGCTGCTTGGCAAATGAGAGTCAGTGTACATTATGAAGCTGCTGCCCAGACAATCAGTAACTGGATTTTTGGGAAAAAACCCAACATTTTTCTGGGGACTTGACATAGAGTAACACTCACACAGGAAATCAAGTCTCCCAAGCAGGAAATCTGGTTGCTGCTGTGTTCCAGAGACCCTAACTGATGGTGTCTTTGGCTGGATCAAATGAGACTCTCTGAATTGCTGTTTAGCTCAGTTACGACAGTACAAAATCACCATTGTATGTTACTATTTCTGCACCTGCAGTTACAATTTTTGCATTCTGTTTGGTCAACTCTGGAGCATGAACAGAGTTGGACAATCTCTAGAAGGGGCCAGATTTTGCATGAAAGATGTTAGTTGACTCATTAAAACACATGATTTGATCTGTGCAATGTAGGAGCAGCCTATGGGACTCTTGAAGATGTCCCAGATTCCCACCTGGAATGCTTCTACACCAAATAGTCAAATACTTAACTGAAAAGGCAGCTTGACTTCCGTCACCTTATTTCAACTTGGTCCATTATCTCCTCTAAGCAGGTGGCTGGCTGGGGAGTGGTTAGACCACTCAGGAAATTGTAATGGCTGTTGCACATGGGCTGTACTACTCAGGGTTATTCAGCCTGGAGAAGAGAAGGCTCTGGGGAGACCTAATAGTATCTGAAGGGGGCCTATAAGAAGGCTGGAGAGGGACTGTTTACAAAGGCCTGTAGTGATAGGACAAGGGGCAGTGGTTTCCAAATGAGAGAAGAGTAGATTAAGGTTGGATGTTAGGAATAAGTTCTTTACCATGAGGGTGGGGGAACACTGGAACAGGTTCCCCAGGGAGGTAGTTGAGGCCCCATCCCTGGAGATAAAGGTCAGGCTCGACAAGGCTCTGAGCAAGCTGATCTAGTGGAGGATGTCTCTGCTCACTGCAGGGGTTTTGGACTAGATGGTCTTTGGAGGTCTCTTCCAACCCAAACCATTCTATGATTATGTGTTAAATGAAATATGCATATTTGGGTCAATCCCAGTAGCTGTACAGTTCTGCTCTCATTTGTCCTCCAGCTGATAGTATTTGACCAGAGGCTGGTGTGAGAGGCAGATTGTGCTGAATAGATTCTGGTGTTGTGAATTAGTTCTTTCCAATACCACTTTAATTTTTTTATTCTTTTTTTTTTTTTGAAAATACTTTAAATTCGAGTGTCTCTATAGGAAACTTTGTAGTATCATCTAGTCCATAATGAATTAACTATCTTAAAGAAAATCTTTGTTTCCATAATGTTGTTGTCTTCTGTGATCCTGTATCTCATTCCTGTGCACAGTGCATTTCCATCTTCAGGTTGAGGGAAGTTTATAACTAATAGTACCTGTGGGACTAAAGAGTCTCTTCTTCCTTCCTTCCCACACTTCTCCAGAAGAATCTTGATTCTGTTTGCCATTTTAAGACAAATTGTTTGGTCAAGTTCTGTTCTCAGAATAATATTAAAGTTAAATTTTACAACTCTTCCCCTCTCCCCGTATTTTAAATAACACTTGTACTTACTTTTTGTACTAATGTATCGTTTTTCCTGAACACACAACTGCCTACATTGAACCTATTGCAACATCCTTGTTTTTTTATTGAAGGTATGTGAAAGAACAGATACCTAATGACATGTAAAATATTCCTATTTACAGAAACTGAAAGGTGCTAAATACATGTTTCTGTTTTTACAGGCTAAAGCCTATCTAAAGATAGCTATGGAAATAGTAAGACGACTGCCAGTACCTCCCGCTTGAAGTGCTTATTACTGAAACTTTGCAAAAAGTGATCTTTTGATGCAGCTGAAGGAGAAGAGTCCTAATACCTGTTTGTCTGGATGCAATATTTTAATTTTTGGAACTTTTTTTAGGAGTTAAATTATGATTGCGTTTTTCAACACAATCACTTTTTGGCCATAAGTATGCAGAAGATGATGAACAGTATTTAACTGCTGGATTGTAACATCATGAAGAAAGAAGGGATGAAGTTCATATTTCATGTGCCCTGCTGGAAGAACAAGAATGAAAACCAGACACTTCAGCCAAGCAAAATGATGAGAGGGGTGTCAAGGCACAAGTCCTGCTTGAAACATGACATTTGCTGTACTCCTGATTTCTGTCAATTTTAGTTCAACTTTTTACTTGGTTAACTGCCAAGCTGTCCTTAATTCTGCAAGACTTTAAGAATCAAATTCAGTTATATAACTGCAGTACTTGTGTGTGTTCATCTTAAAAGAAAATTAAAAAAAAATGCAGTGAGTTCTTGTGATGGATCATGAGAAAATTCTTTCATTATTGGATAATGTTCAATCATGAGGCAGTTCACAGTTTAGTGGAGAATGGATTACATGACCCTGGGGCTTATTTCTTGACTGTTTTACATTATAACAGACCCAAACAGAAGACTAGGTAAGCAAGTTCTTGCCTGAGCTCAGTTTAGCAGGAGATGTAGATGATCAATATAAATTAAATTTATGATTGCATATTCCTATTACAGTGCAGCAATTTGAAATCTGAATATAAAGAAATATTTCTGAAGCAAAGAAAAATGTGGTCATCAAACTCTGTGGCCTTCTGTTTTGTTTTTTCATTACCTGATATTTCTGTGATCTTTATGTTTGTGTTGATATGTAGAAGTTGAAAAATCTGCCCTCAGGGAATGAGTTTCATTTACAGGTAGATGTTTGAGTTGACAGTTAGGCTTTTTTGTTTGCATAATCAAATACAGGTATCTTAAAAATACATCATGACCATACCATACTGGTGTTGACCTCTGGGGGACCAAGATTTTCTCTGTAGTCCAAATAATTATTCGTGGTCACAGAGTGTGGTTTGGTTGTTTTGTTATTGAAGTGATATAATGTAAAAAGTTATACATTTGGATTAAGAATATTTATGTGATATGTACCCTGAATTTATGTGGGAAAGCTAGACACAAATGATGGATTGAATTTCAAGCTTAGGTGATTCTGTAAACATAGAAATTATTTAGTCCAAAACTGTTGATTCTTTGCTTCAAGTCGATCTCTGAACCTCCTCACCCACATCCATCCCTGTGAGATCTGATGTCAGAGTTCAGCTTTTTCCATGGCATATTATGCCAGGCCTGTAAGATTGAGACAGATACACACTTTCAGTTGTCTAATACAGAATCATGGAATGGTTTGGGTTGGAAGAGACCTCCAAAGACCATCTACTCCCAACCCCCTGCAGTGAGCAGAGACATCCTCCACTAGATCAGCTTGCTCAGGGCCTTGCCTGGACTGACCTTCAGGGTCTCCAGGGATGTGGCCTCAACTACCTCCCTGGGCAATCTGTTCCAGTGTTCCACCACCCTCATGGTAAAGAACTTGTTCCTAACATCCAGCCTATATCTCCTCTTCTCTCATTTCAAACCATTGTCCCTTGTCCTATCACTGCAGGCCTTTGTAAACAGTCCCTCTCCAGCCTTCTTGTAGGCCCCTTGCAGGTACTGGAAGGCTGCTTTTATTTAAGTCTGCCTGGAGCCTTCTCTTCTGCAGGCTGAACAGCCCCAGCTCCCTCAGCCTGTCCTCGTAGCAGAGGTGTTGCAGCACCACGGTCGTCTTTGTGGCCCTCCTCTGGACCTGCTCCATCAGGTCCATGTCCTTCCTGTGTTGAGAGTTCCAGAGTTGGACACAGTACTCCAGGTAAGGCCTTACCAGAGCAGAGTAAATAATGTATTTTACAAAAAATAAAGCTGTCTTAATCTTTTGACTTTTCGTATTTTACTGGTAATGTGTTGGGGTTTTTCACTGAGTTTCATCTCTACACATATTGTTTCTACATTTCTGCTTTACATATTGTAATTGTTGATATGTATAAGTAATCCTAGGGGATTTTTGGCATCATATAATCATCAATTTCAGTGGAAAAATATATTTCTGACTGTTCTTTAGCAAAAGATTGTGATACTTTCTGAACTTTAATATTTATTTTCATGTTGTTAAAAAGAATGTCTGACACCCAGTTCATGTTGAGGTGGTGAACAATCAGTAAACATACAAGGCTGATTTTTAAACGTATAAGGTTGATTGTTTTCCATTTCTTTTCTTTTTCAATATTCCTTGCTTTACTTGAGAGATAAAATTTGCTTTTATTTTTACTCTATTTTCACATTTTTCCCCTTTTAATTAAGTATTGCAGTTTTGCTCTGTCAGGTATTTCACCAGCAGAACTGTTTTGGATGCCTTTAACAAGAAAGTGGCTATAATGATGAAATACAATTTCTAAGCCAATATAAAAAATAATATTTTTATGGAAATATTGCACAATGTAGTAGGTGAAACCTTATTTATGGATTAAAATTTGTCAGTCCTTAAAAAAATAAAAAATAATTGAACATAGGAGGTAGGACATTGCTGCATTTAAGGATAGCAATGGTAAATCAAATTTAAAAAGAGAAGCTACTTTTCTTCCCTCATTCTCATGAATGAAAAAGGATCTGTTTCTCAGCCCTTCTCCTGCAAAAGGAAATGAAGGGCATTGACACTGTTATTGCTGCTTAATGTTATAGAAACAGATACTGATTTTGTGTGTGTGTGTAGTACAAGGTTAAATACATATTAATGAATTCTAGTCAACATACTAGATTTGAAATTGTGCTTCATAAAATCTCTGATAGAAGTTATTGGCTTGTGTGGGGGTGGTGGTGTTTGGCTCATTTGGAGGTTGAGCAGGAGACAGTGGTATTTAGCCATAGTTTATAGATTATGGACTTGATGCATAGTGGTCTTTGCTCTTTTCAACTTCAGTATTTTACTTTCATCTCTGTCTTATTTCCTAGTCTAGTAGTACTACTTTTTTTTTTTTCCTTGAAATGCTAATCCTGACGATAGAACCTGGCCTTCCTGAGCTGTAAGGGTAGATGCTCTTTGCTCTGTTCCAATGGAGACCTGCTGCAAAATTACTGTGTTCATGGGTTACCAGCACAGAGTTATTAAAGTCTACAGCACTGTAAACTCTGGTTACCTGCTGCAAAATCCCACAGAGAAAAAAAAAGGAAATGGAAGGCTGGGGAGGTTCATGGCCAAGCAGGCAGGAGTGAGGGCAGAGGTGAATGCCAGTCCCAGGTTACCTGCTGTGTAGGTTAAGAGCAAGATGCCCAAGGTCACCTTCCACCCCTTTCAGAGTTATTTTCACTTTCATGACATGTCCCTTTTTATAGTGACCACAGTTAAATTGTTTTCAGATAATTGCTGTTGTTTCTTGGGTGAGGAGCCTACAGGCTGTATCTTAACAGAGTGCATTTCCTGCCTTTCAGAAGTATTTTGGTATAAAATTTTTACTGCTATGTTCAAGTCATTATGAAGTGTTTAGCCTTTCAGACTATGGTTGGTGCAGTCCTTCAGATGTTAGATATCTTACAACAACAAAAAAATTGTTAATAGTTATTTGAAGTTTTGAGAGGAAAGTAGTTTGCAAATCATTTTTTTCTCTCCTAATTCAATTTGAGGTTAAGCTGCAACCCATTTCAGTTGCACTGACTGGTGATGATGGTGTCAAAATAACATGAATGCAGAGAATAAATGTCAGAAGGATGTAACCTTTAGTATGGTACCAAAAAAAACCCCTTTTCTCAAATTAAGTAGACACGTTTGGTTCCAATGCAGCAGATGAATACCCCCCTACCTGCCCCCCCTTCACCTCCCTGTTATATCTTTTCCCTTACTAAGAATAGGGTTTTCACCTGGACATACTCAAACTCCCCATGGGTTTGTTCCTCACTTAGGGTGCTGTTAGTCCACATAACAGCCAGCTTTGATCCAAAGTGGGTGCTGCATGCTGGTTGGTCACTAAACCCTTGTTCAGGCTATTATTGCCTCCCCCCACCCCCACCCCAATTAAAACAAAGCTGTGATCAAGGAGGGGGGAAAAAAGGGGTAAAGAAGGGATGAATCTTACAGCAGTGGGAAACATCTCCAGTTTCCTAGAGACCCTGTCCTAATAATACTGGGCCTGCAGGTGCAAGAATGTTTGTGGGAGTGTACTACTAGCAGGACAGCAACAAGAAAGGAAAACCCTTCTGTTACTTAGATGAAAGAGCTGTGTGGGCTACAGAACTGATTGGCAAAGGTTAAGGCCCTGATGCTGCAGTGCAACCTGTAAAGGTGATTTTGGTACTTCTTCCAGGTGCACAAAACTTCTGTCAGTGTATCCCTGGTCCTGAGGCTGGCACAAGAGCTCCATACCTGGGTACTTAGGTTGCACTGCTCCTATCATTGCAGATATCATTGGGGGTAGGATCTCCAAGCTTATTTTTCCACAAGCTTTGTGGTACTTGCCCAAGGTGCAAGAAACTTATTCTGTGCCTGGCTTTGGCTGAAAAGATTCGCATCCATACCTCCTAAACATAGGAGAGGTTCTCAGCCACCTGGCTTTGCCTTTGCTCAGGATTGTCAAGGGCCATTCATCACTTTCTTCTCATAAAGCTGTGTTGCTTGTGGAAGAAATAAGGAACATAGTCAGTAACAGCTCTTTTGTTAGCCTAATATCTTGTGCTGGACTTTGATCCTTGCTCCCAGCCCTATTGATGACTTTTACCTAATAAGTCTGTGAATAAAATGATTATTTTTCTAGGATAATGTCTTGGTTTGTAGCTGCTGATAGGCTTGAGAAAAGGCTCTGGGGCTTTGCTTTCGGGTTTTGATAGCCATGTGTCACTTCAGTTTCTCACAGCCACGTTTGGGCCTGTGTTATTGTAATAATTTTTAACAGGAATGTTTCCTAGCAAAGATGGTTAGGGGGAAAGGTTCCTGCTTAAGGACAGTTGGCAATCAAACGAATCTAAATTGCTGTTTTAATTTTAGAATCGACTTATAATGGCAGGAATTATAATGGTAATTGTATTTTATTTTGGCAGCATATCAGCCAAGGCACTAGTATATCAGTCACATATCACAAAAGCACAGCAAATGAAAGAATTCATTCCAAAACTATTTTTCAGCTTAATTTTAAAACTTATCTTTGGTGGGGTTTTTTTTTGTTGTGGGTTTTTTGTTTGTTTTGTTTTTCTGGGCTGTATTTTATATTATAAAGATATTAAGTCTGAAGAAAAGGTGTATTCAGAGGTCTGTATTTTTCCATTATCTTCTCATATTCAGGGGGGCTTTTGTTTTTCAAGCAGGAAGAGGACAGGCACAGCTTGTCATTCCTTATGCACCTATTCCTGTCAGTATCTCTGTGTTAGTCTGGATCTGAATACCCGCTTTAACCAATGCAAATAAATTACTTCTTCCAGGCACTGCATGAGTCTTCAGACAAGCTAGTGGGAGGAAAAACATCTGTTGTCCTTTAACATTGTTTTGAGGGTTTACAGATTTATTTGAAGTGTTTTCACTCAGACCACTGGAATTTTAGAAAACTTGGGTTATTTCCTGTGGTCTAGAAGTTTTCTCTATTCTGTGAGAGAAGGGCAGACAACTCCTTGCACTTACCTCCCCATCTATGCTGCCTCTTAATAAAGAAGATCTTTTAAGAATAGAAACTTCTGATAATTTTTTGGGAAAACTATTAGTTTATTTGTAACAAGTTTCTAATGGTGTTTAGGAGTACTTTGTGTCCTTTTTTACTTGTAGGCATTTGGGTTTTTTCCAAATTAATATTGAAGAAAGACTGTCATGTATTTGTAAGCCTGATTCGGCTGCATATTTGGGAAAAATACAGGGTGGGAAACTACCTTATTAAGCCAAATTAATGTTCTGTGGGTTTAATATTGAAGTGTTCATCCAGTGTGTAAATGTTGCAAATATTTTTTATGTCTCGTTTAAGGGAAACTGTTTGAATGAACAAAAGTTGAGTAGCCTGAGCACATCCCTGCTCTGCAGTAAGCGTTGTGAGGGTGGTGTGAGATGTGTCTGTAGGCTGCTCAGACAGGCCAGGATGAGTTTAGTGTTGTTTCATCTGCTGAATCAGGAAGTTTCTACGTGTCTCTTTTTGGAGAAGGAATTTCCATATAAACAGGCTTTTGTCTGTGATACCTTGAGGCCTCTAATTAATTACATTTCAGATGGGAGTTGGGAGAGTTTGAGTTCACACTCCCCACTTCCTCTTGCAGGATACTGGGACCTAATGGCTGTTTTGGAGAGTTACTTTTTAAAACAAGTGGTAAAATGCTGGGAAAATATGCTTTGTAAGCATCTAGGCTTTGAAAGTCTAATAAACCCCCAGTTATTTGTGAGTGCCAGCACTGCTGGCATCTCTTTTGTAATGCCTTAATATCCTAAGCTTTTAGAAAGCCTGTGAATTTGTTGCTTGTTTGCACTTTTTTATAAATGCATGTTTTACAAATGCATTTCTTAGTAACATAGGCACTTGCTGCTTCATTTTTGGCTTAATTTCTCTACAGTGTAAATAAAATTCTTTTTGTAAAGCAGTTTTCCTTGACTATTTCTAACAAATCTCGGAAGTTATTCCTCTAGGGAAAGAAATGATCGCTGTTTGATGTTGAATGCCTTCTTCCCTGTTGGGTTAATACAGAAAATTGTAGTTGCTGTCTTTGTGAATGTTGGTTTTGTTACCCTAAAGGGAAATATATCTTCACTAATACAAAATGAAACTACTTGATAAAATGCCTTTTAATTATTAAGAGCTTGTAGCTCACGAACATTGAAAACAGTACAAGCTAGTGTAAATTATTTAAAATATTTAGATTTTCACACTTTTTAAGTATGTTTTTTAAGAAAGCAGTAGTAATAAAGACATTTGGACAGTCTCTTTTTGCTGTTGAAGTGGATTGCCTTCCACTGGCTGGAAGTGTTTGCCAATTTCACATAGAACATCATGAGTCAGACAAGACATTATTCACCATCAGTGCCTGTGTACAGAATCCTATACATGAGTCTGCAGTAGCAGGTGACAAGAGGGAAGAGAGATGACGTACCAGTATTTGCCTGGAATGACCTCATGCCAGGAAGCAGTAGGAATTTGTTTGGCACAGCAAAAATACAAACAGAATTAAATTTTTAGTGAAGGCAGATGGGTCAGGGCAAAGCAGGGGATGTCTCATTAGTTTGTAAATGCGACTGGCATATGAAAGGAAGTAAAACATTTATACTGTCAGAAATAAAATTGGAAATAGATCTGTCCTACTTCTGCCAGAAATGTGCAGTTGGGGAATATGTGACCTAGGATGCTTGGCTCCTTAGGAACGTGTTGATCCTGGTGCTTCAGAAAGGTGTCAGGACAGAATCATCAGACCTCTGCATATCACCAGGAATCCTCATTTATGACATGATTTCTGATGTTAGGGAAGCTATTGAGAAACACATTTCTAAGTGAATAGTTGAAATGGTGAAGAGTTTTCCTGACGCTTGGTTGGATTAATTTTGAATTCTCTACTCATTTAACAGTAACTGCAGTTTCATCCTGTTAATTTTTTTCTATACAAAATGTTTCACGTTTCTTTCTCTGGGACTTTACTACTGTTGGTTGACCAGATAAATATAAAAATATAATTATGTACAGGGGCTCATAGAGGGAATTTCATGCTCTGAAGTGAGATTCAGTAATTTTCTTCAAAACAAAATGGTGAATAGCAGAGTTGTTCTTTATTTTCTGTTCAGTTTTCAAGGAGTACAGTCACTATTAGATAAAATACCAAGTGGACATAGTTTTGGATAATCAGATTGGAACTCTTCTAACCAGGTGCTAGCCGTATCTTGAGACTACAAAGACATAAGCAACATGAAGCTCTGTGCTTTGTTGTATTAAATGTCTGAACTTAACCTTATCTTCATTGGCACAGGAACAATGATGTACTGTGGCAGCTAAAATATAAAGGACATTTGAGAAGTGCATGAGTTGTCACAGATAGGGGCCATGAAAATCTATCTGTTGAACCCAGATTTCTGGTGCAGCATGTGCATGCACTGACACTGAAGGAGCCAGCAGCATTCAAATAGAATTTCTTGCCTCCTAGGTGAACTCCAAACTCATTCTGTGATGTGCCGTGGAGAAGTCACACCCTAAACTGTCAGCACTGAACCTTTGCACTGTATGTTCACGTCTCCAGCATGGGAAGTGACTCACCAAAGTGTTTGTTCTTCGTTCACATTGTGATCTGCTCTCCCCAGGAGAACAGGGATCTATTTGCTCTGTGATGTATCGATGCTTCTTATCAGCCTGCACAATATTCCTGCTGGGGCTAGCACTGGTCAGCATTTGATTGTAGCTGGTATTCTGTTTGTCGAAGGACATTTGCTGTAATAGCTGGGAGCTGTGTTCTTCAGTTGCACCTGGCTGCACCTGGCAGTTGTTACAGGCTAGGATCATTGCTCTGATTTACTTTCCATTTGAGTTATATGTAAGCAACATGTGACCCTTTAATTCCAGAGTGTTACTACTCACAAGAGAAAACCCTGCACTGAGAATGGCCTTCTAGCAATGATACCTTACCCTTGTAACTCCACTGCTTTGGGAAGAGCTCTGCCTGGGCATTGGGAGAGTGAGGCAGGGCCGTTTATTCTCCTCTTTGCCATGAAGGGACTTACTTGTTTCTGCAGGGACACAGAGTTTACTGAGGATCAATACAATGAGGAAATAGCCTTCCATGTCATGTTTGAACATGAAACGAGTAAGGAAGGTAACTTGGAGGAAAGCTCAAACCTTTCTACTATTTTTTCTGTCCTTTTCACAAGGAGGACTACTCTTCTGCAGCTTTACAGATCGGCAGTTTTAAGTCCTATGGCTTTGATAAACACTATTTCTATTATTTGTATTACTGTAATTATAAATGTTAAGTGGGCTTTCTGTAGTACCTGTGTTGTATATTATTCCTCAGTTAGGTTGAATGCATCCTGATATTTTTTTTGAGTCATTGTACTCTGGTTGCTTGTTAACAAGCTGATCACTGATGATTTTAGAAATATTACTTAGTGCATCACTTTATAAAAGAAATTATTATTTTCCCTCTAGATAATGAAAATGCCCAATTGTGCTTTCATGCATTGCATTCAGTACCTCTCCTGATTTCTGCTGGGGTTTAACTGCAAAAGTAGGAGAGGGAATGCACATGACTGGCATCTGTTTAAGTATATGTATGTTTCGAAAAAAAAATTTTAGTGTTCTAATATGGGCTCGTCAAGCAACACTTAGAACGTAAAGTGAAGGCTTTTCTAACTAATGCTTTTATGATTCTCCCAAGTCCTGTTGGAAGTGTGTTATTCATAATCTTTAAAAGGAACTGTTTTCCTTTAAAAAGTGTCAATTTAACACATTCAGAGCAGAAACAAAAGACAGGGCTGTTTGTGCTACAGTTTCATAGTATCTGATGGGGTGTATAAAATGCATATTTTCTGTAACTTCTGCTCTCTAGCTTAGTGCCACTAAGGTATATAATAACAGAGCCTGGCATCCATGGGGAAAAAGTGGGCAACATAAAATGTAAAGAGGATGATTTGTTGGTTGCATTGTAGTATAGAGAAAGTAAGAAGTTGCCTGCATCTCAAATACAAGCTCTAGGAGTAGCAATCTCTCCACAAATTAGATATGATTTCTAATCCCTGGTTGTAAAAAAACTAACTAATTTCTCTCCTGTGATCTGTGTGGAGAACCAGATCAGCACCTCTCTGTAGGAGGCCAGTTAACAGCTTGGCAAGACTGGCAGCAATGAAGTTTCCTTGCAATGACTACCTTACTCTCCAAGAGGATTATTGCATTTTGATTAAGATCAATTTATTGGCATTACTGTACACAAACACTTCGATTTAGCCCTTCAAATTGCTGAATGGGGACCTCAAAGGATTTTGTCCCACAATACATCTGAGACTTAATCTGGGAGGTGGTCCAAAAGTCATTGACTGGCCTCCAGTCTGAGGCACACAGCTCTGCTTATGCATGGGAGGGGCATGCATTGCAGGAGTTGCACTGATTCATCATCTCTCCCAGGAAACCTCTGCTTGGCTCACTTCAAGCTTTGCTTTCCCTCAGGGAGTTTTGAGCAATGATGCTCTTTTAATGAGGTACATTGGAAGCTACTCTTGTGAAGCAGTGATTCCACAAGAGCAGAAATATTGTCAAAGCTTATTTATCCTGCAGCTTGTATTAAGTGCTGGTAGCCAAAGTTTGTCATTATGCTTTCTTCAGCTGTTGTTTTGGTGTGTTGTGGTTTAACCCCAGCCAGCAACAGAGCACTGCCCAGCAACTTGCTCACTCCCCCACCTGCCCTGGTGAGATGTGTATGAGAATTGAAAATAAGTGAAACTCATGGGTTGAGATAAGAACAGTTTAATAATTGAAATAAAATAGCAATAGTAAGGAGAAGGAAGATAAGAAAAAGAAAGTGAAATAAAACTTGAGAAAAACAAGCCATGTAGAGTGCAGTTGCTCATGACCCACTGACTGATGCTCAGCCAATTCCTGTGCAGCAATCCACCCCTTCCAGCCAACTTCACCCAGTTTATATACTGGGCATGATATCTGGTATGGAATATTCCTTTGGCCAGTTTGGGTCAGCTCTTCTGGCTCATCCCCTGGAGCCCACAACTAGGGCACAGCCCATCGCTGCTGCTTCCTAATGGATTTTACTCTAATTCTCTGTAGGTTGTAAATCAAATCCAGAGGTCCCCTAGAGATGCCTTTTATACCATGCCCAGCAGTGCCTGCCTGTTCCTTGGGACTGGTAAGAAATGTGTGTGTCAGGTGCAATCTGCCTGGGTGCCACACCAGTAAAGGGGGAAAGCAGTGACAGCTTTCATCAAGGGACAAAGCTCTGCATGCAAAGGTGAGTAGTGGGACTGCGTGGAAATACAGGTGGTAGAGATGCATGCGAGTCTCTAGAAGTGTGGCTTTCATTAGGAGGGAAGCAAGAGGGAGAGCAGTAGGTATAAAGAGTGTTGGTTGTGCAGGGAAGCTGTCACACCTCAACCAAGATGCCAGTTCTCCAATTTAGAAATCTGACTTGAGTCTTCTCTTTCAAAGAGAAACATCACATTTTTTTTGTCATGCCTGTGAGACTCACCCTTCCCTCTGTAACCTCCTAAAACAAAGGGATATTTTTTCTCACAGCTTTAATCTCATTATTCTGTTTGGGGATGAAATAAGAGCCTCTACTAATCTGAAAGAAAGTAAGTGGCTTGAAGGAAGGTATTTTATCCTTCAGGTTCATTCTGCATTGCAAAGAGTTTACAGTTCACAAATACGTTCAGCTGCTCTGTCGTGACCTTTTTAATGTCAAAGTCATGGTTTTGCAGTAGGATTGCTACCGTTGCCTGGGCTGTGTGCTGCATCAACAAGGCTGTTTCATGGCTGTAAAAGAGTGAAAGAATATGTAGCTGTTTATCTTATGATTATCTAATTATCTTTGATAGGAATAGGATGAAAAAGTCAGATTGTGTTTCTTACAAATTGGCTGAACTGTTCATCGGCAGCTAACCATCAAAAACATGTGAACTGCATCCACAGATACATGTACAGGGAAGAACTAACCCCTTTTTTCATAAGAATAATTGTCTTCCAAAAGTCAGTGACTTTCTTTTCATCAGCTTTTCTTTTGCCTTTCATTATTAAAAAAATAAAAAACAAAACACAAAACAACCCTAACACCCAATCCCGCCTTGTTCTTACCTTTTTTGCTTTCTTTAAACGAGTCAGTTGTTTAACAGAGAACATTGAGCTAGATCTTAGCTATCAGTTCTAAGTAGTAGGAGGTTTTGCAGCCTGCAGCAACATTTGGGTGAAGACCTTCGGAAAGCAACAATCCAAGTAGTATGGATGTGTGAGGTAGATACCATTAATTGATTTCTTCACTGAAAAATTCCCTTTTTCCATTGCTTTATCTTCATGACAGATACAAAGAAGCTTTTACTTCTTCATAATTTCATATTGAATGCCTACTCAAACAGTATGTTAAAGTTTTTTTTTCAAGATGTTTAT
Source organism: Indicator indicator (assembly GCF_027791375.1). Classification (NCBI taxonomy): domain Eukaryota; kingdom Metazoa; phylum Chordata; class Aves; order Piciformes; family Indicatoridae; genus Indicator; species Indicator indicator. Next base: position 42,907,749 of record NC_072013.1, read on the forward strand.
TTATTCTTCTAAAATACACATATATCCATTTTTCTTCAACTTTGCAAAGCAGAGCTGGTGCTATTAAGGCTTTGATTTTCAAATTAGAATGAATTGCATCTTATTTTGTAATGATTTTTATTCCAAATTTTAGTCTGTTGCACACGGGGTAATTGTTGAAATGATTTCTGATGTGCATGGATTTGACAGGCTGTGGCAAAAAGAAGTAAGGGTGGAATTGCTTCAGATCTTTTGCTGAATAGATAATGATAGGATGTATACCACATATAACTGATTTTTAATCCAACTGATTGATTGTGACTATGTTTTTGTAATGTTCTCTTCTAAAAGCATGTAACTTATGTTGCAGGATATGTTGCGATTTACATGTATAGCAGCATTATTTTAACTCAGCTTATGTTAATATTGAGATTTCAAAAAGGAAAAGTAATTCTCCATTCCCATTTTAAAGCACAGTTGGTATGGCTAGGTGAAGTACCACAGTATGTACTAAAGAAGACATTTGCCTTGCAACTGCTGGGTTTCTTTTGTCTCCTTTTGAGATGGCTTGATCAGATGCCCCTGGGATCTACAAAACAGATAGATTTGTCACAAATGTTAACAGCAGAGTCAAGAAAACTTGGTAGATGTGTCAGCTGAGAAATCCACTCTGTTCTATTGCTAAAATAAAATACAAGGAGATGGCATAGATCACATCTTGGATTAGGTAGCTGTCACCAAGAGGAGGAAAATTGGGCTTTAGCCCAATTTTTTTAATGTTTAAAAAAATTACACAGAAGGAATGGAATTACCTCAGTCTGTGATAAACTACCTTCAATACAGTTTGTACAAAGATAGCATTTTCATTTGCATCCTGAATGCTAGATGCCTGCATACCTAGAAGGCATAATATTTCTACAGAAAATACCCATGTACTCAAGTTTGGCACACAAAAGAATCCCTGCTCCAGGGAACAAACAGGTCTGAACTACCTGAATGCCTGTGAAGAGGTGTAAACCTGTCTCTAGGTGCAAAGGAGTGTAAACCATGCTACCAAAACTATTTGGAGGCTTTTTCAGTCCAGATTCCCCTGATCCTATAATTTCAGCATACATACAGGGATAAGGTATTTGTGTAGTTACTTTGATTAAGGGCACAATGCTTGGTGTATTTATTTTTGTATTGTGCCTGATAATATTCCATATAAGGGGTCAAAGAGGAAGGCTGAGAGGGACTTTTCATAAGGGTGATAGGACAAAGGGGAATGGGTTTAGCTGAGGGAGAACAGGTTTAGTACGATTCAATATATTCATCTAACAGCTGGATGAGGGCACAGAGCACACTGTCAGCAAGTTTGCTGATGACACCAAACTGGGTGGAGTGGCTGACACACTGGAGGGCTGTGCTGCCGTTCAGCAAGACTTAGACAGGTTGGAGAGTTGGGCAGGGAGAAATTTAAGGAAATTCAACAAGGCCAAGTATAGAGTCTTACACCTGGGAAAGAAGAACCCCATGGACCAGTATAGGTTGGGGACTGACCTGTTGGAGAGCAGTGAAGGGGAAAAGGACATGGGGGTCCTAGTGAATGGAAAGATGACCATGAGCCAGCAATGTGCGCTTGTGGCCAATGCCATTCTGGGGTGTATTAGAAGGAGTGTGGGGAGACCTCATTGCTCTCTACAACTACCTGAAAGGACGTAGAGAGGCTGGTGCTGGTTTCTTCTCACAAGTAATTAGTGATAGAACAAGAGGAAATGGCCTCAAGCTACAACTGGGTAGGTTTAGACTGGACATGAGGAAAATTTTTTTCACAGCAAGAGTGATCAGATGTTGGAATGGGCTGCCCAGGGAGGTGGTTGAGTCACCAACCCTGGATGTGTTTAAAGTTCACTTGGATGCGGTACTTGGGGATATGTTTAGGGGTGAACGTTGTAGAGTAGGGTTATCGGTTGGACTTGGTGATCCTGAGGGTGTTTTCCAACCTAAATGTTTCAGTGAGTCTGTTAGTAGGCCAAGAGAGGTTCTCCTCACTCTCTACTCTGCCCTGGTGAGGCTGCATCTGGAATATGTCTCCAGCTCTGGGCCCCTCAGTTCAAGAAAGACAGGGAGCTGCTTGAGAGAGTCCAGCACAGAGCCACAGAAATTATTAAGGGAGTGGAACATCTTCCTGATAAGGAGAGATTGAGGGAGCTGGGGCTCTTTGGCTAGGAGGAGACTGAGAGGTGACCTCATTCATGTTTATAAAGATGTAAAGCGTGAGTGCCAAGAGGATGGAGCCAGGCTCTGCTCAGCGATGCCCAATGACAGGACAAGGGTCAGTGGATGGGAGTTGAGACATAGGAAGTTCCATATAAACATGAGGGAAAAAAACTTCACTGTGAGGGTGACAGAACGCTGGAACAGGCTGCCCAGGGTGGGTGTGGAGTCTCCTTCTCTAGAGATCTTCAAAACCTGCCTGGATGCATTCCTAGGTGATCCTGCTCTGGCAGGGGCATTGGAGTAGATGATCTTTTGAGGTCCCTTCCAACCCAAACCTCTCTGTGTTTCTGTGCGTCCTCCCTGGGGGTGTTCAAGGCCAGGCTGGATGAGGCCTTGAGCCCCCAAGACTAGCTGAGAGGTGTGCCTGCCTGTAACAGGGATGTTGGAGCAGATGATCCCTGACGTCCCTTCCAACCTAAGCCATTCTATGATTCTGTGATACTGACTTTGTGTCTAGACCTGCCTGTAAACATCCATACTGAATGCCTGCACATAGGCATTGGTGGCATTACTGCCTGTGCCTGTATGCAGTGGAAGTTCCTGCTGTCACTCATGCTTCTCTTTGGTAACCCTGAGTTTGTTTTAGGGAACAAAATGAACTTCTGAAAGGGCTGTAATAGGAGAGAAGCCTTCTTCAGCTCTTAGGCTAAGGTAAACAAATGAAGGCCCTATCTCAACGTGGTTGAATAAATCAATTTTCTTATTCCTTTAGCTGGAAGCACTTTTCTTTCTCCTCACCATCATAATGCTTTCTGTTATGCCAGAGACAGTAAAAGGAGAAAATGTTTGTGATTTAATGTTGCTTTCACAGAACATTTAAAATGCCCTTTCTATTAAAATGATATTGTTTATATTGATTCAGTTGTCTAGATATGATTCATGTAAGGAAAGAAAGGCAATTTTTTATAGAATGGGGGCCGCCAAGCGATTGGTTTGCAAAACAGTGAATGGAAATTGCTTCTAGAGAGGAAAGGGCATCTTGAGTGTATGTAAACAAACATTGCTGGATATTCTTTAAGAACAATAGGTGAATATCCATCACTTCAAAATTGCTTGGCACAGCCTTATTCTAATATTTTCCCCATGCAAACAAATATCTGAAAATGCTTCAGCTTAAGCTCATTAGCATAGACACCTTCAACAACACACTGAAAGTGACTTCTGCATCTGGTTGCCTTGTAATTTATTAATAAGCACATGCTGTTTAATAAATGATTGGGGTTTTTTTAAAAGCAGCAAGAATTTGTTTGAGGAGGTTTGGTTTTTTTTATTTTAGAGAAGTGAGAAAATAGTTAGGGGGTTGATTCTTTTTTTTTTTTCCTCTTTTCTCTTTGTACCTGCTGTATCTGTATTTTGCTATAAAGATACCAGGTAGTGCACAAAAGGGGAAACTGCAAAGGTCAAGGAAAACATCTTTTCAATACCAGACGGTGAAATGCTGAACAGAGACCTCCACCCTGGAAGGTCACTGCTGACTGTGAATAATTTAAAGATGCAAAACCAGGACTCAGTTTTGCTCTGTGATTTTGCATTTAAGTGATGGGCCTTAGCCTGCAACAGCCAGATTTTTTTCTGATGGCTGTTACTGTTGTGGGTTTGTTTTTTTTACCATGCTGAGATGTGGTTCGTTAAAGTTTATGTTTTTATCACTTGGATTTGTGTTTTAAAGTTACTTCTTTGTGGTCTAGAGCTTTGACAAGCTAGTTATAACCTCTCTACTTCCAATAAGCTTTTATGCATGATACACCTCCTTACATGCATTGCATACCTACCAAAGAAATTGGAATTGTCAAGATGGCACAGTCTGTATATGGCCTGTCAGGGCATCTGGACATTGCTGAGTATTGATTTTTCTGCAGAGTGTGAATTAATGGAAAATTTAAAAGCCTGAAATCTCTTCTCCTATCTACTGCTTTAAACAGCATTGTGGAGGGAACATTGCCAGAATGGGGATCTGAGTGGTGAAGGAGCCAGTCATGTGAGTGCTTGGTGTATTTGCACAAGTTGGGATAATTAAAGCTAACAAGAAATGAGAAATGGCAGGGAAGTGCAAAACACTGTTTTATCCAATTTGAAATCAGATGACTGCAGACACCAAAAAGTTTCTTTCCTGTGGCAGCTTTCAAACAGCCCACACAAATTTCATCTGTCCCAGCTGATGTTAGAGAATTCAGTCATCACTGGACTTTTCTGGCTTCATTTCCAGGGGACAAAGAGGTCAGATCGGCTGAAAAAAAAGTCAGTAGAAGGTCTCCAAAAAGTTAATATTCTGAAACATGTTTTTATATTTCCTGATGTGGCCTCCATTTACAGGCAAGCAAAAACGAATGTGAGAACAGAAAGTCAAGAGCTAATATTGACGCAGAATCATTCCAAGTTTAGTACTGCCAAAACTGAATTTGCAAACCATCAGGCTGCATAAAACTCATGATCTGCTTAGGAAGCATAAAAAACAGCCAGCCAACCAACCAAAATCCTTTTTATTTGCCTACAGGTTTTGAGACTCTATTTGAGACTGTATTCACAGGTTTCTGCAGCTGTGTAGGCTGCAGAAATAGAACCTTACTATTTTGTGTTAATGGAAGTCAACATAATAAAATCCCAGAGCTGCATTATAAGTGGGGCAAAAATTAGGAGTATTTTAATGAAATTGTTAAAGTTGGCAAAACTGCAGGTTGTGGAGATTCAGGGCAAAACTCCATTGCTGTTGAATTATTTCCTAGATGCTGACAAAAAAGATTAGCTTTCTGTAGCCCTATTTTAGTGCAGCTACTCTGGCCTTTGGAAGAATAAGGTTGTGAACAGGGCTGGTCCATGAAAGAGGAAATCCCATGGCAGCAGACACAGTGGCTGGGATGTGACAGACTGTACTATTAAGTGAATGAAGGTCTCAGACATAATGACTCTTCAAAGGAGCTCACCTATCTCCTGAATTAGGTGGACCAGACAGAAAAAATGAGGGACTTTGCTGGATGCAAACATCTTTATCCTGCCTGATATCAGACAAACACAAAATTGCCCTCGTGGAATACCACCACCCCTTACAGCAAGTTGTGTACTTCCTTTGGCAGGATGCCCTGGTAGGCATGAGTGCTGTGGGAGTACCAGACAGGGGCCTGATGTTGGATGGATGATCGTTCTCAGTGCTGCACGTGACTTCCTACTAATGTGTGAATGAAATGGCTGGTGAGGACTCTATGTAATAACCTCATTGCTCTGATTTCTGCTCTTTGATACCAGGCAGACTACTACATACAACACTGAGATTAAAATGATCTGCATCCTTGATGCAGAAGATACCTGGTCTGCTGGTTTGGAACCTTCTGGGAAAAATGGTGTTGTTATCAATAAGTGGGACTGTAAAAAATGCGTTTTCACAAGTTAATTTCCTCCCATTTTTCTTCCCTCCCTTTCTCTAGTTCCTGTCTTCCACTTCTTCCTTCTTTCTTATCCCTTTGATTCCCCCAGTTACCAATGCTGCAGTCTTCCCATGCCTATACCATACTTTATTCTAAATTCTGCTTCTTGCTAAACTGGCATCAGGTGTTCAGAGATCCAGGAAGTAAAACTTACACTGAGACCTAGGAGTTACTTTACATGGCTTGCACACAACATTTGTGTCTATGTTTTTTTCCTTCTTTTTGTCCATGGAATCAAACTTTTAATTGACAATATTTATGAGAAAGCTCTCTGCCTGTATTTCCCCAGACCTGGGCCTTGCATCTGCTGGGCTTGTAAGTATTTTCAATTTAAAAAAAAAAAGAATTGAATTTATATTAATAAATTCTGATGAGATTTTTACCTTGTCTTGGAATCCTTCATCTTGACAGTGCTCTTAATGTCCTCAGATGCAGACATTGCCTCAAATGTGCATAAGCAACCTGAGAGGTGAAGAGGTGACTGATCCAGATGACTTTACTGTTTTGACTTTTTGTCCAAGGTTTTTCTTTCCTATTTGTATTTCCCCTCACTTTTTAGTTCCTTGGTCTGATGAAAGAGTGCTAGCACAAAGAGCTCCTCAGTAACAACAGCCTTTGTGTGTGGTGAAGGGCAAAGAGGTGAGATAGTCCCCTCCAGGACAGAGGAGAGATGAAAAGGAGGACACACAAGGAAGCATATTGACAGCATGAGCATTAATAACTAGACGTGTAGAGGTTGGTGTTTCTGACCAAGGGAAATGCCTTGATCACAGCTGCCAAGTGAGTCTGTGTGTTTTCTGTATAAATTTAGAGGTATGGCTCCAAATTGCTGCTTCTGACAAGTGACACTTCTTAATCTCACCATTAGATTCTTGACCACGCTTGTTACGAATCATCAGCCCTTGGGTACTCCTTGCTTGTGGTATCCCCAGGGTCTCCGGAGATTTTGTAACAAATAAATTGTGAAATAATGGATGTTTCAGGTACTGAACCCATCAGAGAGTAAAAGTTGTTTTCGGAGCCCAGAGAGCCACTTGCTCTGTGCCTGTGAGGAGCAGTGCTGCTTCCCTGTTCAACTCCCACATGGGTTGCACCTGGGATCTTTTCAAACAGCAGTGTTTTCGAACCTGCAGTGTTTTCAAACACCTCCACGACTGCCAAAAGCAGTGACCCAGAGCTGCACAGAGTAAGGAAAAGGAAGGCACCATTGTAACAACTTCAGGGCTGAAGTGAGTGTTGTAAGACTGGGTCATAATGCTCCCAATGGTGCTGGAAAGAGCAGCAGTGATGGAAAAAGTCATCTCTTCACTCCAGTGTCCTTTAATAAACTATAATCCTCTTATTTCTATATGCTGATAAAATGGAATCGTATTTCTGAAAAGGGTCAGTATCAGCACAATATGCAGACTTCTATACAGACTTTTATAGTGCAAGAAAAAAAAGAACATTCATAGTCTCTTTTACTCTAGTAATCACTGCTGTTAATTAATAAGTCTTTTTTATCTCTAAATTGAAGTAATACTGTGAGTTACTTGTGCTTGCTGCTTAGCTTTACTTAATTGTCCAGACATTTGACTCAGCACTGAGTAGCTGAGATGCCAAGTCCATATGCTAATACATTCCCCTGCTCATAGGGGACTGTTAGTTAGCAAGCTGCCCATTTAATGCTGAACACGTGGGAACTGCTGTGTAGTGTGAATGTGCTGGCCCAGCAGACTTGTTTCAATGCCAAAATGTTTCACAATCAGCCATAATTTCTCAGTGTCACATTCCCTTTCAGGGAACTCTCCTGACATGTAGAGGCTTTTGTTTTCTTCTCTCTGAATCACCATTGTGCT